>NC_089841.1:68176722-69376722 GCF_035609145.1 Eleutherodactylus coqui | reverse complement strand
GTCCTCGGCCCCATCCAGCAGTGTAGTTCAGCGCACCGTCCAGCCGTCGCTTGCGCAACTGTTGGAGCGCAAGCGCAAGTACGCCGCCACGCACCCGCACGCTCAAACGTTAACCGTCCGCATAGCAAAATTCATCAGCCTTGAGATGCTGCCGTATAGGGTTGTGGAAACGGAGTCCTTCAAAAGTATCATGGAGGCGACGGCCCCGCGCTACTCAGTTCCCAGTCGCCACTACTTTTCCCAATGTGCCGTCCCAGCCCTGCACGACCACGTCTCCCGCAACATTGTACGCGCCCTCACCAACGCGGTTACTGCCACGGTCCACTTAACTACGGACACGTGGACAAGCACAGGCGGGCAGGGCCACTACATCTCCCTGACGGCACATTGGGTGAATTTAGTGGAGGCTGGGACAGAGTCAGAGCCCGGGACCGCTCACGTCCTACCCACCCCCAGAATTGCGGGCCCCAGCTCGGTGGTGGTATCTGCGGAGGTGTATGCTTCCTCCACTAAAGCACCCTCCTCCTCCTCCTCCTCCTCTGTTTCGCAATCAAGATGTGTTAGCAGCAGCATGTCGCCAGCAGTCGGTGTCGCGCGGTGTGGCAGCACAGCGGTGGGCAAGCGTCAGCAGGCCGTGCTGAAACTACTCAGCTTAGGCGATAAGAGGCACACGGCCCACGAACTGCTGCAGGGTCTGACACAGCAGACCGACCGCTGGCTTGCGCCGCTGAGCCTCCAACCGGGCATGGTCGTGTGTGACAACGGCCGTAACCTGGTGGCGGCTCTGCAGCTCGGCAGCCTCACGCACGTGCCATGCCTGGCCCACGTCTTTAATTTGGTGGTTCAGCGCTTTCTGAAAAGCTACCCACGCTTGTCAGACCTGCTCGTAAAGGCGCGCCGGCTCTGCGCACATTTCCGCAAGTCCCACACGGACGCTGCCACCCTGCGCACCCTGCAACATCACTTTAAGCTGCCAGTGCACCGACTGCTGTGCGACGTGCCCACACGGTGGAACTCTACGCTCCACAAGTTGGCCAGGCTCTATGAACAGCGTAGAGCTATAGTCGAATACCAACTCCAACATGGGCGGCGCAGTGGGAGTCAGCCTCCTCAATTCCTTTCAGAAGAGTGGGCCTGGTTGGCAGACATCTGCCATGTCCTTGGTAATTTTGAGGAGTCTACCCAGGTGGTGAGCGGCGATGCTACAATCATTAGCGTCACCATTCCTCTGCTATGCATCTTAAGAAATTCCCTGCAAACCATAAAGGCAGCTGCTTTGCGCTCGGAAACGGGGGCGGGGGAAGACAGTATGCCGCTGGATAGTCAGGGCACCCTCCTGTCTATTTCTCAGCGCGTACAGGAGGAGGAGGAGGAGCATGAGGAGGATGAGGAGGAGGGGGAAGAGACAGCTTGGCCCGCTGCTGACGGTACACCGGCTGATTGCCTGTCATCCTTTCAGCGTGTATGGCCTGAGGAGGAGGAGGAGGAGGAGGAGGAGGAGGATCCTGAAAGTGATCTTCCTAGTGAAGACAGCCATGTGTTGCGTACAGGTACCCTGGCACACATGGCTGACTTCATGTTAGGATGCCTTTCTCGTGACCCTCGCGTTGCACGCATTCTGGCCACGACGGATTACTGGGTGTACACACTGCTCGATCCACGGTATAAGGAGAACCTGCCCACTCTGATTCCCGAAGAGGAAAGGGGTTCGAGAGTGTTGCTATACCACAGGACCCTTGCGGACAAGCTGATGGTAAAATTCCCAGCCGACAGCGCTAGTGGCAGAAGGCGCAGTACCGAGGGCAAGGTAGCAGGGGATGTGCGTAGATCGAGCAGCATGTACATCCCAGGCAGTGCAACAGTCTTTAAGGGCCTGGCCAGCTTTATGGCTCCCCACCAAGACTGTGTCACCGCTCCCCAGTCAAGGCTGAGTCGGCGGGAGCACTGTAAAATGATGGTGAGGGAGTACGTAGCGGATCGCACGACCATCCTCGGTGACGCCTCTGCCCCCTACAACTGCTGGGTGTCGAAGCTGGACACGTGGCCTGAACTAGCGCTGTATGCCCTGGAGGTGCTTGCTTGTCCTGCGGCTAGCGTCTTGTCGGAGAGGGTGTTTAGTGCGGCTGGGGGAATCATCACAGATAAGCGTAGCCGCTTGTCAGCCGACAGTGCCGACAGGCAAACACTCATCAAGATGAACAAAGGCTGGATTTCCCCAGACTTCTGTTCTCCACCAGCGGACAGCAGCGATACGTAAGCAATACATAGGCTGCACCCGCGGATGGAAGCTACGTTCTCTCTCACCATCCAAAACGGGGACATTTCTGCTTCATCAATCTGTGTCTAATATTCCTCCTCCTCCTCCTGCTCCTCCTCCTGAAACCTCACGTAATCACGCTGAACGGGCAATTTTTCTTAGGGCCACAAGGCTCACTCAAATAATTTTTCTGAACAATTTTTATAAGTTTCAATGCGCTTAAAAGCGTTGGAACTTTAACTTGAACCAATTTTTCGTTACACTGGGCTGCCTCCAGGCCTAGTTACCACTTAAGCCACATTAACCAAAGCGATTCACCTGCCATCTTGGTTGGGCATGGCCAATTTTTACTGAGGTACATTAGTACTGTTGGTACACCAAATTTTTGGGGCCCTCACCTACAGTGTAATCATAGCAATTTGTATGTTCTTCGCCTGCACTCATGGTACAGAAAGGTGTGTGGGGTTGGCCTACACTTTAGCTACATAAATGTAACTTGGGCCTTGGCTATACTAAGGCTACTGAAATGGAACTAAGACTGCGCTCCCGCTATACTGCTGCTTCGGAATTGTTACTGGGGCCTGTCTTGAGTGCTACTATTGCTGACATGGAACGAAGACTGCGCTCCCGCTATACTGCTGCTTCGGAATTGTTACTGGGGCCTGTCTTGAGTGCTACTATTGCTGACATGGAACGAAGACTGCGCTCCCGCTATACTGCTGCTTCGGAATTGTTACTGGGGCCTGTCTTGAGTGCTACTATTGCTGACATGGAACGAAGACTGCGCTCCCGCTATACTGCTGCTTCGGAATTGTTACTGGGGCCTGTCTTGAGTGCTACTATTGCTGACATGGAACGAAGACTGCGCTCCTCCTATAATGCTGCTACTGATATGTTAGTGGGGCCTGTCCTAATGCTACGGCTGAAATGTTACGAATTCTGGGCTCTGCCTATACCGCTGCTAATGGTATGTCTCTGGGGTGTGGAAACAGAGGCTTCCCAAAGACATAATGGCGGTGAGGCCATTTCCCACCAACGCGGTTACTGTAAAGGTGCATATAACCACGGACACTTGGAGAGGACACGTAGTGCCTCAAAAACATCCCCCTCCTCCTCCAACAGGGAAAACATTCTTGGCAAATGTCTTTGCATTGGTTCGTCTGGTGGCAGTCCAAGAATTTCACCTTTACCGACACAACAAGAGAGCCCCCACACCATCCCCCCGCCACGGCCCACTTAATCCTGGCCGCATTCCGAAAACCAACAAAATACAACCGTGCTACTAGGTCCGCAGTCACCACCACATTACCACCAACGCGGTTACTGTAAAGGTGCATATAACCACGGACACGTGGAGAGGACACGTAGTGCCTCAAAAACATCCCCCTCCTCCTCCAACAGGGAAAACATTCTTGGCAAATGTCTTTGCATTGGTTCGTCTGGTGGCAGTCCAAGAATTTCACCTTTACCGACACAACAAGAGAGCCCCCACACCATCCCCCCGCCACGGCCCACTTAATTCTGGCCGCATTCCGAAAACCAACAAAATACAACCGTGCTACTAGGTCCGCAGTCACCACCACATTACCACCAACGCGGTTACTGTTAAGGTACATATTACCAGTCTGACTGGGGCATGCAGACACCTTGACAGAATGAATAGTGTGTGGCACATAGGTTCCCCATTGCTATGCCTACGTGTGCAGCTCCTGATGGCGGTGGCACAGGATTCTATTTCTCATTGCTTCTGTACAGCATTGTGGGCTATCGCCCCGCCACTTTTAAAGAGGGTCGCTGCCTAGCCATGCCAACCCTCTGCAGTGTGTGCCTGCGGTTCCTCCTCATGGCAGACGCACTTCTAAATAGACATGAGTGTGGCGTGGCATGAGGGCAGCTGAAGGCTGCGCAGGGACACTTTGGTGTGCGCTGTGGGGGGGAGGAGGGGCGGTTGGTCAGCATGTAACCCAGGAGAAGTGGCAGCGGAGTGTCATCCAGGCAGTGATTGTGCTTTGTTGTAGCTAGTGTGGTGCTTAGCAAAGGTATGCCATGCTAATGAGGGCTTTTCAGAAGTAAAAGTTGTTGGGAGGGGGGGGGGCCCACTCTTGCCGGTATTGTGGCTTAATAGTGGGACCTGGGAACTTGAGATGCAGCCCAACATGTAGCCCCTCGCCTGCCCTATCCGTTTCTGTGTCATTCCCATCACTTTCTTGAATTGCCCAGATTTTCACACATGAAAACCTTAGCGAGCATCGGCGAAATACAAAAATGCTCTGGTCGCCCATTGACTTCAATGGGGTTCGTTGTTCGAAACGAACCCTCGAACATCGCGGGAAGTTCGTTCCGAATAACGAACACCCGAACATTTTGGTGTTCGCTCATCTCTAGTGTCTATACTTCCTGAATTCTTAATTCGGAGGATATATGTTTGTGTGGCTCTTGGCTGTATAAGACGAGATAAGGGCTTGCCTGCTTTTTTGGAATATTCATAATAAAAACTTTTGCACTGGTATCTAAAGTGGAGATATTTTTGGTCTTATTTTTGATTTAAGCTCCTTTCTAGTCCTGACTAGGTTCGCCAATGTAGCTGGAGATAGCATTTGTTTATGTCAAATTTCAAAAATATTAATTTGTTGGAGAATATACATATATTATCTTTCAAAAGATCATCATTTAGTCGTCAAGTCCATTGGTGATCTATTTGATCAGGTATCGAGAGAAAAAAACATCTGAGCATGATCTCACCATATCATATCTCCAACAGCATGAGATAAATATAGGAAAAAATGTGGTAGTTGGCGCAATCCTTTTGACTCCAAGAGGCACAAGCTCGTGTTTTTAAGCTCATCTCCTCTGTTTTTATTAAAAGTTAATCCAGCATATAGTGATAGATGTGTTTCGGGGCTGTCGCACCCCTTCCTCAGTGTTTCAGCTAGGAACACACAGCCAGCATTGCTGTGTTCTCTTTGCAGAGGAGTGGAGCACTCATATTTCTAATAGCGGCCGTAGGATGCCAGGATAGGGCATAATACCCCAGTAAAAAAAACTGTGAGAAAAAAGTGTAGTCTGTGTCTTGTGGGTGCAAGATGCAACAGACGTCCACTAATTGACATCTGGCACATCTTTCTCATTATGCTCTTCTTCACTTGGTACCGATGGACATGACAGATAATATATTGGGGCTGATAAGGGTCAAGCTCAAGGGAAGAGTCCTGGGGGACTTCTAAAATGGAGCTGAAGATATGGCAAAGCATTTACTCCAAGTTTTGCAGCTCTATTTCTTCAGAAATAACCCGCATTCTAATGTCATTTCTCCTTCCCCTATTTTCTATGTCATCTGTGATTGTGACCCTGGAGTCCATTTGTTGTGTCTCGTTACAAACTAAGGCCAACTCTGTTTTATATGAGTTCTCCAATTTAGATATATAAGCCTCCATGTCCTCCGTTGTAGGTATAGCGTTACTATGCAAACTAAGAGCTCTAATCTCTGCTAGGACTGCAGTAGGGGCATAACTACAGGCTCAGGGGCCTGGGTGCACATCTTTCCTGGACTACATGAAAATTTGTTTGTAGCTGCTCAGGCGGTGTTTATGTTTTTTTGTTGCATTTTTGAACCAGAATTTAAAAAAACATCCAAAAATTATTCAAAAACCACATGTATTTTTTGAAGAAACGGCATATACTAGAGCCACATGTGGATTTAAACAATAAATGCATTTTTTTTGTTTGGTCAAAAACCACAACTGCAGTATCTCAGTGGAAGGGAGGTCCATGCGCTAGGGAAGTCTGTAGCTTGCAATTGGCTGCTGGCTCTCTGGGTAACATCCCACCCCTTCCTGAGTGCCTCCTACAGCTGGCCCGCAGTGGTGAAATGGCGGTGCCCATGGGCCCCCATTCGCTAAAGGACCAAGTCACAATTGCAAACCCTATGGTATACCAGTAAGCTGCAGGGCTTTGAGTTGGTTCATCTAACATGGGAGGTCTGTTGTATAGGATAGGGGAGGTGTGTTGTTGGCCATGTTTAATGCATTCTCCCTGTCCCAGGTGGATGGTGAGGAAGTCTTGCAGCACTTGTTGTCCCTGGTCAGATTTGAACCTAATACCAATCTACAAGAAGCTCCTCCTCTCCCTCCCCCTCCTCCTCCTTTTTCCCCCCTCCTCTCTCCTTCCCTGTCCTCCCTCAGTTCATCATCTTCAGTGTCCAACTTTGCAGCGGTAAGTAGAGATGAGCGAGCACCAAAATGCTCGGGTGCTCGTTGCTCGAGTCAAACTTTCCGCGATGCTCGAGGGTTCGTTTCGAGTAACGAACCCCATTGAAGTCAATGGGCGACTCGAGCATTTTTGTATATCGCCGATGCTCTCTAAGGTTGTGATGGAAATGACACAGAAACGGATAGGGCAGGCGAGGGGCAACATGCTGGGCTGCATTTCAGGTTCCCAGGTCCCACTATTAAGCCACAATAGCGGCAAGAGTGCCCCCCCCCCCCTAACAATTTTTACTTCGGAGAAAACCCTCATTAGCAAGGCATACCTTAGCTAAGCACCACACTACCTCCAACTAAGCACAAGCACTGCCTGCGGGACACACCGCTGCCTCTTCCCCTGGGTTACATGCTGCCCAACCTCCCTGCAAGGTGTCGCATAGCTCAATCGACACTGCAAGCAGAAAGCCGTCTGTGCTCTGCCCCCTACCCAACTCAGTCAGTGTCTTTGTGTCAGACAGGTCAAACACCGCGATGGGAACTAAGTTTGCACTAACAGCATAGGTGGTTCCTAGGAAACCCAAGAAATGAACAAAAAATTGATCTGAGCGGCCAAACATGGCAGACTTGCCCCTCGCCCACGGCATAGGCCTCGGCCCACAGATTCAGCAAACCTAGGCAGGAAGCGGACTTTCACTGCACCCAGGACAGAGGCCTCTGCACAGACCCTCAGCAATCGCGGGCCTACAGCGGACTCCAATGCTAGCGTAGCTGTGCACGTCTCATTAGCGCTGTATTGCTCCTGTAGTTTGTCCCAATGCAGTGCCCCGGATAGTAGAGCTAACGTCAGATTAAATACAGGTGGGCTTCGGCCCACACTGCATGCCCCAGTCAGCCTAGGGTTTTTTATAAGTATACACAGGCAGGTACAACTCCCTAATGTGAAGTCCGTGTGGACCCACAGCATGGGTGGGTCCCAGTAAGCCACCGGCGGTACATAAATAAATCCCATTGCAGTGCCCAGCACAGCTGAGGTAACGTCAGTTTAAATGCAGGTGGGCTTTGGCCCACACTGCATGCCCCAGTCAGACTGGGGTTCTTTATAAGTAGACAAATGCAGTTACAACTCCGTGTGGACCAACAGCATGGGTGGCTCCCTGGAACTCACCGGCGGTACATTAAAAAAATCCCATTGCATTGCCCAGCACAGCTGAGGTAACGTCAGATTAAATGCAGGTGGGCTTCGGCCCACACTGCATGCCCCAGTCAGACTGGGGTTCTTTATAAGTAGACACATGCAGTTACAACTCCGTGTGGACTGACAGCATGGGTGGCTCCCTGGAACCCACCGGTGGTACATAAATAAATCCCATTGCATTGCCCAGCACAGCTGAAGTAATGTCAGATTAAATGCAGGTGGGCTTCGGCCCACACTGCATGCCCCAGTCTGACCGGGGTTTTTAATACATAGACACAGGCAGGTACAAATCCCCTATGTGTAGTCCCTGTGGACCGACAGCATGGGTGGCTCCCTGGAACCCACCGGCGGTACATTAAAAAAATCCCATTGCATTGCCCAGCACAGCTGAGGTAACGTCAGATTAAATGCAGGTGGGCTTCGGCCCACACTGCATGCCCCAGTCAGACTGGGGTTCTTTATAAGTAGACACATGCAGTTACAACTCCGTGTGGACCGACAGCATGGGTGGCTCCCTGGAACCCACCGGCGGTACATAAATAAATCCCATTGCAGTGCCCAGCACAGCTGAAGTAATGTCTGATTAAATGCAGGTGGGCTTCGGCCCACACTGCATGCCCCAGTCTGACCGGGGTTTTTAATACATAGACACAGGCAGGTACAAATCCCCTATGTGAAGTCCCTGTGGACCGACAGCATGGGTGGCTCCCTGGAACCCACCGGCGGTACATTAAAAAAATCCCATTGCATTGCCCAGCACAGCTGAGGTAACGGAAGATTAAATACAGGTGGGCTTTGGCCCACACTGCATGCCCCAGTCAGACTAGGGTTTTTTATAAGTATACACAGGCAAGTACAACTCCCTAAGGTGAAGTCCATGTGGACCCACAGCATGGGAGCGTCCCAGGAAGCCACCGGCGGTACATAAATAAATCCCATTGCAGTGCCCACCACAGCTGAGGTAATGTCAGATTAAATGCAGGTGGGCTTCGGCCCACACTGCATGCCCCAGTCTGACCGGGGATTTTAATACATAGACACAGGCAGGTACAAATCCCCTATGTGAAGTCCCTGTGGACCGACAGCATGGGTGGCTCCCTGGAACCCACCGGCGGTACATAAATAAATCCCATTGCATTGCCCAGCATAGCTGAGGTAACGTCAGATTAAATACAGGTGGGCTTTGGCCCACACTGTATGCCCCAGTCAGACTGGGGTTCTTTATAAGTAGACACATGCAGTTACAACTCCGTGTGGACCGACAGCATGGGTGGGTCCCAGGAAGCCACCAGCGGTAGACAAATAAATCCCATTGCAGTGCCCAGCACAGCTGAAGTAATGTCAGATTAAATGCAGGTGGGCTTCGGCCCACACTGCATGCCCCAGTCTGACCGGGGATTTTAATACATAGACACAGGCAGGTACAAATCCCCTATGTGAAGTCCCTGTGGACCGACAGCATGGGTGGCTCCCTGGAACCCACCGGCGGTACATAAATAAATCCCATTGCATTGCCCAGTACAGCTGAGGTAACATCTGATTAAATACAGGTGGGCTTTGGCCCACACTGTATGCCCCAGTCAGACTGAGGTTCTTTATAAGTAGACACATGCAGTTAGAACTCCGTGTGGACCGACAGCATGGGTGGGTTCCAGGAAGCCACCGGCAGTAGCCTAAATAAATCCCATTGCAGTGCCCAGCACAGCTGAGGTAACATCAGCTTAAATTCAGGTGGGCTTCGGCCCACACTGCATGCCCCAGTCAGACTGGGGTTTTTTATAAGTATACATAGGCAGTTACAACTCCCTAATGTGAAGTCCCTGTGGACCGACAGCATGGGTGGCTCCCTGGAACCCACCGGCGGTACATAAATAAATCCCATTGCATTGCCCAGCATAGCTGAGGTAACGTCAGATTAAATACAGGTGGGCTTTGGCCCACACTGTATGCCCCAGTCAGACTGGGGTTCTTTATAAGTAGACACATGCAGTTACAACTCCGTGTGGACCGACAGCATGGGTGGGTCCCAGGAAGCCACCGGCGGTACACAAATAAATCCCATTGCAGTGCCCAGCACAGCTGAGGCAACGTCAGATTAAATGCAGGTGGGCTTCGGCCCACACTGCATGCCCCAGTCTGACCGGGGATTTTAATACATAGACACAGGCAGGTACAAATCCCCTATGTGAAGTCCCTGTGGACCGACAGCATGGGTGGCTCCCTGGAACCCACCGGCGGTACATAAATATATTCCATTGCAGTGCCCTGGACAGCAGAGCTAACGACAGATGAAATACAGGTAGGCTTCGGCCAAGTATGTTTTCATTGTTGGAGGAGGACGGGGAAGTTTTTGAGGCAGTACGTGTCCTGTCCCCGTCTCTGTGGTTATATGCACCTTCCCAGTGACCGCGTCGCTGAAAAGTTGTCGCGCCTGTGGAACCTAGTAGCGCGGCCTCGCCACCATCATGTCTTTGGGAAGCCTCCGTTTCCACTACCCTGTAACATTGCAGTAACAGCAGTATAGGCAGAGCCGAGTAACACTTACGTAGAAGCAGTATGGGCAAAGCAGCAGATTCACATTTCCCTGGCAGCAGTGTAGGGAGAGCAAAGCATATGTAACATTTCAGTAGTAGCAGTGTAGTCAGACCGCTGTAACAGTTACGTAGAAGCAGTATGGGCAAAGCAGCAGATAAACATTTCCCTGGCAGCATGTAGTGAAAGCATAGTATTGGTAAGATTTCAGTAGTAGCAGAATAGACAGGCCCCAGTAAGATTTACGTCAAAGCAGTATGGGCAAAGCAGCAGATTCACATTTCCCTGGCAGGAGTGTAGGGAGAGCATTGTATTGGTAAGATTTCAGTAGTAGCAGTATAGACAGGCCCCAGTAACATTAACGTAGAAGCAGTATGGGCAGAGCCCACTATTAGTTACATTTTTGTTATAGCAGTATAGACCTGCCCCAGTAACATTTCCGTTGAAGCATTAGGGGCAGAGCCACTAAAATTACAGTAGTAACTGTATACACCAACTAAGGTAACATTTCAGGAGCAGAAGTATCGGCAGACCGAAGTTACATTTCTGTTGCTGAAGTATAGTCAGACCCCTGTAGCATTACTGTGGCAGAAGTAAAAGGTAGGCAGAACAGAGTTACATTTCTGTAGCAAAAGTGTAGGCCAACCCCAGACACAGTGGTGTACTTGGATTACATTGTAGGCGAGGGCCCGAAAAATTGGTGTTCCGACAGTACAAATGTACCCCAGAAAAATTGCCGATGCCCAACCCAGAGGGCAGGTGAAACCCATTAATCACTTAGCGTACTGTGGCTTAATTTTTAACTAGGCCTGGAGGCAGCCCAGTCTAAAAAAAATTGGTTCAGGTGGAAGTTTCAATGCTTTAATGAGAATTGAAACAGATAAATATTATTTAGAAAAGTTATATGAGCCTTTTGGCCCACAGAAAAATTGCCCGTTCGCTGTGAACGAGATGTTTCAGGAGAAGGAGCCGGAGGAGGAGGACGAATATCATACACAGATTGACAAAGCTCTTTAGGTAGCGCTGCTGTCCGCTGCTGGAGAAGAGAAGTCTGGGGAAATCCAGGCTTTGTTCATCTTTATGAGTGTAAGCCTGTCGGCACTGTCAGTTGACAGGCGAGTACGCTTGTCCGTGATGATTTCCCCAGCTGCACTACACACCCTCTCTGACAAGACGCTAGCCGCAGGGCACACCAACACCTCCAGGGCATACAGCGCGAGTTCGGGCCACGTGTCCAGCTTTGACACCCAGTAGTTGTACGGAGCAGAGGCGTCACGGAGGACGGTGGTACGATCTGCTGCGTACCCCCTCACCATCTTCTTACAGTGCTCCCTCCGACTTAGCCTGGACTGGGGAGGTGTGAGACAGTCTTGCTGGGGAGCCATAAAGCTGGCAAAGGCCTTGGAGAGTGTTCCCCTGCTGCGCTGAACATGCTGCCTGATCTCCGCGCCTCCCCTTCTACTTGGCCCTCGGAACTGTGCCTTCTGCCACTAGCGCTGTCAGATGGGAAGTTTACCATCAGTTTGTCCACCAGGGCCCTGTGGTATTGCATCACCCTCAAACCCCTTTCCTCTTCTGGAATGAGAGTGGAAAGGTTCTCCTTATACCGTGGGTCAAGCAGTGTGTACACCCAGTAATCCGTAGTGGCCAGAATGCTTCTAACACGAGGGTCACGAGAAAGGCATACTAACATAAAGTCAGCCATGTGTGCCAGGGTACCTGTACGCAATATATGGCTGTCCTCACTAGGAAGATCACTTTGAGTATCCTCCTCCTCCTCAGGCCATACACGCTGAATGGATGAGAGGCAAGCAGCATGGGTACCCTCTGCAGTGGGCCCAGCTGTCTCTTCCTCCTCAGGCTCCTCCCCCTCCTCCTCCTCCACATGCTGAGATATAGACATGAGGGTGCTCTGACTATCCAGCGACATACTGTCTTCCCCCGCCTCTGTTTCCGCCCGCAAAGCATCAGCCTTTATGCTTTGCAGGGAACTTCTCAAGAGGCATAGCAGGGGAATGGTGATGCTAATGATTGCAGCATTGCCGCTCACCATCAGGGTGGACTCCTCAAATTTTCCAAGGACCTGGCAGATATCTGCCATCCAGGCCCACTCCTCTGTAAAGAATTGAGGAGGCTGACTCCCACTTCACCGCCCATGTTGGAGTTGGTATTCCACTATAGCTCTACGCTGCTCATACAGCCGGGACAACATGTGAAGCGTAGAGTTCCACCATGTGGGAACGTCGCAAAGCAGTCGGTGCACTGGCAAATTAAACCGATGTTGCAGGGTGCGCAGGGTGGCAGTGTCCGTGTTGGACTTGCGGAAATGTGCGCTGACCCGGCGCACCTTGCCGAGGAGGTCTGACAAGTGTGGGTAGCCTTTCAGAAACCGCTGAACCACCAAATTAAAGACGTGGGCCAGGCATGGCACGTGCGTGAGGCTGCCAAGCTGCAGAGCCGCCACCAGGTTACGGCCGTTGTCACACACGACCATGCCCGGTTGGAGGCTCAGTGGCGAAAGCCAGCGGTCAGTCTGCTCTGTCAGACCATGCAACAGTTTGTGGGCCGTGTGCCTCTTCTCTCCTAAGCTGAGTAGTTTCAGCGCGGCCTGCTGACGCTTGCCCACCGCTGTGCTGCCGCGCGACACCAACTGCTGTCGACGTGCTGCTGCTGACAAGTCTTGATTGCGAGGTAGAGGTTGCGTTGGAGGAGGAAGGTTTAGTGGAGGTGGCATACACCGCCGCAGATACCAGCACCGATCTGGGGCCCGCAATTCTGGGGGTGGGTAGTACATGAGCAGTCCCAGGCTCTGACTCGGTCCCAGCCTCCACTAAATTCACCCAATGTGCCGTCAGGGTGATATAGTGGCCCTGCCCGCCTGTGCTTGTCCACGTGTCCGTTGTTAAGTGGACCTTATCAGTAACCGAGTTGGTGAGGGCGCGTACGATGTTGCGTGAGACATGGTCGTGCAGGGCTGGGATGGCACACCGTGAAAAATAGTGGCGACTGGGGACAGAGTAGCGCAGGGCTGCCGCCACCATCATGTTTTTGAACGCCTCAGTTTCCACCAGCCTGTAGGGGAGCATCTCCAGGCTGATCAATTTGGCTTGAGCGTGCGGGTGCGTGGCGGCGTATTTGCACTTTCGCTCCAACGATTCTCTTAGCGACAGCTGGACGCTGCGCTGAGAGTCATTGCTGGATGGGGCCAAGGACAGCAGAGGTGAGGGTGTGGGTCCAGGCCAGGAGATGGTCGTGCCTGTGTCGTGAGAGGTGGGTTGGATCTCAGTGGCAGGTTGGGGTCCAGGGGGAGAGGCAGTGGCGCAAGCTGGAGGCGGCGAACGGCCTTCGTCCCACCTTGTGGGGTGCTTGGCCATCATATGCCTGCGCATACTGGTGGTGGTGAGGCTGCTGGTGGTGGCTCCCCGGCTGATCTTGGCGCGACAAAGGTTGCACACCACTGTTCGACAGTCATCCGCCGTCTCAGTGAAAAACTGCCACACCTTAGAGCACCTTGGCCTCTGCATGGTGGCTTGGCGCGAGGGGGTGCTTTGGGAAACTGCTGGTGGATTATTCGCTCTTGCCCTCCCTCTACCCCTGGCCACCCCACTGCCTCTTCCAACCTGTCCTGCGGCTGCAATTGCGTCCCCCTCTGAAGACCTGTCCTCAGTTGGCTTATCACACCAGGTGGGGTCAGTCACCTCATCGTCCAGCAGCCCTTCCTCCGAATCCTCAGTGTGCTCCTCCCTCGGACTTACTGCCCTCACTACTACCTCACTGATAGACAACTGTGTCTCATCGTCATCGTCCTCCTCCCCCACTGAAAGGTCTTGAGACAGTTGCCGGAAGTCCCCAGCCTCATCCCCCGGACCCCGGGAACTTTCCAAAGGTTGGGCATCGGTCACGACAAACTCCTCCGGTGGGAGAGGAACCATTGTTGCCCAATCTGGCAGGGGCCCGAGATAAGTTCCTGGGAGTCTGCCTGCTCCTCAGAATGTGTCATTTTCATGGAGTGAGGAGGCTGGGAGGAAGGAAGAGCAGCAGCCAGAGGATTCAGAGTTGCAGCAGTGGACGGCGTAGAAGACTGTGTGGTCGATCGATTGCTGGATGCACTTTCTGCCATCCACGACTGGACCTGCTCACACTGCTCATTTTTTAATAAAGGTCTACGACGTGGACCCAAAAATTGTGATATGAAGCTGGGGACCCCAGAATCTGTCCTCTCTCCTACTCCCGCAGCAGTCGGCTGTGATTCACCTGGACCAGGAACTCGTCCTATGCCCACACCCTCACTTGGGACTCTGCGTCCTCGACCGCGACCGCGTCCACGTCCTCTGCCCCTACCCCTACCCCTCAGCATGCTGGATTAAGAATCGAGCAGAGACAGAGCAGTGTAAAAATGTTTGTGAATTATTGCCGCGCAGTTGGTGGCTGTCAGCGGTAATATAACGCAAAATGAAGCCAGAGATAAATTATAAGGAAGGCTGCACTTAGGCCTTGCTGTGAACTATGCAGTTTGGATGGACGTGAAGTCCCACAGGCCACGCACGCAAATGCACTGGGTCTCCGGTAGCCGTAAAATGGAATTTAAAAAAAAATCTTATTATTTTTCTATGCAATGCAGGCTGAAGCTATGCAGTGTGTACTGCACTTTCAATCTATGGGCGTCGGGCACACCGTGCACTTGTGAGACAGCACACGTATAACACAGAGCATTGTAGAAAATGTGTGGTTTCTTGGCGTACACTTAGAGGCAGACTGAACTGACGCAACACAAAGTGCAGACAGAAAAATGTTTAAATGATGGCTGCACGCAGGTTCTGCTGTGCAATACAGAGGTACTACAACTCCCAGCAACCACGGAGTTAAATGCACATGGTCACAGGTTGCCCTAAGAAGAACCGTTGGGGTTCTTGTAGACAGGATTCTACACTACCACTGTCCCTGCCTGACCAATACTGCCCCTATACTGAAGTACAGACTGCAGCCTGAGAACGCTACAGCCTGCACGCCCGATATACATAAAAAAAAAATTGTGCAAAACTGCTCACAGCAGCCACAACAGTAAAGCACTAGGTGAGCTGTGGCCCTAAGAAGGACCGTTGTGGTTCTTGAAGACGCTAACACTGTCCCTATAGCAGCAGCAGCATCAGCAGCACTTTCCCTGATCTCTCTTAGCGTGTGTCTGTGGCGAGCCGCGGGAGGGACTGATTTATATACTCGGGTGACACCTGATCTCGCCAGCCACTCACTGCAGGGGGATTGGATAGGGCTGGAACGTCACAGGAGGAAGTTGTAAAGCCTTACCTGTGTTTCTATTGGCCAGAAAAGGGCGCACAAATCCTCAGGGAAGGAAATGTAATGGAGTTGAGTGCCGCGTGATGCTTGTCTCGAGTAACGAGGATCTCGAACACCCTTATGCTCCAACAAGCATCAAGCTCGGACGAGTGCGCTCGCTCATTTCTAGCGGTAAGCTGTGATTGGAAAGATGGCTGCATTGACTATCCGGCATTTTATTGCAATGCTTGTGTCTCCCTTTTTCAGATCTCATCCACACTTAACACTTCGCTGTGGCGTAATTGGATTCATTGTTTTATTTCGGGTCCTGATTAGGCATTGCGGTTGATTTTTGATCCGAGGAAGATGAAGTCTTGAATTGCTTTGATTTCTTCATTGTTGCTTTTGAGTTTTCCTGTACCATTACCGACTGTTGTCATGATCTTAGTTTTCTTGCTATTCACATACGAGGCCGGCGTCTTCAGTTCCTTCTTTATCTTTTAGCATGTGCAAGATCTTTCTGACTTTCTGCCAGCAACACAGTTTTGTCACATGGGTGTGACATGGTAAGAGATGCTTTAGCATGTAGCCTGCAGCTACAGAGTGTGTGACGGATGGCACCTGGTATCAGGAAGTGTTGCAATGTCTGCCTGAGGCTTTACTAGGAAAAGCTCCCCCTGTGTTATCACCTCCTCAGACTCACCTACGTTCCTTGCTATCTTGGAACCATATTCAGTTAGGCACTCGCGGTGCCTGCGATTTGCCTCGGACTCTTCATCAGGCCTGATTCACATGACTGATAGCTAGTTGCGCACTCCGTCCGTGTGCTGTGCGGGACGCCACACATTTCAGGTCTCATTCTCATTAGTTGGCGCTATTTAAATAACCATTTTGTTCATTTTCCATGCGAACTCTGACCATGTCACACAGTATGCACCATTACTGTACCCTTCACCATCTTGCAGGAATAAACATGTCTTAATCCCTCATGTCTTCCTCTTTATGGCCCCCCTGACTGAGGGCACATCCAGCGTCCTCTTCTCCCCCTCCTTAGATGACACACAAAGAGACCCTGAAGATATATTTGTGATGTCACATCCGCCGGCCTAGTGTGAAAGGTGGAGCCTCCAGCAGAGGGGCCTTTCCTGAAGCCTCAGCCTGCTTTCCCTCTCACCCCCCCATGCTGCTGTCAGGAGCTGCTAACACACATCTACTCAGGAGGACGGTCACAGCACAGACGGCTTAGTTACACTTATCATATTATACTGTAAGCTTGGATACACTTGCCTTACAGACAGTATCACACATAAGATTAGATACACTGGCTCACAGCACAGTATCACACATGACAGGATTAGATACACAGGCTCAACAGCACAGTATCACACTTGACAAGATTAGATACACAGGCTCACGGCACAATATTACACATGACAGGATTAGATACACAGGCTCAGCAGCTCAGTATCCCACATGACAGGATTAGATACACAGGTTTAGCAGCACAGTATCACACATGAAAGGATTAGATACACAGGTTCAGCAGTACAGTATCACACATGACAGGATTAGATACACAGGTTCAGCAGTCCACTATAGCTTATTACTGATGCTGTGCCAGATTTCTGGTGTAATCTGCACCCAAAAGAACAGATGTTACGCCTATTCCGTTTTCAGAAGTGTCTGGGGAAGGGGGCGAGGTGTGAGCGGAGTGAAGCTTTTAGAGACATTTATCATGTGACTTTTTAAAAAGTTGCAAAATCTGTTGCCATCTCCCCCAGTAGCCGGCGGTGTACAAAGTGTCTCCACATCTAGACATGCCGTGTTTAATCATACAACACATTTATCAGCATTGTGCGACATTTGATACATTTGTTGCATCTTTAAATTGAGGAAGAAGAGAAGAAAAGCTGCCAGAAAGCGGGTGTAAAACATCTCCTGATGATAAATACCCGCAGTATTCCTGCAGATTATCACAGTTCACAGCTCCGTACAGTATCATATTGCAGGATATGGTGTAAAACATCTCCTGATGATAAACACCCGCAGTATTCCTGGAGATTATCACAGTTCACGGGTCCGTACAGTATCATATTGCAGGATATGGTGTAAAACATCTCCTGATGATAAATACCCGCAGTATTCCTACAGATTATCACAGTTCACAGCTCCGTACAGTATCATATTGTAGGATATGGTGTAAAACATCTCCTGATGATAAATACCCGCAGTATTCCTGCAGATTATCACAGTTCACGGCTCTGTACACTATCATATTGTAGGATATGGTGTAAAACATCTCCTGATGATAAATACCCGTGTTACTGCAGATTATCACAGTTCACGGCTCTGTACAGTATCATTGCAGGATATGGTGTAAAACATCTCCTGATGATAAATACCCGCAGTATTCCTGCAGATTATCACAGTTCACGGCTCCGTACAGTATCATATTGTAGGATATGGTGTAAAACATCTCCTGATGATAAATACCCGCAGTATTCCTGGAGATTATCACAGTTCACGGCTCTGTACAGTATCATATTGTAGGATATGGTGTAAAACATCTCCTGATGATAAATACCCGCAGTATTCCTGGAGATTATCACAGTTCACGGCTCTGTACAGTATCATATTGTAGGATATGGTGTAAAACATCTCCTGATGATAAATACCCGCAGTATTCCTGCAGATTATCACAGTTCGCGGTTCCGTACAGTACCATATTGCAGGGTATCCCGGTGATTGATGGCCGGCTGATGTGTTCTGTGCCCACAGACTGCAGAGCTGCTGGGGGAATCTGCCACCGACACTCCCATCATCTATGACACGGCAGCCTCCTCCTATATACAAGCTTATGGGAAGTAACAGAAACAAATCCGGAGCTCATTACACAGGAGAGGCAGACGCACTGAGAAGACTGAGGTAATGTACATGCAACAGTATATGTATATATTGTATAGCGCATGTACTAGTATGGATAATATATATAAATAAATACAGTACAAATAGTATACAGTACATATATACAGGAAAATGTAGTATACAGTATAGTGTATATATAATAGGCATAGTACATGCAGCATACAGTAAATGTACACTCAGTGGACCCTTTATTTGAGTCCCCGCCCTTTCACGATTGGAGCATTGCAAGATGAGATCACATGACAAGTTTTCTGTGGATCAGTTTCAGAAATCTAATTGACGAAAGTGGTCAGAGGAGGATGTTAAGAATGGTTCTGCTGAAGAGCCAGTGCACAGTCCAAGCAAACTACAGCCGTTTATAAGACTGGTGCTCTTTTTAACGCATCTTACACACAACTTGTCATTTCCTAGCACTGATGGCTATAACAGCAGACCAGTTCCATCTTCATTGCTGCCTCAGGCTAACTGCACGTGGTGAGCATGATATCAGG
Organism: Eleutherodactylus coqui; assembly: GCF_035609145.1. Lineage (NCBI taxonomy): Eukaryota > Metazoa > Chordata > Amphibia > Anura > Eleutherodactylidae > Eleutherodactylus > Eleutherodactylus coqui. The sequence goes on along the minus strand of NC_089841.1, from coordinate 69,357,846 downwards.
CTGAGAAACTTGGCCCAATATCACACTCGTTAACTTGTCTTATACCCACAGATGAGAGGCGATTTTTCAGGCAAAATCTCCTAGCATCCCTTCTGTGAAAAGATTGGCAGTGTTTCCCATTGATTTCAATTGGTAACCTCACATCGCACGGCATGCGAGAGCCATATAATGCATTTTAGGTCCCATTAACATCAATGGGTCCTGAGTTCAAAGGAATGTAAAAAAATAGAACATGCCACAATTTTTTCCCTTGCTGCATTACAGTGAGGGAAAACATCGCTCATGTGTATGATCCATTCAGAAGTATGGAGTTCATATTCTCACTAGTTTTATGTGTCTAACAATGCACAAAACTCATGCATGATTCTCAGCTTTGTGAAGCCAGACTAACCTTTTACAGCACAGCGCTAAACACTGTACAACGCTCCCATTCATTTCAGAGGGACTGTTCACGCAAGGCTGAAAACGCTGAGTCTGCACTTTGACAGTGTTGCATGTTATATTTTCGGACGTTTTCAGCCCTGCGTTGTCCATTGAAATGAATGGGCAGCGGTTTCAGTGCTGATGAAAATGCGGCACAACTTGGTATCGCGCTTTTGGCAGCAATAAACGCTCTAGCTGCACTTCCTGAGTCAAAAAAAAAAATCAATACTCACCTTACAGGTGATCTCGCTGTCCCTGGCAGCGCTCTCAGGACTTGTCAGACAGCAGGGGAACTTTCGTAGTGACAGGGATTCAAAATCCCCACCTCCAGCGAGAGATTGCTCTGATTGGCTGAGTCGGCTGAGTGACAGCCGGCTGAGCCAATCAGAGCCAGCGCTGGATGCGTCCAATCATAGCCATTCATTCATTGAATGGCTATGATTGGACTCATCCAGCGCTGCCTCTGATTGGCTCAGCTGGCTGTCAGTCAGCCAATCAGAGCAATCTGCCGGCTTCACAAGGTCCCAACAGCGGCGACGGGGACAGCAGTTTAACCTGCTAGGTGAGTATTGATTTTTTTCCTTAATCAGCAGCCTTGGCTGTGTTTTCAGCTATGCTAAAAATGCAGCCAAAACGCTGGCATAACACATGCCAGCGCTGCTAAAACCGTGCAGAATCTGCAGTAAACACAGCGTTGAAAAACGCTGCATTTCTGCAAACGCCTGTGTGAGAAAGGCCTAATTCTTCATTCATATGTGTGCTGTACAAAAAACACTGTTTTTAATTTTTTTTTGGCAATTGTGTCATTTTAAAATCTATTTTTTTTTTCTGTTTAGATTAATTAAATAAACTGTGGGCGCAAAATACGCAATACACTCCTAGATGAATTAGCTAAGGGGTCTAGTTTTCAAAATGGGGTCATTTGTGGGGGTTCTCTATTGTTTTGGCCACTCAAGGGCTCTACGAGTGGGTAATGGGGCCTAAATCACCTTCAAGCAAAATGTCTGTTCTGAAAGCCACAGCTGCTCCTTTCGGTTTGGGCCCTGTAGTGCATACAGCCATAAGATTAGGGCCACAAAGGGTATATTTCTGAACACGGGACAAACAGGGGTATCCATTTTAGGGTGTAAATCCTCATTTTCACATGCATTATAAAAAAACGGTCTTTAAAATCACATATTTGCAAAAATATGACATTTTATTTTTTCTCCTCTAAATTGCATTAACTCCTGAAAAGAAACACTGCGGTCAAAATACTCATGACCCACCTCAGTGGATACATTAAGGGGTGTATTTTTTAAAATGGGGTCATTTGTGGGGGTATCTATCATTTTGACACCTATGAACCTTTGCAATCTTGGCTTGGTGTAGGAAAATAAAGTGTTCCTCAAAATGTTAATAATTATTAATGTTAAATTTGTACATCTCCTAAATGGTTAAAAAAAATAGTTTTTCTAATGTAAACAGATGGAAATATATAACTTATCAAAAACTTGCATAGTATGTTTGCACATATTTGACATATTGCAATTGAAAATGTGAAAAAAATGACAATGTTTTCAAAATGTTCCCAATTTTGGCACTTTTAATAAATATACACAAATTCTATTGCTCTATTTTTACCACTTAAGGGCTTATTTAGACGACCGTATATCAGCTCGGTTTTCACACCGAGCCGCTATACGGTGTCCTTGTCTGCAGGAGGGGGGGATGGAAGAGCCAGAAGCAGGAACTGAGCCCCCGCCCCTTCCCCTCGCCACTATTTGCAATGGGAGGGTCGGGGCAGAGCTAAGCGGCGGGACTTAGCTCCACCCCTGTATCACCGCTCCTATTGCAAATAGTGGCAAGGGGCGGAGAGGGGGCGGAAGCTCAGTTCCTGCTTCTGGCTTTTCCATCCTCCCCCCCCCCTGCAGACAGGGACACCGTACATCGGCTCGGCGGGAAAACCGAGCCAATATACGGTCGTCTAAATAAGCCCTTAATGAAGTACAATAAGTTGCGAAAAAATATTGTCAAAATTATTTGGATATGCAAAACCTTTATAGAGTTATTCTATGTTAAAGTGACACATGTCATATTTCCAAAAATTGGCCTGGTCATTTAGGCGCAAACAGGCTTGGTCCCTAAGGCGTTAATAGGCAGTATACCTACTTGGTGCAGCACACCTTTCTATGCCTTATCTATGTGCAAGTAGCGCCCTCTCCCCACACACCCAACACACACACACAGCATATTGTAGGTGTGTGGATGGTTGTTCATCAGTATATTGCACCTGTGCAATTGTCCTCCATATAGCAGTCTGCCTGTCTGCACGCTGTTGGGAAGTGGTGCTATACCTGCCCTTGTATCTGGCTATCAGCATACCAGTAAGTATGGCTGCTGGCAGTGATTTTTGATGGAGGTGGATTAGTGGTGTGGGGAATATTTTTTGCCACACACTCAATCCTCTGATACCTGTGGATGGATGTTAGGATGAATTGATGCAATGATTTGTAAATCTCATATAACCGTATTTTATTCACAATAGAACAGAACCCATATCAGAAGGTGAAAGTGAGACATTTTTCCATTTAATTTCAAAAAATGAACTCCTTTAGAAATTGATGGCAGCAACAAATTTAAAAAAAAGTTGTGACAGGGTTAACAAAAGGCTGCAAAAGTAAGTGTTGCTAATGAAAAGCAGCTGGAGGGTCAATTCTCTACTAAGTTACATGACTGTGTATAAGGGCTTATTCAGACGACTGTATATCAGCTGGGCTTTTACGCCGATATACCGTGTCCCTCTGTTCAGGGGGAGGAGGCTGGAAGAGTTGGGAGCAGTGCTCTGAGCTCCCTCCTTCTCTCTGCCTCCTGCCACTATTTGCAATGGGACGAGGCATTTGCATTATGAATTCCTCCGATGTTCAGTATTACTGTATTTGCTTACATGGGAGTATGTGTGATTCCTCTGACAATTCTCCTGTTAGAAACTGATGGGCGTAGACAGGAAAAACTGTTTGCCTGGCGATTAATATTGTCAATGACCCATTAAAGAAATGCAGGTGATTTATAACCAGGAGTTGCCGTAACGCACAAGAAACGCCCTTCAGTTATTACTGTCATGGTGCCGCTCACAGCTCCTGCATTTCACTTATTTCATACATATAGAAACCCTTGTGTACATTACCTACATAAATATTTGCATGCTTACTGCCGTGAATAGTGCGGCCTACGTGTGTGCAGGTGGAGACATTCATGTATTTGGTCATTTAGCCTCACATGACATCTCCATAATAACAGTACATCTTACGGGATGTGATCAGAATCTATTAGTAGTGCAGCCTCAGGCTTTGTGGGTGTAATATCAAGTGATCAAATCTCACAGTGATGGTTCATTCAGATGGGCAACAGAGTTGTGTCCTACATTCTCAGGCACAACTCACAAAGCGCTCAAACACCCCACCCATGTGCTATGCGATGTGCATATCTGCATGTTCTGTTGTGCAAGACTACCATGGAAATAGCACGCGCTGCGGTCTTCCCGTTTCGCAGCATTGTTGTGAGAAAAAAATCCACCACGTGAAAACACCCGTTGTAATAAGCTGTATTTTTGTGAGTTTTTTTGTGTATCTCGCAATGCACAAAGCTTGCACAATTTTCTCATCGATGTGAAGTCTCCCTAAGGCCCCTTTCGCACGACCGAAAAAAAAATTGCGTGAGATTTGTGTGTTGTGAGATGCACAAATCTTGCACGAATACGAACCCCATATAAATTAGCGGGTTTTTTTTCTGTATCACATTACGGGGAAAAAATCGTGGCCTCTCCTATCTTTGGGTGTTCCCTCGGAATGCCTCGTTCATTGTATTCAATAATAAAATAAAAGACCCGATGGTTTTGCATCCTGTACCTCACAGTTTGGATGATGACATGCCATTGGCCATCTGCATTGGAGGGCGTGTGAGAGAACGACATGGTGAACAAACACCTGAGTTCTCTATGGAATCAGCGGATGCAGAAGAACCCATGTAATTGGGATCTGTGTCCGGTGATTCCAAGAGAGGGGGCAGAGTCTGATTTGGTGGACGTTGTTTTCTGTGCAGCCGAACGGACACTTTGTCCAGACTTGTCCACATTACAGATCTCGGTCTGAAATGCTAGGTGGCCTGGAGGTTGGAGGGAAGGTTCCCCTGGGTCTGCATGTCATCTGGATATCATCCTCCAGGCTGGATCTTCCATACAAGATCTTTTCTGCTTATGGAAAAAATGTTGTTAGTGTTCCTAGTGGAGCTGGAATTAACTTGATTCATCATGAAGTGGTCAAATGCATGAGTTTAGGGGTACCCAATTCCAGTGCTATTGACACCACTTCTTGTCACAGAAAGTTTTGGAATATTTTGTCCCAGATGTATGTATTAAAATTGGTTTATTTCACACCGAGATTATTGCATTATGTCATGGAATCCCTCCCGACACAAGTGGTGTTTGGCTTGCCTTAGTTGCGGTTGCATAACCTAGTGGTGGATTGTGAAAAGGGGCACTGGAGCAGTATCCACCGGGTTGTTTTGTGCTTGAGAAAGGAGCTTGAAGAGCTCCGAAACGCGTTGCCCTACCTTGGGTCCATCTAATAAAATACTATTCACATCATCACTGAGGTGTCTTCCACCTTATTTAAGGAGATATTGATCTCAATTAGAACTCTTTTATTTGTGGTCTCATTAAGCAAGGCTTATGATAGGTGTTTTTTGAGGTTACCCTTAGCGCAGGATTTTTTTCTTTCTTTTACTTCTGTCAGGGCTGGTTAGGAACGAGTGACTGGAAGTCCCTACAACCAACCCTGTCCCAACCTACTTGCCCCCCTGGGCTAACCCCCAGGGCGACAACTGGGCGGCGGTCCCTACTCTGCACTAAAGGAACCCCGGGGACAGGGACAGGAGAGACCAACTAACCAGAAGACAGAAAACAACAAAACTCCAAGTCAAAACACACAGGAGGGACGTATCTCTTCAAAAAAGATTTATGAAAGACTTTATGAATCCTCCATGACTCCGGCTACACCAACTCAAAAGCCACCAGATTGCTGACTCTGGTAACGGGGAAAAGGTCCCACGAAACGTGTATAGATACACCAACTGACCAACGGAGAAGGAATCTGAGATGGTGCGTTTATTAGCATCACTCTTTAACATAACTCTTCTGGCCTGTTCTAAATTTTGTCTGACCTCACCCCAAACCTCTTGTAGCTTGGCAATTCTAGCATCAGCTGTGGGGTTCTCAGAAACAGAAGAACCCCCCAACAAACATCTGGGGTGATAACCCACATTACAGAAAAATGTCGAGGTACTGGATGCGGAATTGCAATGGTTAGTAATAGCAAATTCTGCCAACGCCAAAAACTCTGCCCACTGCTGTTGCCGAACGCTCCCATAGAGCCTGACATACTGAATAAGTTCTTGGTCCATGCGTTCCGTCTGTCCATTGGATTCAGGGTAAAAGGCTGTAGAGAATGATAACCCCTCCCCCAATTCTTACAGAATGCACAACAAAAACGGGTCACAAATTGTACCACCCAATCAGACACTACATCATCGGGGATACCATGCAACCGTACCACTTCCTTAATGAAAATGGACGCCAATTCAGTAACCTCTTCAATGGAACAAAATGAGCCATCTTAGTAAAACGGTCAACTACCACCCATATTACCGAATATCCTTGAGAAACGGGTAAGTCGGTAATAAAATCCATGGATACGTGCAACCATGCTCTGGATGGAACAGGCAGTGGCAGTATAGGCCCCTCAGGGCATCTTCTTCTACTCTTCCCATGAGCGCAGATGGTACAGGCCTCCACAAAACGTCTGCATAATTCTAACATACAACAGATTCCCGGGTGACCAACTAAGGCTGATGTATGGACCTCCTCCAGTACCTGCAACTGCCAGGCACTGGGTACGAAAAGCTTCCCTTCTGGAAGAGAAACCGAGACGTCAGCCTGAGCCGCCAAAATCTGGTTGGATATGTCTGATGTCAGGGCCGCCACCACTATCCCAGGTGGCAAGATCCCCTCAGAGTGCGAATCCTCCTACTCGGGAGCTCCAAAACTGTGAGATAAAGCATCAGCCCTGACGTTCTTACACCCTAGGATATATGTAACGACAAAATTAAAGCATGAGAAGAACAAAGCCTACCGGGCTTGTCACGAATTAAGACACTTGGCGAACTCTAGGTATATCAAATTTTTAGGATCCGTAAATACTGTAACTTGATGCTTAGCCCCTTCCAGAAAATGTCTCCACTCCTCAAACGCCCATTTGATGGCCAATAATTCTCTATTGCCAATATCATAGTTTCTTTCCGCCGGACCAAATTTCCTGGAAAAGAAAGCACGTGGCTGTAATTTGCTGAGAGGTGGAGCTTTGTGACAAAATCGCACCCACCCGATTTTCGGATGCGTCTACCTCCACCACGAAAGGCAGGTTAAGATCAGGTTGTATCAATATAGGGGTTGACGAGAATGCCTCCTTTAGGGTGCGTTCACACGAACGTATATCGGCTCGGTTTTCACGCCGAGCCGATAAACGTTGTCCTCATGTGCAGGGGGGGGGGGTGGGGGAGGCTGGAAGAACCCAGGAACAGGAACTGAGCTCCGGCCCCCTCTCTGCCTCCTCTCCACCCCTCTGCACTATTTGCAATGGGGAGAGGCGGAACGGGGGTGGGGCTAATTCCCGGAACTTAGCCCCGCCCCCGTTCCGCCTCCTCTCATTGAAAATAGTGCAGAGGGGCGGAGAGGAGGCAGAGAGGGGGCGGGAGCTCAGTTCCTGCTCCTGGGCTCTTCCAGCCTCCCCCCCCCCCCTGCACATGAGGACAACGTATATCGGCTCGGCGTGAAAACCGAGCCGATATACGTTCGTGTGAATGCACCCTTAGACCTACAAAGCCTCTATTGCCTGAGGTGACCAATTTACTAAATCATCGCCCTTTTTGGTTAGGTTTGGCCAGCATAAAAAAATAAACTTAGGGTAAAAATTTGCGAAACCAAGAAAGCGCTGCAGAGCCTTTAGACTGGTCGGTTGGCACTATTCAGTTATGGCGCGGACCTTATCGGAATCCATCTAAATGGCAGAATGGGTTATAACATAGCCCAAAACTAACACTTCTCCAATTTGGCAAATAATTTATTGTCTCGAAGACGCGAAAGAACAACTTGTAAATGCCTCACATGAGATTCCCAATCAGGAGAGAAAATTAATGTCATCCAAATATACCACCATGAAACTCCCTGTGATATCGTGAAAAATGGCGTTCATGAAGCCCTGGAAAACGGCCAGAGCATTGCATAATGCAAATGGCATTACCAAACCTTCAAAATGCCCAAACGGAGTATTGAATGTGGTCTTCCATTCATCCCCTTCACGGATTCTAATCAGCTTGTAAGCTTCCCTCAAATCGAGCTTGGAGAACTATGAGGGTTAAAATTCTAAGTGCAACACCAATCCGGCCCACCCCACTTGCCCCGTTGCCGGCCGTAAGAAGAGACACCACACACAGGAGTCTGGTCTAGCTCCTCACACGGGAGAAAAAACTGTGCCCTTTATTACAGATTACATGAGATCTTATACACTAGGGGGTGATGGGCTCATAACCATATATGGGCAGTCCGGATTTGCGGACTGAGACAGTGAAAATCATATAACAGTCATGTACATTTGAACATCTTGATATCTTGTTCCAGCGCTTCTGGGAAATCGGCCAAGTACATGCGGCCTTGTGTCTGGTTCCGTATCTTCTCTGAATTTCTTAGAACATCTCTCTCAGCCTTGGGATATCTGATGTAAGGCGAAGTATTAAAGTTTTTTCTCATTTGGAATTGAATAAAACTTGCATACAGGTATAAAAGCATGAAAAACACATATGGCAATATATATATATACCCTCACAAACCCCCCTAAAAAACTTAATATGGAGATCAAGCATCAGACCTTGCACTCTTCCTCGGTCGTCTCTCCCTTGCGTCAGGGTTTCTCCACTGCCCGTAAGTCCCTACTCCTAAAAGGGAAGGGATCCCTACCTAACCTCAGAAGGAGGCCATGGATTCCCTGGGCTTATTTCCGGGCCTCCATACCCTCTATCTGTACAAGTTAACACCCCACAGGGTGTGCCCTCGCCGGAACCTAAGGTCTTCTGCACTTTCCCTAGGCAAATGGGAAGTCCACTGACAGTCCATCTTATGAGACTGAGGCAGACACAGTACTAGTCCATCTCTCCATTCTTCTGGTAACGTATCTGGTTGGCATTATCGGAACTGGCTCTTCATCTTTTTCAAACAAGGGAAATTTTGGTCACATTGTCCAGTCCCTTACTCATATTCTTTTTGATCAAAGGGAAAATACACATACAAGAAATTACATACCCCACCTCCTTCTGCTAAAATCATATCCAGGGCTACTCTATTTTGGAACGCCATGGATGCAGTGGGCTCTAACTGGTCAGCTAACCCTTGCAAAAGCATCTCTAGTGTAGTTTACAAACCTCTGCTGATTGTAATAGATATAATTCATCTAATCTACATTATTAACAGTGACAATAGCAAATAAGGACTCAAAACTTGCTTTAACCTGATCTCTAGAATTAAATTAATCTGGCACCCCCCTTGGCACTCCTATTGTATCTATGTGTACATGTGGATCAAAGTTACCACCTGGAGTGTCAATGTCTCTCCTAGCACGATGCGGTGTTGGATTCTCACCCTCAGTGTAGGCTTATTGCACATTTCATTATATTAATTTGTTCTGAAACAGGGGGCTAGTGTACAGTAGTCAAAGGTGTGTGTGTTAGAGGAATTGTACCAAATTATAGCATGTAAAGGATATACAGGATCATTAGTTTTTTCAGTGCGAAGTGTGGATCCAAGTGGGCTTTCCTTCGAGCTTGACTGCAGTTGGGTGAACAACATCTGGTAAGGACATTTAAACAGGGTTTCTCGCTCAAACTTTTTCACATAGACCCTGTCACCTGGTTTTAGATTGTGACACTCATCTGTAGGACCTGAGAGAAAAGCAGAGACTACAGAATACATTATTGACAATTCCTTGGAGGAGCCTATGACAAAATTAACAAGAAAATCATTCACCAAACTCTGATACTGTGGCATGTATCCTCCTAAGGAAAAAAAACTAATGAAAGACACTCAATTCAAGATTTACCCGTTTCCTCTATTGCCTTTTGTATCTACTTTCCCCCTACTCCGCGGATGGTAGGGTGTGTGAAAAGCCTGGAAAATACCCAAAACAGACATGATGTGTTGCATTATTTCACCTGTGAAGTGTGTACCTTTGTTTGACTCAATCACTTCCGGTACCCCGTATCTGCAGATTACCTCATTCATGAGCTTCTGTGCGATTACCTGCTTATTTACTTTGGTAACAGAGTAGGTCTCCAACCTGAAAAACATTAACAACAACAAGCACATATTCATGCTTCCCAACAAGTGGGAGCTGAGTGTAGCCAATTTGCAATCCCTGAAATGGGTTGAGTGGTCTAGGCAAGTGTTATGTGGCAAATTTACTTCTGCCCTGTTGCTTACGGCAAAGATCATGCAAAATTGGACAAATGATGCAGCAGCTACAGAAAACCAAGGAGCCACCCGTCCTTGTTCAAGCGTCGACATCATTACTGCTTTGAGAGGTGCGTCTTTCCGTGCGTCAGCTGGGCCATCATGGGGCACAGGGACTATGGTAAGCAAGTTCTGTTGACTGTTCACCATACGCCGTCCCTTTTTAGTCCATTTGTAGTTTTAATCAAAGTTCAAAGCTATAATCAAAGTCCAAGTTCATATCAAAGTCCAAGATTTTTATCAAAATCCAAGATTTTTATCAAAGTCCAAGATTTTTATCAAAGTCCAAGTTTAGTCAAATTCTTCTTTTCTGAGGGGGCGTGGCTAGCCAGCAGCAGGAAGAGAAGCAGCAGTGAAAACTCCTGGCTGCTAGAAAACTCCGGTGCCAATAACTCCGGCCCAAAAGCTCCCACAGGGCCGAAACCACTACTGCTAGCACCACTGGGACCTGGGCTTTAAAACGAGACCTCTCACAGGTCTCTAGCTGAAACCGCGATTTTGCGGCCTACTGCACCGGGCGCATCCCCAGGCTAAATTTATAAACGCGGCCGACCGGAAGTGAAGGCCGGCCGCGATCGGCAGCAACAGATACCTCCTGCAAAGAAGCAGGCAAGGAGGAGCAGCCACTGGCAGGAAAGAGACAGCCGGAGAGCAAGAGGAACAGGGGAAACAAGAGCAACAGGGACACAAGTAAGTGCTCTCCCAGGACAGCCCCCACAGACACCAGAAGTGGAGCAGGCAGTGGGCCACTGCAGGGGAATTAAACTCTTTACATGAGGGTCGGAGCCTGACCTCCGAGCGTGATGGCTGCCTGAGTCCAGCGCTCTGTCTGCGAGGTGTTCCTGCGGGGTCCTATCATCAGCTTGACACAGCGGACATGCCGAAAACGGCGAAGGAGAGGAGCGCAGAGCAGTTGAGCACCCCTCGGGCGCTGAAGAATCAAGTCGGGATGCAGCGGTATCTGAAAGATCGGGACTCGCGGTCACCGCGCCAGCCGGCTAAGATGGCGCCGTCCCAAGAGACTGCTGCACCAGCATACAGTAAGGAGAGGGGAGGGGAGTCCTCATCTGAAGAAGAAGAGGATAATGAAGCCATATCAAAAGGCTTTATGAAGCAACTCCTTGCCGATGCCCTGAAGCCCCTAATTTCAGACCTTTCTGAAATAAAGGAGGATGTGAAACATCTGGGGAGAAGGGTTGAAGACTTGGAGGTCTCTTCCTCCTCCATCACTTCTCACGCCCGTGCTCTGACGCAAGTGTTGAAGGAACAACACGAGCACCTGAACCGCGCCATAATAGCCCAAGAAGACTTAGAGAACCGTAACAGGAGATGTAACGTTCGCATAAAGGGGCTCCCCGAGTCATATGAGGCGGACTCCCTCCTTAAGGTAGGAGCTGAAATTTTTGAACTTTTATTAGGAACTGAGAAAACTCTACAAATGGGCATTGAGCGCATTCACAGGGCTCTAAGACCCCCTCCTTCCATAAACGAACCGCCCAGAGACATTATTTGCAAAATGTTCTCACACCAAGACACCCTTGCGATCTTAAACGCTGCGAGAGGTCACAAAGGATTAAAGTATGGAGGGCACGCATTGCAATTCTACCAGGACCTTGCGCCCTCTACCCTCTACAAAAGGAGACTCATGCGACCGCTACTTGAAGCCCTCAGGGCTAAAGACTTACGTTACGCATGGCTGTTCCCTTTTGGACTTGGGATTACTGTAGGAGGGCGCAGGCTTACTATAAGAACCCCAGAGGATTTGCATAAAGCTTGGCCCTTGTTGGATATCCCCCCTCTTGATCTGCCGTGCTGGCTACCACTTCCAGGGTTCCCGAACTTGCCAAAACTACCTTCGCCGGATGCCTGGCAACCAGCCTCCAGCACAAAATCCCCGAGAGGGAAACGCAAGAAGGGGAAGGAAACCAGCAATAACGAGGACACTTGAAGCTTCCGTACGCTACTGATATTGTTCACCTTTTTACAGGCTGTACACACACGGACTGGTTATACGTTGTTAAGAAAATGCTCGTGTGGAATTATGCCGGCGTCCGAGCCTTCAAGCCTCTCGGCTCCTGACCGACCTCGCCTTCGCCGATTCGGTTTTGTATATTCACCATACAGTGTCGCAACATGTTTTGTTAGGCTTACTATGTTAAAGCGGACTTTCTCGCTATGATTGCACCCCTCTCATGCTCTACTTGAGAGGGGATTCAAGATCGTTTCCCCCCCCCTTCCACGGATGTCCTAGCTTAAGGACCCTGCTGGACCCCTGCAGTTCAGACTGTACATAGTTGATCGGACTTTATTCGCGTAAAGGCCGACCAACCCGCCTCACACCCACCTTACCCTCCCTCTTTCCATCTTCTCACGAATAGACGACCTTGTCGTCGTGAGACCCTACAGTTCTCTCCATTAGGAGAGTATAACCTATCTTTCTCGTTTATACGTCCCCTATAGTCTACCCTCCCTCTTGTCTCTGTTAAGTTAGTCCTCCCTTCCCAGCCTCTCTCGGGTTGCTCTCTCCTCCCCCCCCCTATCCCTTTACCCATTAGTCTCGTGTACCCGGCTAGGCGACTCCGTACACAGGAGGCGTAGCTGACCTTTATCTGCTCACGACTGACGCTTCTTTTTCTCCCACGCTCTCCAAAGCTAGGTGTGCTAGAGCCTATCTTAGCATGAATGAACCACTGAAATGGACCACGTGGAACGTGAAAGGACTGAACTCCCCATCCAAAAGGCATCACATTGCGCTGCTGTTGAGAAGGTACGGTACTAAAATTGCTTTCCTGCAGGAAACCCATTTCAGGGGAAACAGACGCTTATCACTCCCTGGTAGACAATTTACGCAGGCATATCACAGCACGCATCCGACATCCGCCGCGAGGGGAGTCTCTGTACTGTTCCATCATTCAGTAGCTTTTACATGTGAAGCCCAACATTCAGACGAAGAGGGAAGGGTCCTCTTTTTAAGAGGTAAACTCCTAAATCAAAAAGTGACTATCGCTAATTTGTATGCTCCAAATGTGGGGCAGGTGCCCTGGTTGTTGGGACAGCTCGAGACCCTAAAGTATTTTGCAGAGGGCCCAATTATCCTAGGGGGTGATTTGAATCTGACTCTAAGTCCCATTCTCGATTCATCGACCGGTAGGTCCCACGTCTCTCAGACTAAACTCAGACGACTGTACCGCAGTCTTTCGGAGTTGGGTTTGGTAGATGCTTGGAGACATTTTAACCCGTCCACGAAAGATTTTACCTTTTACTCCCATGTACACCTCTCCTTCCAACGCCTCGATTATTTTTTCATTTCCTCATCCCTTTTAAACACCCTCAAAGGAGCTAAAATAGACTCCATTTTAATTTCTGACCATGCTCCACTCCACATCAGCATAGATTTTATCCCTCCCTCTCCTCGGGAGTGGTGTTGGAAATTAAACCCATCGCTCCTGGACGCGGAGGAGGATAAACAATTCCTTAGGTCCCGCTTGGAAGAATTCTTCCGATTAAATAAATCCCCAGAGGTTTCAACTCCAATGACATGGGAAGCACACAAGGCCTATGCAAGGGGCTTATTAATCGCGCTGAGCTCTAGAATTAAAAAAAGGCATCAAAAAGAGACAGAGGAAAAGCTCCAGCAAATTACTAAACTAGAACAAGCCGTGAAAAGCTCCCAATGCAAGGCCTCATTAGATAAACTAACTAGTCTCAGGAAGGAACTGAAAGGTGATTTCGACTCAAAGTACAACAAGAAATATCTACACTTGCAAAAAATAGTTTATATACAGGGAAATAGGGGGAGTAAATGGACCTCTGCTCTTATCAAAAAAGCCCAGAAAAGAAACTTCATCAGTTCCTTAAAGACCAACACGGGTAGGACCGTTACATCCTCTAAGGACATAGCGGCGGAATTTCAAGCCTACTACTCCCAACTGTATAACATTCGCCACCCCTACACCCCGGAAGAGAGACAGACAGCTCACACACAGATACAGGCTTTTCTGAGCGAGTTAGACCTCCCTTGTTTAGACGAAGATGCAGCTAATACCTTGACGAGGCCAGTCTCCTCTCAGGAGGTGGAAGACATTCTGACCTCATCTCCATCGGGTAAAAGTCCCGGCCCCGACGGCCTACCGGCCGCCTATTACAAAGTCTTTAAATCCTGCCTGACTCCCCATTTAACGGAATTGTTTAACTCCCTACTCCGAGGAGATTCACTACCCAAACAAGCGCAAGAAGCGCATATCACGTTAATACATAAAGAGAACAAAGATCCTGAAGCCTGTGGAAGTTACAGGCCTATTTCTCTAATTAACTTTGACGTGAAGATGTGGGCTAAACTTCTCGCAAAAAGATTGGAAAGATACATCCCATCCTTGGTGAATGAAGAGCAGGCTGGCTTCGTCAGGGGCAGGGAGGGTAAAGATAATTCCATTAGACTTATACATGCAATAAGACACGCACAAACATTAAACATCCCATTAGCTTTAGTCGGCTCCGACGCAGAAAAAGCCTTTGACCGGGTCGACTGGCTATACATGCAAACAGTTCTCTCTCAATTTAAAATACCTTTCACTTTTATCACTGCCATTTTCTCTCTCTACGCCGCACCGTATGCCAAACTTAAAATAAACGAGATCCTGTCGCCCTCCTTTAACATTGGTAACGGCACGCGACAGGGATGCCCCCTATCTCCCTCGTTATTTATCCTCGCCCTGGAACCGCTCCTACAGAAGATTCGTCTAGACGCAGGTATCCGTGGGCTAAAAGTAGGTCAGAAGACCCTCTCTTTGGCTGCTTACGCAGACGACATTGTCTTCGTAATCACAAACCCGGAGGAAGGCTTGCCACGTCTTACCACTCTGTTAGAGGAATTCGGAACCCTATCCAATTTCAAAATAAATTACTCAAAATCAAAGGTCCTGAGTGTCTCGATCCCATCTAACCGGAGTAGGGCACTAAAGTCAAATTCACCTTTTACATGGGCCACAGCAGATATTGAATTCTTGGGTATACGGCTGACCAAAAAAGTGGAGGATCTGTTCTCGGCTAATTTTTCTCCTCTCCTACCTATGATAAAGAATTTGTTGCGCTCATATGACCTTCCTTTTTTGTCATGGTTAGGGAGAAAGAATATCCTTCAATCTTACGTTATGCCTATTTTCATATATAAAATGCGTCTTCTCCCGATCCATATCCCTAATACTTTCTTTAAATCATTGCGCTCAATTATTTTGAACTATGTATGGAGGGGTAGAAGAGCGAGAATAGCTTACAGCTTGCTAGAAAAAAGGTCAGATGGTGGTATAGATTTGCCTAACCCAAGGGACATATATCTGTCAACCCAACTAAGTCATTGGATGGAGCTGGTACATCCTATTAAGGATCATCTGGTACATGACTTTGCACTATCTTCTTACGGCCCCACCCTCCTTCAGGACTTATGGTGCCCTAAGCAGATCTTACGGAGACGGGTTACGGTTAGTCCCCTCCTGAGGGGAGCTATGGAGACCTGGCTTAAGCTGGGAGAGGAGTTGGCCCCTTGGCCCTCTCCTCTCACCCCCTTAAACGCTCTACACGCGACAATAGGCTTACAACTGGACCCATGTTCTGCTGGCAGTTGGAAGATCCTGTCTGATAAAACAATATCAGACTTACAGATGAGGGCCCACCTGCCTCCCTCGGATATCTTGGAAGCACTATTACCCGGACATAAGCTACCTTTTCTTGTAACAGCGCACATGACACATATTTTTAGAAAGTTCTTGGCCATGCATAGGTCGACCAGACCCCTATCTAATTTTGAGAAATCTCTTAACGACCAAAATAAATCCAAGAGGAAACTAGCTGTCATTCGTAATCAGTATGTCTCACCACCACACAACTCTAAACCAGCATTCATCACCTCCTGGGAGAAGGAGCTCAAGATCTCTCTATCGGAGAGTGATACGAGGGTCATTCTCAACAACTCATTCGGCACTTCCCCCTGCGTCACTTCACAGGAATCACATTATAAGCTGCTATCTAGATGGTATAGGACTCCCCAGTGGCTCTCGGACCATAAACTCACTTCTAAGGACTCCTGCTGGAGGTGCGACTCCGCAACCGGCTCCTATCTACATCTGTGGTGGGAATGCCCGGTGCTGGTTCCTTTCTGGAAAGATGTGGGATGCGTGCTGAGCAGACTTGCTCCAGGGTTAGTCCTTTCCCCTGAGATGGTATTTCTGTGGAGGCCGACCGCTACCTTCCATCCGCAGAAAAACAAATTGATAGCACTTTTGATTGACGTCGCTAAGTCTCTCATCCCCCTTCTCTGGCTTAGAAGGGATCCCCCTTACCTAGTTAAATGGAGAGAAAAGGTTGATCTCCTGTCGAGTTTGGAAGAGCTGACTAGCTATGCCAGAGGTTCTCATGAGAAATATCTAGAGACCTGGAGCCCTTGGCATGCTATCAGGGTAACCCTGTGACTAAATTATAGGCCCCCCTGGGCGCCTTGGGAAGGATACCCGGTCACCCATACCTCTGCAGAACCTTGACTCAGGATCTACCCTCCTATTATATTATATGGCGACCCCCCCGAGTTAGCCCTCACGATCTGTGGGCTGCTCCCCTAGCCGTTCCAATCCTCTTAGAGCGGGCTCTCACTATACACAAAGACAAACGAAACACGAGACACCACCCCTCCCCCCCCCTACTCCCACCCCCCCAACTTTCCCACTTTGTTCTGTTACCTAATGTACCCGTACCCCAGGTTCGTAGTTAATTGATAGTCTCTGGAGGCATCTCGTACGGGGCAGCCCCCTGTATGGCGATCTCCCTCCCCAAGTGGCTTTTGCTACTTTATTGCTGCTTTCGTCTCTAATCTAAAACGGAATGATTTGCATTTCATGTGATCATTTTACGTTTATGTAATCCTTTTTTACATGCTTCTGGAGACGTTGATCTATATTCTGTCTGTTGATTGTTAAAAACTCAAAATGTCAATAAAAATTTGATTTAAAAAAAAAAAAAAATTCTTCTTTTCTTCTGTCTTCCACGGCTTGAGGGCCGCTGCTTTTGCTGTGTGGTCTGTGATGGCGTTGCCTCTTGCTTCTCCGGTGTAGGAATTGGTGTGAGCTTTCCACCTTGTCAGGTAGAAGTGGGGTCTCCATGAGACTGCACCGCTGCAACATTCTTAATTGGCTGTCCTGCTGTGGTAAAAAACTGTCTGGCCTTCCATTTTGGGCCGTAATCATGAGCTATGCCAAATGCATACCGGGAGTCAGTGTAAATGTTTGCCGTCTTACCTGTGGCCACTCCACACGCCTCCGTGAGTGCTTTTAATTCCGCTTCTTGTACTGCGACATGCGGAGATATTCTGCTTTTTAGGACATCTTGTTGTGTAACCACTGTATATCCAGTGTGGAGTCGTCCATCACCCTGGTACCATCTATAAAAAACAACTCAAAATATGCATTATTAACAAGGGCTTTCAGTAACTTTTTTAAACTTAAATTTTCTTGTTGCATCAATGCTGGACAATCAGGCTGATATTTTATTTCAAAAAGATTAGAACCTTGTTGCAAAAAATTTAAAAATTTAAAAATGACTTGCAAAAAATTTAAAAATGGCTGATTTGCAATACCTAAAATGGCTGACTTGCAATACCTAGATCACCTATGCCTTCTCCTCCCCCCCTTTGAAACAGGGTACGCAATTGGAACAAGAGCACCCGGTTTCAAGGTATTACAACATTGTAAAAAGATTTGATGGAAGCAGATAAGGCCTGTAAGATGTTAGCACCTATAACAGAAACATGAGTTACAACGGGGAAGAATAATCTACAAAACATCTACTAATATTTGAAATGTGATATCCCTTTAAGTGAATTCATTATTAGTCTGTTCCTGCCTGCAGTCTTTATCAAATTTGAGACAGGAGAAAAAAAAACAAAACAGGAAAAAAAACTAGCTGCTCAAAATTCTCCCCCCTCCCTTGTGCAGGAGGGATGAAACATTATTACGCACTATTACATCATATAGCTCCACCCCTTCGATATTGGCACATTGCGTCCGTCTTCTCAGAACCATTTCAGCTTAACCGTCCACACGTCCACATCTCAACCAAGCAAAGTCCCATGCATGGGGTAGGACTTTTACCCCCAGTCAATTATCTGCATCACACATCACACACTCACCACAGCTCAAACACGGGTCACTAACTCACATCCATGCTCTCAAGTCTGCTCCGTCGCCCCCCTTTGAAGATGTACCAGTCCATGCAGATGCACGGACAAAAAAAGTTTGACAAACATACATACATCAGTTGAAAAAACATTTGAGGTGAGTGCTATTATTTTATAAAGTACATAATTCTATTGAGATGAGATTGTGAATGAACGTTATTTATGACAAATTATGTGAAAAAAGTTTGCTGAGTGACTGTAATATTCTATATTTCTTATCTACTGAAGCTATTATATGCTGTATTAAACACTGAAGTATTTAGTTTCTGTGACCCTGACTTTGGAGTGAATTCTGAAAGCCCCCACTTTTTCAAAACAAATCTCTTATCTCTCCGCGACTATGAAACACAAACTGATTTGTTTTAGCTTAAACTATTGAAAAAACATTCGAAATCATAATTAACACATATGCTGGGACCTTGCAACATTCATTTTCAACCCCTGTATAAGTAAGAATATACATTAGAAATTGCTATATTTCCCTGCCTACTAAGACAGTATAACTAATTAAATTCATTTCAATTCATTGCAAGCAAGCCAAGATATTAACCAAGGATGTTATTACATTTTCTCTCTCGCTGTTATCTTCCTGACCTTGGAGACTGAACACAAGCTCACAGCTATATGTCAACAGACTCTTCTCCCCTTCAGCTAACTATTTGCACTTACAGTATATATATATACACATATATATCCACCTAGTATGGATTATACATTATCTATTATCTATCTTGTATTATACACATTTTCATCTCTCTTTACCAACAAATCACGTGCATTGTACTTCTCTCCCCTACCTAACTGCCAATATAACCTTCAATAGACACTCTCCTGATGCCCTCTTGATCACTTACTGTACTTTTCAACATTTCACTTACGGATACTTTCTTAAACAAATAATGTGTACATACCTAACTTACTCTGACTGTCTCTCTCTCTTCTAGCAAACCTTGATCTTCCAAGGCACCTCTCGGTCCTAAAGACCTCCCTCCCAGACACCATTTTGTAATCTGCCATGCGGTCGGTGTCACACATTTTCATTAGAGTTTTCTTACATTCTACAAATTCATCCACACGGCGGCAGCCCTTGAGGGGCTCTGTCTTCTTTAATAAGATCTTACGCATATTAGAACAAAAACAACAATGATAATAACACGCTCCACAGAATGTATCCTTCTTAATTCCAAATTGTCAGGCCCTTATATACTGGCAAGGCAACCGAAGGTCTCTTCTTCTTATGGAACCAGCCCCATAAAAATGCATCTCTCTGAAATCAAATCGCTAGCCCCATATATAAGGCAAAACAACCGAGATTCCCTATTTCTATGAGACTTCTCACAAAATGCATCCCTCTCAGCATGCGTCTCTCTTAATTTTCAAATTGTTAGCCCCTTAAATACTGGACAAACAACCGAGGGTCCCTTTTCTTGTGAGACTAAATACAACAAACAACCTTCACTATCGTTAAAACACCATGGACTTCAAAGTACAAATAAACTACAGACTAATTTCTGGGTGAGCCATTGGTGCGCATATCACGGTCAGTGGTCCATGACGGCAAACCCGGAGCCCACACGAGTTACCGTGTAGAACTCTTAACCCAACCCGTCCGGTCACAAACCACAGATAGTCCATCCTGCTGCAAGACTCTCAGCGTAAAACACAACATAAATATATGTCTGTCTTACCTGGAGTTCTTGTGAGTTGATCAGGCTCGGTTTGCAGCAGGACGATTTCTCAGTAGCGTGGATCCGGGTGAATTGCGCTGTAAGCTCCGATTTTACCGCCCCACGTTGGGCGCCATTTATGAGGGTTAAAATTCTAAGTGCAACACCAATCCGGCCCACCCCACTTGCCCCGTTGCCGGCCGTAAGAAGAGACACCACACACAGGAGTCTGGTCTAGCTCCTCACACGGGAGAAAAAACTGCGCCCTTTATTACAGATTACATGAGATCTTATACCCTCTGCCCTCTCACCACTAGGGGGTGATGGGCTCATAACCATATATGGGCAGTCCGGATTTGCGGACTGAGACAGTGAAAATCATATAACAGTCATGTACATTTGAACATCTTGATATCTTGTTCCAGCGCTTCTGGGAAATCGGCCAAGTACATGCGGCCTTGTGTCTGGTTCCGTATCTTCTCTGAATTTCTTAGAACATCTCTCTCAGCCTTGGGATATCTGATGTAAGGCGAAGTATTAAAGTTTTTTCTCATTTGGAATTGAATAAAACTTGCATACAGGTATAAAAGCATGAAAAACACATATGGCAATATATATATATACCCTCACAGAACCATCTAGCCCCCACAACCTGATTAAGTAAATTGGGAATCAATGGAAGGGAGTATTGATTTACAGTAATCATATTTAACACCCGATAATCAATACAAACCGGAGACTACCATCCTTCTCCACGGACTCAAGAACAGTCCGGCCCCAGCACGAGAATCTGTATGGCGTATATGGCCCTCGGCCAAACCCTCAGTTAGATACTCTTTCATAGCCTCCCATTCTAGCACAGTAACATTCTAAATACCCCCTTTGGGAATCTTACTTCCAGGAAGGAGATCAATCTTGCAATCCCACTCCCTATCAGGGGGCAAAGCTTCCGAAAGCTGTTTGGAAAATACATCTGCGAATCCTTCTAAATACTTAGGTAGGCCGACCACCTCACAACCAGAGGAATGCAAATGGACAGTTGTCAAATGGTCCTGGCATCCGGTACCCCACTGTATCAACTCGGAAGCTGCCCATTTGATAATGGGGTTATGTAACTGCAACCATGGTAGCCACAAAACAACATTAACCGATAAACCTTCCATCACCAAAAATGTAAAGATCTCTGTATGTACAGCTCCCATTAAAAACCTTAGTTCCAGTGTAATCTTCTTTATCAAACCCGCGGCCAGCGGGGTGGCATCAATTCCAGACACCTGTACATTGGGATTTAAATCTAGCAACTCAGAAGCTATTTACTTGACAAAGTCAGAATTCACAAAATTAACTGCCGCCCCTGAGTCGACAAAAACGTGACCAGAAATGAGGCAGGAACCCAGCAGAATAAAGCAGGGTAGAAGAAACTTGGAAAAACCCAGAAGTACCCGAGTTCCTTCAGGAGATCGCCTTGGAGCGGAAGTTTTCCTGCTGCTGTCTCTGGTCACAGGTGGCGACACGATGTCCAGGGTCCCCGCAGTAGAAGCACAACTTGTTTCTTTGTCTGAAGGCCCGACGCTCAGATACTAACAGGTATCCCAGTTCCATCCTCTCAATCTGGTTACCAGGGGAACTGAGGTGTGGCTCTTTACAGGCCAAGGTGAGACTCTCCGATCTAGTGACCCCTCTGGCCCTTAGCCGCCGGTCAGCTCGTACTGCTAACGTCATTGCTGTCTCTAATGTCTTAGACTCCGGATGACCCAACAACAATTCTTTACCGACTCAGAGAGCCTGGTCAAAAAATGGTCCTTTTAAGGCTCGATCATTCCACCCAGACTCTACACAAAACTGTCGAAATTGGCTCATCGTATATCTGACCTCAGGCGGAGAAAAAGGCATCCACCGACTGATGAGAGGGGGAATCTGATGGTAAAGAAAGTCCAATTCTGTGGGTCCCCTCTTAGTCTGGAAATAACAATTCCAACCCTCTGAAGTTCTGACCCAGAGGATTGTGGCCGAAAACTAAAATATAGTCTGCATCCCTCACGGAACGCAAAGAATGCATTACGGTCACCAGAAAAGAAGTCAGGTAAAGTCACCTTGGGTTTACAAACAGACAAGGGTCCCCATGATACCATTGCCGGAGTCTCTGCCACTGCCTGCTCTTGGTGCGAGAGACGAGCCGACAAATCTTGTACTACCTCTGTCAATTTCTGGACCTGATTTATAACCACAGTAACTGCTTCCATGATGAACAGATACTCGGGGTCAATCTTCTACCCCGAATTTTGTATGGCCAGTGGTTCTGTCAGGGCTGGTTACGAACGAGTGACTGGAAGTCCCTACAACCAACCCTCTCCCCTGTCCCTACCTACTTGCCCCCCTGGGCTTACCCCCAGGGCAACAACTGGGTGGCGGTCCCTATTCTGCACTGAAGATACCCTGGGGACAGGGACAGGAGAGACCAACTAACCAGAAGACAGAAAATAACAAAACTCCAAGTCAAAACTAAGAGTTGATAAACACCAAAGAACTATCAAGGAATCCAGAGGGAGACAATAGGTCAGAGTAAACTGGGCCCGAGGACTGGAGCGAGCAACCTGAGCGGATGTTAGCTGGAGAACAATTAGCAACCACTGGCAGGGACTGACAGTGTCTGCAGAGCTAAATACCCAAAACCCAGCCTAAGTCAGGGTGGAGCCTGGTGATGCGCCAGCCGGTGATGCATAAAGTCAGGCCCTCCTCTGGCCATGCCCCCTAACAGGGGAACTACGAGCCCGAACGCCAAGCCCTGCCCAGCAGTGCACGGACCACATGCCCGACATCAGCCCGGACGTCAACCACCCAGTGACTCCCGGGCGGCAGTGCCACGCCCACGCTGCGCACCACCACCGGTGACCAGAAGTCCCCTCCTGACAACTTCCATGTATTAAAATTGGTTTGTTTCACATCAAGACTATTGGGGATCTCATGGGATCCCTCCTGACACAAGTGGTGGTGGGCTTCCCTTGATTGCAGTTGCATAACCAAGTGGTGGATTGGGAAAAGGGGGATATTATTAAATGGAATCCTTCTTGTAGTCGAGACGTTTTGTCCATGAAGGTATCTGCTGTTCAGGTGGTTCATGTATCTGCCTTAATACAGGAGTTTGTGAGGAGGAAATGGACAGGTTACCACTTCATGGAGAAGGGGATTGTTCCATTGGGCTTATCCCAGGCTGTAGGTTACTCAAGAGCCGTAGGTACACTTTTACGGTTCCTGAAAGACTGTCCCTTAAAGATTATATCCAGGACAGTCTAAAAAACAGGGCATATTCGTCCTTCTCACTCTCCATTGGCCACTAGCTTTGTAAAGAAAAAGGATGGGGGCTTGTGGCCTTTTTGGATTTCAGGGAGTTAAATAAAAACCTGTACCCATTGCCAATCATCCTTGATCTTTTTAGTCGGTTAAGGGGTGCCAGTTGGTTTACTAAGTTAGATTTATGTGGTGCTTATAATTTAATTGGTGTCAATGAGGGGGATAAATGGAAAACTACTTTTAACACACTCTAGAGGGACATTTTGAAAACTTGATTATGCCTTTTGGTCTGACTAATGCGCCTGTGGTATTTTACGCCTTGATAAATGAAGTTCTGCATAAATTTCTTGGTCACTTTGTATCAGTGTATCTGGTCCATAGTCTTATTTTTTCTCCAGATTCTCATGTTACATGTTCGTCTGGTACTTCGGGTGGGCTCCTCCTCCGCTCATTTTCCTAATAGAGGGGCTGGTCTTTGTAGTGATGATGTGCCAGCCTAACTTGGGCGGGGGATGGTAAAGTCACCTACATTAAGCCTCCAACAAGCCACCACAAAATCGCACAGCCTGGAGGGCTCCAACATGGTGCTGGCAATGCATATGTGGTCTCCTGTCTCCCTTCCTCGGCCATGGCTCTGGCTGATGGAGAGGAGGCTTGTGCAGCAGTGCTACTTCTCTTTTTAGACAGGTGCTGGCGAGTGCCAGTCTCCTCTTACTCCCTGATCTTCCTTCTAGTCAGGTACCAAAGCGGGGCTTAAACTTCTGGCTGACAACTGCACTAATGACTATATGCTGCTCCAATAAGTAAGGGGGTAATGCTACTAGTTGTATGAAGGCTTTGATTTTTTTTTCTTCAAGAACACCATTTTGGGGTACACATCACTTAGTGTTTTTCTATTATTTGTTTTTCAGTGGGAGGGGCAATATTAGTAAATCTGCTATTTATTTTTGGCTCTTATTTTATGTGTGTGTTTTATGGCATCCACCATGCCATATAAATAGCATAACTTTATTCTTCTGGTTGTTTTGATTACAGTAACTCAACTTCAAAAAACATCTGACATGTCAGAGTGAATTGTCAGATTTGTTCAGTGTGGGGGTTCAGGTGGTGAGATCTTCACTAATTGCTAAAATAAATAGGCAGAAGCACTGAGCTGAGTGCTTTGCCCAATTGGCTGTTATCAGCAACTGGTGTATGCACTCCATACATTCTCTGTGGAGCTTCTACATTACTCCAAGCAGGGAGGAGCGCTACTGCCCATCCTTTTTGGCAAGCTGTGAGGTTTCAGCACCTTCACCCCCATTTAATGAAGATTTCTAGCATGTTAGAAGATACATGCTATGTCAGAAGGTTTTTTACACAATAGTATGGCTGACAGGCCTCATGGGGCCCTAGAACACTGATTTCAATTTTGTATGGAGGCCCTTGTAAGTGATAGAGAGAAAAACCAAATTGCAAAGTTGAAGAGTAGCATGTGAGAAACAGAAATCGCATAGGGCCGCTGCTATGACTGAAGTAAGAAAAGCATACTTGAAGTGGCCTCCTTCTGCTACGATAGGGGCAGATCATCCTGAGAGTCAACAACTCGATCAGTCTTTTTGACTACTCTGTATAGGAAAATTAATGTATGCGAACACTTATCGGCCCAGCATATGCCAAAAAGACTTGTATAATGAGTGTATGGGGCCTATGGATGTTTGTCATGTTCGCGTGAAGTAGTTTTTTTTTATTATTATTATTATTATTACCTCTGGCTTTGTTGTATTCAGTGGGTCATCTTATGTGCATCATTTAAACTTTCCTCTGCTCATATCATGGAGCTCTGAGATCGTGAACTGATGAAGCACATATAGATATCCTGATGACTGTTGTTTCATATCTCCTAATAGAACAAGAACAAAGATGTCATTTCCTTCATGTTGTCCTCCATGTTGTGGTCTCATTGTGGTTGAGTCCAAAAAGCCAGGTGAGAAAATTTTTCCTGTATTTGCTTGTAAGCAAATTGTATAATATGTGAGCCCGCAGTCTTTGATGAACCAGCTTGTTAAGACCTAGTCTCTTCCTCAGACATTACTTGTGGTCACTCAGCACGCACTATTTGCACTGTATTCTGTGTATTTAGGTGACTTATGGAGAGATCAGCTTTATTCATCCATTCATGCGCCATTTAAACAAACTCCACCCAGAATGCTTTGTTCAGAAGAATGTTGTAGAGCCTAACAATGCGGAAATTAACTCTAAGAAGCCTGGGAGGAGATGAAGAGAACATGTCTTTTCAGTGGATATGGCCTTAGATAACATGTGTCATTCTTTCATCATACAGTATCAACTCCTCTTTGTGAATCTCCCTCTCGGGAATACTAGTTTACCTTAAGGAAATCCAGCTGGTATAGGAAGTCTTACGGGCAATGCTTCCTGGGAAAAAGTATGCAAATTAACTCTTCTCCATAAAGACGAAAACTCTATAGGCTAAGGAGATGTCCCAGAGACCCTAACCTGTGCAAGGCCCCTCACGCGGAAGAAGCTCTGTACAGGGCGTAAGTCTCTAGGTAGCGGACCCCAAAGCTAAGCTGAAGAAGGGGTTCTAGCCTTAATTCATTCAGTATCTAAGGAGCCTATAATATCACTCTCTGATCATCATATAAATTTGGCAATTGCACCCAGCCAAATGTTCATAAAGTTCTTCACAATCCAGACTTAACTTAGGAGCATATAGGTTTTTAAAATAGTAAAAAAACAAAAAACCTTTTTTTATAACTGGAGAAATATCAGGCCTTCTCAATGATTTACCTTAGGGTGCGGGCAGACGAGCACATAAACGGCGCGTTTTTGCGACCAAACGTATATACGTGACCATCTGAGGCAATGGTTTCGAATGTATTCGTTCACATGGGCGATTTTACGGCGCGTAAAAACGGCAATTTGAAAAAAAACGGAACATATGCGACCGAAATACGCGCCAACGCATATTCGATCGCCGAAAAGACCGTTTGCAAAGTAGGAACAAACGAAAATTCGCTTTCTGGCTCTGGTCGTGATCGGTGAAAAACGATCGCTCGGGCGATTATACGTTGCGCTCGTGCGAACGTAAATACGCCTACGCTCGTCTGCCCGCACCCTCAATCCCAGAAGCCAAAACACAACCCTGTGCTTCCTTTTCCTCAAAGACCTTTCACTTCATAAAAAGACTCTTTTTTTATGCAACACCTTTCAGATTATCTGCAAGTTGAGACTCTGCCCATTTCCAATTTATTTTTGGCTAATTAATGGGATAATATATGTTTTTGATCTTCATCTAAAGCTTGTAGCTGAAATGCCCTCATGACCTCTATTTAGACTTTTGTGTAAGCTAATCTTCTATATACATTAGTATAAATGCCTTCATTGCATCCCACACTAGAGACACTGAGCAAGAGCCAATATTAATCTGAAAAAATTCCAAGAGAGCTTCCTCTGTTTTAGCACTACCATCAAGCAGGTTCAACCAAAACGGATTTAACCTCAACTCTATCAAAACCAAATCCCCCACCATTCATAATCAATGACAAATAAAATGGAGAGTGATCAGACACAGACAGATAGGGCAATCTGCCATAAAGACCGGGATCGTCGAACGGTGTGTTGTCTTCCTGGCGCTCGAGTTCGACACATCGTGGATCGGATTGACAGATTACTGGGAGGGGCTGGTGAGGATCCAGCGGTCATGGTGCATGTTGGCACCAATGAACAAATTAGAGGTCAATGGAGGGTCCTCAAAAATGATTTCAGGGACCTAGGGTCCAAGCTTAGGGCGTGGACCTCCAGGGTAGTTTTCTCGGAAATACTACCTGCACCTAAAGCCAAACTAGAAAGGCAGCAGGATCTTAGGGAGGTAAACAAGTGGCTCCGGAGTTGGTGTAAGAAGGAGGGATTTGGGTTCCTGGAGAACTGGGCTGACTTTGCTGTCGGCTACAGGCTCTACCGTAGGGACGGGCTGCATCTTAATGGGGAGGGTGCAGCTGTGCTGGGGGACAAGATGGCTAGAAGGCTGGAGGAGTGTTTACACTGGCTACCCCACTATTTCTCATTTTGCCCTCCCCCCCCCCCCCCAGTCCCTAGTTTAGATAGCGACCTGTGTCAAAGAAATGGGAATGGGGGTCAAGCGCGCGCGCGCGCGGGGGGGGGGGGTTAGTACAGTTAGAAATGTGAGGACAGCCATTAGTACGAATAGCAACAAAACGAATTTAAAAAACAAAAATAACGATATCAATTGTATGACCACAAATGCCCGAAGTCTGATTGGTAAAGTGGGTGAGCTTGAAGCAAGAATGACTGATGAGAGTTATGATATAGTTGGAATAACGGAAACATGGCTTGATGATAAGTGTGATTGGGCGGCGAATTTACAGGGGTACAAGCTCTTCAGAAGAGACCAAAGGAACCAGAAAGGGGGAGGGGTATGTCTGTACGTCAAATCGAACTTAAATCCGAGACTACGGGAGGACATAGAGGTAGGAGAAGAACAGGTGGAATCTCTGTGGGTAGAAATACAGGGAAGAAAAAATAACAAAATCCTGATAGGGGTCTTCTATAGACCACCAAAAGCAACAGAAGAAACTGAAAATTTACTATTAAGGCAGATAGAAGAGGTGTCAAACCGCAATGAAGTAATTATAATGGGGGACTTTAATTATCCAGATTTATGGGAAAATGAGTCCTGCAAATCTCACAGGGGTGATAAGTTCTTGAGAGTAATTAAAGATAATTATCTGAACCAACTGGTGCAGGAACCAACAAGAGGGAGGGCCATTCTGGACCTAGTACTAACCAACAAACTGGACCGAATAAAGGGGGTACAGGTTGAGGGGCACTTGGGGAACAGTGACCACAATATAATCAACTTCCAGCTGTCATTCAATAAGAAGCCTTATCAGGGAGCGACAAACAAACTAAACTTTAGTAAAGCAAAATTTGATGAGCTTAGAACTACTATCGGTAACATTAAATGGGACAACATCCTCAAAAATGCCAGTACGGAGGACAAATGGGAAAAGTTCAAAAGGATCCTAGTCACTTCATGTGAACAGTTCATTCCCTTTAAAAATAAAAGGATCTCAACTAAAAGGAAACCAATGTGGCTCGACAAGACGGTAAGGGGGGCAATAAACGAAAAAAAGAAAGCGTTCAAACTACTAAAGCAACAAGGCAGCGAAGAAGCGCTAAAATCGTACAGGGAAAAAAACAAAATATGCAAAGATAGGATTAAAACTGCCAAGGAGGAAGCAGAAAAACTGATCGCCAAAGAGAGCAAAAACAACCCTAAACTATTCTTCAATTATATTAACAGCAAAAGGATTTGTAGGGAGAGCACTGGCCCTTTAACAAATAATGCAGGGGAAATCATTGAAGATGATGGAGGGAAGGCAAATCTATTAAATAGTTTCTTTTCAAGCGTATTCACAAACGAAAAGGAAATGCCACACGAGATACAGGGGAATAAAATAAACCCCTCGCAAAATACGTCATACCTAACGCAGGAGGAAGTGCGGAACAGGTTAAAGAAGAATAAAATCGATAAATCGCCAGGCCTAGATGGAATACACCCAAGGATACTAGGGGAACTAAGTGATGAGTTAGCTAGGCCGCTATACCTAATATTTCTAGACACTATCAAGACCGGTGTTGTACCATTGGATTGGTGCATTGCCAACGTGGTTCCAATTTATAAAAAGGGGACCAAAAGTGAGCCTGGCAACTACAGGCTGGTAAGTCTCACTTCAGTAACGGGAAAATTTTTCGAGGGGATTCTGAGAGACGCCATCGTTGAGCACCTCAAGGAAAACAAGGTAATAACTCCTCACCAGCATGGATTCATGAAGGGTTGCTCATGTCAGACAAATCTGATCAGTGTCTACGATGAAGTAAGCTCTAAGCTGGACCTGGGAGAGTCTATTGATCTCGTATATCTGGACTTCTCTAAAGCGTTTGACACCGTGCCACATAATAGGCTAATATACAAAATGAGACAGCTCGGATTGGGTGAAAACGTGTGTAATTGGGTTAAAAATTGGCTCAATGGGGGGGCGGAGCCTGACTGTGGAGCATGATGGCAGCTTAGGACCGGAGCTCCCACAGAACGGTGCCCTCAGAGAGCTCCCAGCAGCGATAATAGCGGCAAAATGCCCAAACAAGCAAAGGAAAAAGGAGGAGAAAATACCAGCACACCGAAGACATCTAAGAGCCAGACGGGGATGCAGCGATTTCTAAAGGAACAGGGCTCCCGCTCTCCTCACCCGTCCAGCAAGATGGCTGCGGCCTCGGAGGCTGATTCTGCATACAGTAAGGAGGGGGAGGGTGATACATCCTCAGATGAAGAGGACTCAGGAACTGTTTCCCGGGGGTTTATGAAAGAGCTGCTGACTAACGCTCTGCGTCCTCTTATCAATGAGCTGTCAGAGATAAAAGGTGATATAAGGCAGATGGGCTGCAGAGTGGAGGAGCTTGAATCTGCCTCTGCATCAGTCACAACACATGCTTTAGCTATGGCTGCAGTCTTAAAGGAGCAGCACGCTAATTTAAATAAAGCTCTCATTCTCCAAGAAGATCTGGAGAACAGAAATCGGAGATGTAATGTCCGCCTTAAAGGCTTACCTGAATCCTGGGCGACGGAAGCCTTGCCTAAAGTCGCCTCAGAAATATTTGATCAGTTACTTGGGCAAGACAGAGCAGCGACAATTTCTGTGGAGCGTATCCACCGCGCTCTGAGACCCCCCCCCCCTCCTCCTACAGAGCCCCCCAGGGATGTTATCTGCAGGCTCCTCACCCTTCAAGACACGTCTGCCGTCCTTAAAGCTGCCAGACAACACAAGGACTTAAAATATGGGGACTCCCCGGTCCAGATCTTCCAGGATCTTTCCCCTGCCACCCTATTAAAGAGACGAATCATGCGTCCTCTGTTGGAGGCCCTAAGAGCACGAGACATTCATTACGCATGGCTCTTTCCCTTTGGCATCAACATCACCTACAAGGGACGCAGACTTCTCATCCGTACTCCAGAAGACCTCAACGATGCATGGGAACACCTTGAAATGGACCCGATTGAGCTGCCGAACTGGCTGCCTCTCCCGGAGTTCCCCAGGCTCCCTAAGCTGACCCCCCCGGAGGTCTGGCAGCCAGCGGGTAGCCTCAAATCGCCCAGAGGTAAAAAAAAGAAAGCAAAGGACCCTCCTGCTGGCCCTGACGGGTGAAGATGAGGAGACTCTCAGGTTTTCTTTTTTCCTATCACCATCCTTTGGATGTACCTGTTGTTCCGCTGCTTCCTGATCTGGCGACCTTTTATTGTTTTCGTAAGATCTCGGCAACGTGTTCGTATATGATGACTTTGTTATTTACCGCGTTAAACAAGTTAATGCATTAATGTTCCTTTTCTTCTCCCCTATAGCGATCAACTACCTAAGGCATTTGCCCCTCAGCTCTAGGCTCCTGGGGGCGCCTACCTGTTCAGGCTACTATTGACGCAGTTGGTGGGCCTTCCCGGTAAGGCACACACAACTCGCCCTCATCCCCCAGCAGGGTCTGCTCAAGTCTGCTGACCTGCTGACCTAAATTTACGTTTTTAGTGTCGTAGTTTGCGCCACATTTTTTTTTTTTTCTCAGCACTTGTTCTCCCTTTTGTGTCTACCCAGTGTTTTCCCCTCTCACTCTCTGCACTTCCCCTCCATCTCCTCTTCCCTCCGTGTCCGACCGAGTGACAAGGAATTAGTTCTAAGTCACTAAGCGCTCACTTACATAATCTTGCTTCCTCTCTCTACCCCCTTGCTAAGGTACTTCCGGCCACTCCTGCGTGTCCGTGATGGCAAAACCTCTACTATTTACTACCTTCAATGTGAATGGACTGAACTCTCCTAGCAAAAGACACCACGTGGCCCTTCTTCTGAAAAGGTATGGCTCTGGGGTAGTGTTTCTGCAGGAGACCCATTTTAAAGGGGACAGATGCCTATCCCTTCCTGGGGGGCAGTTCCCGCTAGCTTTCCACAGCTCCCACCCCTCCTCCGCCTCCAAGGGTGTGTCCACACTAATACACAAGTCCCTTAAGTTTAGTTGCCAGGCTCGCAGATGAGGAGGGCAGAGTTCTGTTCCTGAGGGGCTACCTAAACGAAACTAAAATTACCCTTGCCAACCTCTACGCCCCTAATAAGGACCAAGTAGAATGGCTCACAAAACAATTAGAAGCGCTCAGGATCTTCGCCACTGGGCAGGTCATCCTGGGTGGAGATTTTAATCTCACCATCTCCCCCTCCATAGACTCATCGACTGGAAAATCCCAGATTTCACAGAGGAAATTAAGTAAACTCAGCAGATCCCTCGCGCAACTCCATATCGTGGACGCCTGGAGGTACTCTAACCCATCCTCCAGGGATTATACCTTCTTCTCGCAGGTCCACTCCTCCTTCCAGCGGTTAGACTATGTTTTTATTTCCTCCTCCTTCCTACAATACACGAAAAAAGCTGAGATAGACTCCATTGCCTTGTCGGACCACGCCCCAGTCCACTTGTCTATCTACCTTCCAGGCTCCACTCCCCGCGACTGGAGATGGAGACTCAACCCCTCTCTCCTGGATTCGGCTGAGGATAGAGCCCAGCTCAACAAAGCGTTGGAAGAATATTTCCAACTCAACACCACTGAGGATATGTCAGTTCCGGTGGTATGGGAGGCTCATAAGGCCTATGTGAGAGGCCTTCTGATCTCTGCTGGATCCAGAGCAAAGAAGAAACAACAGAAAGACATTGATGAGAAACTTGGTCAAATTGCCAAATTAGAGCGTGTGACTAAGCTCTCACAAAGTGTAGCGGCCATGGAGAAACTCACCTCCCTCCGAACTGAACTTAAACTCCTTTTGGAAGCTAGGTTTAACAAAAAGCATCTATACCTCAGACATATCTCTTACGCCCAAGGTAACAAGGGTAGCAAATTCACGTCGTCCCTTATCAAAAAAGCCCAAGCAAGGAACCTTATTAAGGCCATTAAATCCCCCACGGGCCATCGCGTCACATCTACCCCTGATATTGCCAAAGAATTTCAATCCTTTTATTCCCGTCTATACAACCTTAAAGATCCTCCCACTCCTGAAGAAAGAGCTGTCTTGAAAAAACAAATCGACCACTTCCTCAAAGACCTAAACCTCCCCAAAATTCCAGATGACGAGACCACATCCCTCCTGTCCCCAATCACCCCGCAAGAGATACAAGACCTTATAAACTCATCTCCCCCGGGTAAAAGCCCAGGCCCAGACGGCCTCCCCCTTATATACTATAAGGCCCTGAGTACTTCGCTCATTCCTAGATTAGTAGACTTGTACAATGCTCTCCTGAGCGGGACCCCCCTGCCTAGACAAGCGCAAGAAGCGCATATTACTCTGGTGCACAAAGAGAACAAAGACCCTGAGTCTTGCGGGAGCTACCGCCCCATCTCCCTGATTAATTTCGACATGAAATTGTGGGCCAAAATCCTAACAAAACGCCTAGAAAAACATACTACCTTCTTGATCAACCCTGAACAGGCGGGCTTTGTGCGGGGAAGAGAGGGGAGAGACAGTTGTCTCAGACTCCTACATGCTGCTAGATTTGCCCAAAAACGAAACATATCACTCGCCTTAGTAGGTACTGATGCCGAAAAGGCGTTCGATCACGTGAATTGGACATATATGGAGCAAGTCTTGCTACACTTTAATCTCCCACCCCAATTCGTCTCAGCGATCTTCTCTCCCTACGCAATGCCCCATGCGAGACTCAAGATTAACGGTTCTCTCTCCCCTTCCTTTGAAATAGGAAATGGCACTAGGCAGGGGTGTCCCCTCTCCCCTACGCTCTTTGTCCTGGCCTTGGAGCCTCTTCTCTAAAAAGTGAGATCGGACCCTTCCATAAAAGGTCTCAAAATTGGGAACGACACTCTCTCGACGGCGGCTTACGCCGACGATATTATTTTCCTTATTACTAACCCGGAGGAGGGGCTCCCTCGCCTGGTTTCTATGCTAGAAAATTTTGGTGACCTCTCTAATTTTAAAATTAATTTCACCAAGTCAATTGCTCTAAATGTTTCCATTCCCGCCAACCAAATTAATGCTGTCAAAAAAGTATCCCCATTTGCGTGGTCCGACACGACAATCGCTTTCCTAGGCATAAAGATACCCAAGAAAGCGGAAGACCTATTCGCGACAAATTTCCTCCCCGTCCTGGCCAAAGTTAAAAAACTGCTAAGATCATATGATCTCCCTTTTATCTCATGGCTAGGTCGTAAGAACATCCTAAAATCCTATGTTATCCCAATAATCCTTTATAAAATGAGGCTCCTCCCCATTTCCCTCCCAGCCAGCTTCTTCAAAGCACTTCGCACAGTCTTTTCCAGATATCTCTGGATGGGAAGGAGGCCTAGACTGGCTTATGGCCTGTTGATTAAAAGGCGCACGGAAGGAGGAGTGGACCTCCCCTGTCCATGGGAGTTCTATCTTGCTACTCTCTTGAACCACTGGATAGAGCTTACACACCCTAGTAGAGATCCGCTGTTACAACGCCTGGCAAAAGGATCCTACGGCCCTACTCTGATAGAGGATCTCTGGTTCCCTGAGGGGACGAGCAGAAGAGATCGGAAGAAAAATCCTCTTCTGGAGGGAGCAATGGAATCCTGGGCTGTCTTGGGGAGGACCTTGCCCCCCCCCCCTTCCCCTCGCACGCCCCTGTCTGCCTTATATAAATTTATGAATCTTTCCCTAGACTCTTGCTCGACACGGGCGTGGAGGATGCTCTCTGGCAAACACTTCCACGATGTACCTACCCTTGAGCAGGGGGCCGACCTCACTCTTACGGATCTCCTACCAAATCGCCCCCTCCCCTTCTTGGTGTCGGCCCATGTGATGAAGGTCCTGAGCGAATTTCGGAAAACCCGCGGTCCCTCTAGACCACTTACCCCTTTTGAAACCGCAATTGGCATCTTCCCTAACCCCTCTTTGAGGAAAATTTCTCTCATCCGCAAAAAGTTCGTTTCCCGCCCCTCGTCTGGGAAACCTGCCTTCCTCTTCTCCTGGGAGAAGGAGCTACACATTTCCCTCTCAGAAAGCGAGACCAAAGCGATTTTGAAGACAGCTTTCGGGCTCTCCCCCTGCGTCACCGCCCAGGAGTCACATTACAAGCTCCTGGCGCGGTGGTACAGGACCCCGCAGTGGCTGCATGACCATAATTTGGTGGCGGAGGACATGTGCTGGAGATGTGGGAGTTCCACAGGCTCCTACCTTCATATTTGGTGGGATTGCCCGAATATCATTCCTTTCTGGAAGGATTTGGCAATCGTGTTAAAAAAACTCCTACCAGACTTAGTGCTCTCCCCAGATGTGGTCCTCCTGTGGAGACCTACCCCTGCCTTCCACCCGTACAAGCACAAGCTTGTCGCCCTGCTGATCGACTCTGCCAAATCTCTTATTCCACTTTTGTGGAAGCAGAGGGACCCTCCGACGATGGCCCTGTGGAGGTCCAAAGTTGATAGGTTAGCGAATTTAGAGGAGCTCTCAAGGTGGTCAAACGGAACACATGATAGATTCTTGAAGATCTGGGAACCCTGGCAGGAAATTAGGAAGGCGGACTCATGACCCAGGCACTCTAGTCCTCTGCGGTTGAACTCTCCTCCTGGTTCCCCTGTGTGGCGGTTGATCCCCGAAACGCCGTTTGCTCCCCTTAGCTCTAAAGAGGGAAGATATCGGGCGACCGTTTGATCGCGCATACGATCAAACGGCACAACGAGACACGGATCTACTCTGGAAGTGCAGTACCCCTCCCCTCCCCTTTCCTACCACATCTCTCCCCACCCCTCCCCTCTCTTCCCTTCCCCACTACTCTGTAATTTACTCCCCCGACTGTTTGTCTTGTACTGTCTGTATCTAAGAGGCGGCTGAGCGCAACCTATAGCTATCTCACCTCAGTTACAGCCTCACACTCAAGAAGGGGTCCACATACCCCTCTCTTATCGCTTAAGTGCCCCCCCCCCTCCCCCCAGCATGTAGATGTATTGAGAGTTACGTTATATCTTGCTCCAGAACTCACGGGGGAGGCGCACCTGTGCCTTTATGGTTTATATTTGTACCCCTTCTTTGATATGTTTGTTATGTATATTTGTGTTTATTCTAAAACCAATAAATATTGATTTATAAAAAAAAAAAAAGAAAATGCCAATGAAAAAAAAAAAAAAAAAAATGGGCTCAATGATAGAAAGCAGAGAGTGGTAATAAATGGTTCATACTCTGATTGGGCCACAGTCACTAGTGGGGTGCCACAAGGTTCAGTATTGGGCCCCATTCTGTTCAATATATTTATCAACGACCTGATAGAGGGGCTGCACAGTAAAATATCAATATTTGCAGATGACACAAAATTGTACAATATAATTAATGCAATGGAGGACAATGTGCGGCTACAAACGGACCTAGATAAGCTGGGGGCTTGGGCAGAAAAATGGCAAATGAAGTTCAACGTTGATAAATGTAAGGTTATGCACATGGGCAGCAAGAATGGATGTTACTAATATTTGCTTAATGGGGTACCGCTAGGGAAAAGTGATATTGAAAAAGACCTGGGGGTACTAGTGGACTATAGACTAAACTGGAGTAACCAATGCCAATCAGCTGCTGCAAAGGCAAATAAAGTTTTGGGATGCATTAAAAGAGGTATAGGGGCGAAGGACGAGAACATTATCCTTCCATTATATAAGGCACTTGTCAGGCCTCACATGGAATACTGCGTACAGTTCTGGTCACCGGTGCTCAGGAAAGATGTTACGGTATTGCAGGGGGTTCAAAGAAGGGCAACTAAAATAATACATGGAATGACGGGACTGGAATACCCAGAGAGGCTATCCAAATTGGGACTATTTACTCTAGAAAAAAGAAGGTTAAGAGGCGACCAAATAACCATGCATAAGTACATGAGGGGACAATACCAGGATCTCTCCCAGGATCTGTTTATACCCAGGACTGCAACGGTAACAAGAGGGCATCCGCTACGTTTAAAGGAAAGCAGGTTTCATCACCAACATAGAAAGGGATTCTTTACTGTTAGAGCAGTGAGACTGTGGAACTCTCTGCCTGAGGATGTAGTGATGGCAAAATCCTTAAAGGAGTTTAAAAGGGGACTAGATGTCTTTCTGGAGAGGAAGGATATTATAGGCTATAAATCTAAGATTATTTGTTAATCCGGGTATACAGGCAGGTAGGAACTATTAGGGGTTGATCCAGGGAACAGTCTGATTGCCATTAGGGAGTCGGGAAGGAATTTTTTTCCCCAAAAGGGCAAATTGGCTTCTGCTCTTGGGGTTTTTTGCCTTCCTCTGGATCAACAAAACAGGAGGCTAGACAGGCTGGACTAGATGGACATTGTCTTCATTCAGCCTTACGAACTATGTTACAGTCCATGGTAGATCTTCTACTCTATGAACCACCAGCGTACCACTAGAGGGAAAGCTTATGCAAAGGAGCTAGATTGTGTTTGTAAATTGATTTTGCAGCTGTATGCAGCACGGTTTAGGTATGTGTACGGAGGGGGGCGCCGCGAGTTGAACTTTTGCACCCAAGATCCTGAGCCTCTAGCTAGGCCTCTGTTATGAATAGAAGGAAGCATAGATGGAGTACCTATTGTGAGGTCTATTCTAGTAAGTGTATTATGTGAACTAGAATAACAAGAGTATTTTTGAACTTCTAGATTTTTCACCCTCCACAGATCACATAACCCTAATTCCATTAATAAATGTATGAAAGTAATTTTCACAGATGTAAACCTTGAAGAGGCTGCAGCATTCACACAAGCATGGCAGTCCCCTTCAATCAGTTGATTGGTGCGGGTCACCAATGGCATCCTTCCATCGACCAGATATTGGAGGGTCAGATAGGTTGGCATGATTTAGACGTTGGATAACCACTGTAATATAACACTTTGCAGTTTTATATGTATCTGTACTTTACCAGCATATATTTACGTTATATAGCCAACTTTACGTATAATAATCTTTATTTATATAGCGCCAACATATTCCGCAGCGCTTACAATACAGGAAAAATAACACAAAACAACGGTTACATGAAGTAATCAATTGGTGGAAACAGTAGGAGTGAGGGTCCTGCTCCAACGAGCTTACACACTACAAACAATAGGGTGATACAAAAGGTAAAGAGGCTAGAGATGTGCATGGTATGGCGAGGCGGAGAGTGAGGGATCTTATACACATGTATATGTATTCTACGCAATTATAAATAATTAAACAGTTCAAGATTTTGCTCTAACTTACTAGCTACACTACTACACATACAATCATTTACGCAGATAACTATTCTAGCTTCTACAGCTCTTCCCTAGTAATTAGCAGCATTACTAGCCTTTGGGCTGCTGCACACGACAAATGTGGCATTTTCCTATCACTAGCTAACACACTATACAATCTATCCAACTAGACCTTATCAAACATAGCAATTTTTCCAAATTTAGCAGGTTAACTTTGCCAACCCTTCTTATAAGGCATGGTGGCTGAGCCCAGGCCTCCTTGACTCAAACACTAATCAGGCTCCTCTACCACCTCCCATGGTCACACCGCCAAACTCTCCTGTTTATTGCTTCTTTTATCCCCTTCCTAACAGGGTTCTGACACAATGCTCAGTGCCACAACATTCACTACCAGATTAGCGTCAGGCTCTGCATAGTGCTCGGTACCTCCTTCTCATGTAAACTGGAGGCCAGGAAAGTGTTTCCCTAGTGCCCAGTGATACTGGCTGCACGTAGTATAAATAAAGACAAATGGCTAGGTTGAATAAAGATAAATGGCCATCCAGTTCAGCCTGTTTCCACCCCTTACTCCCCCCCCCCCTTGTTTCCACTCCTGCCCCGCCAGAAGGAGGCAAATAAAAACCCCTGGATCAACATTTGAAAAGTTCCTACCTGGCTCCAAGTCTGACAGTCGGAAGATACCTGAATCAACAACCCTTTTGGTTAATTAACCCTTTCCAATCCAATTTGTATCCTGGTTTTCCTAGAGGTTTCACAGTAGCAGGAAGAACACCTGGGTATTTATTTACTTCGTCACAGTGAGGGTTCTCAGGTAATCTCTAAAACGTAACCTTTATTCAATCTCAAGAATAAAAAGGATTTGTTCAAACGAAATCCTAACTTTACAGACACACGAACAAAACAAAAAAAAAAAATATTATAAAATCCCTATTAACTAATAGGGAAAGAACAGCCAATGAGCCACCTTTGAAGAAATAAATGGTTACAAGGTACCGGGGGATCCGGAATTTCCGGTTCTTTTCAAGTTTCTAGTCATAGAAAACTTGAGACAAAATTCATCCAAGTTTGGCTCAATGGGAATAAACGTATTGTTCCCAAATTCGTGAACAATCACTACAGCTATTCAAAACGGATGAATACTGTCGATTTCAACAACAGGCCGTGGCTGTGTCTCTTGATTGTATTGGGACACACTTTTTACGGCTAGTTGGAGAAAAAATACTAAATGCGAAGCTGACAATCGTCAATCATTACGGCTCAATATGGTGTTTCTGTGAGCCAATGATTAGCCACAAAAAGAGTGCAGTGCATTAACTGCTGAAAAAAAGCCAAACTGGGTTCAACGCGTTTCCGCTACAGATAGCGTAGCCTCATCAGGAACCAATAGAAATATAAATCGGTAGGTCAGCTATAGAGGGATCGATAAGTCCCAAAAATGGGGACCTAACCCTCTTTAAATAGAAAGAGAGTAGACCACTCTAGCGCTTCATGAGAACAGATAGGTCCACTTTCCCACAAAAGATAAAGCTGCAGGAATAAAGTTGACAGGTAAGTCCCAAGGTGGGGAGAAACCCTACATTCATTCAGAGGAGATAGACGATCCTATCACTAGGTATAGAGAAATGAGCCCAGTTTCCCCCAGAAAGATTTTTCAGGCACAAAATAAAAAAATGGCAGCAACCAGCCTCAGTGGTAGGCAGGTACAGGACAGGAAGCGGAAAAACATACAAAAAGCGACTCCGGCCACCGGCTCACCAGTGTCTTCCTGTCCCTACAGATCAGTCCAAGCGGAAAGCCTCCAGGTGTATGCTGGAGGCAGGAAAAAAGAAGAAAGAAAACTCCCATGCAGCCTGCCCGCCCGTGGGGGGACGACTCTCTGGTCGGGCTGGCAGAGCTTGCGCGGGTGAGACCCTACGTGGGGACCCTCACCCACAGGATCCCAAACCAGCACCACGTTCCCTGCAGGGAACCCTTCCCCAGTGCGCTGCCCAGTGGGGTTGTCGCACTGGAAAGATGCAGCCCCGTACCTGCGGGGCTTGGAAGCCGCCCTCCACATCAGGCACCCGCTCCGGACATCAGGCACCCGGGCCATTATACTGGCTTCCAGAGATCCTCCGTCGGGCAGAGCGGCTGAGCAGGTATGCCAGCGAGGGGGGGGGGGAGAGCGCGCGGCGCCGGCCGACCGGCGCGCTCGATCCGACATCCCCGGACATCATGTGTCCTCCTCAGAGCCCCGGCGTAGAGTGTATCCCCCGGGTCCGGCGCGGCGGCATGACGTCAGCGCGGCCGCGTCACGGGGGGGGGGGGGCCTCGAGAAAAAAGGCGCCAAATTTGAAAAATTCAAAAAAAAAAAAAAAGGAGAAAAGCAGGATTTTCCCCACATGTCTTCGGTCTACACCTTAGGAAAAGATGTCGGCCAGAGAAGACACGGAGAGCAGCCTGCTGGTGAGTAGACCTCCGGGGGTCTCGCACCAGGGGTAAGGAAGGGATCAGGTGCTGGAAAACCCCCCTTTTTGCTGTCTCCGTCTCTTAGGACAGAGAAGCACAAAAGGGCAGAGAGGCCAAGAAGCGTGTGCGCAAGTGTCCGGTCTGCCTGCTGCGACTGGACAAGCGGCACACCAAACCCTTATGCGCAGACTGCACGGAGAAAGTGGTCCATGAGGAAGGCCCCTCGGGCATATCGGACATCTGAGCTATGATCCGCGAGGAGATTGAGGCCTCTCTCTCGTCTCTTTCCGTTCCGCCCCCCACGAAAAGGGTAAGGCGGTCACGGATAGAAGAATCAGACTCTGAGGAAGGGCTCTTAGAAGATTCCCCCTCAGAATCCATACCGCCCATTGAAGACTCGAGGAAGTACTTCTTCTCATCGGCGGATCTGGGGCAGCTACTAACAGCGGTCCGTCA
Source organism: Eleutherodactylus coqui (assembly GCF_035609145.1). NCBI lineage: Eukaryota > Metazoa > Chordata > Amphibia > Anura > Eleutherodactylidae > Eleutherodactylus > Eleutherodactylus coqui. The sequence goes on along the minus strand of NC_089841.1, from coordinate 69,317,453 downwards.
CACCATGCAGGTGGAGGAACAGACCTTCCAGGATAGCTTGTTCCGGGGGCTCCTACCGCAGCCCAAACCATCATTCCCGGTCAATGATATCCTAAAACAGCTTATCTTGACTGAATGGAAACAGGCAGAACATAAGTTTTTCCTGTCTAAGGAATTTAAAGATCGTTTGGTCTTCACCCCGGAAGACATTGAGTTCCTGGACACCGTCCCGAAAGTGGATTTGGCGGTCCCAGGGTCTCAAAGAAGGCTGCCCTCCCCTTTGAGGACATCTCCCAATTGCGGGACCCACTGGATACACGAGTGGATTCGGCAATGAAGAGGGCCTGGGAGTCGGCGGCACTCACAATGAAAACCAACATCACGGCCACGTCGGTAGCGAGATCCATGACGGTCTGGCTAGACCAACTCCAGACACTGGTCTCGCAAAGGGGTTCGAGGGAAGATATCTCCAACTGCCTCCCCCTCCTCCAACAGGCCACCGGCTTCCTGGCGGACGCCTCGATGGAGTCAGTAAGGTTCGGGGCCCGTTCGGCAGCACTTTCGAACACAGCCAGGAGGGCCGTCTGGGTAAAAGCCTGGACAGGGGACAATGCCTCAAAGAACAGGCTTTGCTCCTTGCCCTTCCAAGGACGCCGCATCTTCGGGCCTTCCCTGGATACACTCCTGGAGAAGGCTTCAGACAAGAGTCAGGGACTACCAGCAGAGAAACCCGTCAAGCGGCCTTCCTCCTCCTACCCCCCTCCCTTTGTTCCCCCGAGAACATACAGGGGGAAGGGGAAACCCAGACGCTGGTCTTACCCAAAGGCGGAAAGGGTGAGAATCCGCCCATCGGGATCCGGCAGGTGGGGGGCAGACTTAGGGGGTTCGCCAATAAATGGAGCGAAATAACCTCCAATCCCTGGGCCTTACGCCTGGTCTCAGAGGGCTATAGAATTGAATTTTCCGCCCCTCCTCCCCGGAGGTTCGTGGTTACCCCCTGCCAGTCACCCGCGTCGACCCGGGCCCTCCAGTCGGGGGTACGGGACCTACTGTCCCTGGGGGCCATTATCCCGGTTCCCGCAGAAGAACGGTTCAAGGGGTGCTACTCCCCCCTTGTTTCTCATCAAGAAGCCTAACGGGGCCTACAGAATCATAATCAACCTGAAATACCTGAATAAATCTATAGCATACCAAAGATTTAAAATGGAATCAGTAAGATCAGCGATCCCCCTAATCGCACCAGATAGCGTCATGGCCACGGTGGACTTAAAAGACGCCTATTATCATATTCCCATACACTCAGACTCCCAACAGTTTCTTCAATTCGCCCTGGTGATAGAAGGGTCAGTCTCGCATTACCAATTCGCATGCCTGCCGTTCGGGATTTCCTTCGCACCTCGGGTATTCTCCAAACTAGTATTGGAGATGGTGGCAGCACTAAGGTCGGACAAAGTACTAATTGTCCCATACCTCGACGATTTCCTGCTTATAGCAGGATCATCTTCGGAGCTCCAGCATCGGGTCAACCTCACCCTCCACCTGTTCGAGTCGTTAGGTTGGATCATTAACTTCGACAAATCCAGTCTTCGGCCCGAACAAAGGAAAAAGTTCCTGGGGGTTATCCTGGACTCACCACCAGTGCTCTTCCCTTCCGCTAGAAAAGCAAAAAACGGTCCAAGACGAGAGCCGGGCACTTTCGTTAGCCTCCCAAATCTCCCTTAGGAGAGGCATGAGGGTCCTCGGTCTCATGACAGCCTGTATTGGAGTAGTCCCGTGGGCCCAGTTACATGGTAGAACTCTCCAGGACTTTATCCTGAGCAACTGGGACAAATCACCAGCTTCCCTGGATCAGAAAGTCACCCTTACTCACAAAGCAAGGTCTTCCTTGGGGTGGTGGACGTCTATCTCCAACCTCGCCAGGTCCACAAGTTGGGACCCGGTATCCCCAGTATCCATTTTCACTGACGCGAGCGCAACTGGCTGGGGGGCCCACTTAGGCTGTCATTATGTCCAGGGGGGCTGGAACCAGAAAGAAGCCACTCAATCCTCCAATTACAAGGAGCTTTGCGCTGTCTGGAGGGCCATCCGGGGCCTCGAGACAGAGATCGGGAGTAGACCCATTAAGATATTTTCGGATAACATAACAACTGTGTCCCTCATTCGCCACCAGGGATCCACGCAGAACCCCCGACTACAAGACCTGGCGGCGAAAGTGCTCGGGTGGATAGAGCAGCGGATGCCTTCCGTTTCAGCGTTCCACGTAAGGGGCCCAGAGAATTCCATGGCAGACTACCTCAGCCGCAGGAGGATAGACCCTGGGGAGTGGGCGCTACATCCAGAGGCATTCCAATTAATTACGGAAAGATGGGGGACACCAAAGGTGGACTTGTTTGCCTCTCGGGAGAACAACAAGTGTCCCCGTTTTTTTTTCCAGGGGGGCAGACGGGGGCTCCCTGGGAATAGACGCACTATCCCAAGCGTGGGAATGGGACCTAGCATACGCCTTCCCACCTATCCCCTTGATCCCTCGGGTTCTAAAGAAGATCCAGGGGTCCCCGGGCTCCGTTATCCTGGTGGCCCCGTTCTGGCCCAAGAGACCTTGGTTCCCACTCCTGGCCGCTCTATCAACACAGGAGCCTCTACATCTGCCATGGAGAGACGACCTCCTACAACAGGGTCCCCTGATTTGCCCAAAAGCCCGACAGTTCAGACTAGCGGCCTGGAGGCTGTGCGGGTAAAATACCTGAACCAGGGCCTATCAGGGAGGGTGACCACCACCTTATGTGAGAGCCTCAAAGAGTCCACCAGGAACATATACACCAGGGTGTGGGACGCCTTCTCTAGGTGGTTGGGGCACAGTATTCACGACCTCCAACAACCAGACATTAATAAGATTCTGGAGTTCCTTCAGGATAGACTGGACATGGGGCTAAAACCTGGTACCCTTAAGGTCCAGGTGGCCGCCCTGGGAGCCTTCTTTGACTTCCCCTTAGGCGACCATAGGCTAGTCAAAAAATACCTTAAAGGAGCAGTCAGACTCCACCCCTTTATAAGGAAAACCATGCCCCCATGGGACCTGAATCTTGTTTTGCAGGCCCTTTGCGTACACCCCTTCGAGCCCCTGGAAGAACTCTCAGTTAAGACCCTCTCATATAAGGTTGCCTTCCTAGTGGCCATTACATCCGCCAGGCGGATCGGGGAAATCCAAGCCCTCTCTATAAAAACCCCATATATGACCATCTTCCCGGACAAGATAGAGTTTAGGCCCGACCCCTTCTTTCAACCGAAAGTCCTCACAGACTTTCACAGAGAGCAAAGAATAGTACTTCCCTCCTTCTGCCAGGAACCCCGTAACACTACGGAACAGAGGTTCCATAACCTAGACGTGAGACGAGCAGTCCTGAAGTACTTAGAGGTCTCACATACCTTCAGGAAATCTAATAACCTCTTTATTCAATTTCAGGGTCCATGCAGAGGAGGGGCCGCTACTAAGGACTCCCTAGCGCGGTGGGTCAGGAGGGCCATAGAAGAGGCATACAGATCCGAAGGGATCCCACTCCCGGGTGAAGTTAGAGCCCATTCTACTAGGGCGGTCGCCTGTCCTGGGCGGAGAGAGCCCAGGCGACAACCGACCAGATCTGCAGAGCCGCCACATGGTCAAGCACCCATACCTTTGTAAAACACTATCGTCTGGACGTGGGGGCCAGCCGGGACACGGCCTTTGGGCGGAAAGTTCTGCAGGCAGTGGTCCCTCCCTAAAGCCCTTGGTTGTTGGTATTCCTCCATGTGTATGCTGTCAGGATGACGAGGGGAAGACAGGAATTAGGTTTACCTGTTAATTCCTTTTCTTGAAGTCATCCTGACAGCATAGGGGCTTTTCCCTCCCCTTCAGTTATTCTTCTCTACGTGAAGTAACGTATTGTACTATGATTTCGGTATTAAAAATGAGTGATTAAGCAAAGCCGGGTCACTGTAGTTATTTGGTACACACTGGTGAGCCAGTGGCGGGAGTCGCTTTTTGTATGTTTTTCCGCTTCCTGTCTCAACAGGGGTCCAGCGGACAACCTCCATGTGTATGCTGTCAGGATGACTTCAAGAAAAGGAATTAACAGGTAAACCTAATTCCTGTCTTTATAATATTTTTTTTGTTTTGTTCGTGTGTCTGTAAAGTTAGGATTTCCTTTGAACAAATCCTTTTTATTCTTGAGATTGAATAAAGGTTACGTTTTAGAGATTACCTGAGAACCCTCACTGGTTTTCCTAGAGGGGCTTACTCTTTTTCTGCCGTTATACAACGCGCTATCTGCTGGCTAAAGTCAATACTGCATGAGGTGACATGCTGGATAGGCAGAGAGGCTGGCAATATTCAGTAAGAGAACCCCGACAAACTTCTTCCAACATCGGAGCTGTACAACCTTAGATTATAATGTCTTTAGATGTCAGACAGTGGATTGGAAAGGATTAATTTCTATATCCTGTAATGTTGTAGTGCTTTAAAAAGACATCTAGTCCCTTCTTAAACTCCATTATCAATTTTGCCATCACCACGCCCTCAGGCAGAGCGTTCCACAGTCTCACTGCACTTACAGCAAAGAATCCCCTTCTATGTATGTGATGAAACCTTCTTTCCTCTAGACAGAGGATGCCCTCTTGTTACTACCACAGTCTTGGGTATAAACAGATCACGGGAGAGATCCTTGCATTGTCCCCTAATGTATTTATACATCGTTATTTGATTGCCCCTTAGCCGACTTTTTTTCTTAAAGTGAATAATCCCAATTTTTATAGCCTATCTGGATATTTCAGTTTTCCCATTCTGTATATTAAATTGCCGTCTTTGAACCATCTCAAGCACTGCAACGTCTTTCCTGAGTACTGGTGTCCAGAACTGTGCACAGTATTCCACTTAAGGCCTGACAAGAGCCCTATATAGTGGAAAAATAATGTTCTCGTCCCTATACCTCTTACAATGACCTCCATTTCTCCTGTATGTGCATAACCTTACATTAATCAATGTTGAACATCATTTGCCATTTTTCTACCATTTGCAGCCGTATATTGTCCAATGTATTATTAATTATCTTGTCTATTTTTTTTATAGATTGCAAATACTGTTATTTTACCATGCAGTCCCTCTATCAGGTCATTGATAAATATATTGAACAGAATGGGGCCCAATACTGAACCCTTTGGCATCCCTCTTCTTTCTATCGACAAGCCATTTATTTACCCAGCTACACATGTTTTCGCCCAGAAACCCCTCGAATATTTTTCCAATTATTCAAGTGAGACTTACTGGCCTGTAGTTACCAGGCTCTCTTCTTGACCCCTTTTTGTATATTGGAACCATATTGGCATTGCACCAATCTAGTGGTACAACCCTGGTCTCAATCGAGTCCCTGAACATAAGAAATAGCAGTCTGTCTATCACGTCACTTAGTTCCCTTAGAACCCATGAGTGGATTCCATCTGGACCCGTCAATTTGACGTTTTAAATCTTTTTTATGTTTCAAAAGTATTTATTGAAAGAAAATTTAGACTGTTGGCAACATTCCAGCTGCATAGACCCCACGAAGAGAGCGAAGAGTTTAGCAAAACAAATAGAAATTCTTACCATAGAAAGCATCAATTAGCTCTAAAATGAATAGTTATAAACTGGTACAAATTCAAAACTAGCATTGTACAGGGTAGAACAATGACAGGGGAGGGAGGGGGAGGGGCCGAAGGTCCGAGCCCAACTGTAAAATACAATATAATCTCTGTTCTGGCATATTAACACAAGTCAGGGTGGTGCTATATTTAATCTCTTTTCTTCCATCTCTCAAGTTATTCAATCAATAATCTCTCACAATGATGACATGCTTAAGGTACAAATGGACATAGTTAGAGTTGTAGGTTAGGAATATTAACAAAAGTGATTCACGGATCCCAGACTGACTCAAATTGTGCAACCTTGTCTTGGCATATGGCAGCCAATCTCTCGTTCAGGAGTGTCCTATTAATTTGGGTAATGAGAGGATTGAAATGAAGAAACAATTTACACCAATTATGAGCAATATGGGTATGAGCTGACATAGTTATACATTGCATAAGCTTAAAGGAGGCATTGCATATCTGATGAAATAAGGTGGATAACCTTCTTCCAGAAGGCCCACACTATGGGGCAAGTCCACCAGGTGTGTAAATGGGTTCCAATGTTGTCACATGCCCTAAAGCACAGGTTGGAGTCCTCAGGGTAGATGGCATGTATGCAAGCTGGCACCATATAGGCTCTATGTAACACCTTTAAGGAAGTCTCCGTAAAGGCCATTTAGACACAATGATCATCTCTCAAAATTTGTTATAACGATCAAAAGTAAGCGATGGTTTTGCTTTTAAAGACCGATGTTTTACCTAACGAAAATCATTGGAAAATGGACGAAGCGGCCGGACGTTTCAGTCGTTAGATTATCGTTGTGTAGCGTTTGCTTTAAACGATAATTGAGCGATAGTTTGTTTGAAAGGCGCATGCAATTAGTGAAGGGGAGAAAAAAGCCTCTTTGTATTGGCTTGTGAAAATTGTGGGCGCGCTTATCTTGCCTTTTAAAAAAAAAAAAATGGCTGCTTAGTGGTGACAGAAACTAGATGTCTTTAATATAAAAGTAAAAAAAGACACCAATTATAGGCGATTTGTGTTAAGGAATGGTGAAAGACTAGGTGGTACAAACTATAGTATTTTTGTCATTGGAATGTAAATAATCTCTTGGTCATCCATGTCAAAAATACATGTAGTTTTGTGTATTGACCTATTAGTGACTAAAAGAATCTGTGGTTGTGTTTAGGGAAAAACATAGGTTTTGTAAATTGACCTTTAAAAAATTCTGTACATGTCAAGTTTGCTAATTAGAAAAAATAATTAAACAATGGCTAGTGTAGGGTTTTCCCAGCTATGGCATTGAAAAAAAGACAGCTGAATGTACACCCCGCCAAACAATTAAACACTCCCATCAAATCGCTGAATGGCTGAAAGAATGGCATTTAAACCAAACGAAAAGCGAACTGTCGACCAATGAATTTTATGCAGACTGAAAAACAATGATGAACAAATAGGTAACGAAAAATTCACAATGGGCGCACGTTTACACACAATGATTATCGCTCAAAAGACAGCTTTGAGCGAATCTTGAGTGATAATCGTTCTGTCTAAATGGGCTTTAAGACTAACTTGCCAGCTGTTTTTGCTTAGACTCTCACTGCAATGACACCATCTTTCTACTGTTAAGGAGGCATTTAAATCTGATTCCCATTGAATCATGTAAGGTAATTTGTCTTGTTCTGATTTATTCAGTGCGTTATAGAGATGTGACAACGTGCCTGGGTAAATTGGACAATATTTGCAGAGTGCCTCTAGTGGGTTCATTTCAACCTTAGTCTCTGGGGAAACCAAGGAGGACCACAAGTGGAATACTTGGATAATTCTCCAGCACTCTGTTTGGGGTGGCTGGAAATGGTTTCTGAAGGCAGAAAGTGAAGTTAGTCTACCATGGAGCAAGAATTCACTTAGTGTAGTTATTTTATTAAACTGCCACCAGGTAAAGCTTGAGGTATCAAATCCTAGAGGGAATGCTGGGTATGACAGGAGTGGGGTCAGAGGAGATGGTCCTGAACGAGAAGTCAACTTGAATCGCGCCCATAGCAAAATGGTGAAAACTAAAAGAGGAGCTGACATTCTGAGGCTGGTTGGGAGGATGGTCTTGGTCCAGAACAGGGTTGGCCAATTATGGGGACGTAATTGTATGTTTCTATGGCGACCCATAGAGGGGAGCTAGTCCCTGGCTGCATAAATTGGTGGGATTTGGGCTAAACCAGCTGCTTTATAGTAATTAAGGAGATTAGGAACAGATAGTCCACCTGATTTTTGTGGAGAAACATGATGTTTTTTGATATCCTAGGAAATGTTCTAAATAGGTATAATATCCTTGGTAAAAGCACAATTTTTATACTGTGAATCCAGCCTATCCAGGAGAGGTAAGGGCATCCCACTAGAGATGAGCGAACGTACTCGTCCGAGCTTGATACTCGTTCGAGTATTAGCGTGTTCGAGATGCTCGTTACTCGTGACGAGTACCACGCGATGTTCGAGTTACTTTCACTTTCATCTCTGAGACGTTAGCGCGCTTTTCTGGCCATAGAAAGACAGGGAAGGCATTACAACTTCCCCCTGCAACGTTCAAGCCCTATACCACCCCCCTGCAGTGAGTGGCTGGCGAGATCAGGTGTCACCCGAGTATAAAAATCGGCCCCTCCCGCGGCTCGCCACAGATTTGTTCTGACATAGAGGAGGGAAAGTGCTGTTGGTGCCGGAGCTGCTATAGGGAGAGTGTTAGGAGTATTTTAGGCTTCAAGAACCCCAACGGTCCTTCTTAGGGCCACATCTAACCGTGTGCAATACTGTGGAGGCTGCTTTTTGCAGTGTTGCACATTTTTTTTTTTGTATATCGGCCGTGCAGAGCATTGCGCCCTGCAGTAATTATTCATACTCCAGGGCCAGAAGTGGTGGTTAGGCAGGGACAGAAGACATATATTGTGAGGCAGGGACAGAAGACATATATTGTGAGGCAGGGACAGAAGACATATTTATTGAATATAGGCAGTGGGCCTTAGCAAAAAGATTTGGGGAAAAAAATCTATTTGGGCTGCCTGTGACTGTCCTCAGTGTACTGGGTCTGTGCTGGGTGTAGTTGTTCTCCTAATTCATACGCAGCCAGCTAAGTGTTACAGCAGGCTTGCGCAAAATTATTTCCTGGCTCTGTGTTGGCTGTTAAATCACCGCTGTATTCCAGTCCACAGTGCAACAGAGTGCAGTTATTTGACATACTCCAGGGCCAGTAGTGGTGACGCAGAGAGAGAAGACATATACAGTGTATATAGGCAGTGGGCCTTTCCAAAAACATTTGGGGAAAAAAATCTATTTGGGCTGCCTGTGACTGTCCTCAGTGTACTGGGTCTGTGCTGGGTGTAGTTGTCCTCCTAATTCATACGCAGCCAGCTAAGTGTTACAGCAGGCTTGCGCAAAATTGTTTCCTGGCATTCCGTAAGCGAAGTCAGCCTCCAACCACAGGCCAATAAGCGGCACATTTAATTACAGCGTTCTGTTTCTGCACTACTGGTAATACACCATGCTGAGGGGTAGGGGTAGGCCTAGAGGACGTGGACGCGGGCGAGGACGCGGAGGCCCAAGTCAGGGTGTGGGCACAGGCCGAGCCAGTGCGGTGGCCAGGGGTAGAGGCAGGGCCAGACCGAATAATCCACCAACTGTTTCCCAAAGCGCCCCCTCGCGCCATGCCACCCTGCAGAGGTCAAGGTGCTCTATGGTGTGGCAGTTTTTCACAGAGACGCCTGACGACCGACGAACAGTGGTGTGCAACCTTTGTCGTGCCAAGATCAGCTGGGGAGCCACCACCACCAGCTTGCGCAGGCATATGATGGCCAAGCACCCCACAAGGTGGGACGAAGGCCGTTCACCGCCTCCGGTTTGCACCACTGCCTCTCCCCCTGTGCCCCAACCTGCCACTGAGATCCAACCCCCCTCTGAGGACACAGGCACTACCGTCTCCTGGCCTGCACCCACACCCTCACCTCCGCTGTCCTCGGCCCCATCCAGCAATGTCTCTCAGCGCAGCGTCCAGACGTCGCTAGCGCCACTGTTTGAGCGCAAGCGCAAGTACGCCGCCACGCACCCGCACGCTCAAGCGTTAAACGTGCACATTGCCAAATTGATCAGCCTGGAGATGCTGCCGAATAGGCTTGTGGAAACGGAGGCTTTCAAAAGCATGATGGCGGCGGCGGCCCCGCGCTACTCGGTTCCCAGTTGCCACTACTTTTCCCGATGTGCCAACATTGTACGCGCCCTCACCAACGCGGTTACTGCCAAGGTCCACTTAACAACAGACACGTGGACAAGCACAGGCGGGCAGGGCCACTATATCACCCTGACGGCACATTGGGTGAATTTAGTGGAGGCTGGGACAGAGTCAGAGCCTGGGACCGCTCACGTCCTACCCACCCCCAGAATTGCGGGCCCCAGCTCGGTGGTGGTATCTGCGGCGGTGTATGCTTCCTCCACTAAACCACCCTCCTCCTCCTCCTCCTCCTCCTACGCAACCTCTGTCTCGCAATCAAGATGTGTCAGCAGCAGCACGTCGCCAGCAGTCGGTGTCGCGCGGCACGGCAGCACAGCGGTGGGCAAGCGTCAGCAGGCCGTGCTGAAACTACTCAGCTTAGGAGAGAAGAGGCACACGGCCCACGAACTGCTACAGGGTCTGACAGAGCAGACTGACCGCTGGCTTGCGCCGCTGAGCCTCCAACCGGGCATGGTCGTGTGTGACAACGGCCATAATCTGGTGGAGGCTCTGCAGCTCGGCAGCCTCACGCACATGCCATGCCTGGCCCATGCCTTTAATTTGGTGGTTCAGCGCTTTCTGAAAAGCTACCCACACTTGTCATACCTGCTCGGAAAGGTGCGCCGGGTCAGCGCACATTTCCGAAACTTTGAGGAGTCTACCCAGATGCTGAGCGGGGATGCTGCAATCATTAGCGTCACCATTCCTCTGCTATGCCTCTTGAGAAGTTCCCTGCAAAGCATAAAGGCAGATGCTTTGCACTCGGAAACAGAGGCGGGGGAGGACAGTATGTCGCTGGATAGTCAGAGCACCCTCATGTCTATATCTCAGTGCATTGAGGAGGAGGAGGAGGGGGAGGAGCATGAGGAGTAGGGGGAAGAGACAGCTTGGCCCACTGCTGAGGGTACACATGCTGCTTACCTGTCATCCTTTCAGCGTGTATGGCCAGAGGAGGAGGAGGAGGATCCTGAAAGTGATCTTCCTAGTGAGGACAGCCATGTGTTGCGTACAGGTACCCTGGCACACATGGCTGACTTCATGTTAGGATGCCTTTCTCGTGACCCTCGCGTTACACGCATTCTGGCCACTACGGATTACTGGGTGTACACACTGCTCGACCCCCGGTATAAGGAGAACCTTTCCACTCTCATTCCCGAAGAGGAAAGGGGTTCCAGAATAATGCTATACCACAGGGCGCTGGTGGACAAACTGATGGTAAACTTCCCATCCGACAGCGCTAGTGGCCGAAGGCGCAGTTCCGGGGGCCAGGTAGCAGGGGAGGCGCAGAGATCAGGCAGCATGTACAGCGCAGCCAGGGGACCATTATCCAAGGCCTTTGCCAGCTTTCTGGCTACCCAGCAAGACTGTGTCACCGGTCCCCAGTCAAGGCTGAGTTGGCGGGAGCACTGTAAAAGGATGGTGAGGGAGTACATAGCCGATCGCACGACCGTCCTCGGTGACGCCTCTGCCCCCTACAACTACTGGGTGTCGAAGCTGGACACGTGGCCTGAACTCGCGCTGTATGCCCTGGAGGTGCTTGCTTGTCCTGCGGCTAGCGTCTTGTCAGAGAGGGTGTTTAGTGCGGCTAGGGGAATCATCACAGATAAGCGTACCCGCCTGTCAACCGACAGTGCCGACAGGCTTACACTCATCAAGATGAACAAAGCCTGGATTTCCCCAGACTTCTCTTCTTCACCAGCGGACAGCAGCGATACCTAAGCAATACGTAGGCTGCACCCGCGGATGGAAGCATCGTTCTCTATCTCCATCAAAAACGGGGACCTTTTTGCTTCATCAATCTGTGTATAATATTCCTCCTCCTCCTCCTGCTCCTCCTCCTGAAACCTCACATAATCACGCCGAACGGGCAATTTTTCTTAGGCCCACAAGGCTCAGTCATATAATTTTTGTAAACAATTTTTATACGTTTCAATGCTCATTAAAGCGTTGAAACTTTCACCTCAACCAATTTTTATTTTAACTGGGCTGCCTCCAGGCCTAGTTACCAATTAAGCCACATTAACCAAAGCGATTAATGGTTTTCACCTGCCCTCTTGGTTGGGCATGGGCAATTTTTCTGAGGTACATTAGTACTGTTGGTACACCAATTTTTGGGGGCCCTCGCCTACAGTGTAATCCAATTAATTTTTAGCCCACCTGCATTACAGCTGATGTTACATCAGCTGTGTTGGGCACTGCAATGGGATATATTTATGTACCGTCGGTGGGTTCCAGGGAGCCACCCATGCTGTGGGTGCACACGGAATTCCCATTGTGGAGTTGTACCTGCCTGTGACTATTTATAAAAAACCGTGGTCTGACTGGGGCATGCAGACACCTTGACAGAATGAATAGTGTGTGGCACATAGGTTCCCCATTGCTATGCCCACGTGTGCAGCTCCAGATGGAGGTGGCACAGGATTGGATTTCTCATTGCTTCTGTACAGCATTGTGGGCTATCGCCCCGCCCCTTTTAAAGAGGGTCGCTGCCTAGCCGTGCCAACCCTCTGCAGTGTGTGCCTGCGGTTCCTCCTCATGGCAGACGCACTTATAAATAGACATGAGGGTGGTGTGGCATGAGGGCAGCTGAAGGCTGCGCAGGGACACTTTGGTGTGCGCTGTGGACACTGGGTCGTGCGGGGGGGGGGGGGGGGGGGGTTGGGCAGCATGTAACCCAGGAGAAGTGACAGCGGAGTGTCATGCAGGCAGTGATTGTGCTTTGTTGGAGGTAGTGTGGTGCTTAGCTAAGGTATGCCATGCTAATGAGGGCTTTTCAGAAGTAAAAGTTGTTGGGAAGGGGGGGGCACTCTTGCCGATATTGTGGCTTAATAGTGGGACCTGGGAACTTGAGATGCAGCCCAACATGTAGCCCCTCGCCTGCCCTATCCGTTGCTGTGTCGTTCCCATCACTTTCTTGAATTGCCCAGATTTTCACAAATGAAAACCTTAGCGAGCATCGGCGATATACAAAAATGCTCGGGTCGCCCATTGACTTCAATGGGGTTCATTACTCGAAACGAACCCTCGAGCATCGCGATAATTTCGTCCCGAGTAACGAGCACCCGAGCATTTTGGTGCTCGCTCATCTCTACATCCCACTTTATTAGGTATTGCATAAGCTTTAGGAAAAGGGGTTCATAATTCCATTTATAAATAGAATCTATTTTGTTTGGTAATCTGATTCTAAGATAGGATAAATATTGTGGGCAGATGTGGAATTAGAAATTTCTATCAATGAGTTTTTGAATGTGTGGCGGAACATTACAATGACATATGTCGGATTTTGATTGGTTTATTTTGACACCGGATGCCCTTTCAAAGCTACCCAAAACCGACAACAGATTAGGGAGAGAGGTTAAGAATTTTGTCGGTGTCAGGAAGAGGTCATCGGCAAAGAGACTGAGTTTTGAATTTTTAGAATCCACAGGGACCCCAAATATGTTAGGGTTTTTACATATGGCTATAGCTAGGGGTTCTATTGCCAGCGCAAACAGGACTGGAGAAAGTGGGCAACCTTGCCTAGTGCCTCTTCGCATCTTAACAGGAGTAGGCCTGGTAGAGGGGATTTTAAGAAAAGCTGTAGGTTTAGGAAAGGCCTCCCAAATCCCATTCGATGAAGGAACATTGTAGGTATGACCACGATAGACTGTCAAATGCTTCCTCAATGTTGACTGTGAGAACTGTTAACAGTGTTTTTTGGAGATTTGCTATGTGGATTAGTTTCAGTATTTTGCGAACATTATCGAGTGCCTGTCTGCCTGGGATAAACCCCACTTGATCACGGTGTATAAGTGAAGGGAGGATTTTACTGAGTCCGAAAGCCATGATGGATGTGAGGAGTTTGAGGTCAATATTAGGAAGGGATATGGGCCTATAATTAAATGGGATTGTAGGGTCCTTCCCAGGTTTTGGTATAATCGTTATGAGAGCTTGTAATAAATCTGGGTGAATTTGGCCGTGTTGTAGAATGTGATTGTATAATTCAACCAGATGTGGGATTAATATAGGAGCAAATTTCTTGAAGTACAAGCTAGTGTAGCCGTCCGGTCCAGGGGCTTTACCTCTCGAGTCGTTTAATCAACTTCTTCTATAGGGACATCCAAGTTAAGGTCTGAAAGGGCAGAGTCTGATGGTCTAGGGAGGTTAAGTTAGGAAAGAAAGGCGTTTGTCAGGGCGTCAGAGTTAGACTGGGGTGCTGTGTAGAGTTTCTGATAATATTGGTGTAAATTTGAGTACCTTTTGTCTGGGTTGGAGATGAGAGTACCTGCTCGGGTTCGGATCTTATGTATAGTATTGAGCGTTTGCCTCTTCCTTAGTTTACACGTTAAAAGGAGGTCCGGCTTGTTTGCATATTGGTAGTACATAGATTGTGTCCAGGCTAATGCCTTTTCTGTTTTGTGAGTTAAGATGGCATTTAACTCTAACCAGAATAATCCAAAGGAAAGAGGAAGCTGACTGTGAGAAAACTTTTTAGCCTTTATTTATTATGTGCCATATATCAGTGAAACTTCGGTTGCAACCAGGACCTTGGTTACCTTACTACTGCAAGAAAACCACTTCCTTACAAGACATGTACAACTAAAAACCGCTGACAGTTAACTTTTCTCTATTCTTTATTGTGCATACATATCAACCCTTGTCCTTCTAAACAAAAAGCACCTACATAACAGTCCTAATCCAAAACCACATATGATACTTTGATAGAAAAATATTAATAAAAAGTAAATACTGTATATACTCGAGTATAAGCCTAGTTTTTCAGCACATTTTTTTTGTGCTGAAAAAGCCCCCCTTGGCTTATACTCGAGTCAGAGAAGGCTTAAAAAAACCCTCCATACTCCCCTCCCAGTCGGCGTCTGTGTCTCCGGCGGCGGTGCGGCAGGCTGCTTGAATTCTCTCCGCTGTGATCTTCCGCCGTCCTCTTTGCTCGGCACAGTCATCCCCCGCCATCAGCACTGTGTAAGTAGGAGCTATGATTGGATTGAGCACCGGCCAATCACAGCCGGTGCTTAATCATTCACAGCCAATCCAGCTGCTTTAGAATTCTCCCTGCTCAGCTTTCAAATCCCCTGCTGTCAGTGTTGTGTAAGTAAGCGCTGTGATTGGATCGAGCGCCAGCTGTGATTGCCTGACGTTCAATCCAATCACAGCGCTTGCTTACACAGCATTGACAGAGCCAAGCAGAGAGGACAGTGGGGGATTACAGCAGGGAGAATTCAAGCAGCTTGTCACACAGACGGCGGCTGGGAGGGGAGTATGGAGGGTATTTTTTTTACCTAGTATATACTCGAGTATAGCTCGGCTTATACTCGAGTCAATAAGTTTTCCCAGTTTTTTGTGGGGAAATTTATTGTCTCGGCTTATACTCAGGTCAGCTAATACTCAAGTATATACGGTAAATATGGATGAATAAATAAATCTATAATTAACATCAATAAAATCAATAAACTTTAATAGATATATTTAAAACCATATAACACAAATAGGGCACTACACAAAAAACCTCTATATATCAAGAGGTGTACAGGTCTCTATCAGAAGAGACTATCACCACTTCATTTTAGTACCAGGGGTCCCTAATATGGGTACAAGTACTGGTAGAGTGGTAAAGAGAAAAAACGCAGGAACTAGTAGATAGAAAATTCCTTTCTTGATTAGCTTTCCCTGTCCTTATATCTTTCTTTTGAACATATTCATATAGTGTGGAAGTATTTCATTGGGATGAGTTGAATGTCATCATCACCCCAATATTTCTTCTAGTACGTGTTCAATAAAGATATAGTATGGGAATAAGTTTATCTTCCCTTTGTTTTGGGATTATGGAGTTACACAGGTGATAGCATCATATGGACCATTGGTATGTAATATTGATATTAAACAATATCCAATTGTCTCAGTACTGCCACCTTCTATGTTCTCATAATATAAGAAGAGAAAGGTACAGATGGTAGCCCTCTTTTAGAGAAACTAATCTTGGGGTGACCACTTTGTGTTTTCTGATGGTGATTCCACTTTATTCAAACAACTCAAAATTCAATATCAGCTAATAGTACTATGTATAATCTCAGTCTCAACGCGTTTCCCCGTTCGTAGAACGGATCATCAGGAGATCTTATCAGTTAGTGCCATCTGTGTATAGTTATATCTGCTCCAGCGTTTTTTAGAACAATAGCACATATATTATATCTCACTCCTATAGCCTTTCGATTTGAAAAGGCAGAAAGACTCACTAGCAGGTATTTTCAATGTACTGTTTGACTGTTAGGTAAATGAGCACCCAATACATAAATGATATCTTAGCTTGTCAGAGTATCCTCAGTGAGCTTAAAGAGCATTTTATCTGGTGCACTTTAATGAGGATTTATGCTTTTGTGCACGTGATATTCTTTTAGTTTTCTTTTTTATAGCTCACAGGTGTGCTCTATTACCCAGCAGGAGAGTGTTCATATGCTATGATGATGTTGAGCATATGTATCTCTTTATTTTACACCTAGCTAGCAAAGGTACAAAGGCCTTGCAATAGATGCAATAGATGCAACTGATATACCATAGAAGGAGTCTGACCTGTATCTCATTGGCATCTCCTTATTGCATCAACAGCATCCATTATACTGTGGGACTGCAAAGTAAATGTAGAAATCACAGTATGCTAGGGGACAGACAGAGTAAAGAGCTAACATAAATAAGTTAGCGTTCTAGGTAAAGATGCACTTGTGCAGGTGATATTATTTTAGCTTTCTTTTTTATTACTCACAGGTTGCTCTATTACCCAGCAGAAGAGTATTCATATGCTATGATAATATTGAGCATATGTATCTCTTTGTTTTACACCTAGCTAGCAAAGGTACAAAAGCCTTGCAATAGATGCGGTTGATATACCATAAAAGGAGTATGACCCATATCTTATTATCATCTCCTTAGTATATCAGCATCCATTGTACTGTGGGACTGCAAAGTGTATGCAGAGATCACAGTATGCTAGGGAAAAAACAGAGTCAAGAGCTAACATAATTAAGTTAGCATTCTAGGTAAAGATGCAGTTTTCTTTGCTAGGATTTAGTTAGTCTTTTTCTGCTATGCTATAGGATTCTCCATATATTTAGGATCAAAAAGGTAGCGCCTCTGGCCTTGATGGTAGGTCAGGGCTATCTGATAAGTATACACAGGCAGGTACAACTCCCTAATGTGAAGTCCGTGTGGACCCACAGCATGGGTGAGTCCCAGTAAGCCACCGGCGGTACATAAATAAATCCCATTGCAGTGCCCAGCACAGCTGAGGTAAGGTCAGATTAAATGCAGGTGGGCTTTGGCCCACACTGCATGCCCCAGTCAGACTGGGGTTCTTTATAAGTAGACAAATACAGTTACAACTCCGTGTGGACCGACAGCATGGGTGGCTCCCTGGAACTCACCGGCGGTACATAAATAAATCCCATTGCAGTGCCTAGCACAGCTGAAGTAACGTCAGATTAAATGCAGGTGGGCTTCGGCCCACACTGCATGCCCCAGTCTGACCGGGGTTTTTAATACATAGACACAGGCAGGTACAAATCCCCTATGTGAAGTCCCTGTGGACCGACAGCATGGGTGGCTCCCTGGAACCCACCGGCGGTACATTAAAAAAATCCCATTGCATTGCCCAGCACAGCTGAGGTAATGTCAGATTAAATGCAGGTGGGCTTCGGCCCACACTGCATGCCCCAGTCAGACTGGGGTTCTTTATAAGTAGACACATGCAGTTACAACTCCGTGTGGACCGACAGCATGGGAGCGTCCCAGGAAGCCACCGGCAGTACACAAATAAATCCCATTGCAGTGCCCAGCACAGCTGAGGTAATGTCAGATAAAATGCATGTGGGCTTCGGCCCACACTGAATGCCCCAGTCAGACTGTTTTTTTTATAAGTATACACAGGCAGGTACAACTCCCTAATGTGAAGTCCGTGTGGACCGACAGCATGGGAGCGTCCCAGGAAGCCACCGGCGGTACATAAATAAATCCCATTGCATTGCCCAGCACAGCTGAGGCAACGTCAGATTAAATGCAGGTGGGCTTCGGCCCACACTGCATGCCCCAACCTGACCTTGGTTTTTAATACATAGACACAGGCAGGTACAAATCCCCTATGTGAAGTCCGTGTGGACCGACAGCATGGGTGGCTCCCTGGAACCCACCGGCGGTACATAAATATATTCCATTGCAGTGCCCTGGACAGCAGAGCTAACGAAAGATGAAATACAGGTAGGCTTCGGCCAAGTATGTTTTCATTGTTGGAGGAGGACGGGGAAGTTTTTGAGGCAGTACGTGTCCTGTCCCCGTCTCTGTGGTTATATGCACCTTCCCAGTGACCGCGTCGCTGAAAAGTTGTCGCGCCTGTGGAACCTAGTAGCGCGGCCTCGCCACCATCATGTCTTTGGGAAGCCTCCGTTTCCACTACCCTGTAACATTGCAGTAACAGCAGTATAGGCAGAGCCGAGAATTAGTAGCATTTCAGCGGTAAGAGTATGCACAAAACCCTGTAACATTTCATTGGCAGCAGTGAGGACAGACCCCACTAACATTTCATTTGCAGCAGTATAGACAGACCCCAGTAACATTTCAGTAGTATCAGTATAGACAGACCCCAGTAACAGTTCAGTTCCAGCAGTATTGACAGACCCCAGTAACATTTCAGTAGTATCAGTTGCGACATGCCCCAGTCACATTTCAGTTCCAGCAGTGCAGACAGACCCCAGTAACAGTAACGTTGAAGCAGTATGGGCAAAGCAGCAGATTCACATTTCCCTTGCAGCAGTGTACTGAGAGCACTGCATTTGTAACATTTCAGTAGTAGCAGTATAGTCAGACCCCAGTAACACTTACGTAGAAGCAGTATGGGCAAAGCAGCAGATTCACATTTCCCTGGCAGCAGTGTAGGGAGAGCAAAGCATTTGTAACATTTCAGTAGTAGCAGTGTAGTCAGACCGCTGTAACAGTTACGTAGAAGCAGTATGGGCAAAGCAGCAGATAAACATTTCCCTGGCAGCAGTGTAGGGAAAGCATAGTATTGGTAAGATTTCAGTAGTAGCAGAATAGACAGGCCCCAGTAAGATTTACGTCAAAGCAGTATGGGCAAAGCAGCAGATTCACATTTCCCTGGCAGGAGTGTAGGGAGAGCATTGTATTGGTAAGATTTCAGTAGTAGCAGTATAGACAGGCCCCAGTAACATTAACGTAGAAGCAGTATGGGCAGAGCCCACTATTAGTTACATTTCTGTTACAGCAGTATAGACCTGCCCCAGTAACATTTCCGTTGAAGCATTAGGGGCAGAGCCGCTAAAATCACAGTAGTAACTGTATACACCAACTAAGGTAGCATTTCAGGAGCAGAAGTATCGGCAGACCGAAGTTACAGTTCTGTTGCTGAAGTATAGTCAGACCCCTGTAGCATTACTGTGGCAGAAGTAAAAGGTAGGCAGAACAGAGTTACATTTCTGTAGCAAAAGTGTAGGCCAACCCCAGACACAGTGGTGTACTTGGATTACATTGTAGGCGAGGGCCCGAAAAATTGGTGTTCCGACAGTACAAATGTACCCCAGAAAAATTGCCAATGCCCAACCCAGAGGGGAGGTGAAACCCATTAATCACTTAGTGTACTGTGGCTTAATTTTTAACTAGGCCTGGAGGCAGCCCAGTCTAAAAAAAAATTGGTTCAGGTGGAAGTTTCAATGCTTTAATGAGAATTGAAACAGATAAATATTATTTAGAAAAGTTATATGAGCCTTTTGGCCCACAGAAAAATTCGCTGTGATTACGAGATGTTTCAGGAGAAGGAGCCGGAGGAGGAGGACGAATATCATACACAGATTGACAAAGCTCTTTAGGTAGCGCTGCTGTCCGCTGCTGGAGAAGAGAAGTCTGGGGAAATCCAGGCTTTGTTCATCTTTATGAGTGTAAGCCTGTCGGCACTGTCAGTTGACAGGCGAGTACGCTTGTCCGTGATGATTCCCCCAGCTGCACTACACACCCTCTCTGACAAGACGCTAGCCGCAGGGCACACCAACACCTCCAGGGCATACAGCGCGAGTTCGGGCCACGTGTCCAGCTTTGACACCCAGTAGTTGTACGGAGCAGAGGCGTCACGGAGGACGGTGGTACGATCTGCTGCGTACCCCCTCACCATCTTCTTACAGTGCTCCCTCCGACTTAGCCTGGACTGGGGAGGTGTGAGACAGTCTTGCTGGGGAGCCATAAAGCTGGCAAAGGCTTTGGAGAGTGTTCCCCTGCTGTGCTGAACATGCTGCCTGATCTCCGCGCCTCCCCTTCTACTTGGCCCTCGGAACTGTGCCTTCTGCCACTAGCGCTGTCAGATGGGAAGTTTACCATCAGTTTGTCCACCAGGGCCCTGTGGTATTGCATCACCCTCAAACCCCTTTCCTCTTCGGGAATGAGAGTGGAAAGGTTCTCCTTATACCGTGGGTCAAGCAGTGTGTACAACCAGTAATCCGTAGTGGCCAGAATGCATCTAACACGAGGGTCATGAGAAAGGCATACTAACATAAAGTCAGCCATGTGTGCCAGGGTACCTGTACGCAATATATGGCTGTCCTCACTAGGAAGATCACTTTCAGGATCCTCCTCCTCCTCCTCCTCCTCTTCCTCCTCCTCCTCAGGCCATACACGCTGAATGGATGAGAGGCAAGCAGCATGGGTACCCTCTGCAGTGGGCCCAGCTGTCTCTTCCTCCTCAGGCTCCTCCCCCTCCTCCTCCTCCTCCTCCACATGCTAAGATATAGACATGAGGGTGCTCTGACTATCCAGCGACATACTGTCTTCCCCCGCCTCTGTTTCCGCCCGCAAAGCATCAGCCTTTATGCTTTGCAGGGAACTTCTCAAGAGGCATAGCAGGGGAATGGTGATGCTAATGATTGCAGCATTGCCGCTCACGATCAGGGTGGACTCCTCAAATTTTCCAAGGACCTGGCAGATGGCTGCCATCCAGGCCCACTCCTCTGAAAAGAATTGAGGAGGCTGACTCCCACTTCACCGCCCATGTTGGAGTTGGTATTCCACTATAGCTCTACGCTGCTCATACAGCCGGGACAACATGTGAAGCGTAGAGTTCCACCATGTGGGAACGTCGCAAAGCAGTCGGTGCACTGGCAGATTAAACCGATGTTGCAGGGTGCGCAGGGTGGCAGTGTCCGTGTTGGACTTGCGGAAATGTGCGCTGACCCGGCGCACCTTGCCGAGGAGGTCTGACAAGTGTGGGTAGCCTTTCAGAAACCGCTGAACCACCAAATTAAAGACGTGGGCCAGGCATGGCACGTGCGTGAGGCTGCCGAGCTGCAGAGCCGCCACCAGGTTACGGCCGTTGTCACACACGACCATGCCCGGTTGGAGGCTCAGTGGCGAAAGCCAGCGGTCAGTCTGCTCTGTCAGACCATGCAACAGTTCGTGGGCCGTGTGCCTCTTCTCTCCTAAGCTGAGTAGTTTCAGCACGGCCTGCTGACGCTTGCCCACCGCTGTGCTGCCGCGCGACACCAACTGCTGTCGACGTGCTGCTGCTGACAAGTCTTGATTGCGAGGTACAGGTTGCATTGGAGGAGGAAGGTTTAGTGGAGGTGGCATACACCGCCGCAGATACCAGCACCGATCTGGGGCCCGCAATTCTGGGGGTGGGTAGTACATGAGCAGTCCCAGGCTCTGACTCGGTCCCAGCCTCCACTAAATTCACCCAATGTGCCGTCAGGGTGATATAGTGGCCCTGCCCGCCTGTGCTTGTCCACGTGTCCGTTGTTAAGTGGACCTAGAAAAAAGAAGGTTAAGAGGCGACCAAATAACCATGTATAAGTACATGAGGGGACAACACATGGATCTCTCCCGTGATCTGTTTACACCCAGGACCACAAAGGTAACAAGAGGACATCCGCTACGATTAGAGGAAAGTAGGTTTCATCACCAACATAGAAAGGGGTTCTTTACTGTAAGAGCAGTTAGACTGTGGAACTCTCTACCGGAGGAAGTAGTGATGGCAAAATCGATAGAGGAGTTTAAAAGGGGACTTGATGTCTTTCTGGAGAAGAAGTATATTACAGGATATAAATATTAGGTTAAGGGTCAATCCTGGTATACAGGCAGGTAGGAACTATTAGGGGTTGATCCAGGGAACAGTCTGATTGCCATTAGGGAGTCGGGAAGGAATTTTTCCCCCAAAAGGGCTAATTGGCTTCTGGCCTTGGGGTTTTTTGCCTTCCTCTGGATCAACACAGTAGGATAGACAGGCTGGACTAGATGGACATTGTCTTCATTCGGCCTTACATACTATGTTACTATGTTACTATGTTATCAGTAACCAAATTGGTGAGGGCGCGTACGATGTTGCGTGAGACGTGGTCGTGCAGGGCTGGGATGGCACACCGTGAAAACTAGTGGCGACTGGGGACAGAGTAGCGCGGGGCTACCGCCACCATCATGTTTTTGAACGCCTCAGTTTCCACCAGCCTGTAGGGGAGCATCTCCAGGCTGATCAATTTGGCTATGTGGACATTTAAAGCTTGAGCGTGCGGGTGCGTGGCGGCATATTTGCACTTTCGCTCCAACGATTCTCTTAGCGACAGCTGGACGCTGCGCTGAGAGTCATTGCTGGATGGGGCCAAGGACAGCGGAGGTGAGGGTGTGGGTCCAGGCCAGGAGATGGTCGTGCCTGTGTCGTGAGAGGTGGATTGGATCTCAGTGGCAGGTTGGGGTCCAGGGGGAGAGGCAGTGGCGCAAGCTGGAGGCGGCGAACGGCCTTCGTCCCACCTTGTGGGGTGCTTGGCCATCATATGCCTGCGCATACTGGTGGTGGTGAGGCTGCTGGTGGTAGCTCCCCAGCTGATCTTGGCGTGACAAAGGTTGCACACCACTGTTCGTCGGTCATCCGCCGTCTCAGTGAAAAACTGCCACACCTTAGAGCACCTTGGCCTCTGCATGGTGGCTTGGCGCGAGGGGGTGCTTTGGGAAACTGCTGGTGGATTATTCGCTCTTGCCCTCCCTCTCTGAAGACCTGTCCTCAGTTGGCTTATCACACCAGGTGGGGTCAGTCACCTCATCGTCCAGCGGCCCTTCCTCCGAATCCTCTGTTCGCTCCTCCCTCGGACTTACTGCCCTCACTACTACCTCACTGATAGACAACTGTGTCTCATCGTCATCATCCTCCTCCCCCACTGAAAGGTCTTGAGACAGTTGCCGGAAGTCCCCAGCCTCATCCCCCGGACCCCGGGAACTTTCCAAAGGTTGGGCATCGGTCACGACAAACTCCTCCAGTGGGAGAGGAACCATTGTTGCCCAATCTGGCAGGGGCCCGAGAACAGTTCCTGGGAGTCTGCCTGCTCCTCAGAATGTGTCATTTTCATGGAGTGAGGAGGCTGGGAGGAAGGAAGAGCAGCAGCCAGAGGATTCAGAGTTGCAGCAGTGGACGGCGTAGAAGACTGTGTGGTCGATCGATTGCTGGATGCACTTTCTGCCATCCACGACTGGACCTGCTCACACTGCTCATTTTTTAATAAAGGTCTACGACGTGGCCCCAAAAATTGTGATATGAAGCTGGGGACCCCAGAAACTGTCCTCTCTCCTACTCCCGCAGCAGCCGGCTGCGATTCACCTGGACCAGGAACTCGTCCTATGCCCACACCCTCACTTGGGACTCTGCGTCCTCGACCGCGATCACGTCCACGTCCTCTGCCCCTACCCCTACCCCTCAGCATGCTGGATTAAGAATCGAGCAGAGACAGAGCGGTGTAAAAATGTTTGTGAATTATTGCCGCGCAGTTGGTGGCTGCCAGCGGTAATATAACGCAAAATGAAGCCAGAGATAAATTATAAGGAAGGCTGCACTTAGGCCTTGCTGTGAACTATGCAGTTTGGATGGACGTGAAGTCCCACAGGCCACGCACGCAAATGCACTGGGTCTCCGGTAGCCGTAAAAAGGAATTTAAAAAAAAATCTTCTTATTTTTCTATGCAATGCAGGCTGAGGCTATGCAGTGTGTATTGCACTTTCAATCTATGGGCGTTGGGCACACCGTGCACTTGTGAGACAGCACACGTATAACACAGAGCATTGTAGAAAATGTGTGGTTTCTTGGCGTACACTTAGAGGCAGACTGAACTGACACAACACAAAGTGCAGACAGAAAAATGTTTAACCCCTTAATGACGCGGCCATTTTTCTTTTTCCATTTTCGTTTTTTCCTCCCCCCTTTAAAAAAATCATAACTCCTTTATTTATCCATCCACGTCACTGTATGAGGGCTTGTTTTTTGCGGGATGAGTTGTATTTTTCAATGGTGCTATTTAAAGTACCATATAATGTACTGAAAAACTTTTAAAAAATTCTAAGTGGAGTAAAATGAAAAAAAAACGACATTTTGCCATCTTTTAGTGCGTCTTGCTTCTACGGCGCACAAATGGCAACAAAAACGACATGATAACTTTATTCTATGGGTCGGTATGATTACTACGATGCCAAACTTGTTTAGCTTTTTTTTTACTATACTCCTCTCTTTTTTTTTTTTAAAGA
Organism: Eleutherodactylus coqui; assembly: GCF_035609145.1. Lineage (NCBI taxonomy): Eukaryota > Metazoa > Chordata > Amphibia > Anura > Eleutherodactylidae > Eleutherodactylus > Eleutherodactylus coqui. The sequence continues at coordinate 69,293,052 of NC_089841.1, read as the reverse complement.
CATAAAAAATTTTTCAATTATTTTCTGTCGTCATTTTGTGCGCGCAATAACTTTTTTATTTTTCCGTCGACGTAGTTGAGCAAGGTCTCATTTTTTGCGGGATGTCCTGTAGTTTCTGATAGTACCATTTTGGAATACATATGACTTTTTGATCGCTTTTTATTGCGTTTTTTCTGGGAGACAGGGTAACTAAAAAAGTGCATTTCTGGCGTTCTTCATTTTTTTTTCGGACGACGTTCACGGTGCGGGAAAAATTATGTGCTACTTTGATAGATCGGACTTTTACGGACGCGGCGATATCAAATACATATTTAGATTTTTTAATAATAGATATGGCAAAAGGGGGGTGATTTAAACTTTTACAACTTTTTTTTTTCAATTAAAAAAAAACTTTATTGATTCTTTTTTTTACTTTACTTTGAAGTCCCCCTGGGGGACTTTAAGATGCGATGCTTTGATCGCTCCTGCAGTATGACGTAATGCTATAGCATAACGTCATACTGCTTTTTGACAGGCAGCCTATGAAGCCACCCCACGGGGACGGCTTGATAGGCAGTCTGCTAAGGCAGCCCTAGGGCCTTTCATTAGGCCCCCGGCTGCCATGATACGTGCATGGCTCCCCCGATCGCACCGCGGGGGGGGCCGCGCAGGACCCCCGAACATCGTTCGGGGGATTTAAATGCCGCTGTCAGAATTGACAGCGCATTTAAATGGTTAATAGCCGCGATCGGCCGCGCGGCCGCTCGCGGCTATTGCCCGCGGGTGTCAGCTGTTATAAACAGCTGATGCCCGCACTGTATGAAGAGAGGTTGCCACACAACCTCTCTTCATACATACCCCGACGCTCCATGACGTACCGGTACGTCATTTGTCGTTAAGGGGTTAAATGAAGGCTGCACGCAGGCTCTGCTGTGCAATACAGAGGTACTACAACTCCCAGCAACCACGGAGGTAAATGCACATGGTCACAGGTTGCCCTAAGAAGAACCGTTGGGGTTCTTGTAGACAGGATTCTACACTACCACTGTCCCTGCCTGACCAATACTGCCCCTATACTGAAGTACAGACTGCAGCCTGAGAACGCTACAGCCTGCACGCCCGATATACATAAAAAACAATTGTGCAAAACTGCTCACAGCAGCCACAACAGTAAAGCACTAGGTGAGCTGTGGCCCTAAGAAGGACCGTTGTGGTTCTTGAAGACGCTAACACTGTCCCTATAGCAGCAGTAGCATCAGCAGCACTTTCCCTGATCTCTCTTAGCGTGTGTCTGTGGGGAGCCGCGGGCGGGGCAGATTTAAATACTCGGCGGTCACTTGATCTCACCAGCCACTCACTGCAGGGGGATTGGATAGGGCTGGAACGTCACAGGAGGAAGTTGTAATGCCTTACCTGTGTTTCTATTGGCCAGAAAAGGGCGCACAAATCCTCAGGGAAGGAAATGTAATGGAGTCGAGTGCCGCGTGATGCTCGTCTCGAGTAACGAGGATCTCGAACACCCTTATGCTCGAACAAACATCAAGCTCGGACGAGTGCGCTCGCTCATCTCTAGCGGTAAGCTGTGATTGGAAAGATGACTGCATTGACTATCCGGCATTTTATTGCAATGCTTGTGTCTCCCTTTTTCAGATCTCATCCACACTTAACACTTCGCTGGGGCGTAATTGGATTCATTGTTTTATTTCGGGTCCTGATTAGGCATTGCGGTTGATTTTTGATCCGAGGAAGATGAAGTCTTGAATTGCTTTGATTTCTTCATTGTTGCTTTTGAGTTTTCCTGTACCATTACCGACTGTTGTCATGATCTTAGTTTTCTTGCTATTCACATACGAGGCCGGCGTCTTCAGTTCCTTCTTTATCTTTTAGCATGTGCAAGATCTTTCTGACTTTCTGCCAGCAACACAGTTTTGTCACATGGGTGTGACATGGTAAGAGATGCTTTAGCATGTAGCCTGCAGCCACAGAGTGTGTGACGGATGGCACCTGGTATCAGGAAGTGTTGCAATGTCTGCCTGAGGCTTTACTAGGAAAAGCTCCCCCTGTGTTATCACCTCCTCAGACTCACCTATGTTCCTTGCTATCTTGGAACCATATTCAGTTAGGCACTCGTGGGGTCTGCGATTTGCCTCGGACTCTTCATCAGGCCGCATTCACATGACTGATAGCTAGTTGCGCACTCCGTCCGTGTGCTGTGCGGGACGCCACACATTTCAGGTCTCATTCTCATTAGTTGGCGCTATTTAAATAACCCTTCTGTTCATTTTCCATGCGAGTTCTGACCATGTCACACAGTATGCACCCTTACTGTACCCTTCACTATCTTGCAGGAGTAAACACTTCTTAATCCCTCATGTCTTCCTCTTTATGGCCCCCCTGACTGAAGGCACATCCAGCGTCCTCTTCTCCCCATCCTTAGATGACACACAAAGAGACCCTGAAGATGTATTTGTGATGTCACATCCGCCGGCCTAGTGTGGAAGGTGGAGCCTCCAGCAGAGGGGCCTTTCCTGAAGCCTCAGCCTGCTTTCCCTCTCAACCCCCAGGCTGCTGTCAGGAGCTGCTAACACACATCTACTCAGGAGGACCGTCACAGCACAGACGGCTTAGTTACACTTATCATATTATACTGTAAGCTTGGATACACTTGCCTTACAGACAGTATCACACATAAGATTAGATACACTGGCTCACAGCACAGTATCACACATGACAGGATTAGATACACAGGCTCAACAGCACAGTATCACACATGACAGGATTAGATACACAGGCTCACGGCACAATATTACACATGACAGGATTAGATACACAGGCTCAGCAGCTCAGTATCACACATGACAGGATTAGATACACAGGTTTAGCAGCACAGTATCACACATGAAAGGATTAGATACACAGGTTCAGCAGTACAGTATCACACATGACAGGATTAGATACACAGGTTCAGCAGTCCACTATAGCTTATTACTGATGCTGTGCCAGATTTCTGGTGTAATCTGCACCCAAAAGAACAGATGTTACGCCTATTCCGTTTTCAGAAGCGGAAGGGGGCGAGGTGTGAGCGGAGTGAAGCTTTTACAGACATTTATCATGTGACTTTTTAAAAAGTTGCAAAATCTGTTGCCATCTCCCCCAGTAGCCGGCGGTGTACAAAGTGTCTCCACATCTAGACATGCCGTGTTTAATCATACAACACATTTATCAGCATTGTGCGACATTTGATACATTTGTTGCATCTTTAAATTGAGGAAGAAGAGAAGAAAAGCTGCCAGAAAGCGGGTGTAAAATATCTCCTGATGATAAATACCCGCAGTATTCCTGCAGATTATGGCCGCCTGCAGACGAGCGGAAATCCCGCCGCGGGATTTCCCGCGGGATTTCCGCCGCTGAAAGTCTGCATAGGAGTGCATTACAATACGCACTCCTATGCAGACGGCCGCGGTTTGGCCGCGCGAAATCTCGCGCGGCAAACAAACCGCGGCATGTTCTAATTTTGTGCGGAGCACGCACTCACCTGGCCGCCGGCTCCGGTCTGCGCATGCGCCGGCTGCGCGGCAGCCGGCACATCAAAGAGCCGGGGCCGCCAGGCGCGGGTGAGTACGCGCTCGCCCCTGCAGGCTCTGGGGTCGGATCGCGCGGCGAGATTTCTCGCTGCCGGATCCGACCCGCTCGTCTGCAGGCGGCCTATCACAGTTCACGGCTCCGTACAGTATCATATTGTAGGATATGGTGTAAAACATCTCCTGATGATAAATACCCACAGTATTCCTGGAGATTATCACAGTTCACGGCTCCGTACAGTATCATATTGCCGGATATGGTGTAAAACATCTCCTGATGATAAATACCCGCAGTATTCCTGGAGATTATCACAGTTCGCGGCTCCGTACAGTATCATATTGTAGGATATGGTGTAAAACATCTCCTGATGATAAATACCCGCAGTATTCCTGCAGATTATCACAGTTCACGGCTCCGTACAGTACCATATTGCAGGGTATCCCGGTGATTGATGGCCGGCTGATGTGTTCTGTGCCCACAGACTGCGGAGCTGCTGGGAATCTGCCACCGACACTCCCATCATCTATGACACGGCAGCCTCCTCCTATATACAAGCTTATGGGAAGTAACAGAAACAAATCCGGAGCTCATTACACAGGAGAGGCAGACGCACTGAGAAGACTGAGGTAATAGTATATGCAACAGTATATGTATATATTGTATAGCGCATGTACTAGTATGGATAATATATATAAATAAATACAGTACAAATAGTATACAGTACATATATACAGGAAAATGTAGTATACAGTATAGTGTATATATAATAGGCATAGTACATGCAGTATACAGTAAATGTACACTCAGTGGACCCTTTATTTGAGTCCCCGCCCTTTCACGATTGGAGCATTGCAAGATGAGATCACATGACAAGTTTTCTGTGGATCAGTTTCAGAAATCTAATTGACGAAAGTGGTCAGAGGAGGATGTTAAGAATGGTTCTGCTGAAGAGCCAGTGCACAGTCCAAGCAAACTACAGCCGTTTATAAGACTGGTGCTCTTTTTAACGCATCTTACACACAACTTGTCATTTCTTAGCACTGATGGCTATAACTGCAGACCAGTTCCATCTTCATTGCTGCCTCAGGCTAACTGCACGTGGTGAGCATGATATCAGGCTGAGAAACTTGGCCCAATATCACACTCGTTAACTTGTCTTATACCCACAGATGAGAGGCGATTTTTCAGGCAAAATCTCATAGCATCCCTTCTGTGAAAAGATTGGCAGTGTTTCCCATTGATTTCAATTGGTAACCTCACATCGCACGGCATGCGAGAGCCATATAATGCATTTTAGGTCCCATTAACATCAATGGGTCCTGAGTTCAAAGGAATGTAAAAAAATAGAACATGCCACAATTTTTTCCCTTGCTGCATTACAGTGAGGGAAAACATCGCTCATGTGTATGATCCATTCAGAAGTATGGAGTTCATATTCTCACTAGTTTTATGTGTCTAACAATGCACAAAACTCATGCATGATTCTCAGCTTTGTGAAGCCAGCCTAACCTTTTACAGCACAGCGCTAAACACTGAACAACGCTCCCATTCATTTCAGAGGGGCTGTTCACGCAAGGCTGAAAACGCTGAGTCTGCACTTTGAGAGTGTTGCATGTTATATTTTCGGACGTTTTCAGCCCTGCGTTGTCCATTGAAATGAATGGGCAGCGGTTTCAGCGCTGATGAAAATGCGGCACAACTTGGTATCGCGCTTTTGGCAGCAATAAACGCTCTAGCTGCACTTCCTGAGTCAAAAAAAAAATCAATACTCACCTTACAGGTGATCTCGCTGTCCCTGGCAGCGCTCTCAGGACTTGTCAGACAGCAGGGGAACTTTCGTAGTGACAGGGATTCAAAATCCCCACCTCCAGCGAGAGATTGCTCTGATTGGTTGAGTCGGCTGAGTCAATCAGAGCCAGCGCTGGATGCGTCCAATCATAGCCATTCATTCATTGAATGGCTATGATTGGACTCATCCAGCGCTGCCTCTGATTGGCTCAGCTGGCTGTCAGTCAGCCAATCAGAGCAATCTGCCGGCTTCACAAGGTCCCGACAGTGGCGACGGGGACAGCAATTTAACCTGCTAGGTGAGTATTGATTTTTTTCCTTAATCAGCAGCCTTGGCTGTGTTTTCAGCTATGCTAAAAATGCAGCCAAAACGCTGGCATAACACATGCCAGCGCTGCTAAAACCGTGCAGAATCTGCAGTAAACACAGCGTTGAAAAACGCTGCATTTCTGAAAACGCCTGTGTGAGAAAGGCCTAATTCTTCATTCATATGTGTGCTGTACAAAAAACACTGTTTTTAATTTTTTTTGGCAATTGTGTCATTTTAAAATCTATTTTTTTTTCTGTTTGCTTAGATTAATTAAATAAACTGTGGGCGCAAAATACGCAGTACACTCCTAGATGAATTAGCTAAGGGGTCTAGTTTTCAAAATGGGGTCATTTGTGGGGGTTCTCTATTGTTTTGGCCACTCAAGGGCTCTACGAGTGGGTAATGGGGCCTAAATCACCTTCAAGCAAAATGTCTGTTCTGAAAGCCACAGCTGCTCCTTTCGGTTTGGGCCCTGTAGTGCATACAGCCATAAGATTAGGGCCACAATGGGTATATTTCTGAACACGGGACAAACAGGGGTATCCATTTTAGGGTGTAAATCCTCATTTTCACATGCATTATAAAAAAACGGTCTTTAAAATCACATATTTGCAAAAATATGACATTTTATTTTTTCTCCTCTAAATTGCATTAACTCCTGAAAAGAAACACTGCGGTCAAAATACTCATGACCCACCTCAGTGGATACATTAAGGGGTGTATTTTTTAAAATGGGGTCATTTGTGGCGGTATCTGTCATTTTGACACCTATGAACCTTTGCAATCTTGGCTTGGTGTAGGAAAATAAAGTGTTCCTCAAAATGTTAATAATTATTAATGTTAAATTTGTACATCTCCTAAATGGTTAAAAAAAATAGTTTTTCTAATGTAAACAGATGGAAATATATAACTTATCAAAAATTTGCATAGTATGTTTGCACATATTTGACATATTGCAATTGAAAATGTGAAAAAAATGACAATGTTTTCAAAATGTTCCCAATTTTGGCACTGTTAATAAATATACACAAATTCTATTGCTCTATTTTTACCACCTAAGGGCTTATTTAGACGACTGTATATCAGCTCGGTTTTCACACCGAGCCGCTATAGTGTGTCCTTGTCTGCAGGGGGGGGGGGGTGGAAGAGCCAGAAGCAGGAACTGAGCCCCCGCCCCTTCCCCGCCCCTCGCCACTATTTGCAATGGGAAGGTCGGGGCAGAGCTAAGCAGCGGGACTTAGCTCCACCCCTGTATCACCGCTCCTATTGCAAATAGTGGCAAGGGGTGGAGAGGGGGTGGGAGCTCAGTTCCTGCTTCTGGCTCTTCCATCCTCCCCCCTCTGCAGACAAGGACACCGTACATCGGCTCGGTGGGAAAACCGAGCCAATATACAGTCGTCTAAATAAGCCGTTAATGAAGTACAATAAGTTGCGAAAAAATATTGTCAAAATTATTTGGATATGCAAAACCTTTATAGAGTTATTCTATGTTAAAGTGACACATGTCATATTTCCAAAAATTGGCCTGGTCATTTAGGCGCAAACAGGCTTGGTCCCTAAGGCGTTAATAGGCAGTATACCTACTTGGTGCAGCACACCTTTCTATGCCTTATCTATGTGCAAGTAGCGCCCCCTCCCCACACACCCACACACCTGATAGGGGCTAAAAGAAATTAATATATGTTGCTTAGTAATCCATTTGAATCAATAAGGATGATTACTGCAAAATATTTTATGTGTAAGAGGACTCATGACTGTTTTGAGGAAGAAGCCTGTGGTTTCCTGTCTTCTGGAGCTCTACGCCTGACCTGAGTGGAATCAGGAAGGTCACCAGAACAGATGTTCATCAGTTTAGCAAGAGATGGCTTAACCACAGAGAGTTATCAGCAATTTCTAAAAAATGTGCTTGTCTAAGTCATATATCACAAGTCTAAGTCAAATGTGAAGTTATAAGTTTTTGTCAAATGTGAAATCACGAGTTTTTCCCTGTTTAACCACAAGTTCCATCCTGCGAGAGGAGAGGGATCGGCTATAAAAACCAAGACATGCAAATAATAAACTTAGAGCTCATTGCTTCAAACCATATACTGTGTGTATAGGTCTATGCATGGTCTCTCAGGAGCGCTCCTACCTAGGTCAATTTGGAAACGGACAACATCACTGACCAGTCTGTTTGAGCAGGCTAACCCCCGATAGTTTTTGGCGCCCAACTAGGGGGCGGGGCTTACCTTTACGGGACATCGCAACCAGTAGACTGAAACAAACTCCTGGCCCGTTGACGTGGACACTGGATCCTGAGACCCCAGACTGAAAACACCGGTGTAAAGGTAAGAGCTTGTCTTACTATTATACAGTCTGGATTCTTTAGATCTGTGTGTCTCTAACGGACTAGAGGTTAGTTGTTGCCTGTTTCAATATATTTTCTGCCCCGCCCATATTTTAGAGTGAATAAGTTCATTTAACTGTCCTAGACGGAAGAACTCACTCATTGGGACTTAGAGTCATGTTGTCTGTATTGGAGATTGAAAGAATTGTTATTGTTATAGTCTCATTTCTGGCAGTCATATTGTTACTCTGGATCTGTTATAATATTACTAAAAGTTCCCTAAGAGGCGAAGTCTGGTCTCCCCTGAATCCTAGTGTTTGAAGTTGACCACGTTTTAGTTCTGTAAATCTATTCCGGGACAGGGAACTGTGTGTTCCCAGATAATCTCAGTGATTATCTTAGTTTACTGTGTGAAATATACGTCCTGTATACTTAGTGAAGAATAGTTGGAAGTGGTCAAACATGGGGTCTGAACAATCTAAGACATATCAGACTCCTATTGAAATAATTAAAGATAGAGAAGGGGAGGACATTTGCAGACAAGCCTATAAAGTTTACAAACGTATAGGCCTCAAGAAGGCAGGAACATTCAATTATGAATTTTGGTCACAATATGAGGATAAGCATAGAAAGGAAATAAGAAATAAGGGTTTGGAAAAGGGCATGAAGGCCATCCTGGACTGCTCTAAAACAGCAGAAGACGAACACTGGGACTCCGAGTCCCGAGGCGAGGGCATTTTAGTTTATTGTCCTATGGCCCGGCCACCAATAGACGTTCCCATGGAAACCCCTACGGTTCCATTGGTCCTTCCTGTCATCCCGGCCGCTCCACCAATGTCTCCAAATAATCCCTTTAATTCTCTGCATCCCAATTTGCCGCCCCTGCCCCCTACGTATCCACAGGCTACTGCCCAGATGGATACACCTCCCTACAGCCCTCAATCAGGATCCCCGGGCCCTGAAGTAAATAGAGGTCCGGCTTGGGATTGTCCACGTTGTGGTCAACAGAATGCCTGTTTTAGAGAACTCTGTACGGTATGTGGGACTCCACGTCCCAGGGACCAGTGTAGACAACCGGTTCCCTTGTTCCCCGTTACAACCTCCGCTACCCATTATAGAGAAACAAACAGACCGAGTCCACCATTGGGCACGGTCAGACAAGAGGACACCGACAGACCATCGTCTTCTAATGACAGACCCACGGACGCACATAGACCAACTCCCGGGTCTACAGTCACTACATGGCGACCCTGGAGCGCCACAGACCAGATGGCACTGTGTCAGCAACTGCCCGATCCCCAGACAGAGCCAGCAGCTTTCCATAGAAAGTTGGAAGTCATACAGAAAAACTACTCTGCCACTTGGACAGACATGGAATGTCTTATGAATGTAAAATGTCCTCTGGGCCTTTACAATAGTATTACTCAATTTTGTGGTCTTGAAGAACGCCCAGATGACCCCCAGACATTACTTAGTGGTACTCAATATGTGGACAAGGTTAAGGCCTGGTTTAAGGATAAAGCCCAAGAAAGACGTACAGCCCTAACCCAGTGTAGACAGAACAAGGGCGAGTCTATTGAATGTTACTTTGGCCGTTTAGAGGAAGTAGGCAGAGATCTGGGTTTGTATGATTGTCCAAAAGCCATACGTAATGCTGCTTTTTGTGAAGCCTTTATGCAAGGAATAGATAAGCGCCTGTCCGACCGCGTTAAAGCATGTACCCCCGATTGGCGACAGGCCAAACCGCGTGATCTATATAAGAACGCTGTAGGATTTGTCATGGACACAGAAGACCACGCAAAGGGTGTTATGGTTAAACATTACACCATGGAGGGGGACACAGCCCAACTTACAGACCCCAGACGGGAGACCCGTAAGTGTTATAACTGCAGTAAGACTGGACACTTGGCCCGTAATTGTAGGGCCCCTAAACGCCCTAGACAGAACATGTCAGACGAAAGGGGGCAACAGGGAAGTACGGCCAATACCACATCATCCCACCCACAGGGAAACAACGGGTATACCAATTACCAATGAAGGTCTGGCACTCCTTCCCCCGTGTCCCTTATAGTTACTGACACACGTGGGCCACAAATTTTTCAGCCTCTAAAAATCCAGGGGAAGGAGGTGCCCTTTTTAATTGACACAGGGGCCACTAAATCATGTGTCAGTACCTCACAAGTCAATGACTTTAGTATTCCCCTCTCAGACTCCATAGCCATAGCCGTTGGAGTGTCCGGTGAACCAACACCCATGCGTGAGACCGAACCCATAGAAGTCTCCTTTCAAGGGTCACGAGTCCTCACTCGCTTCCTGGTGTCACCCGCTGGGGATTGCATCATGGGAACCGATGTGATGGGACCCCTGGGGTGCTGTATTCAGCTCCATCCTTCCGGTGAGGCTCATGTCAGTACCTCTGCGGCCGACCACCAGGTATTCTGTCTCATGGCAGCAGACTTGGTCACTCCGCCTCCTTCTTGTACTGTATATGTGTTGACCCCAGAAGATACACAGGTTCTCTCAGCAGTACCAGAGACCCTATGGGCAAAAGGGAAGACAGACTTGGGCCATCTCCACGTACCCCCAGTCATGGTATATCTCAAAGATGGGGAAAAAGCCCCCATGATCCGCTAGTATCCCCTAGCCATGGCACAGGAAGATGCAATAGCCTCCACTATTACAGAGTTATGTGCCTTGAATGCTTTAAAACCTTGCGTCTCACCTGCTAACACGCCACTCTTCCCGGTTAAAAAGAAAGGCAAGAAAGGCGAACCTGATACCTACCGGATGGTTCACGATCTAAGAGAAATCAATAAGGTGACCATCCTAGAGACACCTCTAGTTCCCAATCCCTACACTCTGTTGTCCACCATACCCTCCGGAACCTGTTGGTACACCCTGGTCGATCTTACCAATGCCTTCTTTTCTGTCCCGCTACACCCCGATTGCCAGTACCTGTTTGCCTTCACGTTCTGAGGAAAACAGTACTGCTGGACTGTCCTACCTCAAGGGGCACAAAACAGCCCAAATCAATTCACCCGATGTATGATGCTTGTACTTGATGCATGGACGGTCCCACCGGGTGTGGCCCTGCTTCAGTATGTTGATGATCTCCTACTCTGTGCACCGGACAGACCTGCCTGCGTTGCGGCCTCACTCAGCCTCCTTTGTTTTCTTGCAGACAGCGGGTGTAAAGCCAGTAAAGACAAATTACAGTTTTGCAAATCTCATGTTGTGTTTCTTGGTCACTGCCAAGGTCCTGGTACAAAACACCTCACGCCAGAACGTACCAAGGTGGTGGAGGACATGCCACTCCCCGCCTCCCATGCTCAGTTGCGGACATTTCTGGGGTTAGTTTCATATTGTCGGCCGTGGATTCGCTCTGCCTCCATGACCATGCAGCCTCTGTACGACTGCCTGAGTTCTAAGCCAATTGCTTTGTCTCCGGAAGCCGAATCAGCTTTCCATCAGCTGAAAATACAGATCACCAGTGCTCCGGCACTGGGTCTGCCAGACTATGATAAACCCTTCCAGATGTTCGTGACTGAGATGGCGGGACATGCTACTGCCGTCCTCACACAAGAGCATGGTGACAAAAAGCGCCCTGTAGCATACTACAGTGCACATCTTGACGCAGTAGCCAGGGGTTCACCCTCCTGTGTACGAGCAGTTCTGGCCGTACAAGCACTGCTTGAGAAAGCTTCTGAGGTGGTCCTAGACTACCCTCTTGTCGTCCTCACGCCCCATGACGTACATGGAATTCTGACACAGGTGAGCCGTAGACATCTGTCTCTTGCTAGACAGATCAAAATGGAACTTGCAGTACACTCTTCATCCAATGTCTCATTTCAACGTTGCACAACTTTGAATCCGGCCACCTTACTGCCATTAGGTGACACTGATTCAAATGGGGGAGTAAGTACAGGGGACCAGCTTTTCGCGAATTCCCTGACTGATGAGGAGGAGGCCTTTGACGCAGAACACCAGCACGACTGTGCAGCACTCATGGAGCAGGAGACAGCTGGGTTCGCACATGTCACTGATAAACCTCTCCTAAACCCCCACCTTGAAATGTTTGTGGATGGATCACGATACCAGAATGAGATGGGCAGATTTGTGACAGGGTTTGCTGTAGTATCAATGAATGAAGTACTGATAGGCCGCGCCTTGCCCCCACATATGTCAGCACAGGAAGCGGAGCTGTGCGCTCTGACCGAGGCCTGCAAATTAGCCCGGGGAGTCACTGCTAATATCTACACGGACTCCAGGTACGCGTTTGGCGTTGCGCATGACTATGGGCCGATTTGGCGCGCGCGGAGCTTCCTAACAGCTCAAGGCAGACCGATAAAGAATGGTGAGGCAGTAAGTAGTTTAATGTCAGCTATCATGCTCCCAAAGCAGGTAGCCATAATAAAGGTAAAAGCACACACCCAAGGGGACTCCTTGGAAAGCAGAGGCAACGAGAAGGCAGACGGAGCAGCTAAGGCTGCAGCCCTGCTGGACTGGAGGACACCCGTGTGCAGAGTTCAGACCAGGTCCTGCCCAGCGGAGGAGGATCCTGATCCCCCTGCCAAGGACCAGACTCCCTCTGTCCCACCACAGAAGGAGGTGGACCTACTCCCCTCAGGGCAAGAGCAGGAGCGCTGGGCAAGTGCAGGGGCAGTAAAAGGAAATGAAGGTTGGATGATGGGTTCCCGTATGTGTTTGCCTGCGGCTGCCTATCCTAGTATGGCCCTTTTGGCTCATGGAAAGGTGCACGCCTCGCGCAATGCTATGGTAGCCCTGGTGGAGAAAATGTGGTACGCTCCGGGATTTGACAGGATGGCAAAGGCATATGTCAAGGCTTGTGAAATCTGTGCACTACACAACCCCGGTCAAGTAGTAAAGACCCCTCGGAAGTGCACTCCGCGACCTTTGTACCCCTTCCAGAGACTGCAGATAGATTACATCCAGCTGCCCAGGTCAGGAAGGTATGAGTATGTCCTAGTGTGCGTTGATCTGTTTTCTGGGTGGGCTGAGGCATACCCGGTTCCCAGAGCAACGGCACAGGCCACTGCAAAAAAACTTGTGTCAGAGTTAGTGTGCAGATTTGGGGTACCAGAGACCATTGAGAGCGACCGTGGTACTCACTTCACTGGAGAGGTAATGAAGGAAGTCATGTCCGCCTTAGGAGTAGAGCAGGCGTTCCACACCCCCTATCATCCGCAGAGCTCCGGAAAAGTGGAAAGACTCAATGGCACCCTCAAACTTAAGATACAGAAAGCCATGGTTGAAACAGGAAAACCTTGGCCCGAGTGCCTACCTCTGGCCCTCTACTCAGTACGGACCACGCCAAATAGGAAAACAGGACTGTCTCCATATGAGATTCTCTTTGGCTCCGTGCCCAGGCTAGGACTGTATCACCCACAAGCTCTATCCCTGGGTCATGATAAAGTTACTTCCTTTGTGCAGGACTTATGCCAAAGACTAAAAATAACACGCGACCTAGTTTTCTCTTCTATTCCAGACCCTGATAGTTTGGAAGGATCCCACTCTCTGAATCCCGGAGATTGGGTGGTGGTAAAGAGACACGTCAGAAAGACTTTGGAATCTCGCTTTGACGGACCATACCAGGTACTGTTAACCACTCCCACCTCGGTCAAGCTAGAAGGCAAACCCACTTGGATCCATGCCTTACACTGCAAGAAAGTTCCAACGCCTCAGCACCACGAGGGGGGTGGAGAATAAGCCCAACCCAGGGTGGGGGAGGGGGATGGCAACCTGGACACCAGCATTGATAGTCTGGATAGGTGTATTATTTACCCTTTGTTTTCTTGGACTACTCTCTTTTCGGGACAATTCCTCACCAACTGTCGATGTAAGAAGAAGATGGACTGTTTGGGCGGAAGGACACCCCAACATGTGGGAATACCTTGCAAAAGACGTACTGAATATCTCCCACATGTGCATGCCCAACCTTCGGAGTGGGGAAGATATTTTACGGACTTGCTTACTGTCTATCCCCACTCCAATAAAGACACTTCGTGATATATATTCAATAGTGCATAACGATAGTGATGTGGAGGAGAGCAATGTTGTCCAGGAAAATACCTTTCTTAATGTATATGAATATTGTCCCCATTGTGATGCGGTCGAACATACACTTTGGTCAAATATGACTCGTTTCCGGGTCAGGAATGTCGCTCCGGCTGAGGTATGCTATAACTTCACGTGTAATAAAGAACATATGGGAGGTTGTGCGCAGAGAACCAGGGTGACTAGTGATTCCCAGAGACTCTGTAATCGCACAGTCGAGCAATGTAGAAAGGTACAGACTCCTATGCTTTGTAACCACACAGTCCGAAGCCCCAGCCATTTTAGGCACGTCCAATTACCATTAGGCTGGGTCCTGTCCTGCGGTAACCTGACTTACACATATATTCCAGCTAACCTGACCGGAGGTCCCTGCTCCCTAGCTAGATTAAGTATACTAATGTACCAAAAACCTAATAGCCCACAACTCACCAACAGACAAAGACGGGAGGTAGAAGGACTGGATAGCAACTGTGAAGGACCACCCACTCTACTTAGCTACACAGAACATACGGCACTGGCAGTCAGTATTGTGGGTGTTCCCGGGTTGGCACAATATAACGCAAGAGTAATCAATGGATTAGCATGCGATATGGTAAAGGGCCTGAATGCTACATCACAGGCCTTGGACCTTCTCTTACTAGACATACAAGGAGTCAGGAAAGCAGCTTTACAAAATAGAGCCGCCATAGATTACCTGTTGCTCGCGGTAAACCACGGATGTGAGGAATTTGAGGGGATGTGTTGTTTCAACCTCTCTGATCACTCAGAATCCATTCACCAAAAGATCAATACCTTGGGAAAAATAGCTACTAGCATAAAACAGGATCAAGACCAGGGATGGTTTAGTTTTCTTAACCCTGCAAATTGGTTCTCTGGTCTGGGAGGATGGTTCATGGGAATTCTACAGAGTATGGTACAGATAATTGTCATGCTGTTGTGTATATATATAGTAATCAAAGTCATAATCTCTTGTGTGGGCAAATGTACGGCAAAAGCATTTTCAGCCCCTGTGTAGGCCGACCCCTGCTGGATGAAGGCAGACATACTGTCCAGGGACCTGACTAGGCTGTCAGCGCCATCGGGCGATAGAACTGGACCCTGCGTGTGTCTTCCTGATGTCCAAAATGGGGGAATGATAGGGGCTAAAAGAAATTAATATATGTTGCTTAGTAATCCATTTGAATCAATAAGGATGATTACTGCAAAATATTCTATGTGTAAGAGGACTCATGACTGTTTTGAGGAAGAAGCCTGTGGTTTCCTGTCTTCTGGAGCTCTACGCCTGACCTGAGTGGAATCAGGAAGGTCACCAGAACAGATGTTCATCAGTTTAGCAAGAGATGGCTTAACCACAGAGAGTTATCAGCAATTTCTAAAAAATGTGCTTGTCTAAGTCATATATCACAAGTCTAAGTCAAATGTGAAGTCATAAGTTTTTGTCAAATGTGAAATCACGAGTTTTTCCCTGTTTAACCACAAGTCCCATCCTGCGAGAGGAGAGGGACCGGCTATAAAAACCAAGACATGCAAATAATAAACTTAGAGCTCATTGCTTCAAACCATATACTGTGTGTATAGGTCTATGCATGGTCTCTCAGGAGCGCTCCTACCTAGGTCAATTTGGAAACGGACAACATCACTGACCAGTCTGTTTGAGCAGGCTAACCCCCGACACACCCAACACACACACACAGCATATTGTAGGTGTGTGGATGGTTGTTCATCAGTATATTGCACCTGTGCAATTGTCCTCCATATAGCAGTCTGCCTGTCTGCACGCTGTTGGGAAGTGGTGCTATACCTGCCCTTGTATCTGGCTATCAGCATACCAGTAAGTATGGCTGCTGGCAGTGATTTTTGATGGAGGTGGATTAGTGGTGTGGGGAATATTTTTTGCCACACACTCAATCCTCTGATACCTGTGGATGGATGTTAGGATGAATTGATGCAATGATTTGTAAATCTCATATAACCGTATTTTATTCACAATAGAACAGAACCCATATCAGAAGGTGAAAGTGAGACATTTTTCCATTTAATTTCAAAAAATGAACTCCTTTAGAAATTGATGGCAGCAACAAATTTAAAAAAAAGTTGTGACAGGGTTAACAAAAGGCTGCAAAAGTAAGTGTTGCTAATGAAAAGCAGCTGGAGGGTCAATTCTCTACTAAGTTACATGACTGTGTATAAGGGCTTATTCAGACGACTGTATATCAGCTGGGCTTTTACGCCGATATACCGTGTCCCTCTGTTCAGGGGGAGGAGGCTGGAAGAGTTGGGAGCAGTGCTCTGAGCTCCCTCCTTCTCTCTGCCTCCTGCCACTATTTGCAATGGGACGAGGCATTTGCATTATGAATTCCTCCGATGTTCAGTATTACTGTATTTGCTTACATGGGAGTATGTGTGATTCCTCTGACAATTCTCCTGTTAGAAACTGATGGGCGTAAACAGGAAAAACTGTTTGCCTGGCGATTAATATTGTCAATGACCCATTAAAGAAATGCAGGTGATTTATAACCAGGAGTTGCCGTAACGCACAAGAAACGCCCTTCAGTTATTACTGTCATGGTGCCGCTCACAGCTCCTGCATTTCACTTATTTCATACATATAGAAACCCTTGTGTACATTACCTACATAAATATTTGCATGCTTACTGCCGTGAATAGTGCGGCCTACGTGTGTGCAGGTGGAGACATTCATGTATTTGGTCATTTAGCCTCACATGACATCTCCATAATAACAGTACATCTTACGGGATGTGATCAGAATCTATTAGTAGTGCAGCCTCAGGCTTTGTGGGTGTAATATCAAGTGATCAAATCTCACAGTGATGGTTCATTCAGATGGGCAACAGAGTTGTGTCCTACATTCTCAGGCACAACTCACAAAGCGCTCAAACACCCCACCCATGTGCTATGCGATGTGCATATCTGCATGTTCTGTTGTGCAAGACTACCATGGAAATAGCACGCGCTGCGGTCTTCCCGTTTCGCAGCATTGTTGTGAGAAAAAAATCCACCACGTGAAAACACCCGTTGTAATAAGCTGTATTTTTGTGAGTTTTTTTGTGTATCTCGCAATGCACAAAGCTTGCACAATTTTCTCATCGATGTGAAGTCTCCCTAAGGCCCCTTTCGCACGACCGAAAAAAAAATTGCGTGAGATTTGTGTGTTGTGAGATGCACAAATCTTGCACGAATACGAACCCCATATAAATTAGCGGGTTTTTTTTCTGTATCACATTACGGGGAAAAAATCGTGGCCTCTCCTATCTTTGGGTGTTCCCTCGGAATGCCTCGTTCATTGTATTCAATAATAAAATAAAAGACCCGATGGTTTTGCATCCTGTACCTCACAGTTTGGATGATGACATGCCATTGGCCATCTGCATTGGAGGGCGTGTGAGAGAACGACATGGTGAACAAACACCTGAGTTCTCTATGGAATCAGAAGATGCAGAAGAACCCATGTAATTGGGATCTGTGTCCGGTGATTCCAAGAGAGGGGGCAGAGTCTGATTTGGTGGACGTTGTTTTCTGTGCAGCCGAACGGACACTTTGTCCAGACTTGTCCACATTACAGATCTCGGTCTGAAATGCTAGGTGGCCTGGAGGTTGGAGGGAAGGTTCCCCTGGGTCTGCATGTCATCTGGATATCATCCTCCAGGCTGGATCTTCCATACGAGATCTTTTCTGCTTATGGAAAAAATGTTGTTAGTGTTCTTAGTGGAGCTGGAATTAACTTGATTCATCATGAAGTGGTCAAATGCATGAGTTTAGGGGTACCCAATTCCAGTGCTATTGACACCACTTCTTGTCACAGAAAGTTTTGGAATATTTTGTCCCAGATGTATGTATTAAAATTGGTTTATTTCACACCGAGATTATTGCGTTGTATGTCATGGAATCCCTCCCGACACAAGTGGTGTTTGGCTTGCCTTAGTTGCGGTTGCATAACCTAGTGGTGGATTGTGAAAACGGGCACTGGAGCAGTATCCACCGGGTTGTTTTGTGCTTGAGAAAGGAGCTTGAAGAGCTCCGAAACGCGTTGCCCTACCTTGGGTCCATCTAATAAAATACTATTCACATCATCACTGAGGTGTCTTCCACCTTATTTAAGGAGATATTGATCTCAATTAGAACTCTTTTATTTGTGGTCTCATTAAGCAAGGCTTATGATAGGTGTTTTTTGAGGTTACCCTTAGCGCAGGATTTTTTTCTTTCTTTTACTTCTGTCAGGGCTGGTTAGGAACGAGTGACTGGAAGTCCCTACAACCAACCCTGTCCCGACCTACTTGCCCCCCTGGGCTAACCCCCAGGGCGACAACTGGGCGGCGGTCCCTACTCTGCACTAAAGGAACCCCAGGGACAGGGACAGGAGAGACCAACTAACCAGAAGACAGAAAACAACAAAACTCCAAGTCAAAACACACAGGAGGGACGTATCTCTTCAAAAAAGATTTATGAAAGACTTTATGAATCCTCCATGACTCCGGCTACACCAACTCAAAAGCCACCAGATTGCTGACTCTGGTAACGGGGAAAAGGTCCCACGAAACGTGGATAGATACACCAACTGACCAATGGAGAAGGAATCTGAGATGGTGCGTTTATTAGCATCACTCTTTAACATAACTCTTCTGGCCTGTTCTAAATTTTGTCTGACCTCACCCCAAACTTCTTGTAGCTTGGCAATTCTAGCATCAGCTGTGGGGTTCTCAGAAACAGAAGAACCCCCCAACAAACATCTGGGGTGATAACCCACATTACAGAAAAATGTCGAGGTACTGGATGCGGAATTGCAATGGTTATTAATAGCAAATTCTGCCAACGCCAAAAACTCTGCCCACTGCTGTTGCCGAACACTCACATAGAGCCTGACATACTGAATAAGTTCTTGGTTCATGCGTTCCGTCTGTCCATTGGATTCAGGGTGAAAGGCTGTAGAGAATGATAACCCCTCCCCCAATTCTTACAGAACGCACAACAAAAACGGGCCACAAATTGTACCACCCAATCAGACACTACATCATCGGGGATACCATGCAACCGTACCACTTCCTTAATGAAAATGGACGCCAATTCAGTAACCTCTTCAATGGAACAAAATGAGCCATCTTAGTAAAACGGTCAACTACCACCCATATTACCGAATATCCTTGAGAAACGGGTAAGTCGGTAATAAAATCCATGGATACATGCAACCATGCTCTGGATGGAACAGGCAGTGGCAGTATAGGCCCCTCAGGGCATCTTCTTCTACTCTTCCCATGAGCGCAGATGGTACAGGCCTCCACAAAACGTCTGCATAATTCTAACATACAACAGATTCCCGGGTGACCAACTAAGGCTGATGTATGGACCTCCTCCAGTACCTGCAACTGCCAGGCACTGGGTACGAAAAGCTTCCCTTCTGGAAGAGAAACCGGGACATCAGCCTGAGCCGCCAAAATCTGGTTGGATATGTCTGATGTCAGGGCCGCCACCACTATCCCAGGTGGCAAGATCCCCTCAGAGTGCGAATCCTCCTACTCGGGAGCTCCAAAACTGTGAGATAAAGCATCAGCCCTGACGTTCTTACACCCTAGGATATATGTAACGACAAAATTAAAGCATGAGAAGAACAAAGCCTACCGGGCTTGTCACGAATTAAGACACTTGGCGAATCTAGGTATATCAAATTTTTAGGATCCGTAAATACTGTAACTTGATGCTTAGCCCCTTCCAGAAAATGTCTCCACTCCTCAAACGCCCATTTGATGGCCAATAATTCTCTATTGCCAATATCATAGTTTCTTTCCGCCGGACCAAATTTCCTGGAAAAGAAAGCACGTGGCTGTAATTTGCTGAGAGGTGGAGCTTTGTGACAAAATCGCACCCACCCGATTTTCGGATGCGTCTACCTCCACCACGAAAGGCAGGTTAAGATCAGGTTGTATCAATATAGGGGTTGACGAGAATGCCTTCTTTAGGGTGCGTTCACACGAACGTATATCGGCTCGGTTTTCACGCCGAGCCGATATATGTTGTCCTCATGTGCAGGGGGGGGAGGCTGGAAGAGCCCAGGAGCAGGAACTGAGCTCCGGCCCCCTCTCTGCCTCCTCTCCACCCCTCTGCATATATTTGCAATGGGGAGAGGCAGAACGGGGGTGGGGCTAATTCCCAGAACTTAGCCCCACCCCCGTTCCGCCTCCTCTCATTGCAAATAGTGCAGAGGGGCGGAGAGGAGGTAGAGAGGGGGCGGGAGCTCAGTTCCTGCTCCTGGGCTCTTCCAGCCTCCCCCCCCCCCCGCACATGAGGACAACGTATATCGGCTCGGCGTGAAAACCGAGCCGATATACGTTCGTGTGAATGCACCCTTAGACCTACAAAGCCTCTATTGCCTGAGGTGACCAATTAACTAAATCATCGCCCTTTTTGGTTAGGTTTGGCCAGCACAAAAAAATAAACTTAGGGTAAAAATTTGCGAAACCAAGAAAGCGCTGCAGAGCCTTTAGACTGGTCGGTTGGCACTATTCAGTTATGGCGCGGACCTTATCGGAATCCATCTAAATGGCAGAATGGGTTATAACATAGCCCAAAACTAACACTTCTCCAATTTGGCAAATAATTTATTGTCTCGAAGACGCGAAAGAACAACTTGTAAATGCCTCACATGAGATTCCCAATCAGGAGAGAAAATTAATGTCATCCAAATATACCACCATGAAACTCCCTGTGATATCGTGAAAAATGGCGTTCATGAAGCCCTGGAAAACGGCCAGAGCATTGCATAATGCAAATGGCATTACCAAACCTTCAAAATGCCCAAACGGAGTGTTGAATGTGGTCTTCCATTCATCCCCTTCACAGATTCTAATCAGCTTGTAAGCTTCCCTCAAATCGAGCTTGGAAAACCATCTAGCCCCCACAACCTGATTAAGTAAATTGGGAATCAATGGAAGGGAGTATTGATTTACAGTAATCATATTTAACACCCGATAATCAATACAAACCGGAGACTACCATCCTTCTCCACGGACTCAAGAACAGTCCGGCCCCAGCACGAGAATCTGTATGGCGTATATGGCCCTCGGCCAAACCCTCAGTTAGATACTCTTTCATAGCCTCCCATTCTAGCACAGTAACATTGTAAATACCCCCTTTGGGAATCTTACTTCCAGGAAGGAGATCAATCTTGCAATCCCACTCCCTATCAGGGGGCAAAGCTTCCGAAAGCTGTTTGGAAAATACATCTGCGAATCCTTCTAAATACTTAGGTAGGCCGACCACCTCACAACCAGAGGAATGCAAATGGACAGTTGTCAAATGGTCCTGGCATCCGGTACCCCACTGTATCAACTCGGATAATGGGGTTATGTAACTGCAACCATGGTAGCCACAAAACAACATCAACCGATAAACCTTCCATCACCAAAAATGTAAAGATCTCTGTATGTAGAGCTCCCATTAAAAACCTTAGTTCCAGTGTAATCTTCTTTATCAAACCCGCGGCCCGCGGGGTGGCATCAATTCCAGACACCTGTACATTGGGATTTAAATCTAGCAACTCAGAAGCTATTTACTTGACAAAGTCAGAATTCACAAAATTAACTGCCGCCCCTGAGTCGACAAAAACGTGACCAGAAATGAGGCAGGAACGCAGCAGAATAAAGCAGGGTAGAAGAAACTTGGAAAAACCCAGAAGTACCCGAGTTCCTTCAGGAGATCGCCTTGGAGCGGAAGGTTTCCTGCTGCTGTCTCTGGTCACAGGTGGCGACACGATGTCCAGGGTCCCCGCAGTAGAAGCACAACTTGTTTCTTTGTCTGAAGGCCCGACGCTCAGATACTAACAGGTATCCCAGTTCCATCTTCTCAATCTGGTTACCAGGGGAACTGAGGTGTGGCTCTTTACAGGCCAAGGTGAGATTCTCCGATCTAGTGACCCCTCTGGCCCTCAGCCGCCGGTCAGCTCGTACTGCTAACGTCATTGCTGTCTCTAATGTCTTAGGCTCCGGATGACCCAACAACAATTCTTTACCGACTCAGAGAGCCTGGTCAAAAAATGGTCCTTTTAAGGCTCGATCATTCCACCCAGACTCTACACAAAACTGTCGAAATTGGCTCATCGTATATCTGACCTCAGGCGGAGAAAAAGGCATCCACCGACTGATGAGAGGGGGAATCTGATGGTAAAGAAAGTCCAATTCTGTGGGTCCCCTCTTAGTCTGGAAATAACAATTCCAACCCTCTGAAGTTCTGACCCAGAGGATTGTGGCCGAAAACTAAAATATAGTCTGCATCGCTCACTGAACGCAAAGAATGCATTACAGTCACCAGAAAAGAAGTCAGGTAAAGTCACCTTGGGTTCACAAACAGACAAGGGTCCCCATGATACCATTGCCGGAGTCTCTGCCACTGCCTGCTCTTGGTGCGAGAGACGAGCCGACAAATCTTGTACTACCTCTGTCAATTTCTGGACCTGATTTATAACCACAGTAACTGCTTCCATGATGAACAGATACTCGGGGTCAATCTTCTACCCCGAATTTCGTATGGCCAGTGGTTCTGTCAGGGCTGGTTAGGAACGAGTGACTGGAAGTCCCTACAACCAACCCTCTCCCCTGTCCCTACCTACTTGCCCCCCTGGGCTTACCCCCAGGGCGACAACTGGGCGGCGGTCCCTATTCTGCACTGAAGATACCCTGGGGACAGGGACAGGAGAGACCAACTAACCAGAAGACAGAAAATAACAAAACTCCAAGTCAAAACTAAGACTTGATAAACACCAAAGAACTATCAAGGAATCCAGAGGGAGACAATAGGTCAGAGTAAACTGGGTCCGAGGACTGGAGCGAGCAACCTGAGCGGATGTTAGCTGTAGAACAGTTAGCAACCACTGGCAGGGACTGACAGTGTCTGCAGAGCTAAATACCCAAAACCCAGCCTACGTCAGGGTGGAGCCTGGTGATGCGCCAGCCGGTGATGCATAAAGTCAGGCCCTCCTCTGGCCATGCCCCCTAACAGGGGAACTCCGAGCCCGGACGCCAAGCCCTGCCCAGCAGTGCACGGACCACATGCCCGACATCAGCCCGGACGTCAACCACCCAGTGACTCCCGGGCGGCAGTGCCACGCCCACGCTGCGCACCACCACCGGTGACCAGAAGTCCCCTCCTGACAACTTCCATGTATTAAAATTGGTTTGTTTCACATCAAGACTATTGGGGATCTCATGGAATCCCTCCTGACACAAGTGGTGGTGGGCTTCCCTTGATTGCAGTTGCATAACCCAGTGGTGGATTGGGAAAAGGGGGATATTATTAAATAGAATCCTTCTTGTAGTCGAGACTTTTTGTCCATGAAGGTATCTGCTGTTCAGGTGGTTCATGTATCTGCCTTAATACAGGAGTTTGTGAGGAGGAAATGGACAGGTTACCACTTCGTGGAAAAGGGGATTGTTCCATTGGGCTTATCCCAGGCTGTAGGTTACTCAAGAGCCGTAGGTACACTCTTACGGTTCCTGAAAGACAGTCCCTTAAAGATTATATCCAGGACAGTCTAAAAAACAGGGCATATTCGTCCTTCTCACTCTCCATTGGCCACTAGCTTTGTAAAGAAAAAGGATGGGGGCTTGTGGCCTTTTTGGATTTCAGGGAGTTAAATAAAAACCTGTACCCATTGTCAATCATCCTCGATCTTTTTAGTCGGTTAAGGGGTGCCAGTTGGTTTACTAAGTTAGATTTACGTGGTGCTTATAATTTAATTGGTGTCAATGAGGGGGATAAATGGGAAAACTACTTTTAACACACTCTAGAGGGACATTTTGAAAACTTGATTATGCCTTTGGTCTGACTAATGCGCCTGTGGTATTTTACGCCTTGATAAATGAAGTTCTGCATAAATTTCTTGGTCACTTTGTATCAGTGTATCTGGTCCATAGTCTTATTTTTTCTCCAGATTCTCATGTTACATGTTCGTCTGGTACTTCGGGTGGGCTCCTCCTCCGCTCATTTTCCTAATAGAGGGGCTGGTCTTTGTAGTGATGATGTGCCAGCCTAACTTGGGCGGGGGATGGTAAAGTCACCTACGTTAAGCCTCCAACAAGCCACCACAAAATCGCACAGCCTGGAGGGCTCCAACATGGTGCTGGCAATGCATATGTGGTCTCCTGTCTCCCTTCCTCGGCCATGGCTCTGGCTGATGGAGAGGAGGCTTGTGCAGCAGTGCTACTTCTCTTTTCAGACAGGTGCTGGCGAGTGCCAGTCTCCTCTTACTCCCTAATCTTCCTTCTAGTCAGGTACCAAAGCGGGGCTTAAACTTCTGGCTGACAACTGCACTAACGACTATATGCTGCTCCAATAAGTAAGGGGGTAATGCTACTAGTTGTATGAAGGCTTTGATTTTTTTTTTCTTCAAGAACACCATTTTGGGGTACACATCACTTAGTGTTTTTCTATTATTTGTTTTTCAGTGGGAGGGGCAATATTAGTAAATCTGCTATTTATTTTTGGCTCTTATTTTATGTGTGTGTTTTATGGCCTCCACCATGCCATATAAATAGCATAACTTTATTCTTCTGGTTGTTTTGATTACAGTACCTCAACTTCAAAAAACTTCTGACATGTCAGAGTGAATTGTCAGGTTTGTTCAGTGTGGGGGTTCAGGTGGTGAGATCTTCACTAATTGCTAAAATAAATAGGCAGAAGCACTGAGCTGAGTGCTTTGCCCAATTGGCTGTTATCAGCAACTGGTGTATGCACTCCATACATTCTCTGTGGAGCTTCTACATTACTCCAAGCAGGGAGGAGCGCTACTGCCCATCCTTTTTGGCAAGCTGTGAGGTTTCAGCACCTTCACCCCCATTTAATGAAGATTTCTAGCATGTTAGAAGATACATGCTATGTCAGAAGGTTTTTTACACAATAGTATGGCTGACAGGCCTCATGGGGCCCTAGAACACTGATTTCAATTTTGTATGGTGGCCCTTGTAAGTGATAGAGAGAAAAACCAAATTGCAAAGTTGAAGAGTAGCATGTGAGAAACAGAAATCGCATAGGGCCGCTGCTATGACTGAAGTAAGAAAAGCATACTTGAAGTGGCCTCCTTCTGCTACGATAGGGGCAGATCCTCCTGAGAGTCAACCACTCGATCAGTCTTTTTGAGTACTCTGTATAGGAAAATTAATGTATGCGAACACTTATCGGCCCAGCATATGCCAAAAAGACTTGTATAATGAGTGTATGGGGCCTATGGATGTTTGTCATGTTCGCGTGAAGTAGATTTTTGTTTTTTTTTATTATTATTACCTCTGGCTTTGTTGTATTCAGTGGGTCATCTTATGTGCATCATTTAAACTTTCCTCTGCTCATATCATGGAGCTCTGAGATCGTGAACTGATGAAGCACAGATAGATATCCTGATGACTGTTGTTTCATATCTCCTAATAGAACAAGAACAAAGATGTCATTTCCTTCATGTTGTCCTCCATGTTGTGGTCTCGTTGTGGTTGAGTCCAAAAAGCCAGGTGAGAAAATTTTTCCTGTATTTGCTTGTAAGCAAATTGTATAATATGTGAGCCCGCAGTCTTTGATGAACCAGCTTGTTAAGACCTAGTCTCTTCCTCAGACATTACTTGTGGTCACTCAGCACGCACTATTTGCACTGTATTCTGTGTATTTAGGTGACTTATGGAGAGATCAGCTTTATTCATCCATTCATGCGCCATTTAAACAGTCTCCCACCCAGAATGCTTTGTTCAGAAGAATGTTGTAGAGCCTAACAATGCGGAAATTAACTCTAAGAAGCCTGGGAGGAGATGAAGAGAACATGTCTTTTCAGTGGATATGGCCTTAGATAACATGTGTCATTCTTTCATCATACAGTATCAACTCCTCTTTGTGAATCTCCCTCTCGGGAATACTAGTTTACCTTAAGGAAATCCAGCTGGTATAGGAAGTCTTACGGGCAATGCTTCCTGGGAAAAAGTATGCAAATTAACTCTTCTCCATAAAGACGAAAACTCTATAGGCCAAGGAGATGTCCCAGAGACCCTAACCTGTGCAAGGCCCCTCACGCGGAAGAAGCTCTGTACAGGGCGTAAGTCTCTAGGTAGCGGACCCCAAAGCTAAGCTGAAGGGGTTCTAGCCTTAATTCATTCAGTATCTAAGGAGCCTATAATATCACTCTCTGATCATCATATAAATTTGGCAATTGCACCCAGCCAAATGTTCATAAAGTTCTTCACAATCCAGACTTAACTTAGGAGCATATAGGTTTTTTAAATAGTAAAAAAAACCAAAAACCTTTTTTTATAACTGGAGAAATATCAGGCCTTCTCAATGATTTACCTTAATTCCAGAAGCCAAAACACAACCCTCTGCTTCCTTTTCGTCAAAGACCTTTCACTTCATTAAAAAGACGCTTTTTTATGCAACACCTTTCAGATTATCTGCAAGATGAGACTCTGCCCATTTCCAATTTATTTTTGGCTAATTAATGGGATAATATATATTTTTGATCTTCATCTAAAGCTTGTAGCTGAAATGCCCTCATGACCTCTATTTAGACTTTTGTGTAAGCTAATCTTCTGTATACATTAGTATAAATGCCTTCATTGCATCCCACACTAGAGACACTGAGCAAGAGCCAGTATTAAAGGAGATGTCCCGAGGCAGCAAGTGGGGTTATACACTTCTGTATGGCCATAATAATGCACTTTGTAATATACATTGTGCATTAATTATGAGCCATACAGAAGTTATAAAAAGTTTTTTACTTACCTGCTCCGTTGCTGGCGTCCTCGTCTCCATGGTGCCGACTAATTTTTGGCCTCCGATGGCCAAATTAGCCGCGCTTGCGCAGTCCGGGTCTTCTGCTGTTCTCTATGGGGCTCCGTGTAGCTCCGTGTAGCTCCGCCCCGTCACGTGCCGATTCCAGCCAATCAGGAGGCTGGAATCGGCAGTGGACCGCACAGAAGAGCTGCGGTCCACGAAGATAGAGGATCCCGGCGGCCATCTTCAGCGGTAAGTATTGAAGTCACCGGACCGCCGGGATTCAGGTAAGCGCTGTGCGGGTGGTTTTTTTAACCCCTGCATCGGGGTTGTCTCGCGCCGAACGGGGGGGGGGTTTAAAAAAAAAAAAACCCGTTTCGGCGCGGGACATCTCCTTTAATCTGAAAAAATTCCAAGAGAGCCTCCTCTGTTTTAGCACTACCATCAAGCAGGTTCAACCAAAACGGATTTAACCTCAACTCTATCAAAACCAAATCCCCACCATTCATAATCAATGACAAATAAAATGGAGAGTGATCAGACACAGACAGATAGGGCAATCTGCCATAAAGACCGGGATCGTCAAACGGTGTGTTGTCTTCCTGGCGCTCGAGTTCGACACATCGTGGATCGGATTGACAGATTACTGGGAGGGGCTGGTGAGGATCCAGCGGTCATGGTGCACGTTGGCACCAATGAACAAATTAGGGGTCAATGGAGGGCCCTCAAAAATGATTTCAGGGACCTAGGGTCCAAGCTTAGGGCGTGGACCTCCAGGGTAGTTTTCTTGGAAATACTACCTGCACCTAAAGCCACACTAGAAAGGCAGCAGAATCATAGGGAGGTAAACAAGCGGCTCCGGAGTTGGTGTAAGAAGGAGGGATTTGGGTTCCTGGAGAACTGGGCTGACTTTGCTGTCGGCTACAGGCTCTACCGTAGGGACGGGCTGCATCTTAATGGGGAGGGTGCAGCTTTGCTGGGGGACAAGATGGCTAAAAGGCTGGAGGAGTGTTTACACTGGCTACCCCACTATTTCTCATTTTGCCCCCCCCCCCCCAGTCCCTAGTTTAGATAGCGACCTGGGTCAAAGAAATGGGAATGGGGGTCAAGCGCGGGGGGGGGGGGGGGTTAGTACAGTTAGAAATGTGAGGACAGCCATTAGTACGAATAGCAACAAAACGAATTTAAAAAACAAAAATAACTATATCAATTGTATGACCACAAATGCCCGAAGTCTGATTGGTAAAGTGGGTGAGCTTGAAGCAAGAATGACTGATGAGAGTTATGATATAGTTGGAATAACAGAAACATGGCTTGATGATAAGTGTGATTGGGTGGCGAATTTACAGGGGTACAAGCTCTTCAGAAGAGACCGAAGGAACCAGAAAGGGGGAGGGGTATGTCTGTACGTCAAATCGAACTTAAATCCGAGACTACGGGAGGACATAGAGGTAGGAGAAGAACAGGTGGAATCTCTGTGGGTAGAAATACAGGGAAGAAAAAATAACAAAATCCTGATAGGGGTCTTCTATAGACCACCAAAAGCAACAGAAGAAACTGAAAATTTACTATTAAGGCAGATAGAAGAGGTGTCAAACCGCAATGAAGTAATTATAATGGGGGACTTTAATTATCCAGATTTATGGGAAAATGAGACCTGCAAATCTCACAGGGGTGATAAGTTCTTGAGAGTAATTAAAGATAATTATCTGAACCAACTGGTGCAGGAACCAACAAGAGGGAGGGCCATTCTGGACCTAGTACTAACCAACAAACTGGACCGAATAAAGGGGGTACAGGTTGAGGGGCACTTGGGGAACAGTGACCACAATATAATCAACTTCCAGCTGTCATTCAATAAGAAGCCTTATCAGGGAGCGACAAACAAACTAAACTTTAGTAAAGCAAAATTTGATGAGCTTAGAACTACTATCGGTAACATTAAATGGGACAACATCCTCAAAAATGCCAGTACGGAGGACAAATGGGAAAAGTTCAAAAGGATCCTAGTCACTTCATGTGAACAGTTCATTCCCTTTAAAAATAAAAGGATCTCAACTAAAAGGAAACCAATGTGGCTCGACAAGACGGTAAGGGGGGCAATAAAGGAAAAAAAGAAAGCGTTCAAACTACTAAAGCAACAAGGCAGCGAAGAAGCGCTAAAATCGTACAGGGAAAAAAACAAAATATGCAAAGATAGGATCAAAACTGCCAAGGAGGAAGCAGAAAAACTGATCGCCAAAGAGAGCAAAAACAACCCAAAACTATTTTTCAACTATATTAACAGCAAAAGGATTTGTAGGGAGAGCACTGGCCCTTTAACAAATAATGCAGGGGAAATCATTGAAGATGATGGAGGGAAGGCAAATCTATTAAATAGTTTCTTTTCAAGCGTATTCACAAACGAAAAGGAAATGCCACACGAGATACAGGGGAATAAAATAAACCCCTCGCAAAATATGTCATACCTAACGCAGGAGGAAGTGCGGAACAGGTTAAAGAAGATTAAAATCGATAAATCGCCAGGCCTAGATGGAATACACCCAAGGATACTAATGGAACTAAGTGATGAGTTAGCTAGGCCGCTATACCTAATATTTCTAGACACTATCAAGACCGGTGTTGTACCATTGGTTTGGCGCATTGCCAACGTGGTTCCAATTTATAAAAAGGGGACCAAAAGTGAGCCTGGCAACTACAGGCCGGTAAGTCTCACTTCAGTAATGGGAAAAATTTTCGAGGGGATTCTGAGAGACGCCAGCGTTGAGCACCTCAAGGAAAACAAGGGAATAACTCCTCACCAGCATGGATTCATGAAGGGTCGCTCATGTCAGACAAATCTGATCAGTGTCTACGATGAAGTAAGCTCTAAGCTGGACCTGGGAGAGTCTATTGATCTCGTATATCTGGACTTCTCTAAAGCGTTTGACACTGTGCCACATAATAGGCTAATATACAAAATGAGACAGCTCGGATTGGGTGAAAACGTGTGTAATTGGGTTAAAAATTGGCTCAATGATAGAAAGCAGAGAGTGGTAATAAATGGTTCATACTCTGATTGGGCCACAGTCACTAGTGGGGTGCCACAGGGTTCAGTATTGGGCCCCATTCTGTTCAATATATTTATCAACGACCTGATAGAGGGGCTGCATAGTAAAATATCAATATTTGCAGATGACACAAAATTGTACAATATAATTAATGCAATGGAGGACAATGTGCGGCTACAAACGGACCTAGATAAGCTGGGGGCTTGGGCAGAAAAATGGCAAATGAAGTTCAACGTTGATAAATGTAAGGTTATGCACATGGGCAGCAAGAATGGATGTTACCAATATTTGCTTAATGGGGTACCGCTAGGGAAAAGTGATATTGAAAAAGACCTGGGGGTACTAGTGGACTATAGACTAAACTGGAGTAACCAATGCCAATCAGCTGCTGCAAAGGCAAATAAAGTTTTGGGATGCATTAAAAGAGGTATAGGGGCGAAGGACGAGAACATTATCCTTCCATTATATAAGGCACTTGTCAGGCCTCACATGGAATACTGCGTACAGTTCTGGTCACCGGTGCTCAGGAAAGATGTTACGGTATTGGAGGGGGTTCAAAGAAGGGCAACTAAAATAATACATGGAATGACGGGACTGGAATACCCAGAGAGGGTATCCAAATTGGGACTATTTACTCTAGAAAAAAGAAGGTTAAGAGGCGACCAAATAACCATGTATAAGTACATGAGGGGACAATACCAGGATCTCTCCCAGGATCTGTTTATACCCAGGACTGCAACGGTAACAAGAGGGCATCCGCTACGTTTAAAGGAAAGCAGGTTTCATCACCAACATAGAAAGGGATTCTTTACTGTTAGAGCAGTGAGACTGTGGAACTCTCTGCCTGAGGATGTAGTGATGGCAAAATCCTTAAAGGAGTTTAAAAGGGGACTAGATGTCTTTCTGGAGAGGAAGGATATTATAGGCTATAAATCTAAGATTATTTGTTAATCCGGGTATACAGGCAGGTAGGAACTATTAGGGGTTGATCCAGGGAACAGTCTGATTGCCATTAGGGAGTCGGGAAGGAATTTTTTTCCCCAAAAGGGGCAAATTGGCTTCTGCTCTTGGGGTTTTTTGCCTTCCTCTGGATCAACAAAACAGGAGGCTAGACAGACTGGACTAGATGGACATTGTCTTCATTCAGCCTTACGAACTATGTTACAGTGTCAGGGAAAAATTTCTAAGTACAGCACCAATCAGGCCCACCCCACTTGCCCCGCTGCCGGCGGTAAAGAAGAAAACACCACACGGAGGTCTGGTATAGTTCCTCACACGGGGACATGACTGCGCTGCCCTTTATTACAAATTACATGAGATCTTATACCCTTTGGTCTCATCGGTAGGAATGGGTGATGGGCTCATTGGCTAAAATTCACAGCATAACCATATATGGGAAGTCCGGATTTCCGGCCTGAGACAGTGAAAGTTATGTACATAGTTGAACAGTCGTTATCTTGCTACGGCGCCTCTGGAAAAACAGCCAAGTACGCGTCCTTGTGTCTGGTTCTTCCTTTGCTGGGTTTTAAGATACATTTTGTCTTTGTCTCGCAAGGCCTTTGGAATATCTGATGTAAGGCGACAGATTAAGTTTTTTCTCATTTGGAATTGAATAGAACTTGCATATAGGTATAAAGCATAAAAAACATATGGCAATATATACATATACCCTCACAACAGTCCATGGTAGATATTCTACTCTAAGAACCACCAGCGTACCACTAGAGGGAAAGCTCATGCAAAGGAGCTAGATTGTGTTTGTAAATTGATTTTGCAGCTGTATGCAGCACGGTTTAGGTATGTGTACGGAGGGGGGCGCCGCGAGTTGAACTTTTGCACCCAAGATCCTGAGCCTCTAGCTAGGCCTCTGTTATGAATAGAAGGAAGCATAGATGGAGTACCTATTGTGAGGTCTATTCTAGTAAGTGTATTATGTGAACTAGAATAACAAGAGTATTTTTGAACTTCTAGATTTTTCACCCTCCACAGATCACATAACCCTAATTCCATTAATAAATGTGTGAAAGTAATTTTCACAGATGTAAACCTTGAAGAGGCTGCAGCATTCACACAAGCATGGCAGTCCCCTTCAATCAGTTGATTAGTGCGGGTCACCAATGGCATCCTTCCATCGACCAGATATTGGAGGGTCAGATAGGTTGGCATGGTTTAGACGTTGGATAACCACTGTAATATAACACTTTGCAGTTTTATATGTATCTGTACTTTACCAACATATATTTACGTTATATAGCCAACTTTACGTATAATAATAATCTTTATTTATATAGCGCCAACATATTCCGCAGCGCTTACAATACAGGGAAAATAACACAAGACAACGGTTACATGAAGTAATCAATTGGTGGAAACAGTAGGGGTGAGGGTCCTGCTCCAACGAGCTTACACACTACAAATAATGGGGTGATACAAAAGGTAAAGAGGCTAGAGATGTGCATGGTATGGCGAGGCGGAGAGTGAGGGATCTTATACACATGTATATGTATTCTACGCTATTATAAACAATTAAACAGTTCAAGATTTTGCTCTAACTTACTAGCTACACTACTACACATTCAATCATTTACCCAGATAACTATTCTAGCTTCTACAGCTCTTCCCTAGTAATTAGCAGCATTACTAGCCTTTGGGCTGCTGCACACGACAAATGTGGCATTTTCCTATCACTAGCTAACACACTATACAATCTATCCAACTAGACCTTATCAAACATAGCAGATTTTCCAAATTTAGCAGGTTAACTTTGCCAACCCTTCTTATAAGGCATGGTGGCTGAGCCCAGGCCTCCTTGACTCAAACACTAATCAGGCTCCTCTACCACCTCCCATGGTCACACCGCCAAACTCTCCTGTTTATTGCTTCTTTTATCCCCTTCCTAACAGGGTTCTGACACAATGCTCAGTGCCACAACATTCACTACCAGATTAGCGTCAGGCTCTGCATAGTGCTCGGTACCTCCTTCTCATGTAAACTGGAGGCCAGGAAAGTGTTTCCCTAGTGCCGAGCGATACTGGCTGCACATAGTATAAATAAAGACAAATGGCTAGGTTGAATAAAGACAAATGGCCATCCAGTTCAGCCTGTTTCAACCCCTTACCCCCCCCCCCTTGTTTCCACTCCTGCCCCGCCAGAAGGAGGCAAATAAAAACCCCTGGATTAACATTTGAAAAGTTCCTACCTGGCTCCAAGTCTGACAGTCGGAAGATACCTGAATCAACAACCCTTTTGGTTAATTAACCCTTTCCAATCCAATTTGTATCCTGGTTTTCCTAGAGGGGCTTACTCTTTTTTTGCCGTTATACAACGCGCTATCTGCTGGCTAAAGTCAATACTGCATGAGGTGACATGCTGGATAGGCAGAGCCGCTGGCAATATTCAGTAAGAGAACCCCGACAAACTTCTTCCAACATCAGAGCTGTACAACCTTAGATTATAATGTCTTTAGATGTCAGACAGTGGATTGGAAAGGATTAATTTCTATATCCTGTAATGTTGTAGTGCTTTAAAAAGACATCTAGTCCCTTCTTAAACTCCATTATCAATTTTGCCATCACCACGCCCTCAGGCAGAGCGTTCCACAGTCTCACTGCACTTACAGCAAAGAATCCCCTTCTATGTATGTGATGAAACCTTCTTTCCTCTAGACAGAGGATGCCCTCTTGTTACCACCACAGTCTTGGGTATAAACAGATCACGGGAGAGATCCTTGCATTGTCCCCTAATGT
This sequence comes from Eleutherodactylus coqui, assembly GCF_035609145.1. NCBI lineage: Eukaryota > Metazoa > Chordata > Amphibia > Anura > Eleutherodactylidae > Eleutherodactylus > Eleutherodactylus coqui. The sequence continues at coordinate 69,259,446 of NC_089841.1, read as the reverse complement.
ATATATACATCGTTATTTGATTGCCCCTTAGCCGACCTTTTTTCTTAAAGTGAATAATCCCAATTTTTATAGCCTATCTGGATATTCCAGTTTTCCCATTCTGTATATTAAGTTGCCGTCTTTGAACCCTCTCAAGCACTGCAACGTCTTTCCTGAGTACTGGTGTCCAGAATTGTGCACAGTATTCCACTTAAGGCCTGACAAGAGCCCTATATAGTGGAAAAATAATGTTCTCGTCCCTATACCTCTTTTAATGACCTCCATTTCTCCTGTATGTGCATAACCTTACATTAATCAATGTTGAACATCATTTGCCATTTTTCTACCATTTGCAGCCGTATATTGTCCAATGTATTATTAATTATCTTGTCTATTTTTTTCATAGATTGCAAATACTGTTATTTTACCATGCAGTCCCTCTATCAGGTCATTGATAAATATATTGAACAGAATGGGGCCCAATACTGAACCCTTTGGCATCCTTCTAGCACTGGTATGAACCATTTATTACCAGCCTCTTCTTTCTATCGACAAGCCATTTATTTACCCAGCTACACACGTTTTCGCCCAGAAACCCCTCGAATATTTTTCCAATTATTCAAGTGAGACTTACTGGCCTGTAGTTACCAGGCTCTCTTCTTGACCCCTTTTTGTATATTGGAACCATATTGGCATTGTGCCAATCTAGTGGTACAACCCTGGCAACTAGCATTGTACAGGGTAGAACAATGACAGGGGAGGGAGGGGGAGGGGCCGAAGGTCCGAGCCCAACTGTAAAATACAATATAATCTCTGTTCTGGCATATTAACACAAGTCAGGATGGTGCTATATTTAATCTCTTTTCTTCTATCTCTCAAGTTATTCAATCAATCATCTCTGAGGGTGCGTTCACACGAGCGTAGGCGTATTTACGTTCGCACGAGCGCAGCGTATAATCGCCGGAAAGAACGTTTTTCGCCGATCACGACCAGAGCTAGAAAGCGTATTTTCGTTTGTTCCTACTTTTCGAACGGTCTTTTCGGCCATCGAATATGCGTTGGCGCGTATTTCGGTCGCGTATGTTCCGTTTTTTTTTCGGGTTGCCATTTTTACGCGCCGTAAAATCGCCCGTGCGAACGAATACATTGGAAACCAATGCCTCATATGGTCACGTTTATACGATTGGGCGCAAAAACGCGCCGTTTATGCGCTCGTGTGAACGCACCCTCACAATGATGACATGCTTAAGGTACAAATGGACATAGTTAGAGTTGTAGGTTAGGAATATTAACAAAAGTGATTCACGGATCCCAGACTGACTCAAATTGTGCAACCTTGTCTTGGCATATGGCAGCCAATCTCTCGTTCAGGAGCGTCCTATTAATTTGGGTAATGAGAGGATTGAAATGAAGAAACAATTTACACCAATTATGAGCAATATGGGTATGAGCTGACATAGTTATACATTGCATAAGCTTAAAGGAGGCATTGCATATCTGATGAAATAAGGTGGATAACCTTCTTCCAGAAGGCCCACACTATGGGGCAAGTCCACCAGGTGTGTAAATGGGTTCCAATGTTGTCACATGCCCTAAAGCACAGGTTGGAGTCCTCAGGGTAGATGGCATGTATGCAAGCTGGCACCATATAGGCTCTATGTAACACCTTTAAGGAAGTCTCAGAAAAGGCCATTTAGACACAATGATCATCTCTCAAAATTTGTTATAACGATCAAAAGTAAGCGATGGTTTTGCTTTTAAAGACCGATGTTTTACCTAACGAAAAACATTGGAAAATGGACGAAGCGGCCGGACGTTTCAGTCATTAGATTATCGTTGTGTAGCGTTTGCTTTAAACGATAATTGAGCGATAGTTTGTTTGAAAGGCGCATGCAATTAGTGAAGGGGAGAAAAAAGCCTCTTTGTATTGGCTTGTGAAAATTGTGGGCGCGCTTATCTTGCCTTTTAAAAAAAAAAAAATGGCTGCTTAGTGGTGACAGAAACTAGATGTCTTTAATATAAAAGTAAAAAAAGACACCAATTATAGGCGATTTGTGTTAAGGAATGGTGAAAGACTAGGTGGTACAAACTATAGTATTTTTGTCATTGGAATGTAAATAATCTCTTGGTCATCCATGTCAAAAATACATGTAGTTTTGTGTATTGACCTATTAGTGACCTAAAAGAATCTGTGGTTGTGTTTAGGGAAAAACATAGGTTTTGTAAATTGACCTTTAAAAAATTCTGTACATGTCAAGTTTGCTAATTAGAAAAAATAATTAAACAATGGCTAGTGTAGGGTTTTCCCAGCTATGGCATTGAAAAAAAGACAGCTGAATGTACACCCCGCCAAACAATTAAACACTCCCATCAAATCGCTGAATGGCTGAAAGAATGGCATTTAAACCAAACGAAAAGCGAACTGTCGACCAATGAATTTTATGCAGACTGAAAAACAACGATGAACAAATAGGTAACGAAAAATGCACGATGGGCGCACGTTTACACACAATGATTATCGCTCAAAAGACAGCTTTGAGCGAATCTTGAGCGATAATCGTTCTGTCTAAATGGGCTTTAAGACTAACTTGCCAGCTGTTTTTGCTTAGACTCTCACTGCAATGACACCATCTTTCTACTGTTAAGGAGGCATTTAAATCTGATTCCCATTGAATCATGTAAGGTAATTTGTCTTGTTCTGATTTATTCAGTGTGTTATAGAGATGTGACAACGTGCCTGGGTAAATTGGACAATATTTGCAGAGTGCCTCTAGTGGGTTCATTTCAACCTTAGTCTCTGGGAAAACCAAGGAGGACCACAAGTGGAATACTTGGATAATTCTCCAGCACTCTGTTTGGGGTGGCTGGAAATGGTTTCTGAAGGCAGAAAGTGAAGTTAGTCTACCATGCAGCAAGAATTCACTTAGTGTAGTTATTTTTATTAAACTGCCACCAGGTAAAGCTTGAGGTATCAAATCCTAGAGGGAATGCTGGGTATGACAGGAGTGGGGTCAGAGGAGATGGTCCTGAACGAGAAGTCAACTTGAATCGCGCCCATAGCAAAATGGTGAAAACTAAAAGAGGAGCTGACATTCTGAGGCTGGTTGGGAGGATGGTCTTGGTCCAGAACAGGGTTGGCCAATTATGGGGACGTAATTGTATGTTTCTATGGCGACCCATAGAGGGGAGCTAGTCCCTGGCTGCATAAATTGGTGGGATTTGAGCTAAACCAGCTGCTTTATAGTAATTAAGGAGATTAGGAACAGATAGTCCACCTGATTTTTGTGGAGAAACATGATGTTTTTTGATATCCTAGGGAATGTTCTAAATAGGTATAATATCCTTGGTAAAAGCACAATTTTTATACTGTGAATCCAGCCTATCCAGGAGAGGTAAGGGCATCCCACTAGAGATGAGCGAACGTACTCGTCCGAGCTTGATACTCGTTCGAGTATTAGCGTGTTCGAGATGCTCGTTACTCGTGACGAGTACCACGCGATGTTCGAGTTACTTTCACTTTCATCTCTGAGACGTTAGCGCGCTTTTCTGGTCAATAGAAAGACAGGGAAGGCATTACAACTTCCCCCTGCGACGTTCAAGCCCTATACCACCCCCCTGCAGTGAGCGGCTGGCGAGATCAGGTGTCACCGGAGTATAAAAATTGGCCCCTCCCGCGGCTCGCCACAGATTTGTTCTGACATAGAGGAGGGAAAGTGCTGTTGGTGCCGGAGCTGCTATAGGGAGAGTGTTAGGAGTATTTTAGGCTTCAAGAACCCCAACGGTCCTTCTTAGGGCCACATCTAACCGTGTGCAGTACTGTGGAGGCTGCTTTTTGCAGTGTTGCACTTTTTTTTTTTTTGTATATCGGCCGTGCAGAGCATTGCGCCCTGCAGTAATTATTCATACTCCAGGGCCAGAAGTGGTGGTTAGGCAGGGACAGAAGACATATATTGTGAGGCAGGGACAGAAGACATATATTGTGAGGCAGGGACAGAAGACATATATTGTGAGGCAGGGACAGAAGACCTATATTGTGAGGCAGGGACAGAAGACATATATTGTGAGGCAGGGACAGAAGACATATATTGTGAGGCAGGGACAGAAGACATATTTATTGAATATAGGCAGTGGGCCTTAGCAAAAACATTTGGGGAAAAAAATCTATTTGGGCTGCCTGTGACTGTCCTCAGTGTACTGGGTCTGTGCTGGGTGTAGTTGTCCTGCTAATTCATACGCAGCCAGCTAAGTGTTACAGCAGGCTTGCGCAAAATTATTTCCTGTCTCTGTGTTGCCTCTTACATCACCGCTGTATTCCAGTCCACAGTGCAACAGAGTGCAGTTATTTGACATACTCCAGGGCCAGTAGTGGTGACGCAGAGAGAGAAGACATATACAGTGTATTTAGGCAGTGGGCCTTTCCAAAAACATTTTGGGAAAAAAATCTATTTGTGCTGCCTGTGACCGTCCTCAGTGTACTGGGTCTGTGCTGGGTGTAGTTGTCCTCCTAATTCATACGCAGCCAGCTAAGTGTTACAGCAGGCTTGCCCAAAATTATTTCCTGGCGTTCCGTAAGCGAAGTCAGCCTCCAACCACAGGCCAATAAGCGGCACATTTAATTACAGCATTCTGTTTCTGCACTACTGGTAATACACCATGCTGAGGGGTAGGGGTAGGCCTATAGGACGTGGACGCGGAGGCCCAAGTCAGGGTGTGGGCACAGGCCGAGCCAGTGCGGTGGCCAGGGGTAGAGGCAGGGCCAGACCGAATAATCCACCAACTGTTTCCCAAAGCGCCCCCTCGCGCCATGCCACCCTGCAGAGGTCAAGGTGCTCTATGGTGTGGCAGTTTTTCACAGAGACGCCTGACGACCGACGAACAGTGGTGTGCAACCTTTGTCGTGCCAAGATCAGCTGGGGAGCCACCACCACCAGCATGCGCAGGCATATGATGGCCAAGCAACCCACAAGGTGGGACGATGCCCGTTCACCGCCTCCGGTTTGCACCACTGCCTCTCCCCCTGTGCCCCAACCTGCCACTGAGATCCAACCCCCTCTGCGGACACAGGCAGTACCGTCTCCTGGCCTGCACCCGCACCATCACCTCCGCTGTCCTCGGCCCCATCCAGCAATGTCTCTCAGTGCAGTGTCCAGACGTCGCTAGTGCCACAGTTTGAGCGCAAGCGCAAGTACGCCACCACGCACCCGCACGCTCAAGCGTTAAACGTGCACATTGCCAAATTGATCAGCCTGGAGATGCTGCCGTATAGGCTTGTGGAAACGGAGGCTTTCAAAAGCATGATGGCGGCGGCCCCGCGCTACTCGGTTCCCAGTTGCCACTACTTTTCCCGATGTGCCGTCCCAGCCCTGCATGACCACGTCTCCCGCAACATTGTACGCGCCCTCACCAACGCGGTTACTGCCAAGGTCCACTTAACAACAGACACGTGGACAAGCACAGGCGGGCAGGGCCACTATATCTCCCTGACGGCACATTGGGTGAATTTAGTGGAGGCTGGGACAGAGTCAGAGCCTGGGACCGCTCACGTCCTACCCACCCCCCGAATTGCGTGCCCCAGCTCGGTGGTGGTATCTGCGGCGGTGTATGCTTCCTCCACTAAACCACCCTCCTCCTCCTCCTACGCAACCTCTGTCTCGCAATCAAGATGTGTCAGCAGCAGCACGTCGCCAGCAGTCGGTGTTGCGCGGCACGGCAGCACAGCGGTGGGCAAGCGTCAGCAGGCCATGCTGAAACTACTCAGCTTAGGAGAGAAGAGCCACACGGCCCACGAACTGCTACAGGGTCTGACAGAGCAGACCGACCGCTGGCTTGCGCCGCTGAGCCTCCAATCGGGCATGGTCGTTTGTCACAACGGCCGTAATCTGGTGGAGGCTCTGCAGCTCGGCAGCCTCACGCACATGCCATGCCTGGCCTATGTCTTTAATTTGGTGGTTCAGCGCTTTCTGAAAAGCTACCCACACTTGTCATACCTGCTCGGAAAGGTGCGCCGGGTCAGCGCACATTTCCGCAACTCCAAGACGGACGCTGCCACCCTGCGGACCCTGCAACATCGGTTTAATCTGCCAGTGCACCGATTGCTGTGCGACGTGCCCACACGGTGGAACTCTACGCTCCACATGTTGGCCAGGCTCTATGAGCAGCGTAGAGCTATTGTGGAATACCAACTCCAACATGGGCGGCGTAGTGGGAGTCAGCCTCCTCAATTCTTTACAGAAGAGTGGGCCTGGTTGGCAGACATCTGCCAGGTCCTTGGAAACTTTGAGGAGTCTACCCAGATGCTGAGCGGGGATGCTGCAATCATTAGCGTCACCATTCCTCTGCTATGCCTCTTGAGAAGTTCCCTGCAAAGCATAAAGGCAGATGCTTTGCACTCGGAAACGGAGGCGGGGGAAGACAGTATGTCGCTGGATAGTCAGAGCACCCTCATGTCTATATCTCAGTGCGTTGAGGAGGAGGAGGAGGGGGAGGAGCATGAGGAGGAGGGGGAAGAGACAGCTTGGCACACTGCTGAGGGTACACATGCTGCTTGCCTGTCATCCTTTCAGCATGTATGGCCAGAGGAGGAGGAGGAGGAGGAGGATCCTGAAAGTGATCTTCCTAGTGAGGACAGCCATGTGCTGCGTACAGGTACCCTGGCACACATGGCTGACTTCATGTTAGGATGCCTTTCTCGTGACCCTCGCGTTACACGCATTCTGGCCACTACGGATTACTGGGTGTACACACTGCTCGACCCACGGTATAAGGAGAACCTTTCCACTCTCATTCCCGAAGAGGAAAGGGGTTCCAGAATGATGCTATACCACAGGGCGCTGGTGGACAAACTGATGGTAAACTTCCCATCCGACAGCGCTAGTGGCCGAAGGCGCAGTTCCGAGGGCCAGGTAGCAGGGGAGGCACAGAGATCAGGCAGCATGTACAGCGCAGGCAGGGGACCATTATCCAAGGCCTTTGCCAGCTTTCTGGCTCCCCAGCAAGACTGTGTCACCGGTCCCCAGTCAAGGCTGAGTTGGCGGGAGCACTGTAAAAGGATGGTGAGGGAGTACGTAGCCGATCGCACGACCGTCCTCGGTGACGCCTCTGCCCCCTACAACTACTGGGTGCCGAAGCTGGACACGTGGCCTGAACTCGCGCTGTATGCCCTGGAGGTGCTTGCTTGTCCTGCGGCTAGCGTCTTGTCAGAGAGGGTGTTTAGTGCGGCTGGGAGAATCATCACGGATAAGCGTACCCGCCTGTCAACCGACAGTGCCGACAGGCTTACACTCATCAAGATGAACAAAGCCTGGATTTCCCCAGACTTCTCTTCTTCACCAGCGGACAGCAGCGATACCTAAGCAATACGTAGGCTGCACCCGCGGATGGAAGCATCGTTCTCTATCACCATCAAAAACGGGGACCTTTTTGCTTCATCAATCTGTGTATAATATTCCTCCTCCTCCTCCTGCTCCTCCTCCTGAAACATCACATAATCACGCCGAACGGGCAATTTTTCTTAGGCCCACAAGGCTCAGTCATATAATTTTTGTAAACAATTTTTATACGTTTCAATGCTCATTAAAGCGTTGAAACTTTCACCTCAACCAATTTTTATTTTAACTGGGCTGCCTCCAGGCCTAGTTACCAATTAAGCCACATTAACCAAAGCGATTAATGGGTTTCTCCTGCCCTCTTGGTTGGGCATGGGCAATTTTTCTGAGGTACATTAGTACTGTTGGTACACCAATTTTTGGGGGCCCTCGCCTACAGTGTAATCCAATTAATTTTTAGCCCACCTGCATTACAGCTGACGTTACATCAGCTGTGTTGGGCACTGCAATGGGATATATTTATGTACCGCCGGTGGGTTCCAGGGAGCCACCCATGCTGTGGGTGCACACGGAATTCCCATTGCGGAGTTGTACCTGCCTGTGACTATTTATAAAAAACCGTGGTCTGACTGGGGCATGCAGACACCTTGACAGAATGAATAGTGTGTGGCACATAGGTTCCCCATTGCTATGCCCACATGTGCAGCTCCAGATGGAGGTGGCACAGGATTGGATTTCTCATTGCTTCAGTACAGCATTGTGGGCTATCGCCCCGCCCCTTTTAAAGAGGTATATACTCGAGTATAAGCCTAGTTTTTCAGCACATTTTTTTGTGCTGAAAAAGCCCCCCTTGGCTTATACTCGAGTCAGGGAAGGCTTAAAAAAAACCTCCATACTCCCCTTCCAGCCGGCGTCTGTATCTCCGGCGGCGGTGCAGCAGGCTGCTTGAATTCTCTCCGCTGTCATCTTCCGCCGTCCTCTTTGCTCGGCACAGTTATCCCTCGCCGTCAGCACTGTGTAAGTAGGAGCTATGATTGGATTGAGCACCGGCCAATCACAGCCGGTGCTTAATCATTCACAGCCAATCCAGCTGCTTTAGAATTCCCCCTGCTCAGCTTTCAAATCCCCTGCTGTCAGTGTTGTGTAAGTAAGCGCTGTGATTGGATCGAGCACCAGCTGTGATTGGCTGACGCTCAATCCAATCACAGCGCTTGCTTACACAGCATTGACAGAGCCAAGCAGAGAGGACAGTGGGGGATTACAGCAGGGAGAATTCAAGCAGCTTGTCACACAGACGGCGGCTGGGAGGGGAGTATGGAGGGTATTTTTTTTACCTAGTATATACTCGAGTATAGCTCGGCTTATACTCGAGTCAATAAGTTTTCCCAGTTTTTTGTGGGGAAATGTATTGTCTCGGCTTATACTCAGGTCCGCTAATACTCGAGTATATACGGTAAATATGGATGAATAAATAAATCTATAATTAACATCAAATTCTATATTTGTAATCAAATAGAGTATATAATAAGTATAAAGTGAACACAGATAAATAGGAATAAATAAACACATTATTGATGTCATCATTAATAGTATATGGTAAAGTATGAAATAAATGCAAAAATAGATAAAACTTCACATTCATATCACACTCATAAATATGAATATATGATTTTATAATAATTCATCAAAGAATAATTCTGAAATTATCAAAAATAGAAAAAATGTCTACATATATTTAGCAAAAAAAAAAAAACATATATCATTAATAAATCCGATTTCATATATAAACCTTTTGGGAACCGTTTGTCTAATGTGAGTATCCAAAAGGCTTCCTGTTTAAGAAACTGATCTTGACCGCTTCTCAATCTCCTGATATTCCGTACTTTTTCGATTCCGTTAAAGGAGAAATTATCCACATTGCCCTCATGCTCTTCAACGAAATACTTAACTGCACCTGAGCTACAATATATTTAAGTTTGCATATGGTACACTCGATGACATAGATTACATTAGACTAATCGCAATTAATAAAATCTCTTATCAAAAAGTTATTTGTATTATTACTATTACTAAAGCTGAGTGTTTTATGTGCCTTATTGCATGCCCCACAACTCTGTCTGCCGTATTTAAAAAACTTTGAAATCAAACCACTGTGAATTAATTTTTGGGGGGTTTTAACCCCTTTCCGCTCCAGGGCATAAGTTTACGTCCTGGCAGCAGGGTACTTCATAAGTGATCTCACGCTATTCCGCAGATACCGGCATTCTGTATTACCATAGCCTGTAATCGCTGTATAAGCGATAAGGCATTGCAGGGCAGTAGCCCTGCAAATGCCTTATCACAGCGATCATCAGTGCTGTGCTGTAAGTCCCCTAGAGGGACACAAATAGTGTAAAAAAAAACGATAATAAAAATGAACAAAAAAGAAAAATGTAAAAAACAACCTTTTTTGTGCTTTTTCTCATATTAGCATAAAAAAATTAAAAAAAAAATTTAAATCCCACATATTTGGTATTGTCACATCCGAACGATGCGTACAATAAGTTGCACATGCTTTTGACTCTACACAGAAAAAATTGTTGAAAAAAATGCTAAAAACTAAGCAAAATGCTAATTTTTAGCGTTTTGCCTCCCTAAAAACGCAATAAAAGTGATCAAAAAAGCCGTATGTACCCCAGCATGGTACCAATAAAAACTACAGCTCGTCTTGCAAAAAATAAGCCCTCACATAGCTCCGTACATAGAAAAATACAAAATTTACAGGAATTTTGGTATCATTGTAATCGTACCGACCAACAGAAAAAAATTTATTGTGTCATTTATGCTGCATTATTAACACTGTAAAAAAAAATCTATGGCAGAATTGATGCGTTTTCTCTCCCTGTTATCATAAAAAAATAATAAAAGTTTTACAATATAGTCAATGTACCCACAAATAGCTCTATCATGTTAGGCGTTCGCTACGAGAGATGAGCGAACGTACTCGTCCGAGCTTGATACTCGTTCGAGTATTAGCGTGTTCGGGATGCTCGTTACTCGTAAAGAGTACCACGCGATGTTCGGGTTACTTTCACTTTCCTCTCTGAGACGTTAGCGCGCTTTTCTGGCCAATTGAAAGACAGGGAAGGCATTACAACTTCCCCCTGCGACGTTCAAGCCCTATACCACCCCCCTGCAGTGAGTGGCTGCGGAGATCAGGTGTCACCCGAGTATAAAAATCGGCCCCTCCCGCGGCTCGCCTCAGATGCGTTGTGAGATAGCTGAGGGACAGTGCTATTGGTGCCGGAGCTGCTATAGGGAGAGTGTTAGGAGTTAGTGTAGGCTTCAAGAACCCCAACGGTCCTTCTTAGGGCCACATCTAACCGTGTGTAGTAGTGTGGAGGCTGCTTTTAGCAGTGTTGCACATTTTTTTTTTTGGTATATCGGCCGTGCAGAGCATTGCGCCCTGCAGTAATACTCCAGGGACAGAATTGTGTAGGCAGGGACAGAAGACATATATTATAGATTGAATATACTCAGTGGTCCTTTTGAAAAAAATCTTGAAAAAAATTCTATTTGGCCTGCCTGTCACTGTGCTCAGTGTTCTGGGTCCGTGTCTGCTGGGGGTAGTAGTTCTCCAAATAAATACGCAGCCAGCTAAGTGTTACAGCAGGCTTGCGCCAAATTATTTCCTGGGGTTCCGTAAACGAAGTCAGCCTCCAACCACAGACCAATAAGCGGCACATTTAATTACAGCGTTCTGTTTCTGCACTACTGCTAATACACCATGCTGAGGGGTAGGGGTAGGCCTATAGGACGTTGACGCGGGCGAGGACGCGGAGGCCCAAGTCAGGGTGTGGGCACAGGCCGAGCCAGTGCGGTGGCCAGGGGTAGAGGCAGGGCCAGACCGAATAATCCACCAACTGGTTGCCAAAGCGCCCCCTCGCGCCATGCCACCCTGCAGAGGTCAAGGTGCTCTACGGTGTGGCAGTTTTTCACAGAGACTCCTGACGACCGACGAACAGTGGTGTGCAACCTTTGTCGCGCCAAGTTCAGCTGGGGAGGCACCACCACCAGCATGCGCAGGCATATGATGGCCAAGCACCCCACAAGGTGGGACGATGCCCGTTCACCGCCTCCGGTTTGCACCACTGCCTCTCCCCCTGTGCCCCAACCTGCCACTGAGATCCAACCCCCCTCTGAGGACACAGGCAGTACCGTCTCCTGGCCTGCACCCACACCATCACCTCTGCTGTCCTCTGCCCCATCCAGCAATGTCTCTCAGCGTAGCGTCCAGACGTCGCTAGCGCCACAGTTTGAGCGCAAGCACAAGTACGACGCCACGCACCCGCACGCTCAAGCGTTAAACGTGCACATTGCAAAATTGATCACCCAAGAGATGCTGCCGTATAGGCTTGTGGAAACGGAGGCTTTCAAAAGCATGATGGCGGCGGCGGCCCCGCGCTACTCGTTTCCCAGTCGCCACTACTTTTCCCGATGTGACGTCCCAGCCCTGCATGACCACGTCTCCCGCAACATTGTACGCGCCCTCACCAACGCGGTTACTGCCAAGGTCCACTTAACAACAGACACGTGGACAAGCACAGGCGGGCAAGGCCACTATATCTCCCTGACGGCACATTGGGTGAATTTAGTGGAGGCTGGGACAGAGTCAAAGCCTGGGACTGCTCACGTCCTACCCACCCCCCGAATTGCGTGCCCCAGCTCAGTGGTGGAATCTGCGGGGGTGTATGCTTCCTCCACTAAACCCTCCTCCTCCTCCTCCTACGCAACCTCTGTCTCGCAATCAAGATGTGTCAGCAGCAGCACGTCGCCAGCAGTCGGTGTCACGCGGCACGGCAGCACAGCGGTGGGCAAGCGTCAGCAGGCCGTGCTGAAACTACTCAGCTTAGGAGAGAAGAGCCACACGGCCCACGAACTGCTGCAGGGTCTGACAGAGCAGACCGACCGCTGGCTTGCGCCGCTGAGCCTCCAATCGGGCATGGTCGTGTGTGACAACGGCCGTAACCTGGTGGCAGCTCTGCAGCTCGGCAGCCTCACGCACGTGCCATGCTTGGCCCATGTCTTTAATTTGGTGGTTCAGCGCTTTCTGAAAAGCTACCCCCACTTGTCATACCTGCTCGGAAAGGTGCGCCAGCTCTGCGCACATTTCCGCAAATCCCACACGCACGCTGCCACCCTGCGGACCCTGCAACAATCGGTTTAATCTGCCAGAGCACCGACTGCTGTGCGACGTGCCCACACAGTGGAACTCTACGCTCCACATGTTGGCCAGACTCTATGAGCAGCGTAGAGCTATAGTGGAATACCAACTCCAACTTGCGCGCCACAGTGGGAGTCAGCCTCCTCAATTATTTACAGAAGAGTGGGCCTGGTTGGCAGCCATCTGTCAGGTCCTTGGAACATTTCAGGAGTCTACCCAGGTGGTGAGCGGCGATGCTGCAATCATTAGCGTCACCATTCCTCTGCTATGCATCTTGAAAAGTTCCCTGCAAAGCATAAAGGCAGACGCTTTGCGCTCGGAAACAGAGCCGGGGGAAGACAGTATGTCGCTGGATAGTCAGAGCACCCGCCTGTCTATATCTCAGCGCGTTGAGGAGGAGGGGGAGGAACATGAGGAGGAGGGGGAAGAGACAGCTTGGCCCACTGCTGAGGGTACAGATGCAGCTTGCCTGTCATCCTTTCAGCATGTATGGCCAGAGGAGGAGGAGGTGGATCCTGAAAGTGTTCTTCCGAATGAGGACAGCCATGTGTTGCGTACAGGTACCCTGGCACACATGGCTGACTTAATGTTAGGATGCCTTTCTCGTGACCCTCGCGTTACACGCATTCTGGCCACTACTGATTACTGGGTGTACACACTGCTCGATCCACGGTATAAGGAGAGCCTTTGCACTCTCATTCCCGAAGAGGAAAGGGGTTCCAGAATGATGCTATACCACAGGGCGCTGGTGGACAAACTGATGGTAAACTTCCCATCCGACAGCGCTAGTGGCCGAAGGCGCATTTCCGCGGCCCAGGTAGCAGGGGAGGCGCAGAGATCAGGCAGCATGTACAGCGCAGGCAGTGGAACACTCTCTAAGGCCTTTGACAGCTTTATGGCTCCCCAGCAAGACTGTGTCACCGGTCCCCAGTCAAGGCTGAGTTGGCGGGAGTACTGTAAAAGGATGGTGAGGGAGTACGTAGCCGATTGCAGCACCGTCCTCGGTGACGCCTCTGCCCCCTACAACTACTGGGTGTTGAAGCTGGACACGTGGCCTGATACTCTATTTGATTACAAATATAGAATTTGATGTTAATTATAGATTTATTTATTCATCCATATTTACCGTATATACTCGAGTATTAGCCGACCTGAGTATAAGCCGAGACAATAAATTTCCCCACAAAAAACTGGGAAAACTTATTGACTCGAGTATAAGCCGAGCTATACTCGAGTATATGCTAGGTAAAAAAAATACCCCCCATACTCCCCTCCCAGCCGCCGTCTGTGTGACAAGCTGCTTGAATTCTCCCTGGTGTAATCCCCCACTGTCCTCTCTGCTTGGCTCTGTCAATGCTGTGTAAGCAAGCGCTGTGATTGGATTGAGCGTCAGCCAATCACAGCTGGTGCTCGATCCAATCACAGCGCTTACTTACACAACACTGACAGCAGGGGATTTGAAAGCTGAGCAGGGGGAATTCTAAAGCAGCTGGATTGGCTGTGAATGATTAAGCACCGGCTGTGATTGGCTGGTGCTCAATCCAATCATAGCTCCTACTTACACAGTGCTGACGGTGGGGGATGACTGTGCCGAGCAAAGAGGACAACGGAAGATGACAGCGGAGAGAATTCAAGCAGCCTGCCGCACCGCCGCCGGAGACACAGACGCCGGCTGGGAGGGGAGTATGGAGGTTTTTTTAAGCCTTCCCTAACTCGAGTATAAGCCAAGGGGGGCTTTTTCAGCACAAAAAAAATGTGCTGAAAAACTAGGCTTATACTCGAGTATATACAGTATTTACTTTTTATTAATATTTTTCTATCAAAGTATCATATGTGGTTTTGGATTAGGACTGTTATGTAGGTGCTTTTTGTTTAGAAGGACAAGGGTTGATATGTATGCACAATAAAGAATAGAGAAAAGTTAACTGTCAGCGGTTTTTAGTTGTACATGTCTTGTAAGGAAGTGGTTTTTTTGCAGTAGTAAGGTAACCAAGGTCCTGGTTGCAACCGAAGTTTCACTGATATATGGCACGTAATAAATAAAGGTTAAAAACTTTTCTCACAGTCAGCTTCCTCTTTCCTTTGGATTATTCTGGTTAGAGTTAAATGCCATCTTAACTCACAAAACAGAAAAGGCATTAGCCTGGACACAATCTATGTACTACCAATATGCAAACAAGCCGGACCTCCTTTTAACGCGTAAACTAAGGAAGAGGCAAACGCTCAATACTATACATAAGATCCGAACCCGAGCAGGTACTCTCATCTCCAACCCAGACAAAATATACTCAACTTTACACCAATATTATCAGAAACTCTACACAGCACCCCAGTCTAACTCTGACGCCCTGACAAACGCCTTTCTTTCCTAACTTAACCTCCCTAGACCATCAGACTCTGCCCTTTCAGACCTTAACTTGGATGTCCCTATAGAAGAAGTTGATTAAACGACTCGAGAGGTAAAGCCCCTGGACCGGACGACTACACTAGCTTGTACTTCAAGAAATTTGCTCCTATATTAATCCCACATCTGGTTGAATTATACAATCACATTCTACAACACGGCCAAATTCACCCAGATTTATTACAAGCTCTCATAACGATTATACCAAAACCTGGGAAGGACCCTACAATCCCATTTAATTATAGGCCCATATCCCTTCTTAATATTGACCTCAAACTCTTCACATCCATCATGGCTTTCGGACTTAGTAAAATCCTCCCTTCACTTATACACCGTGATCAAGTGGGGTTTATCCCAGGCAGACAGGCACTCGATAATGTTCGCAAAATACTGAAACTAATCCACATAGCAAATCTCCAAAAAACACTGTTAACAGTTCTCACAGTCAACATTGAGAAAGCATTTGACAGTCTATCGTGGTCATACCTACAATGTTCCTTCATCGAATGGGATTTGGGAGGCCTTTCCTAAACCTACAGCTTTTCTTAAAATCCCCTCTACCAGGCCTACTCCTGTTAAGATACGAAGAGGCACTAGGCAAGGTTGCCCACTTTCTCCAGTCCTGTTTGCGCTGGCACTAGAACCCCTAGCTATAGCCATATGTAAAAACCCTAACATATTTGGGGTCCCTGTGGATTCTAAAAATTCAAAACTCAGTCTCTTTGCCGATGACCTCTTCCTGACACCGACAAAATTCTTAACCTCTCTCCCTAATCTGTTGTCGGTTTTGGGTAGCTTTGAAAGGGCATCCGGTGTCAAAATAAACCAATCAAAATCCGACATACGTCATTGTAATGTTCTGCCACACATTCAAAAACTCATTGATAGAAATTTCTAATTCCACATCTGCCCACAATATTTATCCTATCTTAGAATCAGATTACCAAACAAAATAGATTCTATTTATAAATGGAATTATGAACCCCTTTTCCTAAAGCTTATGCAATACCTAATAAAGTGGGATGTAGAGATGAGCGAGCACCAAAATGCTCGGGTGCTCGTTACTCGGGACGAAATTATTGCGATGCTCGAGGATTCGTTTCGAGTAATGAACCCCATTGAAGTCAATGGGCGACCCGAGCATTTTTGTATATCGCCGATGCTCGCTAAGGTTTTCATTTGTGAAAATCTGGGCAATTCAAGAAAGTGATGGGAACGACACAGCAACGGATAGGGCAGGCGAGGGGCTACATGTTGGGCTGCATCTCAAGTTCCCAGGTCCCACTATTAAGCCACAATAGCGGCAAGAGTGCCCCCCCCCCCCTTCCCAACAACTTTTACTTCTGAAAAGCCCTCATTAGCAATGCATACCTTAGCTAAGCACCACACTACCTCCAACAAAGCACAATCACTGCCTGCATGACACTCCGCTGTCACTTCTCCTGGGTTACAAGCTGCTTGAATTCTCCCTGCTGTAATCCCCCACTGTCCTCTCTGCTTGGCTCTGTCAATGCTGTGCAAGCAAGCGCTGTGATTGGATTGAGCGTCAGCCAATCACAGCTGGTGCTCGATCCAATCACAGCGCTTACTTACACAGCACTGACAGCAGGGGATTTGAAAGCTGAGCAGGGGGAATTCTAAAGCAGCTGGATTGGCTGTGAATGATTAAGCACCGGCTGTGATTGGCTGGTGCTCAATCCAATCATAGCTCCTACTTACACAGTGCTGACGGCGGGGGATGACTGGGCCAAGCAAAGAGGACGGCGGAAGATGACAGCGGAGAGAATTCAAGCAGCCTGCCGCACCGCCGCCGGAGACACAGACGCCGGCTGGGAGGGGAGTATGGAGGTTTTTTTTAAGCCTTCCCTGACTCCAGTATAAGCCAAGGAGGGCTTTTTTAGCACAAAAAAAATGTGCTGAAAAACTAGGCTTATACTCGAGTATATACAGTATTTACTTTTTATTAATATTTTTCTATCAAAGTATCATATGTGGTTTTGGATTAGGACTGTTATGTAGGTGCTTTTTGTTTAGAAGGACAAGGGTTGATATGTATGCACAATAAAGAATAGAGAAAAGTTAACTGTCAGCGGTTTTTAGTTGTACATGTCTTGTAAGGAAGTGGTTTTTTTGCAGTAGTAAGGTAACCAAGGTCCTGGTTGCAACCGAAGTTTCACTGATATATGGCACGTAATAAATAAAGGTTAAAAACTTTTCTCACAGTCAGCTTCCTCTTTCCTTTGGATTATTCTGGTTAGAGTTAAATGCCATCTTAACTCACAAAACAGAAAAGGCATTAGCCTGGACACAATCTATGTACTACCAATATGCAAACAAGCCGGACCTCCTTTTAACGCGTAAACTAAGGAAGAGGCAAACGCTCAATACTATACATAAGATCCGAACCCGAGCAGGTACTCTCATCTCCAACCCAGACAAAATATACTCAACTTTACACCAATATTATCAGAAACTCTACACAGCACCCCAGTCTAACTCTGACGCCCTGACAAACGCCTTTCTTTCCTAACTTAACCTCCCTAGACCATCAGACTCTGCCCTTTCAGACCTTAACTTGGATGTCCCTATAGAAGAAGTTGATTAAACGACTCGAGAGGTAAAGCCCCTGGACCGGACGACTACACTAGCTTGTACTTCAAGAAATTTGCTCCTATATTAATCCCACATCTGGTTGAATTATACAATCACATTCTACAACACGGCCAAATTCACCCAGATTTATTACAAGCTCTCATAACGATTATACCAAAACCTGGGAAGGACCCTACAATCCCATTTAATTATAGGCCCATATCCCTTCTTAATATTGACCTCAAACTCTTCACATCCATCATGGCTTTCGGACTTAGTAAAATCCTCCCTTCACTTATACACCGTGATCAAGTGGGGTTTATCCCAGGCAGACAGGCACTCGATAATGTTCGCAAAATACTGAAACTAATCCACATAGCAAATCTCCAAAAAACACTGTTAACAGTTCTCACAGTCAACATTGAGAAAGCATTTGACAGTCTATCGTGGTCATACCTACAATGTTCCTTCATCGAATGGGATTTGGGAGGCCTTTCCTAAACCTACAGCTTTTCTTAAAATCCCCTCTACCAGGCCTACTCCTGTTAAGATACGAAGAGGCACTAGGCAAGGTTGCCCACTTTCTCCAGTCCTGTTTGCGCTGGCACTAGAACCCCTAGCTATAGCCATATGTAAAAACCCTAACATATTTGGGGTCCCTGTGGATTCTAAAAATTCAAAACTCAGTCTCTTTGCCGATGACCTCTTCCTGACACCGACAAAATTCTTAACCTCTCTCCCTAATCTGTTGTCGGTTTTGGGTAGCTTTGAAAGGGCATCCGGTGTCAAAATAAACCAATCAAAATCCGACATACGTCATTGTAATGTTCTGCCACACATTCAAAAACTCATTGATAGAAATTTCTAATTCCACATCTGCCCACAATATTTATCCTATCTTAGAATCAGATTACCAAACAAAATAGATTCTATTTATAAATGGAATTATGAACCCCTTTTCCTAAAGCTTATGCAATACCTAATAAAGTGGGATGTAGAGATGAGCGAGCACCAAAATGCTCGGGTGCTCGTTACTCGGGACGAAATTATCGCGATGCTCGAGGGTTCGTTTCGAGTAATGAACCCAATTGAAGTCAATGGGCGACCCGAGCATTTTTGTATATCGCCGATGCTCGCTAAGGTTTTCATTTGTGAAAATCTGGGCAATTCAAGAAAGTGATGGGAACGACACAGCAACGGATAGGGCAGGCGAGGGGCTACATGTTGGGCTGCATCTCAAGTTCCCAGGTCCCACTATTAAGCCACAATAGCGGCAAGAGTGCCCCCCCCCCCTCCCAACAACTTTTACTTCTGAAAAGCCCTCATTAGCAATGCATACCTTAGCTAAGCACCACACTACCTCCAACAAAGCACAATCACTGCCTGCATGACACTCCGCTGTCACTTCTCCTGGATTACATGCTGCCCAACCCCCCCCCCCCCCCCCCCGCATGACCCAGTGTCCACAGCGCACACCAAACTGTCCCTGCGCAGCCTTCAGCTGCCCTCATGCCACACCACCCTCATGTCTATTTATAAGTGCGTCTGCCATGAGGAGGAACCGCAGGCACACACTGCAGAGGGTTGGCACGGCTAGGCAGCGACCCTCTTTAAAAGGGGCGGGGCGATAGCCCACAATGCTGTACAGAAGCAATGAGAAATCCAATCCTGTGCTACCTCCATCTGGAGCTGCACACGTGGGCATAGCAATGGGGAACCTATGTGCCACACACTATTCATTCTGTCAAGGTGTCTGCATGCCCCAGTCAGACCACGGTTTTTTTATAAATAGTCACAGGCAGGTACAACTCCGCAATGGGAATTCCGTGTGCACCCACAGCATGGGTGGCTCCCTGGAACCCACCGACGGTACATAAATATATCCCATTGCAGTGCCCAACACAGCTGATGTAACGTCAGCTGTAATGCAGGTGGGCTAAAAATTTATTGGATTACACTGTAGGCGAGGGCCCCCAAAAATTGGTGTACCAACAGTACTAATGTACCTCAGAAAAATTGCCCATGCCCAACCAAGAGGGCAGGTGAAACCCATTAATCGCTTTGGTTAATGTGGCTTAATTGGTAACTAGGCCTGGAGGCAGCCCAGTTAAAATAAAAATTGGTTGAGGTGAAAGTTTCAACGCTTTAATGAGCATTGAAACGTATAAAAATTGTTTACAAAAATTATATGACTGAGCCTTGTGGGCCTAAGAAAAATTGCCCATTTGGCGTGATTATGTGAGGTTTTAGGAGGAGGAGCAGGAGGAGGAGGAGGAATATTATACACAGATAGATGAAGCAAAAAGGTCCCCGTTTTTGATGGTGATAGAGAACGATGCTTCCATCCGCGGGTGCAGCCTACGTATTGCTTAGGTATCGCTGCTGTCCACTGGTGAAGAAGAGAAGTCTGGGGAAATCCAGGCTTTGTTCATCTTGATGAGTGTAAGCCTGTCGGCACTGTCGGTTGACAGGTGGGTACGCTTATCCGTGATGATTCCCCCAGCCACACTAAACACACTCTCTGACAAGACACTAGCCGCAGGACAAGCAAGCACCTCCAGGGCATACAGCGCGAGTTCAGGCCACGTGTCCAGCTTCGACACCCAGTAGTTGTAGGGGGCAGAGGCGTCACCGAGGAGGGTCGTGCGATCGGCTACGTACTCCCTCACCATCCTTTTACAGTGCTCCCGTCAACTCAGCCTTGACTGGGGAGCGGTGACGCAGTCTTGCTGGGGAGCCATAAAGCTGTCAAAGGCCTTAGAGAGTGTTACCTTGCCTGCGCTGTACATGCTGCCTGATCTCTGCGCCTCCACTGCTACCTGGGCCGCAGAAATGCGCCTTCGGCCACTAGCGCTGTCGGATGGGAAGTTTACCATCAGTTTGTCCACCAGCGTCCTGTGGTATAGCATCATTCTGGAACCCCTTTCCTCTTCGGGAATGAGAGTGGAAAGGCTCTCCTTATACCGTGGGTCGAGCAGTGTGTACACCCAGTAATCCGTAGTGGCCAGAATGCGTGCAACGCGAGGGTCACGAGAAAGGCATCCTAACATGAAGTCAGCCATGTGTGCCAGGGTACCTGTACGCAACACATGGCTGTCCTCACTCGGAAGATCACTTTCAGGATCCTCCTCCTCCTCCTCTGGCCATACACGCTGAAAGGATGACAGGCAAGCTGCATCTGTACCCTCAGCAGTGGGCCAAGCTGTCTCTTCCCCCTCCTCCTCAGACTCCTCCCCCTGCTCCTCCTCCTCCTCCTCCTCCTCCTCCTCTGGCCATACACGCTGAAAGGATGACAGGCAAGCTGCATCTGTCCCCTCAGCAGTGGGCCAAGCTGTCTCTTCCCCCTCCTCCTCATGCTCCTCCCCCTCCTCCTCCTCCTCCTCCTCTGGCCATACACGCTGAAAGGATGACAGGCAAGCAGCATCTGTCCCCTCAGCAGTGGGCCAAGCTGTCTCTTCCCCCTCCTCCTCATGCTCCTCCCCCTCCTCCTCAACGTGCTGAGATATAGACATGAGGGTGCTCTGACTATCCAGCGACATACTGTCTTCCCCCGCCTCCGTTTCCAAGCGCAAAGCGTCTGCCTTTATGCTTTGCAGGGAACTTCTCAAGAGGCATAGCAGAGGAATGGTGACGCTAATGATTGCAGCATCCCCGCTCACCATCTGGGTAGACTCCTCAAAGTTTCCAAGGACCTGGCAGATGTCTGCCAACCAGGCCCACTCTTCTGTAAAGAATTGAGGAGGCTGACTCCCACTACGCTGCCCATGTTGGAGTTGGTATTCCACAATAGCTCTACGCTGCTCATAAAGCCTGGCCAACATGTGGAGCGTAGAGTTCCACTGTGTGGGCACGTCGCACAGCAATCGGTGCACTGGCAGATAAAACCGATGTTGCAGTGTCTGCAGGGTGGCAGCGGGCATGTGGGACTTGCGGAAATGTGCGCAGAGCTGGCGCACTTTTCCGAGCAGGTATGACAAGTGTGGGTAGCTTTTCAGAAAGCGCTGAACCACCAAATTAAAGACATGGGCCAGGCATGGCACGTGCGTGAGTCTGCCGAGCTGCAGAGCCGTCACCAGGTTACGGCCGTTGTCACACACGACCATGCCCGGTGGGAGGCTCAGCGGCGCAAGCCAGCGGTCGGTCTGCCCTGTCAGACCCTGCAGCAGTTCGTGGGCCGTGTGGCTCTTCTCTCCTAAGCTGAGTAGTTTCAGCACGGCCTGCTGACACTTGCCCACCGCTGTGCTGCCACGCCGCGTGACACCGACTGTTGGCGACGTGCTGCTGCTGACACATCTTGATTGCGAGACAGAGGTTGCGTAGGAGGAGGAGGAGGAGGAGGGTGCTTTAGTGGAGGAAGCATACACCGCCGCAGATACCACCACCGAGCTGGGGCACGCAATTCGGGGGGTGGGTAGGACGTAAGCGGTCCCAGGCTCTGACTCTGTCCCAGCCTCCACTAAATTCACCCAATGTGCTGTCAGGGAGATATAGTGTCCCTGCCCGCCTGTGCTTGTCCACGTGTCGGTTGTTAAGTGGACCTTGGCAGTAACCGCGTTGGTGAGGGCGCGTACAATGTTGCGGGAGACGTGGTCGTGCTTGGCTGGGACGGCACATCGGGAAAAGTAGTGGCGACTGGGAAACGAGTAGCGCGGGGCCGCCGCTGCCATCATGCTTTTGAAAGCCTCCGTTTCCACAAGCCTATACAGCAGCATCTCCAGGCTGATCAATTTGGCAATGTGCACGTTTAACGCTTGAGCGTGCGGGTGCGTGGCGGCGTACTTGCGCTCGCGCTCAAACAGTGGCGCTAGCGACGTCTGGACGCTGCACTGAGAGACATTGCTGGATGGGGCCGAGGACAGCGGAGGTGAGGGTGTGGGTGCAGGCCAGGAGACGGTAGTGCCTGTGCCCTGAGAGGGGGGTTGGATGTTAGTGGCAGGTTGGGGCACAGGGGGAGAGGCAGTGGTGCAAACCGGAGGCGGTGAACGGCCTTCGTCCCACCTTGTGGGGTGCTTGGCCATCATATGCCTGCGCATGCTGGTGGTGGTGTCTCCCCAGCTGATCTTGGCGCGACAAAGGTTGCACACTACTGTTCGTCGGTCGTCAGGCGTCTCTGTGAAAAACTGCCACACTGTAGAGCACCTTGACCTCTGCAGGGTGGCATGGCGCGAGGGGGCGCTTTGGGAACCAGTTGGTGGATTATTCGGTCTGGCCCTGCCTCTACCCCTGGCCACCGCACTGGCTCGGCCTGTGCCCACACCCTGACTTGGGCCTCCGCGTCCTCGCCCGCGTCTACGTCCTCTAGGCCTACCCCTACCCCTCAGCATGCTGTACTACCAGTAGTGCAGAAACAGAACGCTGTAATTAAATGTGCTGCTTATTGGCCTGTGGTTGGAGGCTGACTTTGCTTACGGAATGCCAGGAAATAATTTGGTGCAAGCCTGCTGTAACACTTAGCTGGCTGCGTATGATTTTGTTTTAGAACTACTACACCCAGCAGAGACCCAGAACACTGAGCACAGTGACAGGCAGGCCAAATAGATTTTTTGCCCAATATTTTTTAGAAAAGGCCCACTGCCTATATTCAATCAATAATATGTCTTCTGTCCCTGCCTCCACACTTCTGTCCCTAGGGTATGTCACAGAACTGCAGAGTGTTGCACTGTTAACTGCAACACAGCGGTGATTTCAGAGCCCAGACAGAGCCAGGAAATTATTTGGCGCAAGCCTGCTGTAACACTTAGCTGGCTGCGTATGATTTTGTTGTAGAACTACTACACCCAGCACACACAGACCCAGAACACTGAGCACAGTGACAGGCAGGCCAAATAGATTTTTTGTCCAATATTTTTTAGAAAAGGCCCACTGCCTATATTCAATCAATAATTAATATGTCTTCTGTCCCTGCCTAACCACCACTTCTGTCCCTGGAGTATTACTGCAGGGCGCAATGCTCTGCACGGCTGATATACCAAAAAAAAAAAAAAGTGCAACACTGCAAAAAGCAGCCTCCACAGTACTGCACACGGTTAGATGTGGCCCTAAGAAGGACCGTTGGGGTTCTTGAAGCCTATAATAACTCCTAACACTCTCCCTATAGCAGCAGCACCAGCAGCAGCACTTTCCCTCAGCTAAGTGAGAACGCATCTGTGGCGAGCCGCGGGAGGGGCCGATTTTTATACTCAGGTGACACCTGATCTCACCAGCCACTCACTGCAGGGGGGTGGTATAGGGCTTGAACGTCGCAGGGGGAAGTTGTAATGCCTTCCCTGTCTTTCAATTGGCCAGAAAAGCGTGCTAACGTCTCAGAGATGAAAGTGAAAGTAACCCGAACATCGCGTGGTACTCGTTACGAGTAACGAGCATCCCGAACACGCTAATACTCGAACGAGTATCAAGCTCGGACGAGTACGTTCGCTCATCTCTAGAGCCATCCAAAGGAGTGTGTTGCAAGTAGAATTCTGAGCTATCTAATATCTCGGGCAAGAACAAGAGAAGTAGTGGTTTAATCCCTTAGTCACGAAGCCTGTTTGCGCCTTAGTGACGTAGCCAAATTTTGGAAATCTGCATGCGTCATTAAACGTAGCATAACTCCGTATAGGCTTTACATATCCAAGTGATTCTGACCTTGTTTTTTTGCCACATGTTGTACTTCATTTTGGTTGTAAAAAAAGACCAATATAATTTGTGCATATTTATTAAAAGCGCCAAAATTGGGAAACTTTTGAAAAAATTGTCATTTTTTTTCACATTTTCAACTGCAATATCTCAAATATGTCCAAACATACTGTACAAATTTTTGATAAGATATGTATTTCCATCTGCTTACTTTATTCTGAATGCACATTTGAAAAACTTTTGTGTTTTTTTTAACCATTTAGATGACGTACAAATTTAACATTACTTTTCAGCATTTTGAGGAACACTTTGTTTTCCTGCACCAAGCCAAGTTTGCAAAGGCTCATGAGTGTCAGAATAAGGCCTTAGTCAGACGGGCGTTTTTTCGCGCGATTTGCGGATCGCATGACGGATGCGCATCCGCAAATCGCGTGACCGGTGCGCGCAAGTCACCTGCAAATCGCCCGAAAATCTGCTCCTAGCCGCGTTTCATTAGAAACGGGCCGGAGCTGTCCAGCGCATTGCATTCAATGGAGACGGCAATAGAGCCGCCTCCATGTAAAGCAATGCGCTGCGGGCGAGCCCGGGATGAATTGTCGGTAAGGGCTTAAATATATAAGCCCTTCCCTGCAATTCATCCTAAAATGTGTTAAAATAAAAAAAAATTGTATACTCACCTTCTCCCGGCAGCCGGAGCTCCGTGCGGCCGTCCTGCAGTGGGTGTGAAGGGGGTGTGAGTAAGACCTGCCCCCTGATTGGCTCAGCGCTGAGCCAATCAGAGGCATGCCTCACTCACACCCATTCATGAATTCATGAATGGATGTGAGTCAGACCTGCCCCTGATTGGCTCAGCGCTGAGGCAGCAGTCACTCACCCATTCATGAATTCATGAATGGGTGTGTGAGTGAAACCGGTCTCTGATTGGTCAGGGCTGTGACCAATCAGAGGCAGATCATTCAGCAGGCGGGGATTTTAAAGCCCCTCCGGCTGAATAGTGCCTAGAAGCAGTTCAGGAGAACTGACAGCGGCCGCAGCTGAACTCCGGCTGCAGCGGAGAAGGTGAGTATACAATTTTTTTTTATTTTAACACATTTTAGGATGAATTGCAGGGAAGGGCTTATATATTTAACCCCTTCCCGACAATTCACCCCGCGCACGCCGGCAGCCCATTGCTTTCAATGGAGCGGCTGTATTGCCGCTCCATTGAATTCAATGGGCAAACATTGTTCTTCTCTGCCACAGCTGTTACAGCTGTGGAAGAGAAGAATGATTTGTCTTCTATATGTTCTCAATGGGGTCGGCGCTGCTGCCGCCGGCCCCATTGAGCGCATATACAGAAGAGAACAGGAATTGCAGATAGGTGCGATCTGCCATTTTTTGTTCTATAATTTATTGGACGAGCACATAAAAAGCGCTCATGTGTCCGATACCATTGCAAAGCAATGATTTTATAAAATCGCCGGACGCATGCGCATGTGGAAATCGCGGCTAAAAACGCCCGTCTGACTAATGTTCAGAGACATACCCATTGTGGCCCTAATCTTATGTCTGGATGCACAATGGGGCCCAAAATGAAAGGAGTAGTCGGTGGTTTTCAGAACATAAATTTTCCTTGAAGGCGTTTTAGGCCCCATAGCACTTTTGTAGAGCTCTTGAGCGGCCAAAACCAAACAGAACCCCCACAAGTGACCCCATTTTGAAAACTAGACCCCTTAACAAATTTACCTAGGGGTGTACTGACCATTTTGACTCCACAGTTTTTGAATATATTCAAGCAAAGCAAAAGGAAAAAAATGTGATTTTCGTTTTTTTGGCAATTCAATCATTTTAAAAACTGCTTTTTTTTGTACAGCACACACATGAATGAAGACTTGCACCCCAAAATGGATACCCCTGTTTCTCCCGTGTTTAGAGACATACCCATTGTGGCCCTAATCTTTTGTCTGGATGCATAACGGGGCCCAAAATGAAAGGAGTAATCGGTGGCTTTCAGAACTGAAATTTAGCATGAAAGTGATTTAGGCCCCATTGCCCACTTGTAGAGCCCTTGAGCGGCCAAAACAACAGAGAACCCAAACAAATGATCCCATTTTGAAAACTAGACCCCTTATCGAATTTATCTAGGGGTGTACTGTGTATTTTTACCCTACAATTTTTGAATAAATCTAAGCAAAGCAGTAGGAAAAAAATTACAATTTTCATTTTTTTGGCAGTTGTATCAATTTATAAACTCTTTTTTTGTACAACACACATAGGAATGAAGACTTTCACCCCAAAATGGATACCCCTGTTTGTCCCGTGTTCAAAACCATATCCCTTGTGGCCCTAATCTACTTAAAGGACACATGGCTAGGCCTATAATGGAAGGAGCACCCGTTGGATTTCAAGGTACAACGGAATAAATTCCAGGCTCCATCGCCCACTTATAGAGCCATTGAGCGTCTAAAACGATAAAGAACCCCCTCAAATGACCCCATTTTAAAAACTAGACCCCTTAACGAATTCATCTAGGGATGTACTGCGTATTTTGACACCACAGTATTTGAATGAATCTAAGCAAAGCAGAAGGAAAAAATTACAATTTTCATTTTTTTGGCAATTTAAAACAGTTTTTTTTGTACAGTGTACATCGGAATGAAGACATTCACCCCAAAATGGATACCCCCGTTTGTCCCGTGTTCAGAAACATTCCCGTTGTGGCCCTAATCTAATTATAGGACACATGGCAAGGCCTATAATGGAGGGAACACCCGTTGGATTGCAGGGCACAACTGAATAAATTCCAGGCCCCATTGCCCACTTGTACGAAATAAAAATTGACACCTTAAAAAAACCTCCCCTCAGACACTCCGCACCCTTTTCGGCATTCCCCAAATCTTAGATAAAAGTAATAATGTGAACTGTGTAGTATTTCTGAAGACAGAGGTAACTACGGAGGCTGGTTGGGATGGGCCCATGGGGCAATAAAACCGTGTATCCCCCCCTCCTCTCATGCTTTTTGGGGGTATTTCGTGACCTCAGTAGCGGGTATGGGGTGTAAAAAGTGGCGCTCTGTGAGTCTCCGTAAGCCTGCTGAGGTGCGGCGGTCTCGCACAGAAGACTCTCAACAAGCTGCTCCTGGAACTGCAGGAAGGCGAGCATTCCAAGGGCTTCTTGTAAATTACATATTACAGGTAGCAGTCTGAATAATGCCGGGCTCACACGGCCGTAGGTGGAATCCGCTTGCGGAGGCCCGCAGCGGATTTCAGCTGTGAGCCAACCGTGACCCTGCGTACGGCCATGTAATGTACTGCGCATAACTGCCTACTCACACAGGCGGTCATGCGCAGTACATTTTTTTTTTGTTGTTTGTATTTCCCGCACCGTCACTTAGCGATGACGCGGGTACCCGCAGCCCGTATACAACGTAGTTGCGTATGGGCAGCGGGTATATCCATGACCACGGAGCACAATGGGCTCTATGCTGCGGATATCCGCGGTAAAATAGAACATGATGCGTTCTCTTTTCTGCGAGTGGATTACACAATTCCGACCCACTAATGTGAGCAGAATTGTGTAATCCAATGCGATTGATCTGCGTATTACCGCGGATCAGACGCATGCAGAATCCGTAATTCCTATCCGGTCATGTGAGACCGGCCAAAGGTAGATCGCTACCTTTTTTTCACGTGACCGGGGACCGCTCAACGAGGCCACCCGTCACTGCTCCAGGCTCTCGCCGACCGTTGGTCGCTGGGAGCAAGGAGATTTTAAATTTCCTGTGCTCCCCGACTCCTGCGCATGTGTCTGGTATTTTGCCGGCGGTCGCATGGGCAGAATCCGGGAAAGTTCACGGATGAGGATCGCGTCGGGGTGCAAATACGGAGGCCTCCGTTAAAAAGATCGCATCGGTGAGGGGAGATGAAGCTTCACCTTTTTTTAACTTTTACGTGATCGCCATTATCCATTGAACAAGTGACCAGGAACCGCTCACCGCGGCCCCCCGTGAAATCTCCAGGCTCTCGGCTAAATTTTGTAGCCAGGAGCAGGGAGATTTTAAATTACGCTGGCAATCCACAGCTTTTGCGCATGCGTCCGCCACTTTGGCGACGGGCGCGTGCGCAGAAGCTGGGGTAAGGTCCGCATATAAATCCGCGGGCCTTAGGTACGTCATTTCATCCTCCCTCACGGATATGATCCGTGGGGGGTGATGAGATGTAAGATTTTTTAACTTTTTTTTTAAACTTTTTTTTTTACTTTTTACACTTTTTTTACTTTACATGATCACTGTCATCCATTGGATGACAGTGATCATGTCCCTGGTGACATCCCTCTGCTCCGGGCTACACATGGCAGCCTGGAGCAGAGGAATTTTAAATTTCCCGGTGCTGGAGCCCCTCTGTGCACGCGCCCGATGTCAATCATCGGGCGCGCATGCGCAGAGGGGGACTTCGGGTCCCGGAACATCGGGACACCGCTGAGGACCGGGGGTGAGTATTTTCACCTCCCCTCATGGATCCGATCCATGAGGGGAGGTGAAACGGACACTTTTTAAAAAACTTTTTAAAACTTTTTCGCGATCGCCGCTATCCAATGGATAGCGTCAATCGCGGGCCCGGTAACACCTCCTGGCTCCCGGCTACCTTCAGGAGCTGGGAGCCAGGAGATTTTAAATTTGCCGGGGGCTCCCGGGCTTCTGCGCATGCGGGTGACGTCATCATCTGGCTCGCATGCGCAGAAGACCGCTGGCGGGTCCGGGGGGACCAGATTCATCGGGGGCAGCGCGGAGAAGGCAGGTGAGCATTTTCAGCTGCCCTGATGGATCCGATCCATCAGGGCAGCTGAATCTTTACTTTTTTCACACTTTTATTTACTTTTTTGCGATCGCAATGCTGATTGCAATGCCAGGGGGACTGCCCACATCCTGGGGTGACAGCTCCATGCTGTCGGCTACCTGCGGGCACCGACAGCATGGAGCTGTCACGTCCTCAGGCAAGTGGGCATTAATCCAAAGAGGACGCATAAAACTACGTCCTCTAGGATTAAAGCCCACTTTCTGAGGACGTAGTTTCCCGATGGGGCAGTTGTTAAGGGGTTAAGAAAAGTTCTCCTGTGCTCAGGGTTCAAATTGACCAGTATTATGACGTTGAAGTGACACTTACTTAAGAGAGGGGGTCCGGGTGGATACTCATAGACACCCCCCTTACAAAGTCTAAAGTGACATGGTGATATAAATAAATAGTGGAGGAGTCTAGACAAAAAAGGATATGAATAAAATCAAATTTATTGGTAAAACCAGCACATAGTTACAGAAACAGAGATAAAAAGGTCAGACGCAACACGTTACGGAGTCTATAATGACTCCTATCTAGGGTACCTCCCAATTCCATCCTCTGATATGTGTCTGCTATTTTTTTGTTACGTTTTATTTATTTATTTATTTTATTCCTCTCCCTCAACCACGCTCTCCTCACTCTTTCTTTCTCTGGCTACTTTCTGATAAATTTTACTTCTAAGTTAACAATACTAAACCTACTTAGAGTTCAATATGGTTACTTTAAAATCTGGAAGTAAGTTACTAACTCCTTTTAGGATGTTAACGGGATGCTTAGTTATCTCTCTAATTTTAATAACCACCGAAAAAACGATCCATAGATCATGCAATGTGAAAGTTAAAATTGCTGATTTCATAGGTTCTAGGAAATTTTTCCCATCCTTTGGCAGTATCATGTAAAAATTAATAAGAAATGTATAAAATATGTTTTGAAATTACATAAGAAAATGTTAAGGTTACCGTTTTTACACATTTATATGGTCCTGCAAGACCGTTCTGCTATTGCTTATTTTATAATATTTGCAAAACTTTTATAAAAACGGATTAAACATAAAATAACACATAACATGTTAACAGCAGCAATTAAATTAGAACACCCTCCGCTTTGAAAGTATATAAGAAAGTTGAAGAACTTTTATATTCTCCAATAATTAAGCTTTATTCACATAAAACCAAACACCGCTTTCACAGATTAAACATTATTATTGTAGTAAAAGTGAACATCTGTAAAAAAAAAAAAAAATGTTTACGTCTAAGAGTCCCAAGTAGCTATGCATAGACCTACCTCGGCTTTGAATAGTACAAAAATGTACAAATCCAACAACAATGCAGTAATTTATACAATGCACAACGTGTATAATGAGGGTGACAAAAGTAAATGACACAGCATGAAGGCTAAAACAAAAATAAACAAACTTGACTCAGTTTGGACCTATCTTTCTAGTGTATTTGCGCGTGCACCGATGTATTTAAGCCCTAACAAAAAAGAAGCTAAACCATTGATGGGTCAGAATGAAACAATCTAATCTGAAGACCCCATACATTTCATTAGCGATACAAATGAGGTCTTCACAGGGTCAGCCAGGGCTCTTGGACTACAGAGTCATAGTAAGCCCCATGTCTGCCCCACCCATGATTTAACTAATTCGGGACACTTCTCACACACAAACAATTTTATGGGAAATGCAATATATACGTACATGTGAACTTGCCCTTTCTGTATATGTAACATGTACTCAATCCCATCAAGAACATCATTGACCAGATGTAAACATACAAGGTTGGTTCAGGTAGATGAAGCACAACTAATTTCTTCACTTTCTTTGGAACAATTAGTTCCTCTCAAGGGGATCTCCGTTGACGTCCAGGTGAAAGGCTTTGTGGCTGATGTGTCTGCGACGCTCAAGTACAAGAATGAGGAGGAGAAGGCGCTGGAGGCCATCTTTGTGTTCCCCATGGATGAAGACTCCGCTGTCTACACCTTTGAGGCCACAGTGGGGGGAAAGACCATTGTAGCCGATCTCCAGGAGAAGAAAGAGGTAAATTCTTGGTGTTTCTGAACTTATAACCTTGACAAATAAAGCTCATGTTTAAACAAGAGCCCTATGGTTCTGAGAAGCATGGTGTAGGCTTAAAGTAAACCACGAAAATTGCTTTGCAAATGAAATGAATTGTCAAGGACTCGTATGTTATCAGGGATCTAGGCTGCAAATAAATTGGTCAGTATTTAAGTTCAGACTGCTGCTACTGAGGAAATTGTATCATGCACAAGGTGAACAATTGGGCAGAAAATCATGTACTGATTGATCCTCACACTGTTATACCACGTAGAGAGAGAATATCTGCTTTCTGCTGAACCACATAAGGTAAGGCCTCATGTCCACAGGCGGATCGGTTTCCACATGCAGATTTCTGTAGCGGAAGACCTCTGGAAACCATTTGCAGGAGATCACGGATATAATGGTTTTTCCACATGGAGATACTCGAAAGCACTGCGGATCATCCGCGTGGAAAAAAATCCGCAACCCCACCTCCCAACCTTTTCCCCACCTCCCTAATTCATTTTAACCTTCAAATCTGCAGTGCATTCGCAATTGTATTTGTGGATGTACTGCGGATTGTCCGCACCCATTGACTTTTATTGAGCCTGTCAACACGGAATCCGCACTGAAATTGAGCATGCTGCGATTTGTTTCCTGCACCAAACAGTCCGCAAATCAAATCTGCATGCTTAAGTTCAATGCTTCCCTATGGGCACTTTGAATTGCGGATCTTTGCACTCCGCAAATCAAATCCACCCGTGAACATTCGACCTAAGTCTGATTCTACACAAGGTGAAATTGCTGCGGAATTTCCATGTCATTTACAGTAGCAGCAAAGTGAATGAGATTTTGAAAATCTAGTCTACATGTTGCAGAAAACTTCTGCACAAAACCCACACGGAAATAGACATGTGATGCGGAATTTAATTCTGCAGCATGTCGATTGTATCGTCATTTACTCTGCAAAATTCACTTCTTGTCAATGAAGGGCGGATTCTCCATAAATACTCAATAAACCCCGCAGCAAAATCCAACTCAAATGGTTTGGGTTTTGGGGCAGACTTCCTGATGCTGATTTGCTGCAGAATCTCCGCTGTGGACCTGCCATAAATGTGAACAAGATGCTATATGTCATGCAGAGGGTTGGGTACAACAGGGGGTTAGTACTGTAATTGTGTGACAGGTGTAAATATGCCTTCCCTGTATGTTTGCAGTCTATTCTAGTAGCCGTGTAACCTGTACTGTACTTCTGTATAATTGTAGTGTTACAGTTCTCTGTTTGGATATAAGGAATATACTGTATTAGGGTGACCAAATTTTCCCAGGGTCAAAGCAGGCTAGATGGGTGTGGTCAGGGGGCGGGGCTTATCACTCCATATGATTTTACATTTGCAGTTATAAAAAGTACAGGACCGCTTCAAAAAAGACGGAGCAAATTCTGCAGCATTTCTGCATCCAAAAAACAGTCAAAATTCATACCGTTGGTGCAGATTTTGACTGGAAATCAGCCGCGTACCCACAACTGACTTCATACTATGCAGCGCTCCCCTTCACCTTCTCTGAAGGCTTCCCGCTGTCAGCGCTCCCCGACTTTCGGTTCCCAGCAGCGTGTAGTGGCCTCACCTGACTAGCAGCGCCACACCTGACCAGGCCGCTGGGAACTGGAAATCGAGAAGCGCTGACAGTGGGAAGCCTACAGAGAAAGTAAGGGGAGTGCCACATAGTATGAAATAAGCTGTGGATATTGACCCCCACAGTAGGCCCTCTATGGCGAATATACTTACCTCCTCCTCATCAACTTGCAGAACCAAGGAGGAAAGGTCAGGCAATATGGGATGAAAGATCCCATATGCACACACTGCCATCAGTGTGTGCATCCAGCCTCAGTGCCACTGAGTGATTACCAGTCGTGGAGCTGGGGCACCCCGGCTGGTGATCACTTTAATGTTGACCTTTGCATCCAGAAAGTGGAAAAAATGGCTGTTCCGCTTGGGACCCTGGGGAAGGCAGGGACACAGAGTCCCAAAGCGGGACCATCCCACCTAAATTAGGACATCTGATTACCTTATATTAGTACATGATACATATGACTGTGTGTACTGAGCATGCTCACACAGCCCAACATGGAAGAATGATCCAGAACTCAGCGGAAGGAAGGGCTTGATGTTCACAGGAAGGAGCGGCTGTGAGGAGCTGCTCTGCAGATGACAGTTGGTGTGGACGCCATGAGTGTTACCACGGTAGCCTGCTCCAGGCTGGAGTAAGGAATAGGCCCAAGTAGGTAGTAAGAATTTCCTCCAAAAAGCGCTGTGAATGTGCAAGATAGTGAGTGATTGTCTGCCCTCGGGCCTAGTGAGAGGCCTGAAAATACAGTTCAGCAGAGTGAGGTGCAGTACAGGTGCTGCACTGTATATTACAACCATATAACCAATAAAGGGGTTGTCTGGTTACTATTAATGTTTTAAAATTAGGGCCCAATGGATTAAAACATTAAAATAAATGGTACTTGCCTGTCCCCAGCCCTGGCAAAACAGCACTGTAGCCCTGTGATTCTCCTGGTCTCTATTAACAGCGGAAGTCGGGTGATCCCTATCTGCCGATCAGAGGCCGCAGCATCACTGCCTGTTCTTCTGATCTACAGCGCTTACACCCTGGGCGTCATGGTGCCAGGAGTTATGAACATACAGGCTCCATATCTTATCCTGTGGCACATTTGCCCACAGATATTGCAACTGAGCCTCTCGTTCCTGCACTGTCATAGGCTGCCAAAGCTGGTGTTCCAGCGAGTCCCATTAATACTCAATGAGCAATTAAATGTGCTGACCAGGCAGGCCAAGAAAGCATAGCAACCTGGCAGAGGAATTTTTATGGAACCCTTGCTTTACGTAAGAGTATTATCCTGCTGAAAAATGCCCGTTGGAAGCCCTACCGTGAAGGCAACACATGTAGCAGCAGGATTTCCAGCACATTTCATTGAGCTGTTATTGTCACTGGACTGCAATGGCTCCCCAGATCATCACACCAGCAGTCAGGGCAGTGTGTCACGCCACAGCTAAGCAGGATTGATGTTCTTACCACGAGGTCTCCATATTTGAATATTTCCGTCGTTGGATACCCAAAAGAACCTGGAATCATTACTAAAGACGATATGGTTGCAGTCCACAGTAGTCTGAGTTACGCATTCATGACACCACTGCAAAGGAAGGCGATGGTGTTGGAGTGCAGATGGCAGGACACGTAATGGACACGATGACGTCAAATGTCCTTCTGCTAAGTGGCTGGAAATGGTCTGGGTAGAGACAGGGTTCTGAAATCATTATTTGGTAATCTATAAGTACTCCTAAACTTAGTCCAGATTTACATATAAATATATGTTTTTAAGATTAAATAAAGTAAAACAAATAAAAAGTTCTAAGACAAAGTCCTTATTTAGTCAGCTGTCTGGCTACTCACTTCTGTGTGAAGGTCATTTGCAGCTTTTGCTCATTCTTCAGGCCTTGTAATCTTCTGAACAAAATATGTGCTTCATGTAAGAAGATTAAGGCAATACAAACAAAAGAGACAAGATGGTGTTCAACTGATAATATAGTTTCTCTCACATAACGATGATGTCACTTGTCTGTGGATGGCGGACAACAAAACAGTTGGAGCGGCTGTTTCTTGCTAGGTGATCGGACAATCCTTTCCATTGGTGGTCTTTCGAGGGCATCCTGAGCCCTTTTGCCTTATGTGCATGCTTGCGCACATCCACTATTCCCAACACCTCCTATGAGTCTGGACAGAACGGCCCGGGTTGTGAGCAATTTGTTGATATATCTATTCAACTACTCATATTCCAATACTGCACTCCCTCTCTCTGACTCTGTTAACTGAGCAAACTCCTCTCTGTGTCGTAGAGGTGTCTAGAGGTTAACAAGCTCTGCATAAGCAGAAAAAGAGGTTCACTTCACACAAGTAGCCTCTGTGAGCCTTTCTATAGGCCAGAGGTGGAACTATTTTAAGGCCTCAGGTGATAAGACCGTTCATCTAATCACGCCACATATCTAATCATTTGCATATCTGCCTGAGATGGAACTGCATGCCTAGTTTTGCAGCAAAATGACAACTCCTCCTAGGTGCTTGATTTTCTTTGACAAGGAGTGTATGTGTACTCTACTGTACATAAATAGTTGAGTCGCTTTGAAAATATATTGTGTTACTTGAACTGATTTGGAGTTAAGCTCTGTATTTTAACTTAGAGCCAAAGTTACAATTCTGCTGTTTGCTATTGGAAACAGGACACACCCCAAATGGCTCATCTGAGCTTCCATAATGTGGAACATTTCCTTCATTACGTAACTGGTATAAAGAAACCACTTCCCATAGTGCAAATCTCCAAACAATATCTGTGCAGACACTGAACCAGCAGGGATTGCCACTGTTAATTCAGCAATCATTATTTAATATATCCTGGATAACAGATCCTGATGTGTTATCTCATAACTCTCCTTTTCTCTTTCTATAGGCACACAAGACCTATGATGAGGCCATCAAACAAGGCCAGCAGGCTTTTCTGCTGGAAGAAGATGAGAGCTCAGCTGATGTTTTCAGCTGCAACGTTGGGAACCTACCGCCTGGTCAGGAGGCGGCAGTGACCTTAAAATATGTGCGGGAGCTTCCAGTCGAGGCAGATGGAGCTGTTCGTTTTGTGCTTCCTGCTATACTGAACCCTAGGTACACCCCAAAAGGTAATGCTGTCAAATATCAACTAGGGTTCGAAAAAAGGTTCATGCTTTTTGTTATCCTAGACATACATGCCAATACCATTCAAATGTATCCTGTGAACCATATGACTTTGTCCTAAAAGGATTAGTGAAGATGTGTCAAGGATGATGAAAAATGAGGATTATCAATGCTGACAAAACTCAGTGGTGAATGATCACAAGGATGATGATGATGATGATGATAGAAACCAATGATGAGAGGAAGGATGATTGATTTCAGCAATGATGGATGAGTAGGATGATGGTAGTAAATGATGGTGTAAGTATGATCATAGATGATGATTATAAATTATGTTGATGGATAAAAAGGGCGATGGATGATAGAAAATGACAATTAGGAGAGCAGATGATGATACATAAGAAGGATAATTAATTATGGTAATGGTGGATAAATTAGGCATAATACAGTAGATGATGGTCTAAGAATGTCCAAAGATGGTGAAGTTGGATGGTAATATGTGATGGTCCTTGGTGAAACGTATAATAGAAAAGCAGGGTGAAGGCTGGGGAGGCTAGATAATAGTGATGGATGATGATAGATGAGGGGGATAATTGATTTAATCAATCGTGGACAATAGTGATGGAGTAGGTGATGTGCATAGGTGATGATGATGGATGATATGTGGTCTACTGGATGAACGGGGTAATAAAAATGATAATGAACATGGAAAATGAGGCTAGAAGGTAACAATGGTTGATTGCATACAGATGTCATAGTGAATGATGGGTGATGATGGTGGATGATGATACATAGCAATAATCACATTATCTTCTGGTCTATCAGACCAATTTACTTTTCCTGGTTTTCTCCTTTTTCATCATTCCCATACAGAACATGATGTGAGTGTGACCACCACCCGTCCACAGGTGCCTATTGAAGAGATCCCATACAGCCTGAGTCTGAGCGCTCATTTCCAGTCTGCTTACGGCATTGCCAAGATAGTATCCAACTGTGATATCAGCCCTGTGGAGTACACTAATGAGGACAAGACCACAGCCAAGGTGTGGACTGGATAAATCTTTAGCAAATGTGTGGCATGATGCAAAAAGTAATGCTGTTTTACAATTTTATTGTTTGTGCTACTATATCCTTAAACTAGGAATGGGGAAAGGGCAACAAGAGAGATGAGGGGGGGAGACAGTGGAGATAGAGTTCTGGGATCAAGAAAGGAAAATGGGGGTCGAGTGGAGGGAGGTGTTAGTACAGATAGAACTAACAAAACAGCTAATAGAATCATAAGTAGCATAATGAATACAAAACCGCAACCATATAAACTGTATGGCAATGAATGCAAGAAATCTAATCAGTAAAGTTGGTGAGCTTGAAGTGAGAATGTCTGAAGTAAACTACGATATAGTAGGCATATCGGAAACATGGCTTGATGAAGAATGCGACTGGGCAGTGAATTTACAGGGTTGCAACCTCTGGGGACCATGGAAGGGTCCATGGAAAACTGAAAAGGGGAGGTGTATGTCTTTATGTTAAATACTATTTAATCCTGAGACAACAAGAAGATATGTGTAGAAGATGAACACATGGAATCTTTATGCATAGAAGTGCAGGGAGGGAAGACTTATAAAATCCTTATGGGAGTTTTTTACAGGCCACATAAAATAACAGAAGAAGCTGAATACTTATTACTAAGAGAAATAGAAGAGGTGTCAAACTGAAATGAAGTAATTACTATAGGGGAACTTTAATTACCTAGATATAATTTGGAAAAATGAAACCTGCAGATCTCACAATGGTGATAAGTTCTTGAGAATAATTAAAGATAACTACCTTGCCCAACTTAGGGTGCATTCACACGAACGTATATCGGCTCGGTTTTCACGCCGAGCCGATATACGTCCTCCTCATCTGCAGCGGGGGGGAGCCTGGAAGAGCCAGAAGCAGGAACTGAGGCTCCCGCCCCCCCCCCCTCTGCCTCCTCTCCGCCCCTCTGCACTATTTTCAATGAGAGGAGCCGGGACGGGGGCGGGGCTAAGGTCTGTGAATTAGCCCCGCCCCTGCCCCGCCTCTCCCCATTGCAAATAGTGCAGAGAGGTGGAGAGGAGGCAGAGAGGGGGCGGGAGCTCAGTTCTTGCTCCTGGCTCTTCCAGCCTCCCCCCCCCCCCCCCGTGCACATGAGGACGACTTATATCGGCTCGGCGTGAAAACCAAGCTGATATACGTTCGTGTGAATGCACCCTTATATGGGAGCCAGCTAGAGGAAGGGCCCTTCTGGACTTATTACCCAAAAGAACGAACAGAATCATGGGGGTGCAGGTTGAGGTACACTTGGGAAATAGTGACCACAATATCATTAACTTCCAGTTGTCATGCAATAGGAAACCTTATCAGCGAGCGACAAAAGAACTGGACTATTGTAAAGCAAAATTTGATCAGCTTAGAATTACTCTCGGCAACATTAAATTGGACAATGTCCTCAAAAATAACAGTACACATGACAAATTGAAGAAGTTAAAAACATCCTAAATACCTCAAGTGAGCAGGTTATACCCTTCAAAAATAAAGAAAACTACGAATAAAAGGAAACCAGTGTGGCTCAGAAACGCCTTTCCACTAGCGTTTTTTTAACGTTGCGTTTTTTTCACGCGATTATCAATGGGACTTTCTAATGTTAAAAACGCATCGCACAAAAATTGCAAGTTGGTGCTTTGCGATTTTTGTGCAATGCGTTTTTAACTTAGAAAGTCCCATTGACAATCGCGTGAAAAATATCGCTGCGTTAAAAAAACGCTAGTGGAAAGGCACCCTAAGCGTGACTAACCACTACAGTTCTTTTTCACTGCGAAATTTGCAGCGTTTTTTTTTTTTCCAGGGATCTATGGGACTTCTTAATGTTAAAATTGCGATCGCACAAAATCGCAATTTACCATGAAATCGCATGAAAAAGGAAACCATTTAAATTACTAAAACAAGAAGGCAGTAGAGAAGCGCTAAAAACAAATGGGGAAAAAAACAACATATGTAAGGAAAAGATCACAGCTGCCAAGGAGGAGGCAGTGAGACTGATTTCCAAAGAGAGCAAAAATAACCCTAAATAATTTTTCAATTATATAAATGGTAAAAGGATTTGTACTGAGAGCACTGGCCCTTTAACAAATAATGCAGGAGAAACCAATGAGGATGATGGGGGGGGAAGGTGAATCTTGTAAGTAGTTTATTCTCAAGTATATTCATGTGAGAAATGTAAAAAGGAACCCCACTAAATATCACCTGCTTAATGCAGGAGGAAGTACACAGCCGGCTAAAAAAGATTAAAATCGAAAAATCGCCTTGCCTAGATAGAATCCACCCAAGGGTTCTAAGACAGTTAAATGACGTGACAGACAAACCGCTATTTCTTATATTTAAAGGGGTAGTCTCACGCCGAAACGTGTTTTTTTTTTTTTTTCAATAGGCCCCCCCGTTCGGCGCGAGACAAACACAAGGGATGGGTTAAAAAAAAAAAACGTTTAGTACTTACCCGAATCCCCGCTCTGCGGCGACTTCTTACTTACCTTACCAAGATGGCCGCCGGGATCTTCACCCACGATGCACCGCGGGTCTTCTCCCATGGTGCACCGTGGGCTCTGTGCGGTCCATTGCCGATTCCAGCCTCCTGATTGGCTGGAATCGGCACACGTGACGGGGCTACGAGGACCAGCTCTCCGGCACGAGCGGCCCCATTCACCACAGAGAAGACCGCACAGCGCAAACGCGTCTAAAAAAGCAAGAAGACATCAGAATTAGACGGATCCATGGTGACGGGGACGCTAGCAACGGAGCAGGTAAGTGAATAACTTCTGTATGGCTCATAATTAATGCACGATGTATATTACAAAGTGCATTAATATGGCCATACAGAAGTGTATGACCCCACTTGATTTCATGAGACAACCCCTTTAAGATCAGGGTTGTACCACTGGATTGGCGCATTGCCAATGTGGTTCCAATATACAAAAAGGGGTCAAGAAGAGAGCCTGGTAACTACAGGCCAGTAAGTCTCACTTCAATAATTGGAAAAATATTTGAGGGATTTCTGAGAGACGCCACCCTAGAATACCTCAAGGAAAATAATGGTATACCTCCTCATCAGCATGGGTTCATGAGGGATTGATCATGTGAAACCAACTTGTTGAAGTAAGTTCTAGGCTGGGCCTTGGAGAGTCTATTGATCTGGTACATCTAGATTTTTGTAAAGTATTTGACACCATGCTGCATAAAAGGTTAATATGTAAAATGAGACAGCTCGGTCTGGGCGGAAACGTGCAGCTGGGTAAACAACTGGCTTGGATATAGAAAACAGAGGGTGGTAATAAATGGTTCGTACTTTGATTGGGCCACCATTGCTAGTGGGGTGCTAGAGTGTTCAGTACTAGGCCCATTCTGTCCAATATATTTATCAATGACCTGATAGAGGGACTGCACAGTAAAATATCAATATTTGCAAACGATACAAAATAATACAAGATAATTAATACAACGGAGGACAATATACGGCTGCAAATGGACCTAGATACTCTGGGGGCTTGGGTATAAAAATGGCAAATGAAGTTCAACGTCGATAAATGTAAGGTTATGCACATGGGCAGGAGAAAGGGATGTCACCAATATACACTAAATGGGGTGCTGCTAGGGAAAAGTGATATGGAAAAAGACCTGGGGGTACAAGTTGACTGTAGACTTAATTGGAGCAACCAATG
Organism: Eleutherodactylus coqui; assembly: GCF_035609145.1. Classification (NCBI taxonomy): domain Eukaryota; kingdom Metazoa; phylum Chordata; class Amphibia; order Anura; family Eleutherodactylidae; genus Eleutherodactylus; species Eleutherodactylus coqui. The sequence continues at coordinate 69,219,018 of NC_089841.1, read as the reverse complement.
CCAGTCAGCTGCTGTAAAGGCAAATAAAGTTTTGGGGTGCATTAAGAGGTATAGGGGTGAGGGATGAGAATACTGTTCTTCCACTATATAAGGCACTTGTCAGGCCCCACATTGAATACTGTGTACAGTTCTGGACACCAGTACTCAGAAAAGACATTGCAGTGCTTGAGGGTGTTCAAAGAAGGGCAACTAAATTAATCAATGGAATGGGGGGACTGGAATACCCAGAGAGGCAATTGCGATTATTCACCCTAAAAAAAAAAAAGACAGTTGAGGGGTGACCAAATAACCATGTATAAATACACTAGGGGACAATACAAGGATCTCTCCCATGATCTGTTTATTCCCAGGACTGCAACGGTAACAAGAGGGCATCCTCTATGTTTAGAGGAAAGCAGGTTCCATCACCAAAACAGAAGGGGGTTCTTTACTATAAGAGTAGTCAGACTGTGGAATTCTCTGCCTGAGGGCGTGGTAATGGCAAAATCAATGGGTACATGGATTTATACAGCTCTCATTAAACTTAGTCTTCAGATATCTCCTAAGCTCCCTGTAGTGGTGGCTGAAGGCTGATATAAATTTATCATGCAACTCAGCATCCTACTGATGGCGGCAGGAACACCGAATTCTGTCATGTAATGATATGACTGTGAAGGAAAACAGAATTATAGATCTATTTACTCTAGTTAGTGCCAAAAGAATAGAAACACTTTATGAATGAGATTCCAAAATTAAAATCTCAACATCTTCCGACTTATTAAACTGATATACATTTGTAATTTTTTTCTCTGCTCAGAAAAGTGCTTTGGAGTCTTACAAGTAAGCAAGTACTAACTATTAAGCTGCAGGGTGTCAAGGCAGGTACTGAACTCATTCTTTATGTAACCAGGATAGTGATTACTCTGGGATAAACTGACCCAGCATGGACCATGGCTGCAGTTATATGGACACTATGGCAGGCTCCTAGTTAAACTTGAGTGGGTTCAAAGGTGGAGCGGACTACAATATCCACAGCAGTTATCAAAATTACAGTGATATAGATTAGAAAAGAGACGGCCAAGGGGCGACCTAATAACTATGTATACATATACTGTATCTGGGATCAATACAAAGATCTCGCCCGTCACCATTTATACTCAGGACTGTAGCTATAAGGCTTCATTTAGAATGCATCTTGCAGCCCGTCTATGGCGTTCATCCCAGGGTTCTGTCTGAAATGCTAAAATCGCATTCAGATGGAACCACAGGCTTACATAGCTAAAGACAGTTCTGGTCTGTGTTTTAGCAGGTTTCTGTTAGTTTCCAGCATTCGGTAGCTACTGTAGTTGGCTTTATCATAGGAACACTATAACAGGTAATATTATAAGAGAACTACATATCTCTATTAGTGCATGTGATTTATTTTATGGTGTGTCTTCAAATATTTCCAGGTATCACTGGCTGAGGGACACAAGTTTCAGCGTGACGTTGAGCTCCTTGCTTATTACTCAGAGATGAACAAACCAAGTGTGACTGTGGAGGCCGGGCAGGTATCTTCTGATGCTGTCAAGGAGCTAGAATCATCAGGTGACTCATATGCATTGTACCATGACCCTATTCTGCCCTAAATGCTATTCTCTACGAGGGTGAAATTCTGTTCCAGATGTCGGTCGAGATCCCCGAAAATGAGATTCGGATGGAACCCTGGGAAAAAACCATATACTTGCATTTGTCACACGAAGACCAATAAGATCCACTTTTGATAAAGTTCCCATTATATTAAAATATGTTGTATCTGAAGGATAGAACAGCATAGCTGATTACATTATTCAATCCTCCAAATATAATGCAAACAAATGGAAACATTGTGAAATGGAGACCTAATTGGTTGTCTTCGTTGGACAAATGAAATTCTTTGGTTCTTTCCAGGGATTCTATCTGAATCCTGTTTTCAGGAATTTAGAAGAAAGCCAGAGACAAAACCTCTGGACATGATGTGAGCCCAGGATTAGAAACACAAGTTAATATTCGTGTAGATATGATAGCTTTTACTGGATAACAAAATAAAAGGAATGATGTTACTATCATCAGCTGGTTTGGCAAACTTTCCAGCAAGGTAAACAATTGTTGCTCCTCAGTCCAAGTGCTGAAACTAGCAGATTGTCATTTATCGTATCTAAAATTCCTAAAACGATTACCTCGGCCAATCAAATCTCCCTTCAGAGCATCCAATGCATTATGTAGGAGTACTAAGTTGCTGAAACAAGTTTTTAATTCTATTTTCAGGATGAAGGGTGTACTGTACAGACAGATCTTCTACAGCTAGATTGGGATGTGTTATTAGTGCTAAACCCAGTCATCACTTAGGGAATTGTATTGATCTTGAATTACTTTATGGACAAAAGCTATGTTCTTTGGTGAACCACAAATCCAAGTCATACCTTTAACATCAACCATTGCATCCTCACTATTTGGCTGTGGCAGTAGCTCAGTGCTAGCAAACCCGTAACTAGCTTTTGGTGGAAAGGGACATTGCCTTATATAGTCTCTGCCACCAGGTCCAGCTAAGTAACACTACAAACCTATGCCTATGTATTCGTATGCTGTTGTGAAGCAATCAACATGAAACGCCTCACCAATAAGGGCATCTGAGGCTGGACCTCCTCAGCACCATATTGGTTGGGCATAGCCATTGCACCAGAGAACCTCAAAGGCATTACAAATGATCAGTAATCAAGCACAGGATGTCAGCACAGAACAGTATTGTCTTACTCTCTTGACCTGCAGGGAATTGCCATGCGACCAGAGGTCCTGCAGCAGTACAGATCCTGGCAAATATACAATCATGAAACAGGATAGTTTAATAATAATAATCTTTATTTGTATAGCGCCAACTTATTCCGCAGCGTTTTCAGGCATCGGATAAATGCAAAACAATACAACAATTACAATGTGAGGTACATTTGGTTTGAAACAAATGGGTCGGCGGTGGTACATGAGGTGCAAGGAAGTGAGGGGGGTGGGTAGGAGCGAGGCATGGGGAACACAGGCAGTAGGGAATTTCATGTGGAAATCAGTTATTAGAAGGCAAACGGGGAAGAGGCGGTAAGGAGGTGCTAGGGTAGAGGTCGTATGCGATAGGCAGGGTGTAAGGTGTGGGGAGCCATAGGGAGGGGCGGGGGACTAGGTCAGGGGATTCAGTATGCTTCCCTGAAGAGGTGCATTTTTAAGGCACGTCTGAAATTTCATCGGAAATTATCCGGATGCCTTGGGGTAGAGTGTTCAAGAGGATGGGTGCTGCTCTGGTGAAGTTCGTATTACAGGGGTGTTTAGTCTGAGTGTGTTAGCTGATCGGAGTGAGCGGGGTGGGTGGTGTACTGACAGGAGGGAGGCGATGTATGGTGGCGCGGCGCCATGTAGAGCTTTGTGAGTGAGGTAGAGGAATTTAAATTTAGTTCTGCAGTGGATGAGCAGCCAATGCAGTGACTGGCATAGTACAGAGGCGTCTGAGTAACGGCTGGATAGAAAAATGAGCCTAACTGCCGCATTTAGTATAGATTGGAGTTGAGCAAGTCTAGAGTGGGGGAGGCCGATGAGTAGCGAGTTGCAGTGGTCAAGCCTGGAGTGGATGAGGGCGACCACGAGTGTCTTTAGCGTGTCTGTGGTGAGGAACGGCCGTATTTTAGCAATATTTCTGAGGTGCATGTGGCATGTTTGGGCCAGAGATTGGATATGGGGGATAAAGGAGAGGTCAGAGTCCAGTGTGACCCCAAGGCAGCGGGCATGCCGTTGGGAGGTTGTTTTATTCAAATGGTGGCTTTTATACCAATTACAACTTTTATAATGAAGAAAGCCTGGAAACAATCAGTATGCCAACAAATATCCCTACAACAACCTGTCACAGATGTCCTCAACTTTACAGACTGAACTTTTGTTCACAGAAGGCATGAGATGTTCAAGGAGCTGTTTTGAAATGTTTTCCCTTATTAATGTGGTTTCTGAAAGAGACTGTCGTTTTTCAAAACTAACTTTCATATACTTTAATGGAGAGTGACTACAAAGAGGATCTCTCACTCGGGAGGACCGGTCCTGCCTTGTATTACATGGACAACTCAATGATGTGAACATATACTGTATAATGCTTAGTTCCCATAAGGTGGCGCTGTAGCAAAAGTGAACACCAACTGCCAGGTTTCCACTTAGATTTCAGTTAATTGTTAATTGTCACAGGAGCAGGAGACTTTGTGATTAGCTTGTTGTCATAGGTTCCTTCAAACTTGTAAAGATTGCCCAAAGCAGGCTACTTTAATTTTAATGGTTTTATTGACAGGACATGCCAAAACACATGACATTCCTCCTATATTTCCGCATTTGAATATGTCCATACATGAAGACTGTGCCTTGCTTCTTCTGTTGTACGCAACTAATTGATTTCTTGTTTCCCTATTCTGTAGGATCTTTGATCACCGAGTCTGTTGCCATGTTGAACTTTTATCCCAGTTTCCCAGCTGGACAGGAACAGACAAACTGTGGGGAATTTATCTTTGTGGTGGACCGGTCTGGGAGTATGGAGTGTCCAATGAACTCAGAGCCAAATGCGCCACTACGTTTTCAAAGTGCGAAGGTCGGTGAGCTGATTCCAGGGGACCACTGGGAGAGATCATCTACTTAGTAGCCATTTTGAATGGTTTATCATATAATCCACGCACCTTATTTACTAGAGGGGACATACAGTGTTCTATTCCTTTAATCTATCAAGTCACTCAGTTTTCTCTCTGTTTCTTATGCAGGAGACCCTGGTCCTTCTATTGAAGAGTTTGCCTCTCGGTTGTTACTTTAATATCTTTGGCTTTGGTTCAGATTTTGAATCTATCTTCATGTAAGTTTAATATGAATGCTTTTAGTATCACATTTGTGCATGTATACATTTTTGTAAACTTTTGGGGAAATGTTAAATTGTGCTTTTTATCACTTTTATACAGTAACACTGATCTTGGTAGCTTTTCATCATGCAAATTCTCCTTTTGATGCTCCACCCATAAATTCTTGAGCCATAAGACAATCTAGTGCTTCAAATTTTGCTCTGTTATTTCATTATTTATCAGTTTATTACTTCGCTTATTTTTGTTCTTCAGGGAGAGTAAGGAGTATACACAACAATCCATGGAAGAAGCTGTTAAAAAGGTCAATGAGATGGAAGCAGACTTGGGAGGAACGGAAATCTTGCAACCCTTAAAGAAAATCTATAAAACTGCTGGGATGCCAGACTACCCGAGACAGGTTAGCCACTCAAACAATCTGAGAACCTGTTTGGGTTTTATATGTGAGTGCTGGAACTGCTGTATTACACTTTGTCTACTCAATAACCAGGTATCTGTATAGGTTACATTTAATATGTACAGCTGTACAGGGACCCAACAGACAAGACAGTCCACCAGTATCTTCAAAAATGTATAATAGTGTGTCCTAGTGTCTGTTATATTACATTATAATATTAGGGTCTACAAACCTTCCCATTGATCTCAATCTACAATTGAGATCTTTACTAGAGATGAGCGAACGTACTCGTTTAGGGCAATTACTTGATCGAGCATCGCTTTTTTCGAGTAACTGCCTAATCGGGCAAAAAGATTCGGGGGGCGCCGGGGGTGAGCGGTGGGGTTGCGCGGGGGAGTGGGGGGAGGGGGAAGAGAGAGCGAGCTCCCCCCTGTTCCCCATTGCTAACCCCTGCTCCACCTCCCACCCTCACCCCCACCCTCCCCCCGGCGCCCCCCCCTGAATCTTTTCGCCCGAGTAGGCAGTTACTCGAAAAAAGCGATGCTCGATCGAGTAATTGCCCTAAACGAGCACGTTCGCTCATCTCTAATCTTTACGTATAGAGTAAAACCATCTTTCTGTATATATGACATCTGATGGAGCATGTAATTATTTCTCTCTGTTAGATTGTTTGTATGAAATTTAGGGCTTAGAGGGGTCTCATAGCAGCCCTATTTTGGCTCCATACAAAATGAAGCCATAATACAGCTGTGTGCCTAACCTCTTAGATTGTGGGTCTTTAGACCCTTCCTGATATCCCTGCAACCTCTTAGATGCTGTGGTCAAAGCTGACCATGGAATGCAAGTGGCTATACAGAGGAGGGGACAAGGTGTTATGGGATGACACAATATATTACAATACAAATGGATTGCTGAGTATTGTACAAGCCATCAAGAGATCACATGTTCAAACTCCTTTTGTATATGTAATGAAAAGTTTATTTAAAAAAAAACCCTACTTTTTTTTTTTTTTTACATAAAAAAGTATGAATAATCCTCCACCCAAATCAAAATAATACAAAGGCTATGTTCACATTACATGAATGGAACCTTACTTGGATGGGGAAAAGGGATTTCTCACTTGTTTTTTCCCTCCGTTTTTTAATTTAGCATTACAAGGGAAAGTCAGTATACAATAGGGAAGAATTTCTAATTTTATTGGGGTAATTTAAAAAAAAAGAATTGAACAACATACAGATTAATTTTGCCATTCTATGATAACTTTTCACTATTTTTTTATTTATGATGTTTTAAGGTTTTTCTTTTCACGGATGGAGAGGTTGGAAACACAAAAGAAGTGGTCAATGAAGTCCAGAAAAATTCTGATAACCACCGGTAATACTAACGACCCTCTCATGTTACTGTTTCAATCTGCATGCCTTTTCTCCCAAATGCAGTGACTGCCAACCTTTTTTGAAACATTAAAGGAATTGTCCGAGTTATAACATCTCAGTACAATCCCTTCCCCACTGAGTAACATAACTAATAATGATATACTCACCTCTCGCCGCTCCCACTGTGTCCTGCACCAGTGCACAATCCCACCATCTGGTCTGTTTACACCTGCAGTCTTCTCCCATTCATGGGACATCACAGGGGCTTCAATAATTAACACAGCTCAGCAATCAATCGGGATACAGGAGAGGTGAGTATATCACTATCTGTTACTCAGTGAGAAAGCGGTTTTACCGAGATGTTAAAACTCAAACAACTCCTTTAATTAACCCTGGAATCTTTTTTTTTTTCTTTTCCTCCCAACTCATTGGACCAATAGCCTTAATCCCACCTCAAAGAAGACTTGTAAAATAACAACCAGCATTATAGTTTCACAAATATTTTGCTTTGACTGACCCACCATCAAGTATCTTTGTATAGGCAGAAATCCTACATTTCTTAAGACAAAGATGACCGCTCATGTGGATGCTGTCTTCCGACAAACACCTGACCAGGTCCACACTATTATTTATCTTGCTGTTTCTTTGCTGTAATCACTATATAGCTCCTGGTGTTCAACCCGCTACCTGGTGGTGGATAGGTTGATTAAACAGCTGATTCTAGAGGTGTACATTATATAACTATAATAGCCCATGCATCTTTCTCTAGTGAAACAATACATGACAAATCAATGGATAATGTAGTGCATCATCCACGAAGGCCCAATGATTTTATACAGTTTCCTTATTATTTCATCCCTAGTTGATTGCCTGTAACCAAATATTTCTGGTCCTTCAATGGTGAATAGAAGAAAATATTTCAAGAGGCCAGTTACCTGGCATCTAAAACCACAAGAAATTGGGCAAAATACCGAACAATAAGCTAACATTACTCTTGGTTGATCATGGTTTTGAGGTCAGAGTGGAGCACAAACACTAAAATAGCTGAAAAGTGATTGATAAATTCATGATCACCATCATATACTTTGCATTACATTTTACAATAACATACATAAAGCTCCGGGGTAAATACCTTTTTGTACAGGTTAATTATGATATTCTTGATTTCATATTCTTGATTTCTGTGTAGATGCTTCACATTTGGCATTGGTGAAGGAGCCTCCACATCCCTCATCAAGGGCATGGCCAGAGCAGGAGGTGGAATATTTGAGTTCATCACTGGCAAAGACAGAATGCAGACCAAGGTGAGTGGCGGTCTTCTCTGTTGGATGCTTTCCTCCTTGACTTTCTGGTATTGTTGTCATTAGCATGTACACTGTGTCAGATCCCAATGAGGATTGTATCTGGTACAAAAGGCATCTATTCAGTATTTATTCACATATGCCCTTTCACTGATAAACATCCCAATAATAAGATATGGTTGTATAGATAAACCCAGCTAATGGAGCGGTAATGACATCTTGGATATGGAAATCCAATTGTTTTAAGAAATAAATTACAAAACTTTTTTAATCTACTCGGTTCTTCAGGCTCTGAAATGTTCCAAAAAAGGATTGCATCTGATACAACAGGCATCTTTTCACTATTTGTCCTTTTTACTGATTAACCTGTTAAGAACCAGGGTGTTTTGGGATTTTTTTTCTTCAGCTACCAAAATTATTTTAGCTACATATTTTTTTCTGTGATACATAGGGCTATTTTTTTTCTTTTTTTGCTGAATTTTTTTCCCGTGTTTTTTAGTTTATTTGGCATAAAAAGCTAAAAAAATGTTTTTTTTTTATTTAGTTTATTTTTTAAATTAGTAAATTTAAGCTAAAATAAAGAATTGGAATGAGTTCCTCATTTTCTTTTGGATGTTTTTGATATATAATTTGTATAGTTTTGGATTACAGGCCGCATGTGGCAACGGTTTTGGTTAGAGTCGGTGGTGGGTCATTTTCTTTTTTTATGTATTTTTCTTTTATTCTGTAAATTTTTTTACTCATTTTTGTAATTATTCTTTTTACCATCTATATTCCCCATGACGTCATATAAGATCTTTGGAAGTCGTTCACATTGTTTTTTTTTTGTATTTTTTACTTTTCCACTGTAGCTGGAGCATACATAAGAGCCCAAGTTACAGGGAAAAACATTCCCCTGTAGTGACCATAATCACTAACAGAGCTTATCTGGGTCTGTTAGGACCCTGCAGCTCTTCTGTGACAGAAGGCACCCAGCGCTCACGCAATACTTCCACTTTCACTCTTTAGTACATAGCGCTCATTGAGCGTGATGTAGCTTTGAAAGAAGAAGATAGAAGCGGTTAAGAACTGCTTCCCCCTTCTCCTCTGGGTCCTTGGCTGTGTCTGACAGCTGAAGACCCAACCTCCTCCTGATTGCAGGTGCAGAGGCTTTAATCCCACACCATATTTATGCTGGGATTAAAGCTTAGGACCAAGCACTGTATATTTACCGCACTTGGTCCTTAAGAGGTTAACATCCCAATAATATAAAGTATGGTCGTACAGATTAACCCAACTAACAAAGCAATATTTTGTATATGGAAGTCCAATTCTTTTAAGAAATAAATTACAAAACTTTTTTTCTTCTACTAGGTTCTTCGGGCTCTGAAATGTTCCTTACAGCCCACTGTGAAGAATGTCTCACTGACTTGGTCCCTTCCTTCTGGCATGGAAGCCATTCTCCTGTCTAAAGTCCCTACTGCCATCTTCCAGGGTCAAAAGGCCATTATCTATGCCCAACTGAAAGGAAAGGTAAGTATTATCAATTCCAAGAGCCCAAACCCCAAACACTCCACTCATAAAACCTCACCATTATCTTAACTTGCTTATCCCTAAGCCTTTTCTTCACCCCTTATATCTGTTGGGTCTATAAATAGTGTTCACAGCCACTTGTCCACTTGACTATGTTCATGTTTTATTGCATAACACCATTGGCAAGTCATTAAAGCTTACCTTTCCATTTCCTAGGTGGAGACTGAAGCGGAGGGGGAGGTTTGCCTGCAGTACAATTTTAAGGATGAACCTTTTAAAAACACCATTTGTTTCCCTCTTAAAGTTGAAAAAGTTGAAAGGTAATTTATTTCTATGGGGCAGTTCACAAGGAATCGCAAGAAACCTAGAGAGTAATGGGGCAACATAAAGAATTAAATCCAGCAGTGCATTTTGGGGGAAAATAACGTGAACATTAACAACCTGACTTACAGATTTAACATCCCCGCTATGTGTTCGGCTAGGGGTGTTAAGGGTGTCCGTAATACAGCTTTCACCTCTTCACCAGTTTGATCATACAGTGCCTCCATCCGAACCTTCTGCAGGCTTGTGACCATGGTGCGGTTAGACTCCTCCACCTGTGATTAATTTGGGAAAACTCCTAAAACTTATCTGAACTTTTTAGTAGAAAATGATTGTGGTCAATCAAAGCAAACTGCGACTTTATGGTTTCCCCTCTTCTTGGTAAATGTACTAACAGATGAAAACAGTTTGGCAAGTTTTGTAACATTCACCATGTGCATGAGGTAAACTGCAAGCTCATATAAACCCCCAGATAACCTGGACCCTATGCAGCGGGGCTTATCAGCTTCATGCAATTAGTTATAAAGGGATGTGGAGGATCCCTGGCTTTAAGGTTGGTTTAACCCATACATTTATACAAAATCTTTTATTCAGGTCATCCACGTTGTCTGTGGACAGGTGGATGCGTCTGTCAGTTGTCTCAGCCCCAGCTGCGCTGAACACCCTTTCTGATAGCACATGGGCAGCATGGCAGGCAAGCACCTCAGAAGCATGTTGTGCAAGCTCTGGCCACTTGTTTTTTTTTAAATCTTATCCACAAGCTGCAGAAATAATCCACACAAACCCTGTGCGGTAATTGTCAGGTGGTGTGTTATTCCTTCCTGCAGCATGTCAATTTTATCGCAGTTTCTGATGCAGAATTGTCTTCTCAATGAGGGGATGAATTCCGCACAGAAATATGCATTAAAATCCGCTTTCAAACCACCAAATGGAATGGGTTTTAAGGCAGGCTTTCCAATCCTGATCTGCAATGGAATGCTTGCTGCAGATATTGTGTTGCAAATCAGCCCTTGTGCTGCAAATCAGCCCCATGTGGACCCAGCCTCCAGGCCTCCCCTATCTTCTCCTTGTCTCCACTCCCTACTCCTCCTCCTTGACATGTCACAAACCAGCAGATCTCAGCAGCAGGTGTTCATACTCCGCACAAGATAAGCCTGAAAGTCTGTTCATTCATCTGAATGTAAATCTTCCTGCAACAGCACATGGATTTCCGAAAGCCCCATTCAGATGAATCAGCCAGTTGCAGTAATTTCTATAATAAATCTGTCATGTTTGAATATAACAAAAGAGTGAATTGTTGACTGATACAATTAATAACTTTTTGTTGTCCTGCCTCTTGATAGTAAGCCTGGTTTCTTCCTGGAAGAATTATATATAATGTCCATGCTGACAACAAACCAAGACACAGATTTACCCAACTTCTAATTCCCTTTCTTCCCCCAGACCCACCATCCATAGGCTGGCAGCCAAGTCTCTGATCTCAGAGCTGGAAAGTGGAACGGACTCAAAGTCTGAGGAGGTGAAGAAGAAAATCCTGGAGACCAGTCTGCAGTCTAGAGTCATCTCCTCGCTCACTGCCTTTGTAGCTGTTAATAAGGACACCAAGACTCCAGTGGAAGGTCCTCCAGTCCAAAGAGACATCCCCGCTCCAGGTACTGATCTCTTTACTGTCTGATTTACACCAGGATTTGTAGTAATGATGCCATGTAAAAATATTAATTATAACATACAGTAAATCCTCATAGAATATGATGGCATGGTGCATGGTACATTTTCAACTGTAATATGTCATATGTGCAAACATACTGTACAAATTTTTCATAAAACATATATTTCTATTTGTTTACTTTATTCTCGAAGGACATTTGAAAAACTTGTTTTAGTTTTCTTTTAACCATTTCGGAGACGTACAAATTTAACATTAATTATTAAAATTTTGAGGAACATTTTGTTTACCTACAAGAAGCCAAGATTGCAAAGGCTCATAAGTATTAGGGTTAGAGATGAGCAAGCACCAAAATGCTCGGGTGCTCGTTACTCGGGACGAAATTTTCGCGATGCTCGAGGGTTCGTTTCTAGTAACGAACCCCATTGAAGTCAATGGGCGACCCGAGCATTTTTGTATTTCGCCGATGCTCGCTAAGGTTTTCATGTGTGAAAATCTGGGCAATTCAAGAAAGTGATGGGAACGACACAGCAACGGATAGGGCAGGCGAGGGGCTACATGTTGGGCTGCATCTCAAGTTCCCAGGTCCCACTATTAAGCCACAATACCGGCAAGAGTGGCCCCCCCCCCTCCCAACAACTTTTACTTCTGAAAAGCCCTCATTAGCATGGCATACCTTAGCTAAGCACCACACTACCTCCAACAAAGCACAATCACTGCCTGCATGACACTCCGCTGCCACTTCTCCTGGGTAACATGCTGCCCAACCCCCCCCCCGCACGATAGTGTCCACAGCGTACACCAAATTGTCCCTGCCCAGCCTTCAGCTGCCCTCATGCCACGCCACCCTCATGTCTATTTATAAGTGCGTCTGCCATGAGGAGGAACTGCAGGCACACACTGCAGAGGGTTGGCACGGCTAGGCAGCGACCCTCTTTAAAAGGGGCGGGGCGATAGCCCACAATGCTGTACAGAAGCAATGAGAAATATAATCCTGTGCCACCGCCATCAGGAGCTGCACACGTGGGCATAGCAATGGGGAACTTATGTGCCACACACTATTCATTCTGTCAAGGTGTCTGCATGCCCCAGTCAGACCGGGCTTTTTAATTCATAGACACAGGCAGGTACAACTCCCTATTGTGAAGTCCCTGTGGACCGACAGCATGGGTGGCTCCCTGGAACCCACCGGCGGTACATAAAAATATCCCATTGCATTGCCCAACACAGCTGAGGTAGTAATGTCGTGCTTAATACAGGTGGGCTTCGGCCCACACTGCATGCCCCAGTCAGACTGGGGTTCTTTAGAAGTGGAAACAGATGCATTTATAATTCCCTGTGGACTCACAGCATGGGTGGGTGCCAGGAAGCCACCGGCGGTACATAAAAATATCCCATTGCATTGCCCAACACAGCTGAGGTAGTAATGTCGTGCTTAATACAGGTGGGCTTCGGCCCACACTGCATGCCCCAGTCAGACTGGGGTTCTTTAGAAGTGGAAACAGATGCATTTATAATTCCCTGTGGACCCACAGCATGGGTGGGTGCCAGGAAGCCACCAGCGGTACATAAAAATATCCCATTGCATTGCCCAACACAGCTGAGGTAGTAATGTCGTGCTTAATACAGGTGGGCTTTGGCCCACACTGCATGCCCCAGTCTGACTGGGGTTCTTTACAAGTGGACAGATGTAGGTTAAACTCCGTGTGCACCTACAGCATGGGTGGCTCCCTGGAACCCATCGGCGGTACATAAATGTATCCCATTCCAGTGCCCTACTCAGCAGAGCTAACGTCAGATACAATACAGGTGGGCTTCGACCCACAGTGCATGCCCAGTCAGACTGGTAATATGTACCTTAACAGTAACCGCGTTGGTGGTAATGTGGTGGTGACTGCGGACCTAGTAGCGCGGTTTTATTTTGTTGGTTTTCGGAATGTGGCCAGGATTAAGTGGGCCGTGGCGGGGGATGTTTTTGAGGCACTACGTGTCCTCTCCACGTGTCCGTGGTTATATGCACCTTAACAGTAACCGCGTTGGTGGTAATGTGGTGGTGACTGCGGACCTAGTAGCGCGGTTTTATTTTGTTGGTTTTTGGAATGTGGCCAGGATTAAGTGGGCCGTGGCGGGGGATGTTTTTGAGGCACTACGTGTCCTCTCCACGTGTCCGTGGTTATATGCACCTTAACAGTAACAGAGTTGGTGGGAAATGGCCTCGCCGCCATCATGTCTTTGGGAAGCCTCTGTTTCCACACCCCAGAGACATACCATTAGCAGCGGTATAGGCAGAGCCCATAATTAGTAACATTTCAGCGGTAGCATTAGGGACAGGCCCCACTAACATATCACTAGCAGCATTATAGGGGGAGCACAGTATTAGTTCCATTTCAGTAGTAGTAGCAGTCCAGACAGGCCCCAATAACAATTCCGAAGCAGCAGTATAGTGGGAGCGCAGTCTTAGTTCCATTTCAGTAATAGTAGCAGTCCAGACAGGCCCCAGTAACAATTCCGAAGCAGCAGTATAGTGGGAGCGCAGTCTTAGTTCCATTTCAGTAGTAGTAGCAGTCAAGGCAGGCCCCAGTAACAATTCCGAAGCAGCAGTATAGTGGGAGCGCAGTCTTAGTTCCATTTCAGTAATAGTAGCAGTCCAGACAGGCCCCAGTAACAATTCCGAAGCAGCAGTATAGTGGGAGCGCAGTCTTAGTTCCATTTCAGTAATAGTAGCACTCAAGACAGGCCCCAGTAACAATTCCGAAGCAGCAGTATAGTGGGAGCGCAGTCTTAGTTCCATTTCAGTAATAGTAGCACTCAAGACAGGCCCCAGTAACAATTCCGAAGCAGCAGTATAGTGGGAGCGCAGTCTTAGTTCCATTTCAGTAATAGTAGCACTCAAGACAGGCCCCAGTAACAATTCCGAAGCAGCAGTATAGTGGGAGCGCAGTCTTAGTTCCATTTCAGTAATAGTAGCAGTCCAGACAGGCCCCAGTAACAATTCCGAAGCAGCAGTATAGTGGGAGCGCAGTCTTAGTTCCATTTCAGTAATAGTAGCACTCAAGACAGGCCCCAGTAACAATTCCGAAGCAGCAGTATAGTGGGAGCGCAGTCTTAGTTCCATTTCAGTAATAGTAGCAGTCCAGACAGGCCCCAGTAACAATTCCGAAGCAGCAGTATAGTGGGAGCGCAGTCTTAGTTCCATTTCAGTAGTAGTAGCAGTCAAGGCAGGCCACAGTAACATTCCCATTGCAGCAGTTTAGGGAGATAACAGTCTCTTTCACATTTCAGTAGCTGCAGTATAGACAAGGCCCCAGTTACATTTATGTAGCTAAAGTGTAGGCCAACCCCACACACCTTTCTGTACCATGAGTGCAGGCGAAGAACATAGAAATTACTATGATTACACTGTAGGTGAGGGCCCAAAAAAATTGGTGTACCAACAGTAGTAATGTACCTCAGAAAAAATTGGCCATGCCCAACCAAGATGGCAGGTGAAACCCATTAATCGCTTTGGTTAATGTGGCTTAAGTGGTAACTAGGCCTGGAGGCAGCCCAGTTTAACGAAAAATTGGTTCAAGTTAAAGTTTCAACGCTTTTAGGAGCATTGAAACGTATAAAAATTGTTTAGAAAAATTATATGAGTGAGCCTTGTGGCCCTAAGAAAAATTGCCCGTTCTGCGTGATTACGTGAGGTTTCAGGAGGAGGAGCAGGAGGAGGAGGAGGAATATTAGACACATTGATGAAGCAGAAATGTCCCCGTTTTGGATGGTGAGAGAGAACGATGCTTCCATCCGCGGGTGCAGCCTACGTATTGCTTAGGTATCGCTGCTGTCCGCTGGTGGAGAAGAGAAGTCTGGGGAAATCCAGGCTTTGTTCATCTTGATGAGTGTTAGCCTGTCGGTACTGTCAGTTGACAGGCGGGTACGCTTATGTGTGATGATTCCCCCAGCCGCACTAAACACCCTCTCTGACAAGACGCTAGCCGCAGGACAAGCAAGCACCTCCAGGGCATACAGCGCAAGTTCAGGCCACGTGTCCAGCTTCGACACCCAGTAGTTGTAGGGGGCAGAGGCGTCACGGAGGACGGTCGTGCGATCGGCTACGTACTCCCTCACCATCCTTTTACAGTGCTCCCGCCGACTCAGCCTTGACTGGGGAGCGGTGACACAGTCTTGGTGGGGAGCCATAAAGCTGTCCAGGCCCTTAAAGACTGTTGCACTGCCTGTGCTGTACATGCTGCTCGATCTCCGCACCTCCCCTGCTACCTGGCCCTCGGAACTGCGCCTTCTGCCACTAGCGCTGTCGGATGGGAATTTTACCATCAGCTTGTCCGCCAGGGTCCTGTGGTATAGCAACACTCTCGAACCCCTTTCCTCTTCGGGAATGAGAGTGGAAAGGTTCTCCTTATACCGTGGGTCGAGCAGTGTGTACACCCAGTAATCCGTAGTGGCCAGAATGCGTGCAACGCGAGGGTCACGAGAAAGGCATCCTAACATGAAGTCAGCCATGTGTGCCAGGGTACCTGTACGCAACACATGGCTGTCTTCACTAGGAAGATCACTTTCAGGATCCTCCTCCTCCTCCTCCTCCTCCTCCTCAGGCCATACACGCTGAAAGGATGACAGGCAAGCAGCATGGGTACCGTCAGCAGTGGGCCAAGCTGTCTCTTCCCCCTCCTCCTCATCCTCCTCATGCTCCTCCTCCTCAACGCGCTGAGATATAGACAGGAGTGTGCTCTGACTATCCAGCAACATACTGTCTTCCCCCGCCTCCGTTTCCGAGCGCAAAGCATCTGCCTTTATGCTTTGCAGGGAACTTCTCAAGAGGCATAGCAGAGGAATGGTGACGCTAATGATTGCAGCATCGCCGCTCACCACCTGGGTAGACTGCTCAAAGTTTCCAAGGACCTGGCAGATGTCTGCCAACCAGGCCCACTCTTCTGAAAATAATTGAGGAGGCTGACTCCCACTGCGCCGCCCATGTTGGAGTTGGTATTCCACTATAGCTCTACGCTGCTCATAGAGCCTGGCCAACATGTGGAGCGTAGACTTCCACCGTGTGGGCACGTCGCACAGCAGTCGGTGCACTGGCAGATTAAAGCGATGTTGCAGGGTGCGCAGGGTGGCAGCGTCCGTGTGGGACTTGCGGAAATGTGTGCAGAGCCGGCGCACCTTTACGAGCAGGTCTGACAAGCGTGGGTAGCTTTTCAGAAAGCGCTGAACCACAAAATTAAAGACGTGGGCCAGGCATGGCACGTGCGTGAGGCTGCCGAGCTGCAGAGCCGCCACCAGGTTACGGCCGTTGTCACACACGACCATGCCCAGTTGGAGGCTAAGCGGCGCAAGCCAGCGGTCGGTCTGCTCTGTCAGACCCTGCAGCAGTTCGTGGGCCGTGTGCCTCTTATCTCCTAAGCTGAGTAGTTTCAGCACGGCCTGCTGACGCTTGCCCACCGCTGTGCTGCCACGCCGCGCGACACCGACTGCTGGCGACGTGCTGCTGCTGCTGACACATCTTGATTGCGAGACAGAGGTTGCGGAGGAGGAGGAGGGTGCTTTAGTGGAGGAAGCATACACCGCCGCAGATACCACCACCGAGCTGGGGCCCGCAATTCTGGGGGTGGGTAGGACGTGAGCGGTCCCAGGCTCTGACTCTGTCCCAGCCTTCACTAAATTCACCCAATGTGCCGTCAGGGAGATGTAGTGGCCCTGCCCGCCTGTGCTTGTCCACGTGTCCGTTGTTAAGTGGACCTTGGCAGTAACCGCGTTGGTGAGGGCGCGTACAATGTTGCGGGAGACGTGGTCGTGCAGGGCTGGGACGGCACATCGGGAAAAGTAGTGGCGACTGGGAACTGAGTAGCGCGGGGCCGCCGCCGCCATCATACTTTTGAAGGTCTCCGTTTCCACAAGCCTATACGGCAGCATCTCAAGGCTGATAAATTTGGCTATGTGGACGGTTAACGCTTGAGCGTGCGGGTGCGTGGCGGCGTACTTGCGCTTGCGCTCCAACACTTGCGCTAGTGACGGCTGGACGGTGCGCTGAGAGACATTGGTGGATGGGGCCGAGGACAGCGGAGGTGAGGGTGTGGGTGCAGGCCAGGAGACGGTAGTGCCTGTGTCCTGAGAGGGGGGTTGGATCTCAGTGGCAGGTTGGGGCACAGGGGGAGAGGCAGCGGTGCAAACCGGAGGCGGTGAACGGCCTTCGTCCCACCTTGTGGGGTGCTTGGCCATCATATGTCTGCGCATGCTGGTGGTGGTGAGGCTGTTGGTGGTGGCTCCCCGGCTGATCTTGGCGCGACAAAGGTTGCACACCACTGTTCGTCGGTCGTCAGGCGTCTCTGTGAAAAACTGCCAGACCTTAGAGCACCTTGGCCTCTGCAGGGTGGCATGGCGCGAGGGTGCGCTTTGGGAAACAGTTGGTGGATTATTCGGTCTGGCCCTGCCTCTACCCCTGGCCACCGCACTGCCTCTTGCAACCTGCCCTGCTGCTGCCCTTGCCTCCCCCTCTGAAGACCTGTCCTGAGTAGGCGTTGCAAACCAGGTGGGGTCAGTCACCTCATCGTCCTGCTGCTCTTCCTCAGAATCCTCTGTGCGCTCCTCCCTCGGACTTACTGCCCTTACTACTACCTCACCGATAGACAACTGTGTCTCATCGTCATCGTCCTCCTCACCCACTGAAAGGTCTTGAGACAGTTTCCGGAAGTCCCCAGCCTCATCCCCCGGACCCCGGGAACTTTCCAATGGTTGGGCATCAGTGACGATAAACTCCTCTGGTGGGAGAGGAACCACTGCTGCCCAACCTGAGCAGGGGCCCGAGAACAGTTCCTGGGAGTCTGCCCGCTCCTGAGCATGTGTCATTGTAGTGGAGTGAGGAGGCTGGGAGGAAGGAGGAGCAGCAGACAGAGGATTCGGATTTGCAGCAGTGGACGGCGCAGAACTGTGGGTGGACGATAGGTTGCTCGAAGCACTTTCTGCCATCCACGACAGGACCTGCTCACACTGCTCATTTTCTAATAAAGGTCTCCCGCGTGGACCCATTAATTGTGCGATGAATGTGGGGATGCCAGAAACGTGCCTCTCTCCTAATCGCGCAGCAGTCGGCTGCGATACACCTGGATCAGGAGTTCGGCCTGTGCCCACACCCTCACTTGGCTCTCCGCGTCCTCGGCCGCGTCCATGTCCTCTAGGCCTACCCCTACCCCTCAGCATGCTGTATTACCAGTGATTTGATTTCCCAGGCAGGAAATAAATTGGAGCAAGCCTGCAGGCCAAATACAATTTTTTCCCTTTTTTTTAAAGGAAAGGCCCACTGCGTATATTCACTAAATAATAAATGTGTTGTGGCCCTGCAATGTGTCACAGAACTGCAGTGTTGCAGAGTTATTAACTACAGCAGAGCGGTGATTTCCCCGGCAGGAAATAAATTGGCGCAAGCCTGCTGTTAAACTTAGCTGGCTGCGTATGATTTTTTTTACGTTCTCCACCCAGCACACACGTACAGCGAACGCTGAGGACTGTCAGAGGTCGGCCAAATACAATTTTTTCCCTTTTTTTCAAAGGAAAGGCCCACTGCTGCGTATATTCACTCAATAACAAATGTGTTGTGGCCCTGCAATGTGTCACAGAACTGCGGTGTTGCAGAGTTATTAACTACAGCAGAGCGGTGATTTCCCCGGCAGGAAATAAATTGGCGCAAGCCTGCAGGCCAAATACAATTTTTTCCCTTTTTTTTAAAGGAAAGGCCCACTGCGTATATTCACTCAATAATAAATGTGTTGTGGCCCTGCAATGTGTCACAGAACTGCAGTGTTGCAGAGTTATTAACTACAGCAGAGCGGTGATTTCCCCGGCAGGAAATAAATTGGCGCAAGCCTGCTGTTAAACTTAGCTGGCTGCGTATGATTTTTTTTACGTTCTCCACCCAGCACACACGTACAGCGAACGCTGAGGACTGTCAGAGGCAGGCCAAATTCAATTTTTTTCCCTTTTTTTTAAAGGAAAGGCCCACTGCGTATATTCACTCAATAATAAATGTGTTGTGGCCCTGCAATGTGTCACAGAACTGCAGCGTTGCAGAGTTATTAACTACAGCAGAGCGGTGATTTCCCCGGCAGGAAATAAATTGGCGCAAGCCTGCTGTTAAACTTAGCTTGCTGCGTATGATTTTTTTTACGTTCTCCACCCAGCACACACGTACAGCGAACGCTGAGGACTGTCAGAGGCAGGCCAAATTCAATTTTTTCCCTTTTTTTTAAAGGAAAGGCCCACTGCGTATATTCACTCAATAATAAATGTGTTGTGGCCCTGCAATGTGTCACAGAACTGCAGTGTTGCAGAGTTATTAACTACAGCAGAGCGGTGATTTCCCCGGCAGGAAATAAATTGGCGCAAGCCTGCTGTTAAACTTAGCTGGCTGCGTATGATTTTTTTTACGTTCTCCACCCAGCACACACGTACAGCGAACGCTGAGGACTGTCAGTGGCAGGCCAAATTCAATTTTTTTCCCTTTTTTTTAAAGGAAAGGCCCACTGCGTATAGTCACTCAATAATAAATGTCTTCTGGCCCTGCCTACACAATTCTGTCCCTGTAGTATTAATGCAGGGTGCAATGCTCTGCACGGCCGATTTTGAAAAAAAAAAGTGCAACACTGCTAACTGCAGCCTGCACAGTACTGCACACGGTTAGATGTGGCCCTAAGAAGGACCGTTGGGGTTCTTGAAGCCTACACTAACTCCTAACGCTCTCCCTATAGCAGCTCCGGCACCAGCAGCACTGTCCCTCAGCTATCTCACAAGGCATCTGTGGCGAGCCGCGGGAGGGGGCGACTTTTATACTCGGGTGACACCTGATCTCCCCAGCCACTCACAGCAGGGGGTGGTATAGGGCTGGAACATCACGTTGTAATGCCTTCCCTGTCTTTCAATTGGCCAGAAAAGCGCGCTAACGTCTCAGAGAGGAAACTGAAAGTAACCGGAACATCGCGTGGTACTCGTTACGAGTAACGAGCATCCCGAACACGCTAATATTCGCCCGAGCATCAAGCTCGGACGAGTACGTTCGCTCATCTCTAATTAGGGTGCATTTACATGAACGTATATCGGCTCAGTTTTCATGCCGAGCCGATATACGTCGTCCTCATCTGCAGGGGGGGAAGGCTGGAAGAGCCAGGAGCAGGAACTGAGCTCCCGCCTCCTCTCTGCCTCCTCTCCACCCCCTCTCCGCCCCTCTGCACTATTTGCAATGGGGAGAGGCGGGGCGGGGCGGGGCTAAGTTTAGTGAATTAGCCTCGCCCCGTCCCACCACTCCCCATTGCAAATAGTGCAGAGGGGCGGAGAGGGGGCGCAGAGGAGGCAGAGAGGAGCTCAGTTCCTGCTCCTGGCTCTTCCAGCCTCCACCACCCCACCCCCCCTGCAGATGAGGATGACTTATATCGGCTCAGCGTGAAAACCGAGCCGACATATGTTCGTGTGAATCCACCCTCAGAATGATATATACCCCCACAAATGAACCCATTTTCAAAAATACACTCCTTAATGTATTCACTGAGGGCTGTCATGAGTAAAAGTGAGGATTTGCACCCAAAATGGATACCCCTGTCTCTCCTGTGTTCAGAAATATACTCATTGTGGTCCTAATCTTATCTCTCTATGCACAACGGGGCCCAAACCGAAAGGAGCAGCCGGTGGCTTCCAGAACAGAAATTTTGCTTGAGGACGTTTCAGGGCCTATTGCACACTTGTAGTGCCCTTGAGCGGCCAAAATGATAGAGAACCCCTAAAATTACCCTATTTTGAAAATTAGACGCTTGACGAATTCATCTACGGGTGTACTGCATATTTTGACCCCACAATTTTTGAATTAATCTAAGCAAAGCAGAAGAAAAAAAAAATGTGATTTTCATTTTTTTGGCAATTGTGTCATTTTAAAAACTGTTTTTTTTTGTACAGCACACATATGAATGAAGACTTGCACCCCAAAATGGATATCCCTATTTCTCCTGTGTTCAGAAACATACTCATTGTATCCCTAATCCGCTGACTGGACACATGGCTTGGCCTATAATGGACGCAGCACCCTATTAGGCATTACCTAAATCTTAGATGAAAATATTAATAATAAACAGTAGTACTTACGGAGGCCTAGTTGGAATGGGCACAAGAGGCAATAAAACCCAGGATCCCTCCTCCTCCCATGCTTGCTGCAAACTCAACAATTTTTTCGGGGGTATTTTTTGACCTCAGTGGCAGGGATCGGATGTAACAAGTAGCGCTCTGTGAACCTTCACACCTCCCTAGACTGCTGAGGTGCGGCGGTCTCACACAGAAGGCGTTCAACAAGCTACTCCTGGAACGGCAGGGGACTTTTTGTAAATTACGTAGGCATTACAGGTAGCGATCTGAATAAGATAGATCACTACCTTTTTATACCACTTTACGATCACTGCTTCAGGCTCTTGGCTACTTTTTGGTAGCTGGGAGCAAGGAGCTGTCATGCTCCCTGAAACCGCAGCTTTATTCTACAGGGCCGAACTGTTTTCACAGCCCTGTAGAATAAAGCCCAGACACTTAGGACTTATCAGTCTTTTCATAATAGGAGCAGCCATGGCAGTGCTTACTGTATATATTAGAAATGAACAAAATTGATATTCAAAATCCGCACTGCAGTTTAGTTTTGCTATGGATTTTGTTTAGATTTCTTTTCTGCAGCATGTGGATGAGATTTGTTTAACCCTTAGCTGCCCAGAAACATTTGAGTGATAGCTGGCCTCCCGCTGCAACAGTGGGGATCCATAAGACACTGTTCCCCATTGTTAACACCTTACATATTGCACTCAATATTGATCACGGCATGTAAAGGGTTCACACAGAGGGAGGGTGCTCCTTCTGTGATGTCATCAGCCCTCTGCCATGTAATTGCTGAGGACAGAGGGGTGTGGCCATGGCAGCCAGTCACCAGTCAATGGCGTCCAGATTTGTCATGGCCTCTGATAGCTATTGTAAGCAATAGTGCATCGCAGTAAAGAAGTACTGCAATGCATTATCAGAGAGGTCATAGGATTACAGGTTTGAGTTCCGTACAGGGACATAAAAAAATTAAAGGAAAAAAACTGAAAAAAGTCACTTGTTTTACTCACGCTTTCCTCTTTGTTTAACAAAATATATATAAAAACTAGAGATGAGCGAATGTACTCGTTTAGGGCGATTTCGCAATCGAGCATCGATTTTTTCGAGTAACTGACTACTCGGGCGAAAAGATTCGGTATATATTTTCCAAAAAGAGGGTTGCTTTATGCAAACTAGAAAAACCTACATACATATAATATAGGTATCATTGTAATCCTACCAACCCCGTAGAAAAAATGCATCCTATCATTTATGCTGCTTGATTAGCGCTGTAAAAAAATGTCAGAAATCTTTTTTTTTTATCCTGCTCTGAAAAAAAATTAATAAGTTATGCTATAAGTATACGTACCCCAAAAATGGTGGCAATTAAAACTACAGCTTGTTATACAAAAAGCAAGCCTTCATTTGGTCATGTCAACGGAAAAATAAAAATGTTATAGCTTTTGAAATGTGAAGATAAAAATCCCCCAAAAATCGTTGCATACTTATGGCCACAATAGGCTGTAACTAAGGGGTTAATCTCACCCATTTCCCTGCTACGGTACTATAAATGCTGCAGATCTTCCATGTGGAATTTCCTCATGGAAAATCTGCAGCTGACCCATGTTAACATAGTAGGCTGAAAAACGAATTGTGGCCATCCAGTTCAGCCTCTTATCCTGCAATGGTGATCAGAGAAAGACAAAAAAACCCTCATGCGGTAGAAGACAATTTTTCTCATTTTAGGGGAAGAAAATTTCTTCATGACTCCAATCTGGCAATCAGAAAAATCCCCGAATTACCGACCTCTCTACAGTAATCAGTAACTATAACATGTAATATTGTAACGCTCAAGAAAAGCATCCAGGCCCCCTATAGTGAGTTCACCATCACCACATCCTCAGGCAGATAGTGTTAGGTATAGGGTTACCGCTGGGGACGCTGGCAGCCGGCGGTCGCGCTCTGCTCCTCCTGGCACCGCGGGTGTCAGGGCAGCTCTGGTCGAGGTTCCTCCATGTTGGTGGTTGCCCACTCCCGGCGGCGGCGCGTGCCCCTCTGTGCTCGGGGATGCACTCACTCTTGCCAGCTGCATGGCTCTCTGTATAGTACACAGCCCATGAAGAGCCAGTCTTATCATCTCTCCTATAGGCGTGTCACCTTTCCCCGCCCTTTCTGGGCGGGGACTTTCACATATAAGGCTGCTGAGTGCTAGCAGAGGTTGACAGGGTTTAGTTAGACTTAGCTCTGCTAGCACCCGCATATACTGTTCTCATCTGTTCTGTGCTTTGACCCATTTATGCCTTTGACTCTGTTCCTGTCTTGCTCCTTTTGTACTGCGCATGTGCCTCCCTGGTTTGACTCTGTTTTCCCTGACTACTCTCTGTGTTACCCTCTGTTGTTTTGCTCTTGGTAGGTTTTGACCCGGCTTGTTTGACCATTTGTCTTCTGTCCCTCACTCTTGGGATCCCTGTCATTAGGTCAGAGCAGGGACTGCCACCCAATTGTTGCCCTGGGGCTTAGCCCAGGGGGACAAATGGATAAGGATACGGGAGTGGACTGA
Organism: Eleutherodactylus coqui; assembly: GCF_035609145.1. Lineage (NCBI taxonomy): Eukaryota > Metazoa > Chordata > Amphibia > Anura > Eleutherodactylidae > Eleutherodactylus > Eleutherodactylus coqui. The sequence goes on along the minus strand of NC_089841.1, from coordinate 69,194,934 downwards.
TTGTTGGGACCCCCTTCTGGTCGGCTGCTCCCTACCAGCCGTAACAGAAACACTGGCCCAAACGATTTTGGGTTTTTCTCTCAGACCTGCCCTGTTGAGTCCAGATATGGAGGCTGTATCCGCTCTGGCAAACCAGGTGCAAGCCCTAACTGGTTTGGTGCAGGATCTGTCAGCTCGACTTCAGCAGCAGGAACAAACCGCTACCAGAGCTCCACCGGCTGCCCTTGTGGTTCCGGGAGCATGTTGTGAGCATAAGGCCACCATGCCAGACTTCTTTTCAGATGACCGCAGAGCCTTCTTTTCTTTCCGGGAGGGTTGCAAGTTATACTTTAGTTTGCGACCCCACTCGTCTGGGTCTGAACACCAGAGAATGGGCTTGATTATCTCACGGTTGAGGGGTGATCCTCAAAATTGGGCGTTTTCGTTGCCTCTCGACTCACCACCCTGTCAGTCCGTCAAAGTTTTTTTTTCGGCCCCTGGTCAAATATATGATGAACCAGATAGGGCAGGGTATCCTGTCAGTAAGCTGTTAAAGCTTCGCCAGGATAGATGCTCAACGGAAGAATATTGTTCACAGTTCCGTCAGTTTTGCGTTGAGTCCTGGTGGAATGACAGTGCTTTAAAGGATTTGTTTCTGACTGGGTTGTCTGAGGCGGTACAAGATTTGTTGTTGTCACATCCAGAACCGGAGACGTTAGATCAAGCTATGACCTGGTCAGTTAGGGCGGACCGACGACTTAGAGCCAGACGCAACCCTCAGCACAGAGTACCTGCTGCTCCTCCAGGGAACCAGGCCCAGGCCTCACCTACCAAAGACGCAGAACCTATGGAACTAGGCTCCATGTCCCCACAGGAGCGTAAGGAGTATCGGCTCAAGCATCGGTTATACCTCTACTGTGGAGATCCAGGTCACCGGCTCGCCACCTGCCACAAGAGACAGCTGCAGGAAAACTCCTAAGTGATGACCGGAGTGATCACCTAGGAGCTCAGGTACTTCCGGTACATGGTTTCGGTTCCGGTTCATTCAGTTAGTGAGGAGGTTGTGTTACCTAAATATATTGAGGGTTTTGAGGACGTGTTTTCTAAACAACTGTCTGAAGCGTTACCCCCAACGGAAGTGGGATTGAAAGATAGACCGAACGGGAGGCTATGAAGGAATACATCACTTCAGATGTCGCCTGCGGGGGCAGGTTTGTTTTTCGTGGAAAAAAAGGATGGTGGTCTCCGGCCATGTGTTGATTATAGGGCCCTGAATAAGATTACTATCAAGAACCAATGCTCTCTACTCTTGATCCCGGATCTCCTAAATCAGATTGTGGGGGCCAAGAGGTTCTCCAAACTCGACCTCAAGGGAGCCTATAATCTGATTTGCGTCAGAGAGGGAGACGAGTGGAAGACTGCTTTTAATACACCGCTAGGACATTTCGAATGTTTAGTCATGCCGTTCGGGTTATGTAATGCTCCGACAGTTTTTCAGGGCTTTATGAACACCATTCTTCATGATTTGTTGGGCAGGTTCATAGTCATATATCTCGACGACATTTTGGTCTTTTCTCCTGATTGGGAGTCCCATGTCGAGTGTTTTTGTACTGCCTTGTTGCGTCTCCAGGAACATCACTTGTTTGCTAAGCTGGAGAAATGTCTGTTTGGGGGTACAGGAGATCTCGTTTTTAGGTTATGTCATTTCTCCTTCAGCCATACGTATGGATTCGGACAAGGTTATGGCCATTACTGAATAGGTGCAGCCCACCAATTTAAAGGCTTGCAATGCTTTTTGGGCTTTGCTAATTTTTATCGAAAATTTATCAAGAATTTTTCGATAGTGGCCAAACCCTTGACCGACCTTACGAAGAAGGGAGCAGAGATTGACTCCTGGTCTCCGGAGGCAGTAGAAGCTTTCGTACTTCTCAAGAGGGCCTTCTCTACAGTGCCGATTCTGGTTCAGCCTAATCTGAACCACCCATTCACCATTGAGGTCGATGCCTCGGAACAAGGAGTAGGGGCGGTTCTCTCCCAGGAATCATCAGGTCGGGCCGGTCTCCTTGTGCCTTTTTTCCTAAGAAGCTCAACCAGGCAGAACGCAATTATGATATTGGTAATAGGGAATTGTTAGCTCTAAAATGGGCCTTCGAAGAAAGGAGATACCTCCTGGAGGGGGCCTGGCACCCTATTACGGTCTTTACGGACCATAAGTACTTGGTTTATTTGGAGTCCGCTAAGCGCCTTAACGCCCAGCAGGCACGCTGGGCTCTGTTTTTCACGCGTTTCAATTTTGTTGTTACTTATGTGCCTAGATCTAAGAATGTGAAGGCAGATGACCTGTCATGCAGTTTGGGGGCCCTGAGGTGGACGATTTCCAGCCAGAGTGCATTTTGCCCCGGGTGTTGTGGTTGCAGCTCTGACATCTGACTTCTCCACTTAACTCCTGGCAGCCCAACAGGCGGTTCCCGAGGATCTCCCAGAAGGGAGGTTGTTCGTTCCTAGTGTACTACGTCTCCTTGTGGTGGAGGAAATCTATTCGTCTGTTCTGGCTGGTCATCCAGAGGTCCGAGGGACATTTGAACTGTGTGCCCAGTTGTATTGGTGGCCGCAGATGTCTCAGGATGTCAAGGACTTTGTTAGGTCATGCTCCACTTGCGCCCGGAGTAAGAGTGTACGTAGACTTTCTGATGGGCCGCTTCTCCCTCTTACTGTTCCAGATAGACCATAGTCCCATCTGTCGATGGACTTTATTACGGATTTACCCATGTCTCAGGGCTGTTCTGTTATTCTGGTGGTGGTTGACAGGTTTTCTAAAATGGGCCATTTTATACTGTTGAAGAAGCTTCTCTCAGCACCAGAGTTAGAAGATTGTGCGTCTTCATGGTGTTTGGATCGAAATAGTTTCTGACCAAGGAGTGCAATTCGTTGCCCGGTTCTGGCAGGCTTTCTGTAGGTGCTTGGGAATCGGGTTGTCTTACTCCTCTGCCTTTGACCCCGAAACCAATGGACAGACCGAACGTATGAACCAGGAGATTGTGCAATATCTCAGAATGTATGTAAGTGACCAGCAGAATCATTGGGCTGACTATTTGGTGCTGCCCAAGTTTGCCATGAACAATCGCACTAGTTCTGCGTCGGGTGTTTCTCCTTTCTTCTGCAATTCTGGGCGCCACCCCTGTTTTTCTGTCTTGTTCCCCTCCTCTTCCAACAATCCGTCAGCAGACACGTTTGTGCAGAACTTGCAGGAGGTGTGGGGCAAGGTGCGTAGTAACTTGGAGCATTCGCGGGTGGTGAAGCAGGGAAAGAGCATGAGCCAACATACAGTTTCAGAACCATTTGCCGTGGGCCAGTTGGTGTATCTGTCTTTTAAGAATTTGAAATTAAAGGTAACCTCACTAAAGCTAGTTCCTCGGCTCGTGGGGCCGTTTTCAGTCACCTGAGTTATTAACCCCATGGCATATGAGTTGGCCCTGCCAGACTCATGGAAGGTCCATAGGGTTTTTCACAAGTCACTGCTTAAAGGGGTTGTCCCGCGCCAAAACGGGTTTGTTTTTTTTTCAACCCCCCCTCCGTTACAGACTAGGCTCCCTCGTGCTGGCTCTCAGCCATCTGCTAGACTGCTTACTCACGAACTCCTGCCAGAAGATTAGCAGACTAACTTGCTAACTCCCTTGCACTCAATTTGCAAACACATATAAGATGCATGACACACCAGACATAACCCAGACGTTAACCCATTCAGTGCTGCAGAGGTGCAATACACATCAAATTCACTCACATAGAAGACACTGACAAGCCAAATGCACAAGACAAACACTTTTTTACTTATGGAGGGACCCCGTTAACTCTGGGCCACTATGCAAGTGCATAGGATATATACAAATCCTGATCATATGCTGTGTAAAATGTGTACTACAGTATATGAGAATCATAGAATGGTAGCGTTAGAAGAGAGCTCCAGGATCATTGCGTTCAACCCCTGCTCAATGCAGGAGTCACTAAATCATCCCAGACAGTTGTCTGTCCAGCCTCTGTTTGAAAACTTCCATTGAAGTTGAACTCACCACCTCCCGTGGTAACCTGTTCCACTCATTGATCGCCCTCACTGTCAGAAAGGTTTTGTCTAATCTGTGTCTCCTCCCTTTCTGTTTCATTCCATTACTTCTAGTCTTTCCTTGTGCAAATGAGAATAGGGAATAGGGCTGATCCCTCTGCACTGTGACAGCCCTTCAGATATTTGTAGGCAGCTATTAAGTCTCCTCTCAGTCTTTTTTTTGGCAAACCAAACCTTCTCAGATCCTTTAACCGTTCCTTATAGGACATGATTTGCAGACCGCTCTCCATCTTGGTAACTCTTCTCTGAACTTGCTGCAGTTTGTCTGTCTTTTTTAAATTGGGGTGCCCAGAACTGGACACAGTATTCCAGATGAGGTCTGACTACGGAAGAGTAGAGGGGATAATGACCTCACGTGATTTAGACTCTATGCTTCTCTTAATATATCCCAGAATTGTTTGCCTTTTTTGCTGCTACATCACACTGTTGACTCATATTCAGCCTGTGATCTATTAGTATACCCAAGTCTTTTTCACATGTGCTGCTGCTTAGCCCAATTCCTCCCATTCTGTATGTGCTTTTTTCATTTTTCTTGCCCATATGTAGGAACTTGTATTTCTCCTTGCTGAATACCATTCTGTTAGTCTCCGCATACTGTTCAAGCTTTTCTAGATCTTTTTGAATCTTCTCTCCCTTCTCTAGTGTTAACTATCCCTCCTAGCTTTGTGTCATCTGCAAATTTGAACAGCTTCTTCTCAATTCCCTGCTCCAGATCATTTATAAAAATGTTGAAGAACACTGAGCCCAGGACAGAGCCTTATAGTACCTCACATGATAGTCTTCCAATTGGATGTGCAGCCATTTATGACTACTCTTTGAGTACGATCACTCAACCAGTTGCGAATCCACCTAACAGTTGCCTTGTCAATCCCATATTTGGTCATTTTCTTAAATAAGGATGGTATGAGATACTTTGTCACATGCTTTACTAAAGTCAAGATATACTATATCTACCGCATTTCCCTGATCAGCCCAGTCCGTGATTCTGTCATGGAAGGAAATTAGAGTAGTCTGAAATGACTTGTTTGTTACAAACCCATACTTGCTCTGGTTAATTGCTCCATTCTCATCCAAGTACTTGCATACATGCTGTTTAATAATTTGTTCAAGGATCTTTCCCAGTATGGAAGTCAGGCTCACAGGACTGTAGTTTCCTGGATCCACCTTCTTCCCTTTTTTGAAGATGGGGACAACATTTGCCCTTTTCCAATCTTCTGGGACCCTTCCTGTACTGCAGGAATTTTCAAAGATTATGGCGAGTGGTTCAGCAATTACTTCTGCTGCTTCCTTCAGTATCCTAGGATGTACTTCATCTGGACCTTGAGACTTGAATTCATTTAAGTTAGCTAAGTTTCCTGAGTCCATCCCCTTTCTTTTTTTGAAAATAGGAACAACATTTGCCCTTTTCCACTCTTCTGGGACTTCTCCTGTTCTCCAAGAATTTTCAACAATAATGGCGAGTTGTTCAGCAATTACCTCAGCTAAATTACATGAATTCAAGTATGCAGGTTTAGATGAATTACATCCTTGGGTACTAAAGGAAGCAGCAAAGTGTTCCCACACAGTCTCTCTGCTTATAGATAGCCTGCATTCTTTTATCTTTTCAATAGCACAGGGAAGATCAGTTGATGTTACATTAACAAACTGAGAGAAAACAGATACAAAATAGGAATTTAAAAGTTCGGCCTTCTCAACATCATGTTTAACCAATTCACATTTTAATCCTTCAAACTTCCTATAGCATCTTTGGAGACCATTGCGGTTCTCTGCCATAGCTGTGACAGCTGTGGCAGGGAATTCCTTTATCCAAAACTGCTGGAAGTTAATATGCTACAACTACAGGTCTAGTCTATTGTACAAATATGGGTATAATCTTTTCTATTTGGACTTAGGTGGGTTTCAATATTTCCAAAAATGTTATCCAGGATCAAATTGATCATAACATTGAAGACAGATGTAGCAGAGCTGAATTGTTCATCTGGCTGTATTTTTTATGCATTGCAATAATCCATTCACTTCCACTCTTATTTTTATTTGATATACCTGAATTTACTCTGCAGTTCTTCCTTGTGATTGTTCCTAGAATGGACATTAATAACTGGTGTATTGACTCTTGTTCTCCAACTTCTCATCATTTGCTTTTCTGTTCACAGCTTCAAGGCGCGCTCCAGGTACAGTATAGTTCCATATATTCTGCTCAGGTTATCCTCTTGAATCCCTTCTTCTGTGTGAATTCAGCATACTGTGAGATATGCTTTAATACAGAGGTGGTACAGCTCCGACTTCTGGGGTCCCCACAGATCATAAAATGGATACCCTGCAATATCACAGTTAACATAGGTATGAGCAGGTGTAGTATAGCCAGGCAAAGAAAGCTCTTGGATGAGTAGTATAGCTTATTTAAAAGAGGTTTTCCAGGAAGAATACTATTGATGAACTATCATCAGAATAGGTCATTAATAGTTGATTGGCTGGGGTCCATGGCTCGGGATTTTGACCAATTAGCTAATCTGTACTCCAACCTCTGTGAAGTGTCCAGCGCTTGTAATTGCAAGTGCGACTCTCATTGAAATCAATGCGAGCCGTGTCTGCAGTTACAAGCGTCGGCCAGTACAGAGGTCAGAGCAGTGACTTTCACTGCTTCCACTTCGACTTCTATGTAATTGTGGCGCTGTCAGCGGGCGCACAGTCAGATTATTGTATAATTCTAAACTTAAGCACAGGTGAGTAACTAAAGTTGTAGTGCAGTCAGGGACCAAGTGAGAAAATAGGTGAATCATGATGTGCAGCTCAGTGCAGTCCTATGCATGTGTCCATCACTCAATTGTTGTCCAGGACTAAGATAAGAACCTCCATCACATCAGGAATCGCCAGATTTTCTTTTTGGATTCCAAGAGAAGTGATTACATGAAGGACTACAGGTCTGTTCTCCGTTATCATCTCTTTTCATACTGTAAGAAATTAAAATCCATTCCTGCTGCAGCGCGCCCAGCAGCACGCCAGTGAGGGGCATCCTCAGCTCTTATTCATCACTGGGAGCATACTATGGGCATAAGTGGGCAAAGATCACTCTACATGATTTATGGATCCAGGACATTTCATCTTATCTTCCTGTCATTATCATCTGCTTTTCTTTCGGGGGGGGGGGGGGGGGGGTGCAGAAGCTGGAAGGTTCAGTTATACTGTATCATAAAGGGAATATTTCATGCATTTCATTTTAGTTTCATGTAATATTAAATACTCTTGTATAAAACAAAAAAAGTAATATGGAGGTGATACCTTTATTAGCTACCCAGAAAATTAGATTACAAACTTTTGAAACCACATATGGTTTCGTCTTCAGACTATAGCCAGATTAAAAGACAGCTGGTATACAGCTGTGCGCTCCGAGCAGGGTATGCAGAACACAGCTGGAGCGCTATCTTTTTCATACTCCAGCTGTGTTCTCCGAGCTGGATACCAGCTGAAACAATAGTATCAGCAGTATTCCGCTGAGAACTCAGTGCGCGGCACTGATAAGACCCATAGTTGTCTTTCAGCTTGCTGAAAGACAACGATGATCGAATTGTTAATGAAATCTGCACGCTGGCACAATCACCTCCATTCAGAGTAAACGGGCAGTTGTTCACAGATAAATGATTGCATGTTTACACAAGCCGATCAGTGTTTGATTCTTATACCTGCATAAACTGAATGGCAAATGAATTTTCATTCATTGTTAAGTCACTGACAGTGTTTACACTGACTGATTATTGTTCACTTTTCCACAATCCAGCGATAAAATGAATTAATTGTTCTGGGTAAAAAGGCCCCCGATGTCTGGACAGTCATATCGTTTGATTTTCCCATATCCAGCGATAAGCTGAATGATGATCGGGACATGTTAAAGGGTCCTTAGAGTGTACAGGAAGTGATGGAGTATAGATCCTCCCCAAATATTCAGTAGTGACAGGGAAGCTGCAGAGCCTTATCTGGGGGTAATATTGTTACTATCCCGCCTTCTCTACTCTTCCATCAATACAATTGAGCGGTCATTAGCTCAGCTCTCCTTACTAAGAAAGAAATTTCACAGTTCATGCAGAAAAGCTGAGAAGTGAACTACAGACAATAGGAAATTGCTATAGTGGCAAGTGTGAAAACTGCAGTAGTGCAAGATTTCTTTTTGTGGATAAATGTATAAAAACATGACTGTATTAACAAATTAATTTATAATGAAAACCTGACGCAAATAAGATTTCATTTTCTGATGACAGATTCCCTTCAGAGGACATTTTCTTCTTTGCAGTAACTTATAACCCTTTTTATTAGTAGGACACTCTACCAAAATCCTAAACAGCTGAGTTGTATTCTCATTGATATTTTCCCTGCACAGTGCCACTTCTGACCAGCTGTTGTGTAGAGCACCACAATAGGGCACTATTCTAGTCAATTGGGCTGAGTTGTAAAATCGTAGAACAGAGTTAGAAGGGACCTCCAGCGTCATCGGGTCCAACCCCCTGCTCAACGCAGGATTCACTAAATCATCCCAGACAAATATTTGTCCAGCCTTTGTTTGAACACTTCCATTGAAGGAGAACTCACCACCTCCCGTGGTAACCTGTTTCACTCATTGATCATCCTTAATGTCAGAATGTTTTATCTAATATCTAATGTGTCCTTCTCCCTTTCAGTTTCATCCCATTGCTTCTAGTCTTTCCTTGTGCAAAAGGGTGGATCCCTCTGCACTGTGACAGCCCTTCAGATATTTGTAGACAGCTATTGTCTCCTCTCAGCCTTCTTTTTTGCAAGCTAAACATTCCCAGATCCTTTAACCGTTCCTCATAGGACATGATTTGCAGACCGCTCACCATCCTTGTAGCTCTTCTCTGAACTTGCTCCAGTTTGTCTGTCTTTTTTAAAGTGGGGTGCCCAGAACTGGACACAGTATTCCAGATGAGATCTGAGTAAGGAAGAGTAGAGGCAGATAATTATCTCTTGTGATCTAGGCTCTATGCTTGTCTTAAGAATTGTGCGAGCCTTTTTTGCTGCTGCATCTTACTGTTAACTCATGTTCAGACTGTAATCTATTAGTATACCCAAGTTTTTTCACATGTGCTGCTTAGCTCAATTCCTCCCATTCTGTTTTTTTTTCCCCTTTTTCTTGCCCAGATGTAGGACCTTGTATTTATCCTTGTTAAATACCATTCTGTTAGTCACCACCTACTGTTCAAGCTTTTCTAGATCTTTTTGAATCCTCTTTCCCTCTTCCCTAGTGTTAGCTATCCCTCCTAGCTTTGTGTCATCTGCAAACTTGATTAGTTTCCCTCCTCCAGATCATTTATAAAAAATGTTGGAAAAACACTGGGCCTAGGACAGAGCCTTGTGGTACCCCACTTGATACATTCTTCCCATTGGATGTGCAGCTATTTATGATCATTCTTTGAGTACAATCACTCAACCAGTTGCTTTGTCCATCCCATAATTGGTCATTTTTTTCAATAAGGATGGTATGAGATACTTTGACAAATGCTTTACTGAAGTCAAGATATACTATATCCACCGCATTTTCCCAATCAACCCAGTCGGTGGTTCTGTCATAGAAGAAAATTAGATTAGTCCCATGCTGGCTCTAGTTAATTGCTCCATTCTCATCGAAGCACTTGCATATATGCTGTTTATTAATTTGATCAAAGATCTTTCCCACTATAGAAGTCAGGCTCACAGGCCTGTAGCTTCCTGCATCCATGTTCTTCCCTTTTTCGAAGATTGGGACAACATTTGCCCTTTTCCAATCTAAGGGATAGGGACTTAAATTGCCCTATACTTTCTGCAGACTGCATTATATTTTTCTTTACCAAATGGAAAGCGGGGGGGAATATTTAAACATATTTTTCTTCCCTTTGAGCATGTAAGTTTTGTGTTGATCCCTCCAGGTATCTTTAAATGCTTCCCATTTTTCCTTCTTTTAGGGATTGTTAACAATTGTGCTTTGAAAATCTAATTTCACAATACTTTCCATCCTTCCTTTGGACATTTCTGTTCTTAAGAACATCCAGACATTGGATCCTTCTTATCCTCTTTTTGAGTCCATTAAAAGGTGCCTTTCTGAAATCCAACCTTGAGGTCTGAGTTTTCTCAGGTCTTCCTCCCCTTGTTCTCCAAAATTCAATGATAGCGTGGTCACTGCCTCCTAAGGTCCCAACCACTCTTCCTTCCTCAACCATTTACTACATGTTGGTAAGAATTTGATCCAAGATAGCAGATCCCCTTGTTTTATCTTCTAACTTTTGGGAGGTAAAGTTGTCAGCAAGAGCGGATAAGAATTTGTTGCATCCATTACTTTTACCTGAGATTCCCAACAAATGTCTGCATGGTTAAAAATCTTCCATAATCACTATGTCATGCTTTTTTGAGAGCTTGGCCATGTGATGTAGAAAGAGTTCATCAATATCTTCTGCTTGTCCAGGCAGCCTATAGTAAATGCCTACAATGGTGTCCTTTCTGTTCTCTCCTTGTATTCTTACCTAAATAGTTTCTACAGAACTCCCATGCTCTGAAGCTTCAATCTCTGTGGAGATGTATGCTTTCATAACATACAACACAACACCTCCTCCCCTCGTAATTCCTTTGCAGCTAAAGAGCTGCTCTTCCTTACTAGTGCTGGGGTGCTTTTGCTTTAGGGATTCAAGGGGGTTCCCAGCGGTTGAACACCGCAGTCAGTAATATATGGCATATCTTAATGTAGTGACAGTAGTAATAGTTTTGTAAGAAAGAGTTAACAAAAGAGTCACTTAATTTGGCAAAACTTGCACTAACTATATTAAGATAAATCAAACGACATAATATTTGATGCAACTCACTGCCTCTGTCACACTCCTTTGTATATTTTTGGCTATTGTACACTGATATTGTGTTCCAAACAATGGAGCTAGTCAGCAATATATTTTGCGCAGCCATTGTGAGTTGTTTAGTTGTGCCCTTTTGATGGATCCACCTGTTATGTCATAGAAGATTATAAATGGCCCATGGCAATCTTCTAATGCACGTTCTACCACTTTTTTGGTGCAATTTTTCCAGAAAGGTCTCCTAAGTTCACCATATAGTGGATAACAGGAATGGTAACAAAAAACGTAAAGATTAGAATATAAAACATGATTTATCGATCGCATCGCAGTGTGATAGGTTATAATGGGAGGTGTACTCAGATCCAATGTTGGCACTGAGTATACAGTATTAGGCCTCATTCAGACGAGCGCTGTTTTCGCGCTGCTAAGCTGCAAGCTCCATAAAGTCGCCCATTCACACGATCTGAGGCGCTTGCTCTGTGCTTTCAAGGCTCCCATAGGAGCCTATGGAAAACACGCAGCAAAGATAGGGCATGTCCTATCTTTGCACTCACCTCAGAACTGACATGTGAGTTTGCACTCGCATGTCCTATCTTTGTTAGACACGCTGATTCAGCGCGTCTAACAATTGTCCATGCGAACGCTTCTATAGGAACCTATTGGCTCCTATAAAAGTGCGTTCTGAGTGCTGCTTAGCAATGCTAAAAACACGCTCATGTGAATGAGCCCTTAGGGTAGGATCACATATAGCAGTAACCATGTAAATGGATAGTGTGGTCATAAATCAGCAATGCCCGCTAAGTGTAGACTTACTATTAGCTAATTTTTCTTATAAGAATCACCTGTAATTAGCCCTGGAAGGAGTCTTCCTCCATTTACAACTGCAGACAATGACAAGGTAAGTCCACCACCTATCAGCTAAAAATGGAGGCAATCAAAAGAAATCTGGATCATGCAGAGAATCCGCAGAGTGACAAACAGAAAACAAATTCATCTCCAATATACTTTTAGCAATAAATTCTATCATATTCCTTAGTTATTTAACTTGTAAAGTGAACATAGACTTGTAGTGTCACAGCTCTAATTCTCTTTCTATTTTTTCTTAACAGCTTACTTGATGTCTGGTATGTAAAGCTAATTCTCTTTTTTTTTTCTTCACCTAATAGCTTTCATGATGATGACCAGTTCATGTTTGTCAGGTTTGCAAAACCTTATCTTCTGCTTTAGCTTATTATGGAGAACAGATGGGATGTTATAGGAAGTGTACACACTATCACTATCCTATATTGTAATGACCCAACATACTCATCACCTAAGACATGCTCAAGTATCACCCTCAAAACCTACTACCGTCATTACTCACTAACATTCATTCCCAAACTCATGATGACCATCATCAACCAACACCATAACTGCCAAATACAATCTCAATCTGCATTGATAGGACCCACTACCATCCTCCTCCAACAATCAGCACCATCCTCACCCAACACCAGTCTGATCTAACAGGAGCCCTTCAGTAATTTACATCTGTGTATTGTGTCAGGCACTAGAACTCAGATGCTGCCATTCACTTAAAGGGGTTGTCCCGCGGCAGCAAGTGGGGGTATACACTTCTGTATGGCCATATTAATGCACTCTGTAATGTACATCGTGCATTAAATATGAGCCATACAGAAGTTATTGACTTACCTGCTCCGTTGCTGGCGTCCCCGTTGCCATGGTGCCGTCTAACTTCAACGTCTAATCGCCCGATTAGACGCGCTTGCGCAGATGGGTCTTTTCCCTTCGGCTCGGTCCGGCAGCAGCGGCGTTCTGGCTCCGCCCCCTTGTATGTGTCATCGCGTAGCTCCACCCCCGTCACATGTGCCGATTCCAGCCAATCGAGAGGCTGGAAGTACAGATGTAATTATTGCAGAGCAGTTTATAAAAAGAAAGCTGCACTGTGATTGGTTGCTATGGGCAATAAAGACAGTTTTTATGTTAGACAGTTTTGATAAATGAGGCCCACTGTTTGTGCAGTTTGCTCCATAGTAAGGCTCACTACCTAAATATTGCATAACATTTGTGAATAAAGTCCGAAACATTAAAGATTATAAAACACGGGGGCCCAGCATTCACTTCAGAACAGTCCTGTCTACACTCCTTTTTTTGCCCAAAGGACACACCTTTCACCACTCCTTAAACCCAGCAATGACGCTTTTAACTGAAATGGGCTTACCACCCATCCGGGATCAATTCAGTCTTTTTCTTCACACAGAGATTGGCAAAGCTGTGGATTCAGATGCCAACATTTATTGGTCCCCGTTCTCTCAAGGACAGGAGGTCATTGACCAAAGCTCCCTCAGCTCTTCTGTCCTACTCTCTGCTCAAGATTTACTCAGTTCAGGATCAGTCTTCCCTTTTATCAGATGGCCCACTCTCTCTGGTTTGATTCAGCTGAATTTCTCCTCAGCTGGTTCTCTTTCAGCACCTGTCATCTCTCCGCCGCTTACACACAGATCCTGAATGGATCCCCCCATTAGCTCTCCTCTGCTTATATACACACACACAGATCCTGAATGGATCCCCCCCATTAGCTGTCCTCAGCTTATACACACTCATCCTGATTGTCTCTCTCCATTAGCTCTCCTCTGCTTATACACACACACACACACACAGATCCTGGCTGGATCAACCCATTAGCTGTCCTCTGCTTATGCACACTCCCCCCCCCCCCCTCCCCTCATTAGCTCTCCTCTTCTTACAAGCACAGATCCTGACTGGCTCTTCCCATTAGCCCTCCTCCACTTACACACACAAATCCTGACTGTCTCTCTCCATTAGCTCTCCTTTGCCTACACACATATCCTGACTGTCTCTCCCCATTAGCTGTCCTCTGCTTACACACATGGACTCTGACTTGCTTCTTCTGCTTTCGGTTTTGCACATAGGAGCACTTATCACTCTCTTATTTGCTCTGTGTCTCATTTTGGTTTCACTTCCACATCACAGCAACTTGTGTCTCTATGGCAGCAACCAGGTCCTCAAGAGAGCCTCCCAGTGTAGCGACCGAGACGCAGGGCACAACACTAAGGAGATGGCAGGAGTAGTAGTTAGGAATGTCACGGGGGCTCTACCAACTCCTCCCTTGAGGGACCCGTGTGACCCTTTGCCAAGGCCCTGACAGCCCCCTTCAGGCCAACACTGGTGGTGAGATTTGCCTCTATATGGGGTTGTCACAGGTGATGCCATTTTAGTCAGTCATCCCATATAGGTATTACATGTGGATTTCAGAGCTGCTATCTCCTAAATAATTAATAACATCTATGTGGAACATTTGGAAGGGACCGATGTGAAGAAAAAAAAAATCACATGATCTATTTTTTCTTTTTTTTTTCCTTCTTACTTTTCAGAAGACTACGACGACTATTCAGACATGTATGTTAATTCTCCGGGTGGTAAGTTCTGTTTTTCTGAACTATGTTATTATCATCACATAAACTATTGAAGAAAAGTGTGCTAGTATACAGATGGGTGCCGTTTTGGCTCGCACTGGGGGAGTTTAGGCTGGGTTTAGGTGTTATTTTTGCAGCTGTTTTGCTGTGTATTTTGGGGGAAACTTCAGCTTCCCATCCAACAATATACTATTCTGTGTGCCCCATGTGAAAATATTATTCTATAGGGGTTTCTCAGGACTGAAACATTACTAATATTCTATAAAGCTTATCTGTAACAGCTGTATATGAATATTCATTATTCCATAACTACCCTACTACTCAATAATAGTCCAAACCAATTTTTTGTCCTGTTGCAGGAACAAATACTGCATAGTGACCATTCAGATAAATGGACATCCATTAAAAGCATGCCCGGCTCACTGGAGGGTCCCAAGTGGGGTACCCCCTCTATGAATTCTATATATTTAGGGTGACATGTAGATAGCGATTGTCCTTATGAGATAACCACTTTAATGTGAAATGCAGTTCTCAAACATTGCAATCTGCTTTTCTTTTCAGACATGGATTGCTTACCTGTAGGTAGGTATGATTCCATTTATTCTCATTGGGTTTTCCTTCATGCCAATTATTATACAATTATTACTATATTATACCAGTGGTTCAGGAGTCCCCTATATACAACTCTGCAGATGTTGGCAGCTCTACAGAGTTTTGTGCACTTCTGAGAGGTCACATCTAGAACTTGGCACTGTGCCAAGAGCAAAGACTACTCGAAAAAAAAGTCCAAGTAGTAGAGTAAACTTTTAAATATAGCAAATGGTGTTGAGCCAGACTGAATGGTGAAAGTAACAAATCCTATTTAATATCACCTAGAGATATGTCTTTTTATTTTATTACTGAACTATAGTTATGATAAGGCCCCCACTAGTGCACAATAGAGGATAGTGCAGAAGTAGTTATATCATTTTTATTACAAAACTAGTTCAATTACCTAAATTGTAACACATGGAAATTATAATTTAAAATTCAGAAAGTACATCAAATGTTTGTTTTTGACATAATGATCAACCATCGCACCCTCAAGATCGGTGCAACCTTGGAGATAAGTCACATGAACACATGCATCCCTACTAGAGATGAGGGAGCACCAAAATGCTCGGGTGCTCGTTACTCGAGTCGAACTTCCCGCGATGCTCGAGGGTTCGTTTCGAGTAACGAACCTCATTGAAGTCAATGGGCAACCCGAGCATTTTTGTATGGGATCTATGCTCCGCTAAGGCTTTCATTTGTGAAAATCTGGGCAATTCAAGAAAGTGATGGGAACGACACAGAAACGGATAGGGCAGGCGAGGGGCTACATGTTGGGCTGCATCTCAAGTTCCCAGGTCCCACTATTAAGCCACAATAGCGGCAAGAGTGGGGCCCCCCCTCCCAACAACTTTTACTTCTGAAAAGCCCTCATTAGCATGGCATACCTTAGCTAAGCACCACACTACTTCCAACAAAGCACAATCACTGCCTGCATGACACTCCGCTGCCACTTCTCCTGGGTAACATGCTGCCCAACCGCCCATTTCAGTAATAGTAGCCAACAAGACAGGCCAGTGGTAGGCCTTAAGTATTTTGCTTCAATTTTTTAAAATGGTGAGGTGAAAAACCAGACAGACACCGTATGCAGCGTATATATGCATACTTTCCCTCTGCCGGGATGACGGCGATCATGTAACGGACACAGCGGAGCCAGGAAACAATTATGCACAAGCCTGCTGTAACGCTTAGCTGGGTAATAATGAGCGACTACCACACCCAGCAGACACGCAGTAAACTGAACACGGTCACAGGCAGCCCAAAGATTTTTTTTTCCAATTAGTTTGAAAAAGCCCACTGCCTATATAGCCAGTATATCTCTTTCCCTGTACCACTGTCCCTGCCTCACCAGTACTGCCCCTATACTCAGTAAAATGACTGCAGACTGAGGACGCTATGATCTGCACGCCCGATATACAAAAAAAAAAAAATGTGCAAAACTGCTAAAAGCAGCCTCAACAGTACTGCACACGGTCAGATGTGGCCCTAAGAAGGACCGTTGGGGTTCTTGAAGACGAAGATAACAGCCTAACACTCTCCCTATAGCAGCTACAGCAGGACGGCACTTTCACTAATGTCTCTCAGCGTGCATCTGTGGCGAGCCGCGGCCGGCCCCAGTTAATATACTCGGGTGTCACCTGATCTCCCCAGCCACTCACTGCAGGGGGGTGGAATAGGGCCGGAACTTCACAGGAGGAAGTTGTAATGCCTTCCCTGTGTTTCTATTGGCCAGAAAACGGCGCAAACTTTTCTGGGAAGAAAATGGAAGTGACTCGAACACCGCGCGGTGCTCGTCTCGAGTAACGAGCATCTCGAGTACCCTAATACTCGAACGAGCATCAAGCTCGGACGAGTACGCTCGCTCATCTCTAATCCCTACACATTTGAACTGGAATGTTACTGAATTCCTCAGTGACAGCGAGCTTCAATTCGTCGCCTGTTGAAATTGGAAGCGTGTACGCTTTATGTAATTACAACGACGAGTGCTGTGGACTGATGTGGCCAAGTTCCATGTGTCCGAAGGTGGTACCAGACACAACTGTCTTTATTGGTGATCAGAAAACCCTGAAATGACAATTATCCTGGTGTGGTGTTCTGGGCAGGAATTTTGCATCAGGGATTGATGGGCCCATTCTTCTTTTTTGAGGGATCTGTGACAGCAAATAGTTACTTGGATCTGCTTCACCACTGTTTATCCTATCACCCAGGACTGGGATATTTTCAACAGCATGTGGTGGCTGCGGGATGGGGCCCCAGCTTATTATTCACTCTGTGTTTGTGACTGGTTAGATGAGATGTTTCCAGAACGTTGGATAGGCAGATGTGAGCCAGTGGAGTTTTTGAATCTCTAACCAGGAAGCGCTGACTGAAAACTACAAGCAAGTGCCGGAGCTGCAGAGGGGAAGTGCGCCGGAGTGATGTAGTATTTTGGGGGGGTTTTTAACCCCTTGATGACGCGGCCCCTTTTTCTTTTTCCATTTTCGTTTTTTCCTCCCCCCTTCAAAAAATTCGTAACTCCATTATTTATCCATCGATGTCGCTGTATGAGGGCTTGTTTTTTTGCGGGACGAGTTGTATTTTTCAATGGTGCTATTTGAAGTACCATATAATGTACTGAAAAACTTTTAAAAAATTCTAAGTGGAGTAAAATAAAAAAAAAAAAACGACGTTTCGCCATCTTTTAGTGCGTCTTGTTTTTACGGCACACAAACGGCAACAAAAGCGACATGCTAACTTTATTCTATGGGTCGGTACGATTACTATGATACCAAACTTGTATAGGTTTTTTCTTACCATACAATTTTTTTTTTTTTTTTTTCAAAGACATTTATTTTTCAAAGCCCTTCTCTAAAAATTCCTGTGGAAGCTGCCTGCATGCCATTGCTTTTAATGGGGCGGCAGCAGCGCTGGCCCCATGTAAAGCAATGGGAGACCATTGCGGTCCTCTACCACAGCTATGACAGCTGTGGCAGGGGATTCCTTCATCCAAAACTGCTGGAAGTTAATATGCTACAACTACATGTCTAGTCTATTGTACAAATATGGGTATAGTTGTGTCATGACATCTGTGCATCTACCTGTTGCAGAAACGTTGTCTGGATAAATTTATATCTATGGATGTGATTAGTGTATAATTCTAAACTTAAGCACAGGTGAATAACTAAAGTTGTAGTGTATCCAGGGACCAAGTGAGAAAATAGGTAAATCATGATGTGCAGCTCAGTGCAGTCCTATGGATGTGTTCATCACTCAACTGTTGTCCAGGCTTAAGATAAGAACCTCCATCACATCAGGAATCACCAGATTTTCTTTTTGGATTCAAAGAGAAGTGATTACAGGAAGGACTACAGGTCCTTTCTCCGTTATCATCTCTTTTCATACTGTAAGAAATTAAAATCCATTCCTGCTGCAGCGTGCCCAGCTCCTGCTGGTGGCAGTGCCAGTGAGGGGCATCCTCAGCTCTTATTCATCACTGGGAGCATACTATGGGCATAAGTGGGCAAAGATCACTCTACATGATTTATGGATCCAGGACATTTCATCGTTTGTTCTTGTCATTATCATCTGCTTTTCTTTCGGGGGGTGCAGAAGCTGGAAGGTTCAGTTATACTGTATCATAAAGGGAATATTTCATGCATTTCATTTTAGTTTCATGTAATATTAAATACTCTTGTATAAAACAAAAAAAAGTAATATGGAGGTGATACCTTTATTAGCTACCCAGAAAATTAGATGTACAAACTTTTGAAACCACGTAACGTTTCTTCTTCAGGCTAAAGCCAGATTAAAAGACAGCTTGTATACAGCTGTGCGCTCCGAGCAGGGTATGCAGAACACAGCTGGAGCGCTATCTTTTTCATACTCCAGCTGTGTTCTCCGAGCTGGATACCAGCTGAAACAATAGTATCAGCAGTATTCCGCTGAGAACTCCGCGCGCGGCACTGACAAGACCCATAGTTGTCTTGCTGAAAGACAATGATGAGCGAATCGTTAACGAAATCTGCACGCTGGCCATGCGTTAGACACCACGATTATCGCTCAAAAGACAACTTTTGGAGCGAATTTTGAGCAATGATCATTGTGTCTAAATGGGTCTTTATAGTCCTTTTATTTGGGACGATTGTCAGAACGTTCAATCGTTCAGTGAATGGAGGCAGATCGCTTCCAGGCACATACCTCCATTCAGAGTAAACGGGCAGTTGTTCACAGATGAATGATTGCATGTTTACTAGAGATGAGCGAGCACCAAAATGCTCGGGTGCTCGTTGCTCGAGTCGAACTTTCCGCGATGCTCGAGAGTTCGTTTCGAGTAACGAACCCCATTGAAGTCAATGGGAGACTCGAGCATTTTTGTATATGACCCATGCTCCGCTAAGGTTTTCATTTGTGAAAATCTGGAAAACCCAAGAAAGTGATGGAAACGACACAGAAACGGATAGGGCAGGCGAGGGGCAACATGCTGGGCTGCATCTCAGGCTCCCAGGTCCCACTATTAAGCCACAATAGTGGCAAGAGTGGGCCCCCCCCTAACAATTTTTACTTCGGACAAACCCTCATTAGCAAGGCACACCTTAGCTAAGCACCACACTACCTCCAACCAAGCACAATCACTGCCTGCGGGACACACCGCTGCCTCTTCTCCTGGGTTACATGCTGCCCAACCCCCCACACGACCCTGCGTCCGCAGCGCACACAAAAGTGTCCCTGCGCAGCCTTCAGCTGCCTTCATGCCACACGCTGGCCTCATAGCCACACCACCCTCATGTCTATTTATAAGTGCATCTGCCATGAGGAGGAACCGGAGGCACACACTGCAAAGGGTGGCAGGGCCATGCAGCGACCCTCTTTAAAAGGGGTGGGGCGATAGCCCACAATGCTGTACAGAAGCAATGAGAAATCCAATCCTGTGCCACCTCCATCAGGAGCTGCACACGTGGGCATAGCAATGGGGAACCCATGTGCCACACACTATTCATTCTGTCAAGGTGTCGCATAGCTCAATCGACACCACAAGGGGAAAGCCATCTGCACTCTGCCCCCTACCCAAGTCAGTCAGTGTCTTTGTGCCAGACAGGTCAAACACTGCGATGGAAACTAAGTGGGCACCAACAGCATAGGTGGGTCCTAGGCAACCAAAGACATGAACAATTAATAAATCTGAGCGGCCAAACATGGCAGACTTGCACCGCACCGACGACATAGGCCTCGGCCCACAGCTTCAGCAATCGTAGGCAGGAAGTGGACTTTCACTGCACCCAGGACATAGGCCTCTGCACAAACCCTCAGCAATCATGGGCCTAGAGCAGACTCCAATGCTAGCGTAGCTGTGCACGTCTCATTAGCGCTGTATTGCTCCTCTAGTTTGTCCCAATGCAGTGCCCCGGATAGTAGAGCTAACGTCAGATGAAATACAGGTGGGCTTCGGCCCACACTGCATGCCCCAGTCAGACTGGGGTTTTTTAAAAGTAGACACAGGCAGGTACAACTCCCCTATGTGTAGTCCCTGTGGACCCACAGCATGGGTGGCTCCCTGGAACCCACCGGCGTTACATAAATAAATCCCATTGCAGTGCCCTGCACAGCTGAGCTAACGTCAGATTAAATACAGGTGGGCTTCGGTCCACACTGCATGCCCCAGTCAGACTGGGGGGTTTTATAAGTAGACACAGGCAGGTACAACTCCCCTATGTGAATTGCGTGTGCACCCACAGCATGGGTGGGTCCCAGGAAGCCACCGGCGGAACATAAATAAATCCCATTGCAGTGCCCTGGACAGCAGAGCTAACGTCAGATAAAATACAGGTGGGCTTCGGCCCACACTGCATGCCCCAGTCAGTCTGGGATAGTTTTTTTATAAATAGACACAGGCAGGTACAACTCCCCTATGTGAAGTCCCTGTGGACCCACAGCATGGGTGGCTCCCTGGAACCCACCGGCGGTACATAAATAAATCCCATTGCAGTGCCCTGCACAGCTGAGGTAACATCAGATTAAATACAGGTGGGCTTTGGCCCACACTGCATGCCCTAGTCAGTCTGGGTTAGTTTTTTTTGGGCCATGTACTTTGAACACCGCGATGGGAACACTTAGTGCAACCCATAGTATGCACAGACCCCTGTAATAGTCCTGTAGCAAAGGTATAAGCTGACCCCACTAACAGTTATGTTGCAGAAGTCTAGGGAGACCCTATTAACACTTCTGTAGTAAAACGAGAATTTGTAGAGAAAGCAGTTCTTTGGATTTTGCAATCAATATCACCTGTCTTCTCGGATAATCTGGACGAAACCGCTACCCCATATCCAGGGTACGGTTGCGTTTGGGGTAAGTCCCTTCACTTATTTTATTTCAGAAAAGCGCCATTTCTCTCCACCCTACATTGGAGCGCCATTAATCTCATTTTTTTTGTTTTACTTCTGTAGTAATAGTATAGACGGACCCCAGTAACATTTCAGTAGCAGCAGTATAGGCAGAGCCCAATATCAGTTACATTTCAGTAGTAACAGTATCGACAGACCCCTGTAACATTTCCGTTACAGCAGTTTGGACAGAGCCCAGTATTAGTGAGATTTCAGTAGTAAGAGTATAGACAGATAGACAACACCTATGTGGAAAAGCTAGTATTTTCTGAGACGAGAGGGGCATTTGATTGCAATGAAAAGGATATTCAAGGTACTGAAAGTCTGCACTCCTCCTCATCTCAAGCTGAAATATGGAAAGGCTTCATTCATATGTTTTCTGTTGTCCATTTCAAAGTGTTAGCAAATAGCAATCCAAGTTTCCGACTACTACCACGGATCTTTCTTAGGAATTACCAAAGATGATCACAAGTAAAGGCCTCATCATCGGTCAGTCGAAAATCATTCAGGCAGTATGTGGTTCTCAGCTGGCCTGCTTCCACCAAGGATCGGTGCCTGCAGCTACTCTGTCCCTTGCCCTGCAGGTATGCTGTGTTCTATAGTCACCTGTATTCCGACCTCAGCTGTACGCTTATCTTTGGACTTAGCAGTACCAACAAGTTGGAAGCCACCATTGCTCTACCAGTCAGCTGAAAGCTTCAGCTAGGGATAACGGACTACTACCGCGGTTTTATTTAGTTGGTTTTCGGAATGTGGCCAGGGTGAAGTTGTGGAGTGTGGACCTATTAGCGCGGTTTTATTTAGTTAGTTTTCGGAATGTGGCCAGGATTAAGTAGGCCGTGGCGGGGGGTGGTGGGGGGGGCTTTCTTATTGTGTCGTTTAAGGTGAAATTCTTGGACTGCCGCCAGACGGACCACTGCGAAAGCATTTGCCAAAAATGTTTTCATTGTTGGAGGAGGAGGGTGATGTTTTTGAGGCAGTACGTGTCCTGTCCTCGTGTCTGTGGTTATATGCACCTTCCCAGTAACTGCGTTGGTGGAAAATTGTTGCGACTGTGGACCTAGTAGCGCGGTTTTATTTAGTTGGTTTTCGGAATGTGGTCAGGGTGAGGTTGTGGAGTGTGGACATAGTAGCGTGGTTTTATTTAGTTGGTTTTCGGAATGTGGCCAGGATTAAGTTGTGGAGTGTGGACCTATTAGCGAGGTTTTATTTAGTAGGTTTTCGGAATGTGGCCAGGATTAAGTGGGCCGTGGCGGGGGTTGGTGGTGGTGGGGCTTTCTTATTGTGTCGTTTAAGGTGAAATTCTTGGACTGCCGCCAGATGCACCACTGCGAAAGCATTTGCCAAGAATGTTTTCATAGTTGGAGGAGGAGGGGGATGTTTTTGAGGCAGTACGTGTCCTGTCCCCGTGTCCGTGGTTATATGCACCTTCCCAGTAACCGCGTAGCTGAAAAATTGTCGCGCCTGGGGACCTAGTAGTGCGGCCTCGCGACCATCATGTCTTTGGGAAGCCTCCGTTTCCACAACCCTGTAACATAGCAGTAGCAGCAGTATAGGCAGAGCCCACAATTAGTAACATTTCAGTGGTAAGAGTATGGACAGACCCCAGTAACATTTCATTGGCAGCAGTAGGAACAGACCCCAGTATGAGTTCTGTAGTATCAGTTGCAACAGGCCCCAGTAACATTTCAGTTCCAGCAGTGCAGACAGACCCCAGTAACATTTCATTTGCAGCAGTATAGACAGAACCCAATAACATTTCAGTAGTATCAGTTGTGACATGCCCCAGTAACATTTCAGTAGTATCAGTTGTGACATGCCCCAGTAACATTTCAGTTCCAGCAGTGCAGACAGACCCCAGTAAAATTTCATTGGCAGCAGTAGGAACAGACCCCAGTAAGAGTTCTGTAGTATCAGTTGCGACAGGCCCCAGTAACATTTCAGTTCCAGCAGTGCAGACAGACCCCAGTAACATTTCATTTGCAGCAGTATAGACAGACCCAAGTAACATTTCAGTAGTATACGTTTAGACAGACCCCAGTAACAGTTCTGTAGTAACAGTAGGGATAGACCCCAGTAACATTTCATTTGCAGCAGTATAGATAGACCCCAGTAACATTTCATTAGTACAAGTTTAGACAGACCCCAGTAACAGTTCAGTAGTAACAGTAGGGATAGACCCCAGTAACATTTCATTTGCAGCAGTATAGATAGACCCCAGTAACATTTCATTAGTACAAGTTTAGACAGACCCCAGTAACAGTTCAGTAGTAACAGTAGAGACAGGCCCCAGTAACATTTCATTTGCAGCAGTATAGACAGACCCCTGTAACATTTCAGTAGTCTAAGTATAGACAGACCCCAGTAATAGTTCAGTATTAACAGTAGGGAGAGACCCCAGTAACATTCCATTGGCAGCAGTAGGGACAGACCCCAGTAACATTTCAGTAGCAACAGTAAAGACAGACCCCTGTAACATTTACGTAGAAGCAGTATAGGGAGAGCCCAGTATTAGTAACATTTCAGTAGTAGCAGTACAGACAGGCCCCAGTAACATTTCCGTAGAAGCAGTATGGGCAAAGCAGCAGATTAACATTTCCGTTGCAGCAGTATTGGGAGAGCACAGTATTTGTAACATTTCAGTACTTGCAGTATAGACAGACCCTAGTAACATTTCCGTTGAAGCAGTATAGGGAGAGCCCAGTTTTACTTACATTTCAGTAGTAGCAGTATAGACAGACCCCAGTAACATTTCCATTGAAGCAGTATAGGGAGAGCCCAGTATTAGTTACATTTCAGGAGTAGCAGTATAGACAGGCCCCAGTAACATTTCCGTAGAAGCAGTATGGGCAAAGCAGCAGATTAAAATTTCCCTTGCAGCAGTATAGGGAGAGCACAGTATTTCTAACATTTCAGTAGTAGCACTATAGAAAGACCCCAGTAACATTTACGTAGAAGCAGTATAGGGAGAGCCCAGTATTTGTAACATTTCAGTAGTAAAAGTATAGACAGGCCCCAGTAACATTTCCGTAGAAGCAGTATGGGCAGAGCCCAGTATTAGTAACATTACAGTAGTAACAGTATACACAAACCAAGGTAACATTTCAGGAGCAGAAGTATAGACAGGCCTCCCAGTAACATTTATGTAGAAGCAGTATGGGCAGAGCCCAGTATTTGTAACATTTCAGTAGTAGCAGTAAGACAGACCCCAGTAACAGTTCCGTAGCAGCAGTATAGGGAGAGCCCAGTATTAGTTACATTTCAGTAGTAGCAGTATAGACAGGCCCCAGTAACATTTCCGTAGAAGCAGTATGGGCAGAGCCCCGTATTAGTTACATTTCAGTAGTAGCAGTATAGACAGGCCCCTGTAAAATTTACGTAGAAGCAGTATGGGCAGATTAACATTTCTGTTGCAGCAGTATAGGGAGAGCACAGTATTTTTAACATTTCAGTAGTAGCAGTACAGACAGGCCCCTGTAACATTTCCGTAGAAGCAGTATAGGCAAAGCAGCAGATTAACATTTCCATTGCAGAAAGATAGGGAGAGCACAGCATTTTTAACATTTCAGTAGTAGCAGTATAGACAGGCCCCAGTAAAATCTCCGTAGAAGCAGTATGGGCAGAGCCCAGTATTTGCAACATTTCAGTAGTAGCAGTACAGACAGGCCCCAGTAACATTTCTGTAGAAGCAGTATGGGCAGAGCCCAGTATTAATAACATTACAGTAGTACCAGTATACACAAACCAAGGTAACATTTCAGGAGTAGAAGTATCGGCAGACCGAAGTTACATTTCTGTTGCAGAAGTATAGTCAGACCCCTCTAGCATTACTATGGCAGAAGTATAGGTAGGCAGAACAGAGTTGCATTTCTGTAACAAAAGTGTAGGCCAACCCCAGACACATTGGTGTACCATGAGTGCAGGCGAAGCCCATAAAATTACTTGGATTACATTCTAGGCGAGGGCCCAAAAAATTGGTGTACCGACAGTACAAATGTACCCCAGAAAAATTGCCGATGCCCAACCCAGAGGGCAGGTGAAATCCAATAATCGCTTTGGTTACTGTGGCTTAATTTGTAACTAGGCCTGGAGGCAGCCCAGTTAAAATAAAAATTGGTTCAGGTGGAAGTTTCAATGCTTTAATGAGAATTGAAACATATAAACTTAAAAACATTGTTTACAAAAGTTATATGAGCCTTTTGGGCCACAGAAAAATTGCCCGTTCGGGGTGATTATGTGAGGTTTCAGGAGGAGGAGCAGGAGGAGGAGGACGAATATCATACACAGATTGAAAAAAGGTAAAGGTCCCCATTTTTTTAGGTGATAGAGAACAATGTTTGCATCCGCGGTTGCAGCGAAAATAATCTTTAGGTACCGCTGCTGTCTGCTGGTGGAGAAGAGACGTCTGGGGAAATCCAGGCTTTGTTCATCTTTGAGTGTAAGCCTGTCGGCACTGTCAGTTGACAGGCGGGTACGCTTATCCGTGATGATTCCCCCAGCTGCACTAAACACCCTCTCTGACAAGACACTAGCCGCAGGGCAAGCCAGCACCTCCAGGGCATACAGCGCAAGTTCGTGCCACGTGTCCAGCTTTGACACCCAGTAGTTGTACGGAGCAGAGGCATCACGGAGGACGGTGGTACGATCGGCTACGTACTCTCTCACCATCTTTTTACAGTGCTCCCTCCGACTCAGCCTTGACTGGGGAGTGGTGACACAGTCTTGCTGGGGAGCCATAAAGCTGGCAAAGGCCATGGAGAGTGTTCCCCTGCTGTGCTGAACATGCTGCCTGATCTCCGCGCCTCCCCTTCTACTTGGCCCTCGGAACTGCGCCTTCTGCCACTAGCGCTGTCGGATGGGAAGTTTACCATCAGTTTGTCCACCAGGGCCCTGTGGTATAGCATCACTCTCGAACCCCTTTCCTCTTCGGGAATGGGAGTAGAAAGGTTCTCCTTATACCGTGGGTCGAGCAGTGTGTACACCCAGTAATCCGTAGTGGCCAGAATGCGTGTAACGCGAGGGTCACGAGAAAGGCATCCTAACATGAAGTCAGCCATGTGTGCCAGGGTACCTGTACGCAACACATGGCTGTCCTCACTAGGAAGATCACTTTCAGGATCCTCCTCCTCCTCCTCCACAGGCCATACACGCTGAATGGATGAGAGGCAAGCAGCATGGGTACCCTCTGCAGTGGGACCAGCTGTCTCCTCCTCCTCAGACTCCTCCCCCTCCTCCTCCTCCTCAACGTGTTGAGATATAGACATGACGGTGCTCTGATGATCCAGCGACATACTGTCTTCCCCTGACTCCGTTTCCGACCGCAAAGCGTCAGCCTTTATGCTTTGCAGGAAACTTCTCAACAGGCATAGCAGAGGAATGGGGACGCTAATGATTGCAGCATCGCCGCTTACCATCTGGGTAGACTCCTCAAAGTTTCCAAGGACCTGGCAGATGTCTGCCATCCAGGCCCACTCCTCGGTAAAGAATTGGGGAGGCCGACTCCCACTACGCCACCGATGTTGGAGTTGGTATTCCACTATAGCTCTACGCTGCTCATACAGCCGGGACAACATGTGGAGCGTAGAGTTCCACCGTGTGGGCACGTCGCAAAGCAGTTGGTGCTCTGGCAGATTAAACCGATGTTGCAGGGTCCGCAGGGTGGCAGCGTCCGTGTTGGACTTGCAGAAATGTGCGCTGACCCGGCGCACCTTGCCGAGGAGGTCTGACAAGTGTGGGTAGCCTTTCAGAAACCGCTGAACCACCAAATTAAAGACGTGGGCCAGGCATGGCACGTGCGTGAGGCTGCCGAGCTGCAGAGCCACCACCAGGTTACGACCGTTGTCACACACGACCATGCCCGGTTGGAGGCTCAGCGGCGAAAGCCAGTGGTCGGTCTGCTCTGTCAGACCATGCAACAGTTCGTGGGCCATGTGCCTCTTCTCTCCTAAGCTGAGTAGTTTCAGCACGGCCTGCTGACGCTTGCCCACCGCTGTGCTGCCACGCGACACTGACTGCTGGCGACGTGCTGCTGCAGACACATCTGGATTGCGAGGCAGAGGTTGCGTAGGAGGAGAAGGAGGAGGAAGGTTTAGTGGAGGTGGCATACACCGCCGCAGATACCAGCACCGATCTGGGGCCCGCAGTTCTGGGGGTGGGTAGGACGTGAGCGGTCCCAGGCTCTGACTCGGTCCCAGCCTCCACTAAATTCACCCAATGTGCCGTCAGGGAGATATAGTGGCCCTGCCTGCCTGTGCTTGTCCACGTGTCCGTTATTAAGTGGACCTTGCCAGTAACCGCGTTGGTGAGGGCACGTATAATGTTGCGGGAGACGTGGTTGTGCAGGGCTGGGACGGCACACCGTGAAAAATAGTGGTGACTGCGGGCAGAATAGCGCGGAGCCGCCGCCGCCATAATGTTTTGGAAAGCCTCAGTTTCCACAAGCCTGTAGGGAAGCATCTCCAGGCTGATCAATTTGGCTATGTGGACATTTAAAGCTTAAGCGTGCGGGTGCGTGGCGGCGTATTTGAGCTTTCGCTCCAATGATTCTCTTAGCGACAGCTGGACGCTGCGCTGAGAGACATTGCTGGATGGGGCCGAGGACAGCGGAGGTGAGGGTGTGGGTCCAGGCCAGGAGATGCTCGTGCCGTGTCGTGAGAGGTGGGTTGGATCTCAGTGGCAGGTTGGGGCACAGGGGGAGAGGCAGTGGCGCAACCCGGAGGCGGCGAACGGCCTTCGTCCCACCTTGTGGGGTGCTTGGCCATCATATGCCTGCGCATGCTGGTGGTGGTGAGACTGGTGGTGGTGGCTCCCCGGCTGATCTTGGTGTGACAAAGGTTGCACACCACTGTTCGTTGGTCGTCCGCAGTCTCAGTGAAAAACTCCCACACCTTTGAGCACCTTGGCCTCTGCACGGTGGCTTGGCGCGAGGGGGTGCTTTGGGAAACAGCTGGTGGATTATTCGCTCTGGCCCTGCCTCTACCCCTGGCCACCCCACTGCCTCTTCCAACCTGTCCTGCGGCTGCAATTGCCTCCCCCTCTGAAGACCTGTCCTCAGTTGGCTTATCACACCAGGTGGGGTCAGTCACCTCATTGTCCAGCGGCTCTTCCTCAGAATCCTCTGTACGCTCCTCCCTCGGACTTACTGCCCTTACTACTGCCTCACTGATAGACAACTGTGTCTCATCGTCCTCCTCATCCACTGAAAGGTCTTGAGACAGTTGCCGGAAGTCCCAGCCTCATCCCCCGGAACCCGGGAACTTTCCAAAGGTTGGGGATCGGTCACGACAAACTCCTCCGGTGGGAGAGGAACCATTGTTGCCCAATCTGGGAAGGGGCCCGAGAACAGTTCCTGGGAGTCTGCCTGCTCCTCAGAATGTGTCATTTTCATGGAGTGAGGAGGCTGGGAGGAAGGAGGAGCAGCAGCCAGAGGATTCAGAGTTGAAGCAGTGGACGGCGTAGAAGACTGGGTGGTCGATAGATTGCTGGATGCACTTTCTGCCATCCACGACAGGACCTGCTCACACTGCTCGTTTTTTAATAAAGGTCTACGACGTGGACCCAAAAATTGTGATATGAAGCTGGGGACCCCAGAATCTTTCCTCTCCTACTCCCGCAGCAGCCGGCTGTGATTCACCTGGACCAGGAACTCGGCCTATACCCACACCCTCACTTGGAACTCTGCGTCCTCGTCCACGTCCTCTAGCCCTACCCCTACCCCTCAGCATGGTGAATTATGAATAGAGCAGACACAGAGCAGTGTAATAAATTTTTGAATTCTTATTGGCGTGCAGTTGGAGTGAGACAGCGCTTATGTAACGCAAACTGCAGCCAGAAAAAAAAATATTCAGAAGACTGCAAGCACGCCTAGCTGTGCAATATGCAATACTGATACTCCTGAGCTCACACCAGCCATGCAGTGAAATGCAGAGAGTCACAGCTAGCCGTAAGGATTTTCCTTTTTTTTTTTGGTAATTTTTGTACAATGCAATGCAATGCAGGCTAGATTGCGCCAATGTGAGTTTCGCTCTATGGGGGTCTGTCACCGTGCGTGCAGTTTGCAGCAGACACACAGCGGTGTAAAAAATGTTTGAATTCTTATTGGCCTGCAGTTGGAGTGAGACAGCGCAAACTGCAGCCAGGAAAACAATTATTCGGAAGACTGCAAGCACGCCTAGCTGTGCAATAATGAGGTACTACAACTACCAGCAGCCACGGAGTTAAATGCAGACGATCACAGATAGCCCTAAACAGGTGCTTTTTTGGGGTAGTTGTTGACAGGATTCTACAGTAGCACTGTCCCTGCCTCACCAATACTGCCCCTATACTCTGTAGAATTGGCTGCAGACTGAGAGCGCAATATTCTTCAGAGCCCAAGATGAAAGAAAAAATTTGGTGCAAAGCTGCTCCTAGCAGCAACAACTGTAATTCACATGGTAAGATGTGGCCCTAAGAAGCACCGTTGGGGTTCTTGTACACTACCCACTGTCCCTGCCTGACCAATACTGCCCCTATACTACATAGTACACACTGCAGCCTGAGAACGCTATAGCTGTAATGGGGCTGCACGTCCGATATAAAAAAAAAAATCTATTGTGCAAAACTGCTCCCAGCACCCACAACAGTAGTGCACTGGGTGAGCTGTGGCCCTAAGTAGGACCGTTGGGGTTCTTGCAGATGCTAACACTCTCCCTATAGCAGCAGCACTGTCCCTAATCTCTGCCAGCGTGTGTTTGAGGCGAGCCACAGGCGGGACCGCTTTAAATACTCGGGGGTCACTTGATCTCGCCAGCCACTCACTGCAGGGGGGTGGGATAGGTCTGGAACGTCACAGGAGGAAGTGGTAATGCCTTCCCTGCTTGTCTATTGGCCAGAAAATGGCACTAACATTTCAGGGAAGTAAATGTTATTGACCCGAGTAACGTGTGGTGCTCGGCACGAGTAACAAGCATCTTGAACACCCTAATACTCGAGCGAGCATCAAGCTCGGACGAGTGTGCTCGCTCATCTCTAATGTTGACACAAGCTGATCAGTGTTTGATTCTTATACCTGCATAAACTGAATGGCAAATGAATTTTCATTCATTGTTAAGTCACTGACAGTGTTTACACTGACTGATTATTGTTCATTTTTCCACAATCCAGCGATAAAATGAATTAATTGTTCTGGGTAAAAAGGTCCCCGATGTCTGGACAGTCATATCGTTTGAATTTCCCATATCCAGCGATAAGCTAAATGATGATCGGGACATGTTAAAGGGTCCTTAGTGTACAGGAAGTGATGGAGTATAGATCCTCCCCAAATATTAGGTAGTGACAGGGAAGCTGCAGACCCCTATCTGGGGGTAATATTGTTACTATCCTGCCTTCTCTACTCTTCCATCAGTACAATTGAGCTGTCATTAGCTCAGCTCTCCTTACTAAGAAAGAAATTTCACAGTTCATGCAGAAAAGCTGAGAAGTGAACTACAGACAATAGGAAATTGCTATAGTGGCCAGTGTGAAAACTGCAGTAGTGCAAGATTTCTTTATGTAGATAAATCTATAAAAACATGACTGTATTAACAAATTAATTTATAATGAAAACCTGACGCAAATAAGATTTCATTTTCTGATTTCCTTCAGAGGAGATTTGCAGTAACTTATTACACTTTGTATTAGTAGGACACTCTACCAATATCCTAAACAGCAGAGCTGTATTCTCATTGATATTTTCCCTGCACAGTGCCACTTATGACCAGCTGTTGTGTAGAGCAGGGGTCCCCAACCATCGGTCCGCGGACCGGGGCCGGGCCGTTAGGTGTCTAGCGCCAGTCCGTGGCACCGCCGGGAACTTTTCTTCTCAACACAAGGCCCGCGTGCCGAATCCGGCCCGCTGCCTCGTGTTATGTGGCCCGCGGCGTCGCTCACCACTGAAGCGATTACCAGCGGGGGCGCCGCAGCTCCCCGCTGGTAATCGCGCTGATCCCGGTGCACGCTGACGTCAGTGTGCAGCCAGGATCCTCCTCCCCGAGTCCCCTTTTCATTAGTTCCGCAGGAGAGGACTCGGGGAGGAAGCGTGCCGGGCTACACACTGATGTCAGGGCAAGCAGAGAGAGAGCGACGCTGACAGCAGGGAGGAGGTAAGTATATGGATTGGGGGGGTGCTTATTACTAGGGGGGCTGTTTATTTCGGTGGGAGTGGCTGCTTACTACTGGGGGGGACTGCCTATTACTGAGGGGGGCTGCTTGTTACTGGGGTGGGGGGCTGCTTATTACTGGGGGGGGCTGCTTACTACTGGGGGTGGGGCTGCTTACTGCTGGGGGGGCTGCGTATTACTGGGGGGGCTGCTAATTACTGGGGGGGGCTGTCTATTACTGAGGGGTGGGGACTGCCTGTTACTGGGGGCGGGCTGCTTATTACTGGGGGGAGCTGCCTATTACTGGTGGGGGGCCTGCTTATTACTGGGGGTGGGGGCTACTTATTACAGGGGGAGGGGCTGCTTACTGCTGGGGGGGGCTGCTTACTGCTGGGGGGGCTGCGTATTACTGGGGGGGGCTGCGTATTACTTGGGGGGTGCTTATTACTGGGGGGGCTGCTTATTACTGGGGGTGGGGGCTACTTATTACAGAGGGGGGCTGCTTACCGCTGGGGGGGCTGCTTATTGCTGGGGGGGCTGCTTATTACTGGGGGGGCTGCTAATTACTGGGGGGTGCCTGTTACTGGAGGCGGGCTGCTTATTACTGGGGGAGGGCTGCCTATTACTGGTGGGGGGCCTGCTTATTACTGGGGGTGGGGGCTACTTATTACAGGGGGAGGGGCTGCTAATTACTGGGGGGGCTGGTTATTACTGGGGGGGCTGCTAATTACTGGGGGGTACC
The DNA here is from genome assembly GCF_035609145.1 of Eleutherodactylus coqui. Lineage (NCBI taxonomy): Eukaryota > Metazoa > Chordata > Amphibia > Anura > Eleutherodactylidae > Eleutherodactylus > Eleutherodactylus coqui. Next base: position 69,162,773 of record NC_089841.1, on the reverse strand, counting down.
TGTTACTGGGGGCGGGCTGCTTATTACTGGGGAGGGCTGCCTATTACTGGTGGGGGGCCTGCTTATTACTGGGGGTGGGGCTACTTATTACAGGGAGAGGGGCTGCTAATTACTGGGGGGGCTGGTTATTTCTGGGGGGGTGCTTATTACTGGGGGGAGCTGTCTATTACTGGGGGGGAGAGATAAATTATATGCTGCCCTATGTGTGTTGGGGGGGAGATAAATTATATGCTGCCCTATGTGTGTGCTGCCTGGCGGGGGGGGGGATATATTATACTGCCCTATGTGTGTACTGCCAGGACATTCTAAATCAGGGGTCCCCAACCACCGGGCCATTAGGTGTTTGGCGCCGGTCCGCGGCACCGCTGATGCGATTACCAGCGGGGGCGCTGCAGCTCCCCGTTGGTAATCGCGCTGATCCCGGCGCACACTGACGTCAGTGTGCAGCCAGGATCCTCCTCCCCGAGTCCCCTTTTCATTAGTTCCGCAGGAGAGGACTCGGGGAGGAAGCGTGCCGGGCTACACACTGACATCAGGGCAAGCAGAGAGAGAGCGACGCTGACAGCAGGGAGGAGGTAAGTATATGGGTTGGGGGGGGTGCTTATTACCAGGGGGGGCTGCTTACTACTGGGGGGGACTGCCTATTACTGAGGGGTGGGGGCTGCCTGTTATTGGGGGGGCTGCTTATTACTGGGGTGGGGGCTGCTTATTACTTTGGGGGACTGCTTACTACTGGGGGGGCTGCGTATTACTGGGGGGGCTGCGTATTACTGGGGGGGCTGCTTATTACTGGGGGGGCTGCTTATTACTGGGGGGGCTGCCTATTACTGGTGGGGGGGCTGCCTATTACTGGTGGGGGGGCTGCCTATTACTGGGGGTGGGGCCTGCTTATTACTGGGGGTGGGGCTACTTATTACAGGGAGAGGGGCTGCTAATTACTGGGGGGGCTGGTTATTTCTGGGGGGGTGCTTATTACTGGGGGGAGCTGTCTATTACTGGGGGGGAGAGATAAATTATATGCTGCCCTATGTGTGTTGGGGGGGAGATAAATTATATGCTGCCCTATGTGTGTGCTGCCTGGCGGGGGGGGGGATATATTATACTGCCCTATGTGTGTACTGCCAGGACATTCTAAATCAGGGGTCCCCAACCACCGGGCCATTAGGTGTTTGGCGCCGGTCCGCGGCACCGCTGATGCGATTACCAGCGGGGGCGCTGCAGCTCCCCGTTGGTAATCGCGCTGATCCCGGCGCACACTGACGTCAGTGTGCAGCCAGGATCGTCCTCCCCGAGTCCCCTTTTCATTAGTTCCGCAGGAGAGGACTCGGGGAGGAAGCGTGCCGGGCTACACACTGACATCAGGGCAAGCAGAGAGAGAGCGACGCTGACAGCAGGGAGGAGGTAAGTATATGGGTTGGGGGGGGTGCTTATTACCAGGGGGGGCTGCTTACTACTGGGGGGGACTGCCTATTACTGAGGGGTGGGGGCTGCCTGTTATTGGGGGGGCTGCTTATTACTGGGGTGGGGGCTGCTTATTACTTTGGGGGACTGCTTACTACTGGGGGGGCTGCGTATTACTGGGGGGGCTGCGTATTACTGGGGGGGCTGCTTATTACTGGGGGGGCTGCTTATTACTGGGGGGGCTGCCTATTACTGGTGGGGGGGCTGCCTATTACTGGTGGGGGGGCTGCCTATTACTGGGGGTGGGGGCTACTTATTACTGGGGGTGGGGGCTACTTATTACTGGGGGTGGGGGCTACTTATTACAGGGGGAGGGGGCTGGTTATTACTGGGGGGAGGGGCTATCTATCACTGGGGGGGAGATGAATTATATGCTGCCCTATGTGTGTGCTGGGGGTGGGAGATGAATTATATGCTGCCTATGTGTGTGCTTGGGGGGTGGGAATAAAATTATATGCTGAACTGTGTGTGTGCTGCGGGGGAGATAAATTATATGCTGCCCTATGTGTGTGCTGGGGGGGAGATAAATTATATGCTGCCCTGTGTGTGTGCTGGGGGGGGGGAGATGAATTATATGCTACCCTATGTGTGTGCTGGGGGGGGGAATAAAATTATATGCTGCCCTATGTGTGTGCTGGGGGGGGAGAGATAAATTATATGCTGCCCTATATGTGTGCTGGGGGGGGAGTTAAAAATATATGCTGCCCTATGTGTGTGCTGGGGGGCGGAGATGAATTATATGCTGCCCTATGTGTGTGCTGGGGGGGATAAATTACATGCTGCCCTATGTGTGTGCCGGGGGGGGGGGGGGAGATAAATTATATACTGCCCTATGTGTGTGCCGGGGGGGGGAGATAAATTATATGCTGCCCTATGTGTGTGCTGGGGGGGAGATAAATTATATGCTGCCCTATGTGTGTGCTGCCAGGTGGGGTGGGGGTGGGGGGATATATTATACTGCCCTATGTGTGTACTGCCAGGACATTCTAAATGTCATAATTAGATAAGTATGCACTAAACTTCAACCCCCTTCATAACCCCACCCCATATAACCAAAGCCCCACCCATGCCCCGCCCAACCCTTCCGGGCCTTGTAAAAATGGTCTTGCTTGAAGCCGGTCCCAGGTGCCAAAAAGGTTGGGGACCACTGGTGTAGAGCACCACAATAGGGCACTACTCTAGTCAATTGGGCTGAGCCCTTCAGTAATTTACATCTGTGTATTGTGTCAGGCACTAGAGCTCAGATGCTGCCATTCACTTAAAGTGGTGTTAGGGTTAGTGGAGGAAAGTACCAGTTTTCACCCATTCACTGGATGCATGAAAACTGGTAGATCAGTGGAGGTCCAACATCTGAGACCCCCACCGATCCTGAAGACGGGTGACCCATACTCTCGCTATTTTGCAATGCAGGATCCCTTCCTTCTATTTCGTTAATATATCAGCCACTGTTTGTGCGTGCATGGTAGTGACACCATTCAGTTCAATGAGGAAGACAGTTGTGCAAATATCAAACTTTTACTAAATACCCTGTGGGCCTGATTTGTCAAAAAGAGAGAAAAACTGTTGTTGGCCATAGTAACCGATCCCAGTACAGATGCAATTATTGCAGAGCAGTTTATAAAAAGAAAGCTGCACTGTGATTGGTTGCTATGGGCAATAAAGACAGTTTTTATGTTAGACAGTTTTGATAAATGAGGCCCACTGTTTGTGCAGTTTGCTCCATAGTAAGGCTCACTACCTAAATATTGCATAACATTTGTGAATAAAGTCTGAAACATTAAAGATTATAAAACATGGGGGCCCAGCATTCACTTCAGAACAGTCCTGTCTACACTCCTTTTTTTGCCCAAAAGGACACACCTTTCACCACTCCTCAAACCCAGCAATGACGCTTGAACTGGATACCGCAGTTTTTAACTGAAATGGCCTTACCACCCATCCGGGATCAATTTAGTCTTTTTCTTCACACAGAGATTGGCAAAGCTGTGGAGTCAGATGCCAACATTTATTGGTCTCCGTTCTCTCAAGGACAGGAGGTCATTGACCAAAGCTCCCTCAGCTCTTCTGTCCTACTCTCTGCTCAAGATTTACTCAGTTCAGGATCAGTCTTCCCTTTTATCAGATGGCCCACTCTATCTGGTTTGATTCAGCTGAATTTCTCCTCAGCTGGTTCTCTTTCAGCACCTGTCATCTCTCCCCGCTTACACACACAGATCCTGAATGGATCCCCCCATTAGCTGTCCTCAGCTTATACACACAGATCCTGAATGGATCCCCCCATTAGCTCTCCTCTTCTTACAAGCACAGATCCTGGCTGGCTCTTCCTATTTGCCCTCTTCCACTTACACACAAAGATCCTTACTGTCTCTCTCCATTAGCTCTCCTCTGCCTACACACAGGTCCTGACTGTCTCTCTCCATTAGCTGTCCTTTGCCTACACACATATCCTGACTGTCTCTCCCCATTAGCTGTCCTCTGCTTACACACATGGACTCTGACTTGCTTCTTCTGCTTTCGGTTTTGCACATAGGAGCACTTATCACTCTCTTATTTGCTCTGTGTCTCATTTTGGTTTCACTTCCCCATCACAGCAACTTGTCTCTCTATGGCAGCAACCAGGTCCTCGATAGGGCCTCCCAGTGTAGCGACCGAGATGCAGGGCACAACACTAAGGAGATGGCAGGAGTAGTTGTTAGGGATGTCACGGTGGCTCTACCAACTCCTCCCTTGAGGGACCCGTGTGACCCTTTGCCAAGGCCCTGACAGCCCCCTTCAGGCCAACACTGGTCGTGAGATTTACCTCTATACGGGGTTGTCACAGGTGATGCCAGACACACACACGGGTAAATCTTAGAACACACAGTTGCTGGGAATGGGTAGCAACCAGAACTTTACTTGAAGCTTTCCAACAGGTGAATTTACAGGCAGCTTGTTGGTAAAGTACACGCCAGTGCAGGAAACAGTTGAGGTCACGGAAGAGAACACAGGATAATATCAGGCCCACAGTCCAAGTTATCTGTGCAGCACCGCTCCTGGAAAGCAGAACACTCCAGAGGAGGGGAAAGAGATACTCCACTGAACACTCATACCTTTCTTCCAGACACTGCATGGCAGACTTCACTTATTCCTTAGGGATTCCTTATTATGCCTTAGGGAGATGAGGTCTTGGGAAAAAAGTCGATAGCTCTCTTCCATTCTTCACCACATGTAGTTTGAAGGTACCTACAGGTGGCTGGCAATCCCTTTCACAACAAGAACCCAAGAAGCACTCAGAAGAAGAACCTGAAGAACTCTCTTGCACACCTTATAAGCACATGTATCACCCAACGTCATGTGACAAGACAAAATTGTTACATTTCCAGACATTCGTAGACAGTAATCTCTTGCTCACTGCAGCTGTGCAATACACATAACTAGTGACAGGACAATCTGCACAGTGCATCCACAGTGAGAACATGACATGTGAGACAAATACAAGACAGTTATGGAGGGGCTAGATACATAGACTTCAGGCCACTACACCAGCACTTAAACGATCTTGGTCTCTGGATTCCGGTTAGCTGGTTTTCTTTCGTGATCATCTCCCACTTTCTGTAGCTTTCTACAGGCAGATCCTGCATGGATCTTCGTCATCATGCATATATGCTGGCCACTAAATATTTCTTCTGTCTCAACTTGTCTCTGTTCACAAGAGCTCTTTTTTTGTCTCTGCTCTGTATTCGGCCCTTTTAGGCTGCCTGTCCACGGGCATTGCATTACTAACGGCTATAATCCGTTAGACATAATAGCTTTGCTATGGAAAGCGCAGCCCTCTGTCCATGAACAGAAAATCATAGCGATTCTCCACTCGCAGGATTCAAATCGCGGCATGCCGCGATTCTCTGCGGTAATCCTATCTGTCAGATAGGCTCACTGCAGAGGACTGACAGCTCTCCCCCCTCATCGCCCACGGCAGAATATCGCTAGCGATATTTCGCAACGGCCGTGGACAGGGGGCCTAACTCTCAGTCACGAAGCTGCCCTCTTCTCTGATCTCTTCTGGACCCCACTCTCTCTTTCAGCAACACAAAGGAGCGCCCTCCTTCAATTTGCTCACTGTGTGTCACATCAACACTTCATTTGCACAACGCCCGCTGCACAGACCTTTACATGTCCCCCTTAACTGGCAGGCTTCTGATTACTCTGCCCCCGATTCTTTTCCCATTTTAGTCAGTCATCCCATATAGGTATTACATGTGGATTTCAGAGCTGCTATCTCCTAAATAATTAATAACATCTTTGTGGAACATTTGGAAGAGACCGATGTAAAGAAAAAAAAAATCACATGATCTATTTTTTCTTTTTTTTTTCCTTCTTACTTTTCAGAAGACTACGACGACGATTCAGACGTGTATGTTAATTCTCCGGGTGGTAAGTTCTGTTTTTCTGAACTATGTTATTATCATCACATAAACTATTGAAGAAAAGTGTTCTAGTATATAGATGGGTGCCGTTTTGGCTCGCACTGGTGGAGTTTAGGCTGGGTTTAGGTGTTATTTTTGCAGTCGTTTTTCTGTGTATTTTGAGGAAAACTTCAGCTTCCCATCCAACAATATACTATTCTGTGTGCCCCATGTGAAAATATTATTCTATAGGGGTTTCTCAGGACTGAAACATTACTAATATTCTATAAAGCTTATCTGTAACAGCTGTATATGAATATTCATTATTCCATAACTACCCTACTACTCAATAATAGTCCAGACCAATTTTTTGTCCTGTTGCAGGAAAAAATACTGCATAGTGACCATTCAGATAAATGGACAGCCATCAAAAGCATGCCCGGCTCACTGGAGGGTCCCAAGTGGGGTACCCCCTCTATGAATTCTATATATTTAGGGGGGCAGGTGGATAGCGGTTGTCCTTATGAGATAACCACATTAATGTGAAATGCAGTTCTCAAACATTGCAATCTGCTTTTCTTTTCACAGCCATGGAATGTTCACCTGATTCCATTTATTCTCATTGGGTTTTCCTTCATTCCAATTATTATTATTGCACAATTATTATACAATTACGATCTGTCACACAACCCTTTTGTACGACAATGCAATCCTATTATACAATTATTACTATATTATACCAGTGGTTCAGGAGTCCCCTATATACAACTCTGCAGATGTTGGCAGCTCTACAGAGTTTTGTGCACTTCTGAGAGGTCACATCTAGACCTTGGCACTGTGCCAAGAGCAAAGACTACTCGAAAAAAAAGTCCAAGTAGCAGAGTAAACTTTTAAATATAGCAAATGGTGTTGAGCCAGACTGAATGGTGAAAGTAACAAATCCTATTTAATATCGCCTAGAGATATGTCTTTTTTTATTTTATTACTGAACTATAGTTATGATAAGGCCCCCACTAGTGCACAATAGAGGATAGTGCAGAAGTAGTTATATCATTTGTATTACAAAACTAGTTCAATTACCTAAATTGTAACACATGGAAATTATAATTTAAAATTCAGAAAGTACATCAAATGTTTGTTTTTGACATAATGATCAACCATCGCATCCTCAAGATCGGTGCAACCTTGGAGATAAGTCACATGAACACATGCATCCCTACACATTAGAACTGGAATGTTACTGAATTCCTCAGTGAGAGCCAGCTTCAATTCATTGACTGTTGAAATTGGAAGCGTGTACGCTTTATGTAATTACAACGACGAGTGCTGTGGACTGATGTGGCCAAGTTCCATGTGTCCGAAGGTGGTACCAGACACAACTGTCTTTATTGGTGATCAGAAAACCCTGAAATGACAATTATCCTGCTGCGGTGGTCTTGGCAGGAATTTTGCATCAGGGATTGATGGGGCCCATTCTTCTTTTTTTTGAGGGATCTGTGACAGGAAATAGTTACTTGGATCTGCTTCACCACTGTTTATCCTATCACCCAGGACTGGGATATTTTCAACAACATGTGGTGGCCGTGGGATGGGGCCCCCGCTTATCATTCACTCTGTGTTTGTGACTGGTTAGATGAGACGTTTCCTGAATGTTGGATAGGCAGATGTGAGCCAGTGGACTGTCCAGCTCGCTCCACAGATCTTACACCACCTGACTTTTTCCTATTGGGAAATGTTAAGGATAAAGTTTACACAAATCTCATTTGTGAGATGAATTGAAGCTGGCTCTCACTGAGGAATTCAATGACATTCCAGTTCAAATATGTAGGACGCATGTGATCATGTGACTTATCGTCTCCAAGCTTGCATCGATCTTAAAAGGGTTCTGTCAGCTAAAATAAATCAATACTTACCTATTCCTCACCCTGTCAGTCTTCTTACTGCATCTTCTCCCGGCCGATTTTTTATTTTTTTTCCCCTGTCTTCTGCAGTCCCCCCGGAATCACGTCACCTCCAGACAGCTGGATCCTCTTCTTCCTGTGACATTATGTCCATTCTCGTCATTCTGATTCCTGCAGGGCAGTGAAGGTTACATCACTAGTGACGTAGCGCTCACTGCCTACCAGGGAATGCCGACTCCTAGGCCGTGCTATTGCTGAGACTGCGCATGCGCGTTGTCTTGTGGCAATAGTATATGAACATTTGCGGCAAGACAGCGCGCATGCACAATTTCAGCAATTGCCCGGCATTCCCTGCTAGGTAGTAAACGCTACGTCAATAGTGACATAGCGTACAGTGATGAGCCGTAAGGAGACTGACGAGAATGGACGTTCCAAAACAGGAACAAGAGGAGCCGTCTGGCTTGTGGTAATGTTACCCGGGAGAGTGGAGGAGCCAGGAGAATATCGGTGAGGAGAAGATGCAGTAAGAAGACTGACGGGGAAGGAATAGGTAAGTATTGATTTTTTTCTAATGACAAAGCCCCTTCAAGGCTGCGATTGTTGATCATTATTAGAGATGAGCGAGCACCAAAATGCTCGGGTGCTCGTTACTCGGGACGAACTTTTCGCGATGCTCGAGGGTTCGTTTCAAGTAACGAACCCCATTGAAGTCAATGGGCGACCCGAGCATTTTTGTATTTCGCCGATGCTCGCTAAGGTTTCCTTGTGTGAAAATCTGGGCAATTCAAGAAAGTGATGGGAACGACACAGCAACGGATAGGGCAGGCGAGGGGCTACATGTTGGGCTGCATCTCAAGTTCACAGGTCCCACTATTAAGCCACAATAGCGGCAAGAGTGGGCCCCCCCCCCCTCCCAAAAACTTTTACTTCTGAAAAGCCCTCATTAGCATGGCATACCTTTGCTAAGCACCACACTACCTCCAACAAAGCACAATCACTGCCTGCATGACACTCCGCTGCCACTTCTCCTGGGTTACATGCTGCCCAACCACCCCCCCTCCCCCCCACAGCGCACACCAAAGTGTCCCTGCGCAGCCTTCAGCTGCCCTCATGCCACACCACCCTCATGTCTATTTAGAAGTGTGTCTGCCATGACGAGGAACCGCAGGCACACACTGCAGAGGGTTGGCACGGCTAGGCAGCGACCCTCTTTAAAAGGGGCGGGGCGATAGCCCACAATGCTGTACAAAAGCAATGAGAAATATAATCCTGTGCCACCGCCATCAGGAGCTGCACACGTGGGCATAGCAATGGGGAACCTATGTGCCACACACTATTCATTCTGTTAAGGTGTCTGCACGCCCCAGTCAGACCGCGGTTTTTTAATTCATAGACACAGGCAGGTACAACTCCCTATTGTGAAGTCCCTGTCGACCGACAGCATGGGTGGCTCCCTGGAACCCACCGGCGATACACAAAAATATCCCATTGCATTGCCCAACACAGCTGAGGTAGTAATGTCGTGCTTAATGCAGGTGGGCTTCGGCCCACACTGCATGCCCCAGTCAGACTGGGGTTCTTTACAAGTGGAAACAGATGCATTTATAATTCCCTGTGGACCCACAGCATGGGTGGGTGCCAGGAAGCCACCGGCGGTACATAGAAATATCCCATTGCATTGCCCAACACAGCTGAGGTAGTAATGTTGTGCTTAAAGGAGATGTCCCGCGCCGAAACGGGTTTTTTTTTTTTTAAACCCCCCCCCCCGTTCGGCGCGAGACAACCCCGATGCAGGGGTTAAAAAAACCACCCGCACAGCGCTAACCTGAATCCCGGCGGTCCGGTGACTTCAATACTTACCGCTGAAGATGGCCGCCGGGATCTTCTACCTTCGTGGACCGCAGCTCTTCTGTGCGGTCCACTGCCGATTCCAGCCTCCTGATTGGCTGGAATCGGCACGTGACGGGGCGGAGCTACACGGAGCCGCTCTCTGGCACGAGCGGCTCCATAGAAGACTGCTGAAGACCCGGACTGCGCAAGCGCGGCTAATTTGGCCATCGGAGGCCAAAAATTAGTCGGCTCCATGGGAACGAGGACGCTAGCAACGGAGCAGGTAAGTAAAAAACTTTTTATAACTTCTGTATGGCTCATAATTAATGCACAATGTACATTACAAAGTGCATTATTATGGCCATACAGAAGTGTATAGACCCACTTGCTGCCTCGGGACATCTCCTTTAATACAGGTGGGCTTCGGCCCACACTGCATGCCCCAGTCAGACTGGGGTTCTTTACAAGTGGACAGATGTAGGTTAAACTCTGTGTGCACCTACAGCATGGGTGGCTCCCTGGAACCCACCGGCAGTACATAAAAATATCCCATTGCATTGCCCAACACAGCTGAGGTAGTAATGTCGTGCTTAATGCAGGTGGGCTTCGGCCCACACTGCATGCCCCAGTCAGACTGGGGTTCTTTACAAGTGGAAACAGATGCATTTATAATTCCCTGTGGACCCACAGCATGGGTGGCTCCCTGGAACCCACCGGCGATACACAAAAATATCCCATTGCATTGCCCAACACAGCTGAGGTAGTAATGTTGTGCTTAATACAGGTGGGCTTCGGCCCACACTGCATGCCCCAGTCAGACTGGGGTTCTTTACAAGTGGACAGATGTAGGTTAAACTCTGTGTGCACCTACAGCATGGGTGGCTCCCTGGAACCCACCGGCAGTACATAAAAATATCCCATTGCATTGCCCAACACAGCTGAGGTAGTAATGTCGTGCTTAATGCAGGTGGGCTTCGGCCCACACTGCATGCCCCAGTCAGACTGGGGTTCTTTACAAGTGGAAACAGATGCATTTATAATTCCCTGTGGACCCACAGCATGGGTGGCTCCCTGGAACCCACCGGCGATACACAAAAATATCCCATTGCATTGCCCAACACAGCTGAGGTAGTAATGTTGTGCTTAATACAGGTGGGCTTCGGCCCACACTGCATGCCCCAGTCAGACTGGGGTTCTTTACAAGTGGACAGATGTAGGTTAAACTCTGTGTGCACCTACAGCATGGGTGGCTCCCTGGAACCCACCGGCGGTACATAAAAATATCCCATTGCATTGCCCAACACAGCTGAGGTAGTAATGTCGTGCTTAATGCAGGTGGGCTTCGGCCCACACTGCATGCCCCAGTCAGACTGGGGTTCTTTACAAGTGGAAACAGATGCATTTATAATTCCCTGTAGACCCACAGCATGGGTGGGTGCCTGGAACCCACCGGCGGTACACAGAAATATCCCATTGCATTGCCCAACACAGCGGATGTAACGTCAGCTGTAATGCAGGTGGGCTAAAAATTCATTTGATTACACTGTAGGCGAGGGCCCACAAAAATTGCTGTATCAACAGTACTAATGTACATCAAAAAAATTGGCCATGGCCAACCAAGAGGGCAGGTGAAACCTATTAATCGCTTTGGTTAATGTGGCTTAAGTGGTAACTAGGCCTGGAGGCAGCCCAGTTTAACTAAAAATTGGTTCAAGTTAAAGTTTCAACGCTTTTAAGAGCATTGAAACATATAAAAATTGTTTAGAAAAATTATGAGTGAGCCTTGTGGCCCTAAGAAAAATTGCCCGATCAGCGTCATTACGTGAGGTTTCAGGAGGAGGAGCAGGAGGAGGAGGAGGAATATTAGACACAGATTGATGAAGCAGAAATGTCCCCGTTTTGGATGGTGAGAGAGAACGTAGCTTCCATCCGCGGGTGCAGCCTACGTATTGCTTACGTATCGCTGCTGTCCGCTGGTGGAGAAGAGAAGTCTGGGGAAATCCAGGCTTTGTTCATCTTGATGAGTGTTAGCCTGTCGGCACTGTCGGTTGACAGGCGGGTACGCTTATCTGTGATGATTCCCCCAGCCGCACTAAACACCCTTTCCGACAAGACGCTAGCCGCAGGACAAGCAAGCACCTCCAGGGCATACAGCGCTAGTTCAGGCCACGTGTCCAGCTTCGACACCCAGTAGTTGTAGGGGGCAGAGGCGTCACCGAGGATGGTCGTGTGATCGGCTACGTACTCCCTCACCATCCTTTTACAGTGCTCCCGCCGACTCAGCCTTGACTGGGGAGCGGTGACACAGTCTTGCTGGGGAGCCATAAAGCTGGCCAGGCCCTTAAAGACTGTTGCACTGCCTGGGCTGTACATGCTGCTCGATCTCCGCACCTCCCCTGCTACCTGGCCCTCGGAACTGCGCCTTCTGCCACTACCGCTGTCGGATGGGAATTTTACCATCAGCTTGTCCGCCAGGGTCCTGTGGTATAGCAACACTCTCGAACCCCTTTCCTCTTCGGGAATGAGAGTGGGAAGGTTCTCCTTATAGCGTGGGTCGAGCAGTGTGTACACCCAGTAATCCGTAATGGCCAGAATGCGTTGAATGCGAGGGTCACGAGAAAGGCATCCTAACATGAAGTCAGCCATGTGTGCCAGGGTACCTGTACGCAACACATGGCTGTCCGCACTAGGAAGATCACTTTCAGGATCCTCCTCCTCCTCCTCCTCCTCAGGCCATACACGCTGAAATGATGACAGGCAAGCAGCATGGGTACCGTCAGCAGTGGGCCAAGCTGTCTCTTCCCCCTCCTCCTCATCCTCCTCATGCTCCTCCTCCTCCTCCTGAACGCGCTGAGATATAGACAGGAGGGTGCTCTGACTATCCAGCGACATACTGTCTTCCCCCGACTCGGTTTCCGAGCGCAAAGCGGCTGCCTTTATGGTTTGCATGGAACTTCTCAAGATGCATAGCAGAGGAATGGTGACGCTAATGATTGCAGCATCGCCGCTCACCACCTGGGTAGACTGCTCAAAGTTTCAAAGGACCTGGCAGATGTCTGCCAACCAGGCCCACTCTTCTGAAAAGAATTGAGGAGGCTGACTCCCACTGCGCCGCCCATGTTGGAGTTGGTATTCCACTATAGCTCTACGCTGCTCATAGAGCCTGGCCAACATGTGGAGCGTAGAGTTCCACCGTGTGGGCACGTCGCACAGCAGTCGGTGCACTGGCAGATTAAAGCGATGTTGCAGGGTGCGCAGGGTGGCAGCGTCCGTGTGGGACTTGCGGAAATGTGCGCAGAGCCGGCGCACCTTTACGAGCAGGTCTGACAAGCGTGGGTAGCTTTTCAGAAAGCGCTGAACCACCAAATTAAAGACGTGGGCCAGGCATGGCACGTGCATGAGGCTGCCGAGCTGCAGAGCCACCACCAGGTTATGGCCGTTGTCACACATGACCATGCCCGGTTGGAGGCTCAGCGGCGCAAGCCAACGGTTGGTCTGCTCTGTCAGACCCTGCAGCAGTTCGTGGGCCGTGTGCCTCCTATCTCCTAAGCTGAGTAGTTTCAGCACGGCCTGCTGACGCTTGCCCACCGCTGTGCTGCCACGCCGCGCGACACCGACTGCTGGCGACGTCCTGCTGCTGCTGACACATCTAGATTGCGAGACAGAGGTTGAGGAGGAGGAGGAGGGTGCTTTAGTGGAAGAAGCATACACCGCCGAACATACCACCACCGAGCTGGGGCCCGCAATTCTGGGGGTGGGTAGGACGTGAGCGGTCCCAGGCTCTGACTCTGTCCCAGCCTCCACTAAATTCACCCAATGTGCCGTGAGGGAGATGTAGTGGCCCTGCCCGCCTGTGCTTGTCCACGTGTCCGTAGTTAAGTGGACCTTGCCACTAACCGCATTGGTGAGGGCGCGTACAATGTTGCGGGAGACGTGGTCGTGCAGGGCTGGGACGGCACATCGGGAAAAGTAGTGGCGACTGGGAACTGAGTAGCGCGGGGCCGCCGCCGCCATCATAGCTTTGAAGGACTCCGTTTCCACAACCCTATACGGCAGCATCTCAAGGCTGATAAATTTGGCTATGTGGACGGTTAACGATTGAGCGTGCGGGTGCGTGGCGGCGTACTTGCGCTTGCGCTCCAACACTTGCGCTAGCGACGGCTGGACTGTGCGGTGCGAGACATTGCTGGATGGGGCCGAGGACAGCGGAGGTGAGGGTGTGGGTGCAGGCCATGAGACGGTTGTGCCTGTGTCCTGAGAGGGGGGTTGGATCTCAATGGCAGGTTGGGGCACAGGGGGAGAGGCAGCGGTGCAAACCGGAGGCGGTGAACGGCCTTCGTCCCACCTTGTGGGGTGCTTGGCCATCATATGTCTGCGCATGCTGGTGGTGGTCAGGCTGTTGGTGGTGGCTCCCCGGCTGATCTTGGCGTGACAAAGGTTGCACACCACTGTTCGTCGGTCGCCAGGCGTCTCGGTGAAAAACTGCCACACTGTAGAGCACCTCGGCCTCTGCAGGGTGGCATGACGCGAGGGGGCGCTTTGGGAAACACTTGGTGGATTATTCGGTCTGGCCCTGCCTCTACCCCTGGCCACCGCACTGCCTCTTGCAACCTGCCCTGCTACTGCCCGTGCCTCCCCCTCTGAAGACCTGTCCTGTGTAGGCGTTGCACACCAGGTGGGGTCAGTCACCTCATCGTCCTGCTGCTCTTCCTCCCAATCCTCTGTGCGCTGCTACCTCGGACTTACTGCCCTTACTACTACCTCACTGCAAGACAACTGTGTCTCATCGTCATCGTCCTCCTCACCCACTGAAAGGTCTTGAGACAGTTGCCGGAAGTCCCCAGCCTCATCCCCCGGACCCCGGGAACTTTCCAATGGTTGGGCATCAGTGACGATAAACTCCTCTGGTGGGAGAGGAACCACTGCTGCCCAATCTGAGCAGGGGCCCGAGAAAAGTTCCTGGGAGTGTTCCCGCTCCTGAGCATGTGTCATTGTAGTGGAGTGAGGAGGCTGGGAGGAAGGAGGAGCAGCAGACAGAGGATTCGGATTTGAAGCAGTGGACGGCGCAGAACTGTGGCTGGACGATAGGTTGCTCGAAGCACTTTCTGCCATCCAGGACAGGACCTGCTCACACTGCTCATTTTCTAATAAAGGTCTCCCGCGTGGACCCATTAATTGGGCGATGAATGTGGGGACGCCAGAAACGTGCCTCTCTCCTAATCGCGCAGCAGTCGGCTGCGACACACCTGGATCATGAGCTCGGCCTGTGCCCACACCCTCACTTGGCCCTCCGCGTCCTCGGCCGCGTCCACGTCCTCTAGGCCTACCCCTACCCCTCAGCATGCTGTATTACCAGTGATTTGATTTCCCAGGCAGGAAATAAATTGGCGCAAGCCTGCAGGCCAAATATAATGTTTTCGCTTTTTTGCAAAGGGAAGGCCCCACTGCGTATATTCAATGAACAATACGTTTAATAACTGTGGTGTGGCCCTGAAAAAGTGTCACACAACTTTAGTGTAGCAGAGTTATTAACTCTGGCAGAGCAGGTATTTGCCAGTCAGGAAAGACAATGGCGCAAGCCTGCAGTAAACCGTAGCTGGTTGCGTCTGATTTTTGTACGTTCTCCACGCAGCACACACGTACACGGAGACCTTAGGACTGACACAGGCAGGCCAAATATAATTTTTTCGCTTTTTTGCAAAGGGAAGGCCCCACTGCGTATATTCAATGAACAATACGTTTAATAACTGTGGTGTGGCCCTGAAAAAGTGTCACACAACTTTAGTGTAGCAGAGTTATTAACTCTGGCAGAGCAGGTATTTGCCAGTCAGGAAAGACAATGGCGCAAGCCTGCAGTAAACCGTAGCTGGTTGCGTCTGATTTTTGTACGTTCTCCACGCAGCACACACGTACACGGAGACCTTAGGACTGACACAGGCAGGCCAAATATAATTTTTTAGCTTTTTTGCAAAGGGAAGGCCCCACTGCGTATATTCAATGAACAATACGTTTAATAACTGTGGTGTGGCCCTGAAAAAGTGTCACACAACTTTAGTGTAGCAGAGTTATTAACTCTGGCAGAGCAGGTATTTGCCAGTCAGGAAAGACAATGGCGCAAGCCTGCAGTAAACCGTAGCTGGTTGCGTCTGATTTTTGTACGTTCTCCACGCAGCACACACGTACACGGAGACCTTAGGACTGACACAGGCAGGCCAAATATAATTTTTTCGCTTTTTTGCAAAGGGAAGGCCCCACTGCGTATATTCAATGAACAATAACTGTGTTGTGGCCCTGCCTACACAATTCTGTCCCTGTAGTATCAATGGAGGGTGCAATGCTCTGCACAGACGATTTTTAGAAAAAAAAAAATATGCAACACTGCTAACAGCAGCCAGCACAGTACTGCACACGGTTAAATTTGGCCCTAGAAAGGACCGTTGAGGTTCTTGAAGGCTACACTCACTCCTAACACTCTCCCTGCCTAAGCACCACTTCTGTCCCTAATGCCGGGTGCAATGCTCTGTACTGCCGATTTTGAGAAGAAAAAAAAAAAAAACACTGCTAGCAGCAGCCTGCACACAGGTAGATGTGGCACTAAGAAGGACCTTTGGGGTTCTTGAAGCCTACACTAACTCCTAATGCTCTCCCTACAGCAGCTCAGGCACCAGCAGCACTGTCCCTCACTAACTCACAAGACATCTGAGGCGAGCCGCGGGAGGGGCCGACTTTTATACTCGGGTGACATCTGATCGCCCCAGCCACTCACAGCAGGGGGGTGGTATAGGGCTTGAACGTCACAGGGGGAAGTTGTAATGGCTTCCCTGTCTTTCAATTGGCCAGAAAAGCGCGCTAACGTCTCAGAGAGGAAACTGAAAGTAACCAGAACACCGCGTGGTACTCGTTACGAGTAACGAGCATCCCGAACACCCTAATATTCGCACGAATATCAAGCTCGGACGAGTACGTTCGCTCATCTCTAATCATTATGTCAAAAATAGACATTGGATGTACTTTCTGAATGTTTCATTCTAATTTGCATTTGTTACAATTTAGGTTACTGACTGGTATTGTACTTGCATTACATTAAGGCCTCTCTCACACAGGCGCCAGCAATATAGGCAAGAGAAAATCACAGTGATGGTGCATCCGTGTTCTGTGCGATATCGCTGCGTTTTCTGACAGTGATATCACAATTATGTGTAGCGCTCTTTTGCTGTGATTTACAGGTAGTCCCGATGTATAAGCCCTACCTCGATCATAAGCCCTGGCTGCAATTTTAAAAAACACAATGTATCACGTAATAGGCAATGTCTGCTCAGTCAATGGCTGTGATTGGCTGAGCCGCGGCGCTCGAGAGCCAATCACTGCAGCCCTTGATGAGCCAATCAAAGCTAGTGCTTCCTGGAAGTGGAGTTTTGAATCTCTGACCAGGAAGCGCTGACTGAAAACTACAAGCAAGTGCCGGAGCTGCAGAGGGGAAGTGCGCCGGAGTGATGTTGTATTTTGGGTTTTTTTTAACCCCTTAATGACGCGGCCCCTTTTTCTTTTTCCATGTTCGTTTTTTCCTCCCCCCTTCAAAAAATTCGTAACTCCTTTATTTATCCATCGACGTCGCTGTATGATGGCTTGTTTTTTTGCGGGAAGAGTTGTATTTTTCAATTGTGCTATTTAAAGTACCATATAATGTACTGAAAAACTTTTAAAAAATTATAAGTGGAGTAAAATGAAAAAAAGACATTTCGCCATCTTTTAGCGCCTCTTGTTTCTACGGCGCACAAACGGCAACAAAAGCGACATGCTAACTTTATTCTATGGGTCGGTAAGATTACTACGATACCAAACTTGTATAGGTTTTTTCTTACTATACTACTCTTTTTTTTTTTCAAAGACATTTAATTTTTTTCAATTATTTTCTGCCGTCATTTTGTGCGCGCAATACCTTTTTTATTTTTCCATCGACATAGTTGAGCAAGGGCTCATTTTTAGCGGGATGTCCTGTAGTTTCCGATAGTATCAATTTGGAGTATATACGACTTTTTGATCGCTTTTTATTGCATTTTTTCTGGGAGACAGGGTAACTAAAAAAGTGCATTTCTGGCGTTCTATATTTTTTCTTTTTCGGACGACGTTCACCATGCGGGAAAAATAATGTGCTACTTTGATAGATCAGACTTTTACGGACGCGGCGATACCAAATACATATTTTTATTTTATGATTTAGATTTTTTTAATAATAGATATGGCAAAAGGGGGGTGATTTAAACTTTTATAACTTTTTTTTTTTTTTACAATTAAAAAAACTTTATTGATTTTTTTTTTTATTTTACTTTACTTTGAAGTCTCCCTGGGGGACTTTAATATGCGATGCTTTGATCGCTCCTGCAGTATGACGTAATGCTATAGCATTACGTCATATTGCAATTTAACAGGCAGTCTATCAAGCCACCCCACGGGGATGGCTTGATAGGCAGTCTGGTAGGGCTGCCCTGGGGCCTAATCCCCGGCTGCCATGACACCTGCACGGCTCCCCTGATCTCACCACGGGGGGGGGCTGTGCGGGACCCAACAGCGGCATTTAAATGGTTAATAGGCGCGATCGGCCAAACGGACGATTGCGGCTATTGCCCGCGGGAGTCAGCTGTTATAAACAGCTAACGCCTGCACTGTATGAAGAGAGGTTGCCATGCAACCTCTCTTCATACATACCCCGCCGCTCCATGACGTACCCGTACGTCATGGAGCTGGAAGGGGTTAAAGGCAGCTAGGGCTTACTTTAGGGACAAACAGTAAAATTTGTACTGTAAAATTTGCGTTGCACCGCACAAAAACATTTTGTCGCCCATGTAAAAGCTGGCTAAAAATGATATAACTGCTTCTGCTCCACCCTGTAGTTCATATGCTGTACATAGTGTATATAACACCCCTCTACATTGTAGTAGCTAAGCTCCTAAAGAGCTCCCTCTACATGCTTTCTGACTGTTTCCAATAGCAATCAAAATTGTGACTGCAGCTCTGGAGTATAATAAAAGCTAAAACTCGGATTCAGTACCAGATAAGTAATATAATGTATTTACAAAGTGACACAATGCTACCTGTAAATTACCTCTATATATAAAGTGTGAATGCAGGTTTTAGATATTTCTGAAATCTTCACTACATAATGCTTATTATTTTAAGTACAATGTTGTTAACTGTATTCTCCTGTGTTTTACTTGTGGTGAATGTACAGATACAGCTGCCGTTGAGGAAACCCCAACTTTTGTCAGATTGATTTCTCTTCAAAATGCTGACGGTTCGTGGAATCTCAACCCCGAATTCTCCTCTATCCTGGGTATATCTCAGCAGGACATCAGTAACAAGAATCCAGATCAGGTATGATTTGATGTTGTATGGAAATAACTTAATCAGTGTCTAATACGTTCTGCAACCTTCAATTATACTTTCTGTTTTAGCCCCTTGGCAACATCTACCATCCATGTACGGTGGATGTGCACAGGGTTTATATGGAGTGAGCCTGGGAGCTGATCCCGCTCCATATACAGAGTCTTGGCCATCTTTGACTGATGATTTTCAGTGGAACAGCTGTGATTGGAGATAATTCCAATTGTAGCCATTACCATTTAGAGTCCTCATTCATTGTTTAGTTTCTGTATGCAGAAAACTGAATGATGGATTGGCACATGTAAAAAGGCATTCAGTCGTTCATTTATAAACGACTGCCTGTTTACTGTGAAGGGGGGCCCGACAGGTTGTCTTATGCAAAAGGGACCTAGGTGAGCCCCCTTTTCTATATCCGTTATCACCATAATCACAGGGGACCTATTGTCTTCAAAATCTCGCAGCAAGTTGTAACCATTACTTGAGCGATAAGATCTCAACTTCAGATGTGTTTCTCATAATTTCCTGTAACTTCCTTGGATCACAGATAGTTTTTTCTTGTGTCCTCCAATCTAATGTCCTGCAATGTACCTGAAATAATATATATTCCTATTTATACTTTCCTCATTAGAATATGGACTCATCAGTGTGGGCGACAGTCCTGGCGCTGATCTGGCTCCACTCATCTTGTCTAAACCAGAAAGAGGAATGGGAATTACTGGAGTATAAGGCCATGTCCTGGCTTAAGGCCAAAGCAGGTAAGTTCCTGATTAGTGTTGAGCAAAATTTTCAAAAGTTTGATTCAGTCCGTTTGTCAACATACGACAGAATGTTTTAGATATTCTGTACTAGTTTTAGGTGTATCGGTGAAGTTCCAGTACAGTTCAACTAATTTTAAGCTTACTAAACTGTCTACGAACCATAAGACTCCTCCCACTCCATCATAATAACAGTGGCTCAGTGGTTAGCACATTTGTATTTGTAGCACTAGGGTCCTACTCGTAGGTTCAAATCTGACTGACGGCATAAAGCTAGGAGGGATGGCTAACACTGGAGAAGAGAGAGAAGATTCAAAAAGATCTAGATAAGCTTGAACAGTAAGTGACGACTAACAGGATGGTATTTAACAAAGAGAAATACTACACCTGGGCAAGAAAAATGAAAAAAAAAAAAACAGAATGGGAGGAATTGAGCTAAGCAGCAGCACATGTAGGTATACTAATAAATCACAGACTGAACTTGAGTCAACCGTGTGATGCAGTAGCAAAAAGAGGCAAACCTAATTGTGGGAATAGACACATAGAGTTTAGATCACATGAGGTAAGTATTCCCCTCTACTCTTCCTAAGACCTGGGTCACGTGAGCAAAATTTAATTGCATATTGGATGCCCAAATGTACATGCGCATAATACGCGGTTAATGGAGTCAATGAAAGTACAGTCACACATTTGCGTATATTCGTTGCGTATAAAATGTGCATAAAAAGGAATGCAGCATGTTCTATTTTACCGCCTATTATATACAATAGAACCCTATTGTTCTTTATGGTGTGTACGAAAACGCTGTAATACACAATTACATTGCATATGTACAGCGTTTTTATGCATGTCGTTAGGAGACAGGAGTTAAAAGTAAAAAAAGGGAACCAGGAAGCCAGTGCATGACAGCATGCATGAGATACGTTGTCATGCACCTTCATATGTGATCACAAACACATGTTTATGCATCCGGTAGAAAATATGATGGTAATTTCCTTGTTATTGGCAGGATCGTTTTTTCTCTACTGTTCCATAGATGCAAAAGGGGAAGAGATTTGTCATCATCACTGTTTGAAAAGTTACTTAATATCATATGTTAGATGTATAGGAACTACAGATGAGTGAATCTTTGAGTATTTTCTGGACACAATTTTGTCGAAGGGAGATATTTCATATTGCCGAGCTGTATTTGCTCCATGTAAGACCAGGGAAACCAAAATATTAATCCATGCTTCAACATTTCAACTTACATTGACTTACATGTGACAAATATGGCTCCATAATACACTATTCTCCTTGTAGTGAAGGCCCTTGAGGTCCTTGCTTTGATCAGTCAGTTGTGAGATATCTAATATTATTGGTGGCTCTAACAGGGAACGTCTCCTATTTTTGCAGGTTCCTCTCTGGATCGGTTTGTCAGAGCTGGGAATGAGCTGCTGAAATCATCTGTGGATCCCAAAGTGTTTGGCCTGTGAGAGGAAGACTAAAGATGGCAGAAGGCTTCTCCTCCTAAATCCTGGAATATTGCCCCCTTCCAGAATGTCGCTGCTTCTCATCTTTGTTCTGACATAATTTGGCCTAATAAGATCTCTGTGCCTTATTACTTTTCATATAGGATATGTAAGAGTAACCTAGCAGCTGTTTGTGCATATTATCCCCTAGGATTAACAAAATTCACTTGACTTCTGCACATTATCCCTCAGGGTCAATATAGTTCACTTAAAAGACTCAGGAAAATGGTCAAAAGCAGGACAGGTTGGCTAGAACTTGCTTGTAAGGGGAATGTGAAATGAACTAATATATGAAATGTCATAAACAACCTTCACTGTGAATTGAAACAAAATCCTGGAAAAAATGCTGAGCTGGATAATGGTTATCTCTACTTTGCATTCCTCTATATAAACTGTACAACAATAAACCTGCTTCAGAAGAGCTTAGAAGCATCACTTGAGTGTTTCTTACTGTGTTCTTATCCAATGCATCGCATATTCAATTAGGCATACCTGATTAATAAGGCTATGATACCCTTTTAGCATAACCTAAATTGAATGAATATTCCAACATTCTTGATGGAGAACATCTGGAATGTTCTAAGAACTGACAAGATCTCTGGACAGTAGGCACCAGACAAACTAAAAACCGCTGTATGACCCTTGTTTCTTACACGTTTTTTTCTGCTGTCTTGAGAAGTACAATCCTCTGTTTCTATTCCACTTGCTAAATTATCAATCAGTATATTCAGTGTACTTTGTGTGACTAAATAGACAATGTCCGGACCAAAAGATTCTTAAAGTTTTATATACAATGGTCCAGGCTAAGGAATTATCCGTAAAGTCTCGGTTAGATTAGTGTCGTTTTGGGAAAGACTGTATTGCCCATCTGGGATGGGCAATCAAAGAACTGTCCTGGGGACAGAGAAATGACTGCATGGTCACGAGTAATAACTCTGGTAAAGGGAAAAGGCGGGTATGCCCAAAACTGTCTGCCTTGATGTTGAGGGAAAAAAGGTTTAAAAGCGAATGTGAAGGCTGGATAACTGATCATGGATTCACTTTGTATAGAAGTCCCTGCTTAGAAAGATGTGAGATTATAGTCAGAGCATGTAGAAATTAAAAAATAAAATGGTCAAATCATTTATACTCTTAGGAGTGCCTGCATATAGAGTGCATTCCGGAGAAATTCTGTGTGAGTTGGTACAAGTCTGTGATATTGCTGCACAAGAGATGGGATATAATTTTGCTGGATCTAATCACTAATAAGGGTGAATGCAGACGGCCGGGTCGGATCCCGCTGCGAGAATTCTCGCAGCAGGATGCAACCTGTGCCCCTGCAGTGACATGCGCAGAGCAGAACTGGCGTGTCAGCGGTGATGTTTCTGTGCGGGCCTCTGGGAGGCTCACACAGCAATAGGATATGCCGTGATTCGTTTACCGCGTGAATTTTCACGCAGTCAAATTGTGGTTGTCTGCATGGGATTGCATAAACCAATGCAATCCTATGGTAGCATACACGAGTGGAAATTCTGCAGGAAATCTCACCGCAGAATTTCTGCCCGTGTGCATTCACCTTAATGTGGATTTTGTTAACACCACCTTAACACAGACCAGCCTAGCAGAGAAGAAGTGTATCTCTATTTGTATGGAATGTACGTGCATTAGTGAGTAAGTCCGTGTGTATGTAAATATATTGTAGGCAGTTAAAGGGTGAAGTTGTGGATGGAGTATATCTCCCTTCCAAAGTCTTAGTCTGGACAGGGTGGAGATCCAGTCCATAACTTCACCCTGGTTCTCAACTCAGCTGTAGGCACTGACCCCATTACTGGGGCATAAAAGGCTGCAGGAGTCAGTGTCTGACAGCCTGAGGAGGAAACTCTCTGAGCACCCTGTGTTGTGCAGCATTTCACCTGTTATAGTGCATGGACTTTTGTGTTGCTGTTTTGTTGCCTGTCAAGCTGAGGAAGGAGCAACACCTCACTGCAAGGACCTGAGCACCCTGCGTTTTGTTGTTTTGAGAGGACTTCTCTAGTTTGCTGTATGTATGTATGTATGTATGTATGTATGTATGTGTGTGTGTGTGTGTGTGTGTGTGTGTGTGTGTGTGTGTGTGTATGTATATATATATATATATATATAATAAATACATTTATTATATTCTGGATGTGCGCACAAAGTACATGGTATATTCAATATATTGGGTTTTACTTATTTGAATACTATTGAATTATAATGGTAAAACAATAATGAGATGACAAACCTGATAAGTACTTTACAAACAGAATCAAATTAATCACAAGGGTTTACTTAAAGCGTATTACATTGACACCAAAAAAAAAAAATCTTCCCAGATTGAGAGAGACCTGCCCAGTCAACCTATTAGGAGCAGACCTACTTAAAGCGATACAAGTGACAATCGAGTATACTCCAAATGGTATAAGGGTGACTAGCCCTCTAACTAGCCAACAGTTAATTACCATTTGTGTTGTGCTTACTGTTACATTTTCCTGAGAAACTGTATCTCCTTACATCAAAATTCTTGCATCGGTGACAGAGATATTGTAGACAAGGGACAAAATGGATGCTGGATGTCTGCCTGTCACTACTTTGGACATGAAATTCAAACCTAGCATGCAGTCACCCAACATCTGGCAATACCCTTTGAGGCCTACCTTGAAAAGAGGATTATAATGGATTGATATTTCCCTTACAGCAGTCCATTGTTTCCAGTGAAGAAATAGGTTGTCAAAGGCAACCTCAAACCTTTCTCATGGTTGACAATTGTGACAGCACTAACTGCTCATAAATCAGGAACACCCCACAAGTGTCAAATCTGCAAATGTTGTTGTCACAAGAACCAGCCAGCTCCACCTTCTTCACAGTGGTGAATCTCACAAATGCTTTCTTCAGTGTACTCCTACAAGAAGGTGCCAGTTCTTATTTGCTTTCACGCATCACGGCAAGAAATATTGATGGTATGTGCTGACACAGGGAGCAACCAACTTCCCAGGGCAGCACTCTGAGGCCCTACAAATAATTCTGCAAAACTGTGCCACAAAATATCCAAGCACCTTACAGCTGCAATATGTTCATGATTTGCTTTTGTGTTGCAACACTATTGAACAGTGTTTGGATGAAACGATCAGTCCGTTGCTTTTTCTTGCTGAGAATGGCAAGGCATTCAAGTCCATTTTCAGCTTTGCCAACCCACAGTCGTCTTCCTAGGCCATTGCATTTCATGGGGTACTAAGAACATTACTACTGACAGAATTCAGGCAGTTCAGGTTACGCCACTCCCCAGAAACCCCTGAAACTGCGCACTTCCATTGGATTGGTAGGATATTGTAGAGAATGCATACCCCAAGCCTCCAGCCTTCTGCAAGCCTTCTATGACTGCCTGTCACTCACATATCACAATTAAAAGATGCACTGTTCTTAATCTATCTTCATTACTTCCACTGAATTCAGAACAGGGGAAAAATAGGAACAGAAGATGAACATTAAATGCATGATTTGAATAGAGTTAATAAAAAATGAGACCAGGGGTCTTGAAAATGTTGTTAAAACCCCCATTGCTAATGCGGATTTTGAGTTTTTTATAGATAGTTCCAGATACTATGAAAATGGACAAGTAAAAACTGGCTATGCAGTGGTAACCAACAATGAGGTAACTGTACAAAACAACTCCCTTCTGGCAAGTCTGCTCAGGAGGCTGAGCTCATTGCACCTGCTAAAGGTAAAATTGTAATGTCTCCACTAATTCGAGGTGTGCTTTTGGAATATCTGTCGATTCCACACCTTTGTGGCACAGTAGAAATTTTGTTGAATCATCAGGTAAACCAATCCGGACTGCAGAAGCAGTTGTACAAAGCTTTAGCTCTTCCCAAACAGGTAGCCATCATCAGGGTTCATGCTCATAATAAGGTGACTACTCTTGAGACCCTAGGCAACCGGAGAATAGAAACAGCAGTCAAAGCAGCAGCCTGTCTCCACTTGAATGTCCATTAACCTGGTTGCAACAGAACTGGGCATGGATATCTCTCTGTTGTGTATTTTACAGCAATGGGCCTCAAAGGGAGAAAAAGAGGAGTGGCACAAGGGTACAGAGCTGAATGATGAGAATGGAGTCTGGAGGAAAGGTAAATACCTGTGCTACCCCCAAACACTCTACTCTACGATGCCACAGTTGAGTCACGGACCAACTCATCAGTCAAAGGAGGTAATGTGTGGTGTTGGGTCTTCTGTTTGGATTGCCTCAGGGTTCAACAATGCTGTGACCAGGTTAGTGCAGGGATGCATAACTTGCACTCGACACAACCCAAGCAAATTTGCTAAAGAATCGCCTCACTGTACTCAAAGGTCAGACTACCAAATCCAGTGACTGCAGATTAACTACATATAACTGCCTAAGGTAGGTTTGTGGGAGTTTGTGTTGGTTTGCATAGACCTCTTCTCAGGTTAGCTGGAAGAGGTACACATTTTATTGGCCAAATACTTCGAGAGGGTTAGGAATTTCTCAAGCATTTCACACTCCTTATTTACCACAGAGTAGTGGTAAGGTAAAAAGATTAAATGGCACCTTGAAATTGAAAATACAGAAAGCCATGGAGGAGACAGGCGAACCATGGCCATAGCATCTACCATTAGCTCTCTACTCAATAAGAACCATGCTTAATAGAAATACCAAGCTGTGTCTGTATGAAGTTATTTTTAGTAGGACCCCTGTAACAGGCCTATATTTTCCTCAACACCTACAGGCCCAGCATGGGGATCTTACCTCCTATGCGAGTACTCCAGATTAGAATTTGACTGCTACTCATAAATGTCTTTTCCTCAAGTCTAGATCCAGATATAAAAGAGGGGTCGCATAACTTGCTTCTTCTACACTAGGCTGTACTCAGAAGACATGTGAGAAAAAGTTTGGAAGAGATTTGATAGTCCATACCAGATCCAGTTGACAACTTCCATTTCTGTCAAATTGCAACGAAAGGACACCTGGATACATGCGAGCCATTGCAGAAAGGTTTTGGCTCAAGAGTCTTAGAAATACTTGGAAGGCTTTTTCTACTGTCATGGACAATCCTCAGTATATAGAGGGACTCTGTGATGTGCTAAATGAAGATTGGGACAACAAGTTTGATAAGCATCATGAGATTACTGTAAAGGCTTTTGATTAAACAGAGGAACTTTAAAAAAAAAAAAAACCTCCATACTCCCCTCCCAACCAGCGTCTGTGTCCCCGGCGGCGCGGCAAGCTGCTAGAATCCTCCGCCATGTCCTCTCTGCTCGGCTCTGTCATCCCCCATCATCAGGCTGTGATTGGCTGTGAAAGATTGGGTGTCGGCTGGGACTGTCCGGCGCTCGATCCAATCACAGCGCTTTCTTCCACAGCGCTGATGGCAGGGGATTTGAAAGTCGAGCATGGAGATGACAGCGGGGAGAATTCTAAAGCAAAGGTGAGTTGTTTCAGATCTGTGAGGGAAGATGAAATTTTAACTTTATTTAACTTTTTTAAACTTCTAACCGATCGCCCTTATCCATTGGATAACAGTGATCGCGTGACTGGGGGTCGCACACCTCAGCGCCCAGTGACAGCTTAAGACTCTTGGCTACCTCTGGTAGCAGGAAACTATTGCATACACAGACCCCAGGGCTTTACTCTACAGGCTCGGGGTGTTTTTACAGCCCTGTAGATTAAAGCCCAGACATCCAGGACGTGAAAACATGTATGGGTGGTCACTAAGGAGTTAAAGTCAGCGATCAACAACCACGAACGAGTATAATGAAAGGTTCTACATCCTCCAAATACACTTTGGGCGAAATTTACTAAGCAGCAAAAGAACTAGTTACAACGTCATACTGTTCTCCTATAAATCACCAATACATATACTGTAGGAGAGGGTGATGAGTACAATTAACCCCTTCAATGGCAGGTTTATTATTATGTCATGCCTCACAGGGCAGGTTTTAAATAAGAGTCAACAATGCAATTTAATCTTGCAAGTATTTATTAACCCTTTAATGACCAAGCCTGTTTGCGCCTTAATGACCAGGCCAAATTTTGCAAATCTGACATATGTCACTTTAACATGGAAAAACATCAGAAAGGTTTTGCATATCCAAGCGATTCTAACATTGTTTTTTCGCCACATGATCCATGAGGGGAGATGAAATGTAAGCGTTTTAAACTTTTTTTTTTACTTTTTAAACTTTTTTTTTTTTACTTTTTTACACTTTTTTTAATTACTTTTTTACACTTTTTTACTTTAAATGATCACTGCTATCCATTGGATAACAGTGATCATCTCTGCAGGGACATCCCTCTGCTCCTGGCTACACATGGCAGCCAGGAGCAGAGGGATTTTAAATTTCCCGGGGCTCGAGCCCCTCTGTGCACGCGCCCGATGTCAATCATCGGGCGCGCATGCGCAGAAGGGGACTCCGGTCCCGGAAGACCGGGACACCGCTGAGGACCGGGGGTGAGTATTTTCACCTCCCCTCATGGATCCGATCCATGAGGGGAGGTGAAATTAACTTTATTTTTACTTTATTTTAAACTTTTTCACGATCGCCGCTATCCACTGGATAGTGGCGATCGCGGGTCCGGGGACCGCTCGCCGCGGTTCCCAGGGACATCTTCTGGTTCCCGGCTACCTTCAGGAGCCAGGAACCAGGAGATTTTAAACTCCCCTGGGTTCCCATTCTTCTGCGCATGCGCGTGACGTCAATCATCTGGCGCGCATGCACAGAAGAGCCGCGCCGGGTCCCGGAGGTCCCTTTCACTGCGGCAGACATCGGGGAAGCCAGGTGAGTATTTTCAGCTGCCCTGATGGATCCGATCCATCAGGGCAGCTGAATCTTTAACTTTTTTTTCACTTTATTGCGATCGCCGCTATCCATTGGATAGCGCCGATTGCAATGCCGGGGGGGACTGCCCGCAGCCCAGGATGACAGCTCCATGCTGTCGGCTGCCTGCGGGCACCGACAGCATGGAGCTGTCACTTCCATAGCCCACGGGGCTTTATTCTCTGCAGAACGCATGTTTTTACATCCTCAGAGAATAAAGCCCACTTGGGCAGGACGTAAAAACACTATGGACTGGTCGTTAACCCCTTAATGACGCGGCCCTTTTTCTTTTTCCATTTTCGTTTTTTCCTCCCCCCTTTAAAAAAATCGTAACTCCTTTATTTATCCATTGACGTTGCTGTATGAGGGCTTGTTTTTTGTGGGACGAGTTGTATTTTTCAATGGTGCCATTTAAAGTACCATATAATGTACTGAAAAACGTAAAAAAAATTCTAAGTGGAGTAAAATGAAAAAAAAAACGACATTTCGCCATTTTTTAGTGCGTTTTGTTTCTACGGCGCACAAACGGCAACAAAAGCGACATGATAACTTATTTCTATGGGTTGGTACGATTACTACGATACCAAACTTGTATAGGTTTTTTTTTTTACTATACTCCTTTTTTTTCAAAGACATTTAATTTTTTTCAATTATTTTCTGCCGTCATTTTGTGCGTGCAATAACTTTTTTAGTTTTTCATCGACATAGTTCAGCAAGGGCTCATTTTTTGCAGGATGTTCTGTAGTTTCTGATAGTACCAATTTGGAGTACATACGACTTTTTGATCGTTTTCTATTGCGTCTTTTCTGAGAGACAGGGTAACTAAAAAAGTGTATTTCTGGCGTTGTTTATTTTTTTTTCGGACGACGTTCACTGTGCAGGAAAAATAATTTGCTACTTTGATAGTTCGGACTTTTATGGATGCGGCGATACCAAACACATATTTTTAATTTATTATTTAGATTTTTTAATAATAGATATGGCAAAAGGGGGGTGATTTAAACTTTTGCAACTTTTTTTTATTCAATTAAAAAAAACTTTATTGATTCTTTTTTTTACATTGCTTTGGAGTCCCCCTGGGGGACTTTAATATGCGATGCTTTGATCGCTCCTGCAGTATGACGTAATGCTATAGCATTACGTCATACTGCTTTTTGACAGGCAGCCTATGAAGCCACCCCATGAGGATGGCTTCATAGACAGTCTGTTAAGGCAGCCCTGGGGCCTTTCATTAGGCCCCCGGCTGCCATGACACCTGCACGACTCCCCCGATCTCACCGTGGGGGGCCATGCGGGACCCCCGAACATCGTTCGGGGCATTTAAATGGTTAATGGCCGCGCGGCCGCTCGCGGCTATTGCCGGTGAGTGTCAGCTGTTGTAAACAGCTGACGCCCGCACTGTATGAAGAGAGGTTGCCACTCAACCTCTCTTCATACATATCCTGCGGCTCCATGACGTACCGGTACGTCATTGGTCATTAAGGGGTTAAGGGGTTAAGGGGTTAAGGAATGGAACAATCACATTGCAACATTTTTTTGTAATGAAAGAATACATTATAACAATTTTGGAAAATAATTTCCAAATTTTGGAGGAAGGAGATTTTGCGGGCGTGCCAGTAAAGGGGTTAAAACTTAACTTTTATTCTGCCCTAAATAAAATATATGATGTTAATAGGACCAACCAGTAGCTAAGATACAGTTGTCCCAAAATGCAGCAAAATAAAGTTAAATATTGGGGGGCAATAGGTTGAACGGGATGGACATATGTCTTTTTGGGCCTTACTTACTATGTTATTATGTTCCAGGAAAGAAACCAGAGCACTATAAGTATTAAAACCGTCTTATCGGATGTGGCAGAGATGGTGAATGGATATCTATTTCCTGATGTCAGTAGCGAAGCAAAGGTTCCTATCTGTGGGGAGAAAGAAGACAGTGTGGTCCCTTGGCACAACTGTTCCTAGATATCCCAATAGTCTAAATCGCCCTAAGTAGATAAGATGGAGCGATTCACCTGAAAAGGCCGGCCCCACAGAGACCCTGCTTCTATGAGACCCTAAAGAGGGTCCTAACAATTCATAGTACACAGTAAAGTTCCAACATGTTTCGCCCAATAAAGCACTCCTCAGGGGACGAGTCTGAATAGAGTTCTAAATACAGTAAATAATTGCAGCCACATAATGATGCTTGGGGTGAACCTCTCTGATTTTTAGCCCCATCACAGTGATGCAGCAAAGTAACCAAACAGGCCTCTGCACCCAATACATAGATGTATGAGGCATCAGCATATAGTAAATGCAGTATTGCATGTGGCAATAAATGTACGCCACATATGGCAGTGGTGTTGTAGTCTTACCTTGCACTCTGCTTGCATACACAGCACTCATAGTAGTAAAGTGGTCACCGAAGATTACGTCACTTCTAGCACAGCCAGTTGACATATGTGCTCAAGGAGAGGTGTCCTGTGCAACCGGCATCACATAAAAGACGCTATACTAAGCAACAGTGAGTGCAGCAGCCACATGATGTGCCCCATATAGCAAAAAAGGAATATTCCATGGCTGCTTTCACCTCGCTGGAAAATCAAACATATTCAGGTGGTAGTCTCTTCTGAAATTCTCTAATGGTTTTCCCAACATATTGATGCCACATTTACAGGAGTCAAATAAACCACTGGAGAACTACTGATAAGGCCGAACAACGATTTTTAGGTTCTGAATTTAACAATCAGCTACTAGTGCACGATGGCTGCACGTTTAGAGGCATCGATGATCGCTTAAACGATTGCTTTTTAGCGATTTTTTAGTGATCATCACTCTGTGTAAATGGGCCTTTAGCAATAGATGGATGGGAGAGATAGATATG
This sequence comes from Eleutherodactylus coqui, assembly GCF_035609145.1. Taxonomy (NCBI): domain Eukaryota; kingdom Metazoa; phylum Chordata; class Amphibia; order Anura; family Eleutherodactylidae; genus Eleutherodactylus; species Eleutherodactylus coqui. Next base: position 69,131,862 of record NC_089841.1, on the reverse strand, counting down.
AGAGAGATAATTATGATAGATAGACAGGAGATAGATAGATAGATAGATAGATAGATAGATAGATAGATAGATAGATAGATAGATAGATAGATAGATAGATAGATAGATAGATAGATAGATAGATAGATAGATAGATAGATAGATAGATAGATAGATAGATAGATAGATAGATAGATAGATTAAGGACTGTGGATGTGGAACCACTGTATCAACCTACCGGGTAGATGAAAATCTGATCCAGCACGGCTAACAGCCAACTCCAGTGTGGGAGGTAAGATACCAGATGAACAGCCCCATATACGGATGGAAACTAGGGAAGGTTTCTTGCTCTGGAACTGATAACTAGGAGAGGAAAACCCCTGCCTATAAAAGGAGCACTTGCCCCAATAAGGACGGCCGCACAGTCTTCCTCTACGAAGAATATTTTTGCCTCTGGACCAACATTGTATGAAAATAGGCTAAACTATATATAATGTATTGCATAACTTTTGTTAAAAAAAATTGTAGGGAGATTGGGGGAAAAAAAATTCTGCAATTTGTTTTTTGCATTTCATTTTTATGGTGTTCAGCGTGCAGAATAAATAATGTGACAACATTATTTTCTGAGTCAGCACGATTCCGGTGATACCAAGTTTATACAGTTTTTTTAAGTTTTTGCTATTTTTGTACATTTAAAACATTTTTTTTTCTTAAAGGTTTGTTTTTGTGTCGCCACATTCCAAGAGCCATATTAATTAACAAAATCTGTAATTCCAGCATGTTTTTTATTTTTCACTGCATTCTCTGAGCAGTATGAATAATATATGAAAGTAATTCTACAGGCCAGTACGATTATGCCAATACCAAATTGTAATAGTTTTTTAATTTTTCGCTACTTTTTCACAGCTTCAGGGCATATACAGACATCCATATAGCGGCCAGGTTTTCACGTCCAGCCATACATGCTGTCCCTCTCTGTAGGGGGAGGAGTCGGGATGTTCCGGGAGCAGTGCACTGAGCTCCTGCCCCCTCTCCGCCCCTCGCCACTATTTTCAATGGGAGGGGTTAGGGCAGAACTTAGCTCAACCCCTGTCTTGCCTCTCCCATTGCAAACAGTGGTGAGGGTCAGAGAGGAGGTGGAGAGAGGGTGGAGAGAGGGCGGGAGCTCATTGAACTGCTCCCGGACCGACCTGCCTCCTCCCCCTGCAGAGAGGGACAGCGTATATTGGCCAGACGTGAAAACTTAGCCAATATACGGACATTTGAATAAGCCCTAAAAATAAAAAAGATTCTTTTTTTTATCGTTGCATTCAAAGACCCCTAGCATTTTTTTTTTTTTTGTCAATGGAGCTGTGTAAGGGCTCATGTCCACGGGGAAAATATGATTTAGGATCCGCAGCGGATCTCCCGCATGCGGATCCGCATCCCATAGGGATGCATTGACCACCCGCGGGTACATAAATACCCGCGGATCGTCAATAAAAGTGATTTTAAAAAAAATGGAGCATGAAAAAATCTGGACCATGCTCCATTTTCATGCGGGTCTCCCGCGGGGACGGCTCCCGCGGGCTTCTATTGAAGCCTATGGAAGCCGTCCGGATCCGCGGGAGACCTAAAATAGGAATTTAAAGCATTTACTCACCCGCAGCGGGCCGCGAAGCTCTGCTCTTCCTCACGGCCGCATCTCCCTTGCTTCGGCTCGGCGGATGTGCCCGGCGCATGCGCGCGGCACGTCGACGACGTGCCGGCGACGTGCCGCCGGCGTCAGGAATTCATCCGCCGGCCGAAAATGAAGATCCGGCCGTGAGGAACAGCTGACCTTCGCCGCCCGCGCCGGATAGGTAAATGCTTTTAAATTGCTATTTTCGGCGCTCATGTCCGCGGGGCAGGAGGGACCCGCTGCAGATTCTCCATTGAGAATCTGCAGCGGATCTGATTTTCCCCGTGGACATGAGCCCTAAGGGTTTTTACTTTGCGTGATGAGTTGTACTTTATATTAGTACAACTCATTCAAACACTCCATTATATCCCCTCTGCTTAAAAAACCAACCCTGGACCCGACTGATGCTGCCAACTACCGACTCGTCTCAAACCTCCATTTATCTCCAAATTACTGGAACGCCTGGTCTACTCCCGCCTTACTCGCTTTCTCTCTGACAACTCGCTCCTCGACCCCCTCCAGTCTGGTTTCCGCTCTCTACACTCGACCGAAACTGCCCTTACAAAAGTAACAAATGACCTGATGACTGCAAAGTCGAGAGGTGATTACTCCCTACTAATCCTCCTTGACCTGTCTGCTGCATTTGACACTGTCGACCACAATCTCCTTCTCACTATGCTCCACTCTATTGGTCTAAAGGATACTGCTCTCTCCTGGTTCTCTTCCTACCTCTCTGACCGCTCTTTCAGTGTTTCCTTTGCTGGTTCTATCTCTGCTCCACTTCCTCTCGCTGTTGAGATACCCCAGGGCTCGGTCCTTGGTCCCCTTCTTTTCTCTATCTATACTGCCCCAATTGGACAAACCATCCACAAATTTGGCCTCCAATACCATCTCTACGCTGATGACACCCAACTATACACCTCCTCTCGTGAGATCTCTGGACCATTCCTCCAAAATATCACCGACTGTCTGTCTGCTGTCTCTAACACTATGTCCTCCCTTTTTCTCAAACTAAACCTCTCTAAAACTGACCTCCTTGTCATTCCACCTTCTAACCGACCTCCCCTCAACATCTCCATTCCAGTGTCTGGCACCATCATAACCCCCAGACGGCATGCCCGATGCGTTGGGGTCACACTGGACTCTGACCTCTCCTTTGCCCCCCATATCCAATCTCTGGCCCAAACATGCCACATGCACCTCAGAAATATTGCTAAAATACGTCCGTTCCTAACCACGGATACGCTAAAGACGCTCGTGGTTGCCCTCATCCACTCCCGGCTTGACTACTGCAACTCGCTACTCAATGGCCTCCCCCGCACTAGACTCGCTCCACTCCAATCCATACTAAATGCAGCAGCTAGACTCATTTTTCTATCCAGTCGTTATTCAGACGCCTCTGCATTATGCCAGTCGCTGCATTGGCTGCCCATCCACTGCAGAACTAAATTTAAACTCCTCTACCTCACTCACAAAGCTCTGCATGGCGCTACACCACCATACATCGCCTCCCTACTGTCAGTACACCACCCAGCCTGCTCACTCCGATCGGCTAACACACTCAAATACCCCTGTAATACGAACCTCACATGCTCGCCTACAGGACTTCACCAGAGCAGCACCCATCCTCTGGAACGCTCTACCCCAAGGCATCCGGACAATTCCCGATGCACGATATTTTAGACGTGCCTTAAAAACGCACCTCTTCAGGGAAGCATACGAAATTTCCTGACCTAGTCCCTCGCCCCTCCCTATGGTGCCCCACCCTGTTTGCCTTCTAATAAATGATCTGTAGATGAAATTTCCTATTGCCTGTGTTCCCCAACCACTGCACCTCCTGTAACACCCTCAACCCATTTGTGTCTAACCCAATGTATCTCACATTGTAATTGTTGCAATTGTTGTATTGTTTTGCATTTATCCATGCCTGAAAGCGCTGCGGAATAAGTTGGCGCTATACAAATAAAGATTATTATTATTATTACCATTTGTTGATCTGTGCAGCATTTTGATTACTTTCTATTCCATTTTTTGTATGGTGAGATAAATTAGCTATTTTTGCCACATTTTAATTTTTTTTCCCATGCTGTGCACCCTGCAGATTAACCCCTTCCCACTCCAGGGCATAAATTTACGTCCTGCAGAGTCGGGGTATGTATGAAGAGAGATTGTGGTGTGACCTCTCTTCATACAGCGTGGGCGTCACCCGTGGGCAATAACTGCAATCGTACAGCATTGCATCATACTGCAGGAGCGATCAAAGCAACGCTAGTTATGGTCCCCCAGGGGGGCTTAAAAAAAAATAAAATCAATAAAGTTTTACTAATTGTTAAAAAAGAAAAAAGTAATAAAAGTTTATATCCCCCCTTTTGCCATATCTATAATACAAAAATCTGAAAGAAAAACACATATTTGGTATCGCCGCGTCTGTAAAAGTCCGATCTATCAAAGTAGTGCATTATTTATCCCAGATGGTGCATGTTCTCCGAAAAAAAAAATAAAGAAGGCCAGAAATGCACTTTTTCAGTTACCCAGTTTCCCAGAAAAAAAGCTATCAAAAAATCGTATGTATTCCGAATTGGCACTAATGTAAACTACAGGACATCCTGCAAAAAAATGAGCCCTCGCACAACTACGTCGACAGAACATAAAATAAAAAGTTATTGTGCGCAGAAGATGGCAAAATAATTTTTTAAAATTAAATATCTTTGAAAAAAAAATACCAGTACTACAGCAAAAACAACTATACATGTTTGGTATCATAGTAATCGTTCTGACCCATAGAATAAAGTTATCGTGTCATTTTTGCTGCAGTTTGTGCGCCGTAGAAACAAGACGCACTGAAAGATGCTGCAATGTCATTTTTTTTTTCATTTTACTCCACTTTTAAAAAGTTTTTCAGTACATTATATGGTACTTTAAATAGCACCATTGAAAAATACGATTCGTCCCGCAAAAAACAAGCTCTCATGCAACGACGTCGATGAATAAATAAAGGAGTTACGATTTTTTAAAAGGGGGGAGGAAAAAACGAAAAGGAAAAAAAGGGGCCGTGTAATTAAATGGTTAAATAATGTACTAACTTTCTTCTCTGGGTCATTACAAACGCAGGGATACAACATACGTAATTTTATTTTCAATTTTTGCGTTGTTATAATTTTTTTACTGTTTTTTTTTTTCTTTACTTTTTTAAAATTTTGGTCCCTTTAGGGGACTTGCATAATACTTTTTTTATTCTTCTAAGAGGCATAGCAGTGTATTAGACAGGCTATGATGTTCAAACAGAGTCTGAGCGTCATAGCCTAAGTTGGCAGACCCAGAGGCTGTATTAAATCCTTTTGGTGCCACAGAGGCCCATCAGGACCCCTAATCACATTGCGGGGGTCTGATGGTGACAGCCCTTTACATGCTGCGGCCGCGGCATGTAAAGGGTTAAAGAGCAGAGATTGGAGGTTTTCTCCGTTCTTTGCTGTAAGAGCTGGTGCCCGGCTATACTCTGACAGAGGGAGCCCCCTCCCTCTGTTAGCCCTTTACATGCTGCGGTTGCACAGACTGTGGCATGTAAAGGGTTAAACAGCAAAAATCTGAGATTTTCTCCATTCTGCGCTGTAAGAGCTGATGCCTGGCTATCCTCTGACAGCCGAGAACCAGCTCTCCCTACCACGGGGATTATCGGCTGGCTTTTGACAAGCCAATGGTCTCTGTGGCAACCTGTAAACAAAGCAGTGCAAGAGTTTAAAAAAAAGAAGCGGGAAGTTGCCGGCAGATCGGTTCTATCTTCCTGCTTCTTTTTTAAAGTCCTACACTGTTCTCTGTGGGTCTGTGCAGGCAGAGCATAATGCCACAGCTTATGGCATTGTGTTCTGCAGGTCCTATAGTGAAACATAGCCCGGAAATCTTCCGGGCTATATCACTATGGACAGTGGAGCTCGTCTCAGAAAATTTCCGGGCGTGCCACTGAAGGGGTTAGTGGAATTCTATAAAATAACGGTTCATGTTCACCAAGAAATCAATTGCAAGTTAATCCATGTAGACCCAAAATCAGACATAAGACCGCATCAACAGGTGGAATATTCACAATTATTTATAACTAGAGATGAGCGAACGTACTCGTTTTGAGTAATTACTCGATCGAGCACCGTGATTTTTGAGTACTTCCGTACTCGGGTGAAAAGATTCGGGGGGCGCCGGGGGGCGGGGGGAGGCGTGGCGGAGCGGGGGGTAGCAGCGGGGAACAGGGGGGAGCCCTCTTTCTCTCCCTCTCCCCTCCACTACCCGCTGCAACCCCCCACTCACCCACAGCGCCCCCCGAATCTTTTCGCCCGAGTACGGAAGTACTCGAAAATCGCGGCGCTCGGGTGAAAAAGGGGCGTGGCCGAGTAGGTTCGCTCATCTCTATTTATAACCCAATAATCGCTCGCTGCACATGTCATGTGTGAAGACACAGCTGCTTAGATAGTACTGTCACAGCTATGTTCACATATAGCATCCTTGAAGAGGAGTAAGGAGAGGAGAATAAGGAGGATAGCCTTGCAGCACTTGGGTCCTAGGTTCAAATCTGACCAAGGACAACATCTACATGAAGTTTGTGTGTTGTGTTTTTTCTTCTCCTTCTTCTGCTGAGGACAAGGAAGAAGGCAGAAGAAGCATGATGGCTCAGCAGTTAGCAGTGTTGCTTTGCAGCACTGAGGTCCTGGGTTCAAATCTGACCAATGACAATATTGGTGTGGAATTCGTTTTTCTTCTCTGAGGAAGAGGAAGATGGCTGTAGAAGCATTGCAGCTCACTAGTAAGTACTGTTGCCTTGCATTGCTGAGTCCAAATCAGATATTATTCTTAGTTGGATTTGAACCTAGGAGGCTGGGACCCCAGCACTGCAGAGCAACAGTGCTAACCACAAAGAAGAGAAGGTAGAGGAAATTTTAGTGGGCTTGGCTGAGATGAACTGCCTATGGTTTGGGTTCGCACAAACCGAGTATTTAGTATAGCAGCAAAGTACACAAGATTTTAACAAATCACATCCATACATTGTGAAAAAAGTCATGGCATGTTAGTTTCTCCTGTCGATTTTCACAATGCATGACTTTGCTCACTGCACACAGAGTCCCCAATCCTTACAGAGCACAGACGTACAGGGCATCCAGAGTCCACAGTCCCTGCAGATCTTTGCATCCTAGACCACCCACAGTTGGCCGTCCATACAGAGTATAGCATGCTCAGTCTGTGCAGAGTGTTGCATCTAATTACACTCAAAGTCCAAAGTTCAAGCAAAACACTGCATCCCAGTGCACCTAGAGACCAGAGATTGGAGCTCCCAGAAGGTAATTTGCATATTCCCAGTGCAATCTGGGAAGAACAAAGAGTCACTGTGAGTGGAACGATTGCTGGGTTCAGCTGCTCAGATGACATCGCCAGACCAAAGTTTGGAGCTTCTGGAAGAAGTTTGTAAGTGGACATAAACATGGAAGGTGAGTGGAGCCATATGGTCGCTGCAATGTATGCTATATGTTTACAGACCTACCAGAGGAAAAGTCAAACTTCACCTGCCAGAAATGCAAGCTTGTGTCTCTACTGGAGGAAAAGGTTCAAAATCTTCAGGAGTGAATAGCTATATTGAAACTCATTAAGTAAGGATTTCCTTGACAGAACAGAAATGCCTTTTCAGAAAATTAAAGGAGAAGAAATGTTCAGTGTACCTACAGAAGCAGAGGAATGGAAGCACTGGCGTAACTATAGGGGATGCAGTTGCACCCAGGCCCAGGGGGCTTATAAGGCTTCTCTTCTCCATATAGGGAGACCAGTACTATGAATAAAACATTGGGGGCCCTGTTACAGGTTTTGCTTTGGGGCCCAAGAGCTTCAAGTTACGCCTCTGAATTAGGTGGTTAGGAGACGTTGGAGGGCCACAAGATAAACTTTTGCACCCGGGCCCATGAGCCTTTAGCTACACCCCTGATATGGAAGCATGTGACCCAAAGAAGGAGGAGAACCAGGAGTCAGTCAACACCCATACTGCTCAGGAATCGGTACCAGGCTCTCACGCAGGAGAGCAATGAGGAGGAACAGCAAGAAATGACTGGCCAGGAACAAAACAACACACTTCTTCTATTTCCGTTTAGTCGGGCCGACTCTCGGACAACTTATGGAGCAGCCCTCTGCACACAGTTTAGTTTTGCACTACTTCTTTCAGTTCGATTATTTGCATGCTGGGATATCCTTGCCATCTTGGAACCATATTCAGTTAGGCACTCTTAGGGTCTGCGATTTACCTCAGACTCTTCGTCAGGCTACATTCACACAACTGATAGCTAGTTGCGCACTCTGTCCGTGAGCTGTGCGGGACGCCACACATTTCATTCTTGTGTGAGACTCCCGAAAATAGGACATGCAGTGATCTCTCAGCCCCGGACCATCTGTCTAAATGAAATGTGAATGAACTCACTCAGATGAATGGCTTCATATTCCATATGAGTTCTGACCGTGTCGGACACAGAAAAAACTGTTGGGGGAATATCGCACATATGAATGCACCCTTAGGACGCTTTCACGCGGCTCTGAAACACGCATGAGATTTGTGCATTGTGAGAACTCATGTGGGGTTCATATTCGTTGCAAGACGCACAAATCTCGCACAAATATGAACCGCATTCTTTTGAATGGAGTCATACACATGAGCGATGTTTTCCCGCACCGAAAAAAATTGCGGCATGTTCTATCTTTGCGCGTTCCTTGGAACGCATCGCCCAATGTTTTCAATGGGACAGTAAAACACATTGCACGGTGTGTGATATCAGGCGAGTGCGATGTGAGGTTTCCAATTCAAAATAATGGGAAACACTTGCCGATCTCCTGACATGGCTGAAAGTTGCACCGGAGGATCGCTACTTTACTGAAGTGATGGGAGGCGTTTGACAGGAAAACGCAAGCTGTGTTATCGTTCGCCGTGTGTAGGTAGATTTACTGTACACCTGTCTGGGATTCGCCATCTTACAGGAGTAAGCAATTCATCTCTCACGTCTTCTGATTTACGGCCCCCTTTATATACGGCTTTTTCACACAGGCGAGAATCCCGCATAAATTTTGTGCATTGTGAGAGACGCACAAAACTCGCGTGAATGTGAAATCCATTCTTTTGAATGAACTCATTCACATGAGCAACATTTTCCCTTACAGCGATGCTGCAAGGATTAAAATTCCAGCATTTTCTGTCTTTTGGTGTTCCATCGGAATAGCTCGCTTATTGTTTTCTATGGGACATTAGAAGACGTTACATCCCATGCGATGTGCATGTGAGTGCAATGTGAGGTTTCCCATTGAAATCAATGGGAAACACTTGCGATCCTCTGAGGCGTGTGAAACATGCGCAAGAGGATCGCAATCTTATAGAAGCGATGCAAGGAGCTTTTGAATTAAAAACACCTCGCATCAGCCTTAAAAACACGTGTTGGCAAGCGCAAAATCAGGCCGTTTCTTGGCCCAATATCATACTCGCCCATGTGAATGTAGCCTTAAGCAGCAATGAAGATGGAACTGGCCATCTGCTGTTATAGCCATCAGGGCTGCCTTGTGTGAATTTAGCCTCAGGACCCCCACACACAGGTGTTACGTAAACGCCTAAAAATAGAACATGCACCGCTCGAAAATTGTAGCGCTGAAAAGCGCGATCGAGCGGCTGTCTATGGCTGTGTGAGCAGTCCTATTGAAATGGGAGCGTCGTACCGCGAAAGTTCTGCACTAATCGCGGTAAAGAGCGCCTGTGTAAGACACATTCATCTTTCTCTTGTGCCATCTCCCTCTCCTTAGATGACACATAAATGGACCCTGCAGATGCATCACAAGAGACCACTTACAAAGTGACCAGATTTTCCCAGGGTCAAAGCAGGACAAAGGGGTGTGGTCAGGGGCGCGGCTTATCGCAACATGATTTTTTTTACCTTCGTCACTATAAAAAGTACAGGGCCTTTTCCAAAAAGACAGTAAATTTGCAGCATTTCTGTATCTGAAAAAACGTTAAAATACGTATCATTGCTGAGGATCCGCAGCCTATTTCCTATGATGCAGCGCTCGCCTCACCTCCTCCAAAGGCTTCCCACTGTCAGCGCTCCCCAGCTGCCAATTCCCAGTGGCCCATAAAGGCATCACCTGACCAGCGACACCTGACCAGTGACACCTGACCAGCCGCTGGGAATCGGAAGACGGGGAGCGCTGACAGCAGGAAGCCTACAGAGGAGGTGAGGGGGAGCGCCGCATAGGATGACATCAGCTGTGGGTACATGACTAATTTCCAGTCACAATCTGCACCAATCGTACAGATTTTGACTTGTTTTTTTTAGATGCAGAAGTTGCTGCAGACATTCGGAGGCATTTGCACCATTTACAAACATCTCCTAAGTCAGCTCAAGGTACGCTGCCACATGCAGAGTGGTCTAAGTAGTAATAGTGTCCCCTATATCAGCCCCAGCAATAATATTGACCCGCACAATGGTCCAGTAGTAATAGCGCTCCCCTAAATCAGCCCCAGCAATAATAGTGCCCCCAACAGTAGCCCCAAAATATTAGCGCTCCCCTAAGACCCATATACTTACCCTCCTCCTGGTCTTCACAACGCCATCGCTCCTCTCAGCGCAGCTGTCAGCTGAGGTGTGTGCGCCTGCAGCAGCGCCTCCTCCTCTCTCCTACCCTTTCTTGTGTAACCAAACATGAGAGGTGAGGGGAGGAAGATCCTGGAAGCACACACTGCCATCACTGTGTGTATCCGGCCCGCAGCGCTGCAGAGTGATTACCAGCTGGTAAGTCCGGAAAGTGGGACAAATGGCTGTCGCAGTGGAAAGTAGGAAACAGGGTTCCAATGCGGGACTGTCCTGCCTAAATCAGGACGCCTGGTCACCTTACTGCTTGTGATGTCACATCCCCCGGCCTAGTGTGGAAGGTGGAACCTCCAGCAGAGGGCCCTTTCCTGGAGCCTTGGCCTGCTTTCCCTCTCATCCCCCAGGCAGAGTAGAGGCTGCTGTCAGGAGCTCCTAACACACATCTACTCAGCAGGACCGTCACAGCACAGACGGCTTAGATACACTTATCATCATATTATACTGTAGGTTTAGAAACACTTGCCTTACAGATAGTATCACACATCATAGGATTAGATACTCAGCACAGTATCGCACATGACAGGATTAGATGCACAGGCTCACCAGCACAGTATCATACATGACAGGATTAGTTACACAGGCTCAGCAGCACAGTATCACACATGACAGGATTAGATACACAGGCTCAGCAGCACACTAGAGCACATTTATTACTGATGCTGTGCCAGATTCCTGGTGTAGTTTGCACCTTTTTGGTGCAATCATTGTAGACAAATTCACTATTGATTTGCCCCCAAAAGAACAGGGGGAAGGGGGAGAGGTGTGAGTGGAGCTAAGTTTTTAGAGAGTTGCAAAATCTGTTGCCATCTCGCCCCAGTAGCCGGCGGTGTACAAAGTGTCTCCACATCTAGACATGCGGTGTTTAATCATGCAACACATTTATCAGCATTGTGCGACATTTGTTGCATCTTTAACATGATTTAACTCTGTAGAGGCTAATGGCTGCATAATTTCATTATGGTAATTACTGGACAATGGCATGGTGAAAGATGTGTGTTTTATAACTTCAGCCTAATATAAAGTTCCACAGCAGCCTCTAAGAGTTAAAGTCACAATATTATATGTATACTTGTATTCATTATTGTGTGTTTCCCCAGCTCTACCACCCCTATACCGACCCCCCCCCCCCCCACACACACACACACACTGAAACTTCTCAAACAAAGACTGCCACCTACACTGAAATTCCTTCAGCTCGACCGCATGCTGAGAGGACAAAGTCCACACTACACTGGACTTGAGAGAAGGTGGGGAGGGAGGCGGGAAATTCTATATGACCCAGCGAATAAGAATATGTATACGTTACTGATGTAATCTGTTAAACGCCCATAAAGGGCAGGTATTATGTGTTTCAATAAAACCTGAGGCTCTGGGATTGTAACTTCAGGGAGAGCTGGTTGAGATTCAAGGCTGATGACTTGTGTCCAATTGGTTTCTTTCATTATGTGTGCACACTATACAATTAGGAAGCTACAGAATACCCCGAAACCTGCTGGAGGAAAATATGATCCAGTTCAATTGGCGTCTCCTGGGTGAGCGAGTAGGTTGTGATTTCTTCATTCTGGAATGATACAGAGATCGGCAGATAACACGCAGAACTCAGGGGCCCGAAAATCTACAGAACACGGTAAGATTGCTTTATGTTAATCTACCGATGTGAGCTAACTTCTAACTGTTAATCTGCCCATATCTAATCCAGAGTGATAAATCACTGAAAGGCAGGTAATATAGTTCTGTCTACTCGAAAAATATCACCTGTCTAGGGGTATTCTGTATGCTGTGATTGTTGTGTCTGAGACGGTTAAAGATTGTGTATACAAGACCAAGAGACAGATTCTGTGAGGGTTAATGTGTCAGAAGGGCGGACTTGGCTGTATAAACCTGAGGGAGCGCGCCCGGGGCACACTCTCCTATGTAATAGTGCACGATTTTGTGCTAATACACTTGGAGAGCGAGGCCAGGAAAATTTAAAATAGGCGCATGCACTTGTATGATCGAGCGTGTTATGTTCTCATATGTAAAAAGGGATACGCGGAGAATTATAGCCGTGGTGTGTGTCGGCTGGATACTCCAGAGGTCTTTATCACTGAATATAATAGTCAGTCTTTGTGTATAGTCAAAAGTCTTGTTTAAAGAATGTGCAGTGTTTGTTACTGGGGGGTTTTACTGATAAGAGAGTGGGCTGATGTTAAGCCACTGAGCATTCCCTGGTTAACCGGTCTGTTCCTTTTGTTTTGTGTTTATAGAGTTAATTTGCATTGTGATTTGCAAGCATTTGAAAAAGGCAGATTTTACAAGGGGACACTATTGTGTCCAGAAATTTCAAATAGGATAGAATAAGCAGGCAGAATAGAATATGGGATAGATCTAGGTTGTTTGGAGAATGGCGGGAAAAAAACGTAAGCAAAGATAAGGATCAGGAAAGTTGCTAAAAGAAAGAAATGTTGGGTTAAAGACAGATAAGCAGGAAGCCCTAGCAGAAAGAAAGGTGTTTTAGATTGCTAGGAGGTGGTATAATGTAGGAAAGGGATTCAAGAGGAGAGAGTGTAGTGGGGGATGTGTATTGCCTGTATCATGAACAATGTAATGCCTTTGTGTTGACTATAGCCCATCCCTATAATGGCGGCCGCACTTGCAATGTTTAAAACCCCCACATAGTGTGACTCTGCAGCAAGTGTGGTGAACCCTGCCCCCATCCTGAAATTACTTCCCTCCATGTGCTCACTTTCAGGGTGTGTGACATTACTTCCGGCCATTCCAATCCGGGACAGGACTGAGCCCCGCCCCTTCCTCCTCCAGCAGCCATCTTGCCTCACCTGGGAGATTTGTAGCCCCGCCCCTTTCTGCCTCTGGCGGCCATCTTGCTGCATATGGGAGGCCTACATTCCCCAATGCCACTGTATCCAGTGCTAACATCATGATTGTCTGAAGTAAGATCTTGTTTGACCAGACTTTGCTACACTCCAAAATGTGGCCACCTTGGATGTGTGATAAGTTCAGGGAAACAAACCTTTGCTCTTTGTGAAGATGCAGATTAGGGCATATTAGATGACTAAGCTGGTTTATAGTGTATAGAAGATTGGAGTTGATGCATGGGGGACAGAGGCCAGGGACCCATGAGCAGGGGACACCCTCTCATAGTGTGTTTCCAGGGGCTCTGTTTTCCGCTGCCTGCTTCTCCAATGGATGTTCAGACAGATGATGTTAAGGTAGGCTCCTACAGATGGAATAATTTCCCTACAGTCACCCAGCAAACCTTTTCACGCAATTTGCCAAAGTAGTCTTGGTTTTTATGTGAGAAAGAGGGACTTAATTGCTCAGAGTAGGATGTCAATTCATCCGCATTCTTTAGTTTTTTTCCTTATGTCTTTGTATATTCTAGTGTCAGTCTATACCAAAAATATAATTTTATTCAGACAGGATAGTGAAAGTTAAATGGTGAAATTCCCAGGATACTATTTCACTGGGTGACTGTAAATTTTGCTTGTTTTGCGCCCCCTTGTGTTAGAAATGCTAACTGCGACCTGAAAATAAAAAGATCTAAAGGATATTTTCGCTCAGACTTTGCTGCATACAATGTCACCTTGACCTACAAAGTGCTTGTTTTTGTGCCTCTTGGTTTCCTTTTTCAACGTTGTACTAGTTTGAACGCGACTACTCCTTTTTCAATTGAGTATTCTGGTTCAAAAGGGGGGAGGCATAGGTGATCTAGGTCATAGGTGATCTAGGTGTTGTAGATCAGCTATTGGGTTTTTAAAAAAAATAAATGAAATAAAATAAAAAGGAAATAAATGATTTTGTGCTACAAGATTCTGATCCATGTGAAATAGAACATCAACATGATTATTTAGTACTGATACAGTAAGAAACTGCAGGTATGCAAACAGTTACCGGAATCTCTGTTGATAATGCATATATTGAGCTTTTTGCAGATGATACCAGGGTGAGGATTGACGACTCCACATCGGATATGCAGTGGTCACACAACAAGATGTCCTAGAAGCAGAAGCTCTGCTTCCGCATGTCTCAGCACAAGAAGCGGAATTGAAGGCCCTCACTGAGGCGTGTAGAGTGGCGAAAGGTAACGCAGCAACCCTTTACACTGACTCCTGGTATGCATTTGGCATAGCTCATGATTACGGCCCAATATGGAAGGTGTGAGGGTTATGAACATATTAATTTATATATGTATGTATCTTTGATATACGTTTCCGGAGGCTGTAGGCCTAAATTGTACACTCTATTCTGTGTCCTATGAAAAGCTCTGCTAAATGCTTGTACATTTAGGTTAGTACTTAATTACATTAAGTAGAGGTGTAATCTTAAATGTCCATCATGTCTCCAAGAGCTTGTTTATCTCGTTACACTGATCAAAAGGTTGTATGGAATGCTTTGTTTTTGACTGCTGTCTAGGTAGGGCATGTGATTAAAATGTAGAGTGTGATGATAATCAGGGTACCAGACACGATATCTACATACAAACAAATAAAGCATAGTTTATAGAGAAGACACAATTATTTACCAGTAAAACAGGTCAACCTCTGTAACACTAGCCTACTGATACGCCTACTATTTTCTGTATAGGAATAAGACAATGTACACAATAAACTCAGATTGCTCTAAGACACGACCGTGATGCCTGTGTCTATTGCTTTCTCATGGTGGCCGCCATAACCACCTCTGATTTGGAGCCCCACAGCATATTAACGTAACATGGATTTATCCCTAACAGTAATTGGCGCCCAACGTGGGGCTTGATGGAACAAGAGGACCACCTACACCTCGAACCCCCCCGGACCCAGATGGGATAAGGAGCCACTCGGAACCACGGATTGACAAAAACTGCGCAGTAAGGTAAGGTTTTATCTTGCCACAATCTATCCGTGCTTCCTGGCTGCTCCTTTCCTGTCCGAGGGGTAAGAAGTGCATGCCTCTTATAAAATCTTCAAGCTTTTAAGAATCCATATGGTGGGCTGAATATGCTGTGCGGGTGTTTAACTGTTATTGTCTTTATTTGTTACTTTGCATGGTCAGTGTACAGAATATGAAACCCTCTTGCCGATCTCTGGAAGGCATGGTATAAATTGTACCAGGGAAGCCTAAAATTTTCAGGGGATAAAATCCCTGATGGGAGCCTCTTATAGGTATAAGAGAAGAAGTTGAGACGGGGGGGAAATAAGCAGGGTTGGGAAGTACCGACACTTTTAGACAAGTGAGGAAGTACTGACACTTAAAAAGTAGTAACTGACATGCAAATGTTTTTGTCTTTATAAATGGAAGGACCTGTATGAGAGTTAGACTGTGTTATATGGTGTATACTGTCCGGTAACCAGAAACGAAATGAAGCAAAAATGACCAAATGCTGAGCCAGACCACAGGGGGTGGAGCTAGGTGATGTAAGGAGATGGGAGGGAAGAACAATAGGAACAGGTCTTGCTCCACCCTACACACAGTCCAGCCTAGGTGAAAAGTGTGTCTCCATTTTAAGTGGATGTTGGTGTATATATATGTATATTGTGGTAATGTATAGAGTGAAGGTCACTCTTAGACTCCATGTTAAGTCTCTCACTTGAACAAATGGAGTGACCAAAGGAGGGGCATCTAATTTTATTCCTGAGACTAGTTGTTTGAGATAATAGCCCAGGATTACCACAGTGCATATATGTATATACAGATTCGTGGAATATGTGGAATTCAAAAATATTGAGTTGTGTTAATTTGAATATTATTGAATTTAGATATTAATATGAGATAATTGTGTACTTGAAACACCTGATAAGTACTTTAGTCAAATTAATAACAAAAGTTCTATTTAAAGTGTAATTCATTTTCAATGAACAACAGTATTTTATTTGAAGAGTGTATAAAGAAAATAATAATAATAATAAGCCTCTTGGTGTACATAAGCCGCCAGCCATTAGTGATACTGCTGGTAAAGAGGATAAGGTGTAAAAGAATGCACAGAAAATAGTGAAACAAACAATTGTTTTATGTGTGTGAAAGAATAAAAACAATAAGCCTCTTGGTGTACATAAACCGCCAGCCATGGGCAATACTGCTGGTAAAGAGGATAAGGTGTGAAAGATAGCTAAAGAAATTGGCAAATGAATATTGGTCCCCATCCCACTTATTAGGGTCCCAATCAACTACAGTATGAACCTTTTATAGTGTCTAACTCTCTTTAAAGCGTAATTTGAACTAAGTCTTGCTCCTTGCAGCAATACATAAATGGCGCTGTGAACAGGATTACGCAGAGAGTAATACACTAGTTTGTTTTAAAGGAAAATTTTGATAAACTGATAGTTGAAGAATTTCTTGTGATAATCGGGCTTAGTGTGAAAATGTCGCTGTTTAAGAAAATCCGCAATAGTACGAAAATGTCGGTAACTAAGAACAAAGAAGTGTCCGATGAATTGTTAATTATGCCAGGGTGGAATAAAGCCCCCTATAATATATTGGCCGCTGAGTGGTCGCAGTGTGGTGAATATCAGTATGTGGGTAGAAATGGGCATAAGTTGTATTGTGTTTGTCATTGGGTAGCCTATTCTGAGCGAATTGTGTAAAAACCGCGGTACTAAGAGTTTTTCTTATCTATACATAATTCGCTCATTATTGGAAGTCTGGTGTACAGTAAATACAATCCCAATTTCTACTTCACATATTATCAGTCCGTATAGGAATGAATAAAACCCCCCTTAGTGAGTGTGAATTTGCAGTTTTTGTAAGGTGGGGGCAAGTGTATTACACTCTAAGTTCATTTTGAATAGTCAGCCCAGGTTATTTGCACAATAGAAGATGCTTACAGGCAGTGGAACCAGTTATACAGCTATTTGTCTGGAGAAGTTTCTGTGTTCTATAGAAGATAAGATACATTTCAAAGGGTGGAGTACTGGGCTTTAGAAGACCTACTTGTCTTTGCAAAGAAATGTGAATTAAGAATTGGTTATATTTGGCTGCACAGGAAAAGCCCGTATGTTGTATTATATTAAATATATATATACTGTTCAATAGCTAAAAATGAAATGAGAAAAGAATTCAAAGATGTTCTCTCATTGTCGGGTCAGTTCCCTCTTCCATCTTCACCCCCTCCTTCATCTCAATTCCAACCGTCTCCTCCTCACCCTATGCCAAGTCATCCACTCCAAGGTCAAACATTGGACTGGAGGGATGGACCTGCTGGCATTGTCGACAACAGAACCCGGATTGGAGAGAGAGCTGCCCTGCTTGCGGAGCTCCTCGGCACAAACCGGTTATGCCTATGCTCACTAGATCCTAGGCTAGTGAGTGGAAGCATGAGGACAAGAAGGAGATGCAGGGAGCGGAGGGTGGAATAGGAGCAGATGTAAAACAGGGAAGGCAGTGGGAACGATAATCTAAAATTATGTGAAAAACTATTGTGGCACAGATTAGGATTAAATTAATCATAGAGAATTGAGAAGTGGTAAAATATTTTTAATTTGTCTGGAACATTGGGAAAAAGAAAAACAAAAATTTGAGAGAATCCTCCTTGTCTCTTTCTAATATCACACAAAGAGAAGGAAGAAAGTGTAAAACAATTCTATGCCCGCCTTCAACAACGTTTGTCAGATCTGGGGTATAGGGGCATAGAAAAGATGGGCAAACATGTACTTAGTATGGCCTTTGTAGAAGGTCTATTGGAATCCCTAAGGTCATAGATAATAAACCAGAGTGGAGACAGTCTGAATCTCCGGCCCTTTTTTTTTTTTTCAGACAAAAGGGCATTTATGTAAAGCTAAAAAAAAAATAAATAAAAATGCTTGGACAAGTTCTGGCACCAAGGGTGCGCAGAATTCTCCAAACATGTACAACCAGGCATTCCAGTCTGTCCTGCAGGCTTGGACTCCGTCTGAGGGGACTGTGCTGTTGCAATATGTTAATGACCTTCCGCTTTGTGCTGAGAATCTGAAACATGTCAATCTGCATCCATTTCTCTTCTAAAAAAAAAATTTTTTTTTTAGCAGAAAATGGCTGCAAGGCTTAAAAAGGAAAAATTACAGCTTTGTAAACAAAAGGTTGTTCTCTAGCTCAAGAAGGCAGACATCTCACAGAACGACGCAGGGCTGCAGTTCAAGCCATTTCTGTATCTTCTTCTGCTGCCAAAGCTTCGCACCTTTTTGGGACTTGTCTCATACTGCCGTCCCTGGCCTTTCATGCGACAGCAGTATTGACGCAAAAACATGGAGGACGTCCACGGTCACTTGGGTATTACTCCATGAGATTGGATCCGGTAGCCCGAGGAGCCCCCTCCTGTGTCTGTGCGGTGGCAGCAGTACAAGTAATGGTTGACAAGTCTTCTGAGTTGGTCCTGAACTACCCCCCCTAGTGGTTCTCACCCCTCATGACATCCAGAGTATACTCACTCAAGTGCAACCTAAACATCTGTCTCTAGCTCGTCAAATAAGGTTGCAATGTGCTTTGCTCATGCCCCCCCTTTAATATTTCTTTTCAATGGTGAACCCGGCTACTCTTCTTCCAATCGAGTATCCTGTTTCAAATGGGGGAGGGGGAGGCATAGGTGATCAAATGGGGGAGGGGGATGCATAGGTGATCTATGTATTACAGATCAGCTATTTTTAAAAATTTTTGCAAATAAGAACGTGATCTATTTGGAATAGAATATCAGCATGATTGTCTAGCATTGATGCAACAAGAAAGTTTAAGTTTTAAAGAGTTATTGAAACCCCTTGTTAATACATATTTTGAGTTGTTTTTTTTTATAGATGGTACCAGGGTGATTGACAACTCCACACCAGATATGCAGTGTTCACACAACAAGATCTCTAAAAGCAGAATGCCTCCGCATGTCTCAGCACAAGAAGCGGAACTGAAGGCCCTCACTGAGGCGTGTAGAGTGACAGAAGGTAACCATTTACACTGACTCCTGGTATGTATTCGGCATAGATCATGGTTACGGCCCAATATGGAAGGCCAGACATTTTTAAACTTCTGTAGGACAACCTATTGAGAATGGTGTAGCAGTACAGAACCTTATGAAAGCCCTACTCCTACCAGACAAAGTAGCAATCCTGAAGGTGAAAGCTCATACTAAAGCCAACAGTGCAGAAGCAAAAGGCAACGCCCTAGCAGACTTCAGCGCAGACAGCGGCCCTCAAGCCGTGGAAGAAAGAAGAAAAGAAGATACTGACCGCACAAGTCAGAGACTATGATTTGAACTTTGATAAAAATATGAACATTGATGTACTAAAGACATTACAGTCACAAGCCAGCAAAGAAGAAAAAGATAAATGGACTAATATGGGAGCAGTAGAACAGGGTGGCGTATGGCAAACAGTCAGTAACTTGCCTACCACGATCCCTGTACCCCATGATGGCCCAGCTGATCCATGGAAAGACTCACCTATCGAAGGCAGCTATGTTACCTACGCTTGAGAGAGAAAGGGTTGCCCCCTGGGTTCTTTGTAGCTGCTACATCATTTGTCCAGTTTTGCATGAGCTATGCCGTAAGCAACAGGGTAGAAGTAAATTGACCACAAAGGCACTTGCCAGGACCACTCTACCCATTTCAGGGATTGCAAATTGACGACATTCAGCTCCCACGTGTTGGGAAGTATGAATATGTGCTTGTTGTTGTTGATGTTTTTCAGGTTGGAGGCGTACCCTGTTACAAAAGTAAATGAGCAGGTAACCGAAAAGAAGCTCATGAATAAGGTAATCTGCAGATACGGGGTACCAGAGGTAATCGAGTCAGATAGAGGTACACATTTCACAGGTGAAATAATGCAACACTTCATGTCTGCCCTGGGTAACTCCCAGGCATTTGACACCCCCTTATCATCCACAAAGAGCCAGAAAACAATTGTGCATTATAATATTTCTCTTCAGGCAATGAAACCCTGCACCAGAGGAAAACGAAAATGGTATGATACCCTATTAGGGGGAATTGGTACAGGTGTAGGGGTTCTGAACTCTATAGATTTAGAGGTGATGAAGAATAAAATGGCTGGGGTAGGACAGGATGTTTCTAGATTGATAAATGTTCAGGCACAATGCATGCCTTCCTTGTTCCTCCCCCGATGTCTTGCATTAGGATATGATAAGGATGTATTAACGCTTTTTAATCTGGTTTTGCGGTTGAAAAGGATTTGTTTGTAAATATGAGTAAATTCATGAACTATACACAATGTAGCCTGCAATATGTATATATGATTCACGAGAGGGATAAAGCGGTCAGATGTGATGACAAATAATGAAAAATTGTGGAGAAATATTCTCAATAATGTAATTCCAGTAGCATCTTGGATACGGCCCGGGGCTGATGGTGTAGAATGCTCTGATGAGTATAGCACTGGGGAAATGATTTTATGATGTAAAGGACACAAGCCTGATGTGTAAGTTTGTAGTACTACCTGTGGTGTTCGGACCGCCTCTATATGCTTTACAATATTGGTTGCCCAAGTTCACAGGTATGATGATTTATAGTGAAAATAAAACCCATGGTATAGAGAACTGTGAAGAAACACTGGATGGCCTAGCATGCGGACGGAGTACAGCCGCATATATGCCATGTTTCCAGCAGCCTTCAATCAGCATATGTGATTGGACGGTGTTACCTGCTTCTTCTATATGCTGATAGAAGTTGGCCCCCAATATGTATATATTCTTTGTTGCCAACCGAACTGGAACCACCAGTATGTATAATCTCACCACTCCATTGTCTGGATGTATACAGAACATGTCGGTGATACATTGATTTACAGAAACTTACACATTTTTGCCAGATGCTGAAGCAACATTAAGGTACTACTGGTACCCAGATGCTATCCCTATGTCAACTCTGACTGTATCCTTGGGTAGAATTGTAAGACTAATGATAGATACTGAACACCTTTAAAAACATTTGGATGTTACTAACCTCTCCCTTTCGGAATTAGAAAAATATATGGGTAGGAGATAAGCTAGTCAGCCTAGGTACTAAGATCCAGGTAGACACAGAGTATAACTGGTATGATATTTTTTTTTACTGAATGGTCACCTATTGCAGGAAAGATGATGGATTTTATGTTTCACCCTTTACTAATACTGTTTCTTTTGTTCATTCTTTTGAGTGTTTGCAATTTATGGACATTCTGTGGGATACGGAGACAAGCAAATTATCTGGAATCGCTCCCTCTACGATATCGTTAAAACAGTCATACGTAAAAGAGCAACAACAGTGGGGATCCGGCGAAGAGGATAGAAAGACCGGCAGGGGTGACTTAGCACCCTTGATAGTACCACTACAAAGGCTCTTTTCAAGATGGACTGTTTCAAAATGGGGGATTGTGAGGGTTATGAACATATTAATTTATATATGTATGTATCTTTGATATACGTTTCCGGAGGCTGTAGGCCTAAATTGTACACTCTATTCTGTGTCCTATGAAAAGCTCTGCTAAATGCTTGTACATTTAGGTTAGTACTTAATTACATTAAGTAGAGGTGTAATCTTAAATGTCCATCATGTCTCCAAGAGCTTGTTTATCTCGTTACACTGATCAAAAGGTTGTATGGAATGCTTTGTTTTTGACTGCTGTCTAGGTAGGGCATGTGATTAAAATGTAGAGTTTGATGATAATCAGGGTACCAGACACGATGTCTACATACAAACAAATAAAGCATAGTTTATAGAGAAGACACAATTATTTACCAGTAAAACAGGTCAACCTCTGTAACACTAGCCTACTGATACGCCTACTATTTTCTGTATAAGAATAAGACAATGTACACAATAAACTCAGATTGCTCTAAGACACGACCGTGATGCCTGTGTCTATTGCTTTCTCATGGTGGCCGCCATAACCACCTCTGATTTGGAGCCCCACAGCATATTAACGTAACATGGATTTATCCCTAACAGAAGGCCAGACAGTTTTTTACCTTAGCAGGACAACCAATTGAGAATGGTGCAGCGGTGCAGAGTCTCATGGAGGCCCTACTACTACCTGACAATGGAGAGCTCACACCGATTCCTACACTAGAGAAGCGGGAGACGACACCCTCGCCGACAGCACAGCAAAGGCAGCGGCTCTCAAGCCGTGGAAGAAAGACGAAAAGATACTGACAGCATGAGTCAGAGACAAACTTTGGACATTGACAAAATTTGGACTTTGATATGCTAAAGACTTTACAGTTACAAGCTAGCAAGGAAAGAAAGGATAAATGGACTAAAATGGGAGCAGCAGAAACAGAACAGCGTATGGTAAACAGTCAACAGCACTTGCCTACCACAGTTCCTGTATCCCATGATGGCCCAGCTGACGCACGGAAAGACCCACCTAGTAAAGCAGCAATGACGTCAATGCTTGAAAGAGGACCAGCAACTCCTGGGTTCTCCGTAGCTGCTGCATCATTTGTCCAGTTTAGCATGATCTATGCCATAGGTGAGACAGGGCAGAAGTAAATTTGCCACATCACACTTGCCTAGACCACTCTACCCATTTCAGGGATTGCAAATTGACTACATTCAGCTCCCACTTGTTGGGAAGTATGAATATGTGCTTGTTGTTGTTGATGTTTTTGCAGGTTGGAGGCCTACCCTGTTACCAAGGCAAACAAGTAGGTAACCGCAAAGAAGCTCATGAACGAGGTAAACTGTGAATATGGGGTACCAGAAGTGATTCAGAGTCAGACAGAGGTACAAACTTAGCAGGTGAATGTAACATGTCATGTCTGCTCTGGGTGTATCCCAGGCCTTTTACACACTCTACCACCCTTAGAGTAGTGGAAAGGTGGAGAGACTTAGTGGCACGCTAAAAAACAGGTTCCCACAGGGCGGATTTGCCGCGGTTTTGACGCAAGAGACAAGGCCAGTGGTCAATATTGTATGCCCAAAATTTACCGGGTCCTCAGGCATCACTGCATTAAAAACAGTTATGCAAATCACTACATTGGCTCAGGAAAACTTCCAGAAATCATTGTCTGTGAACACAGTTCACTGTGCAATCAACAAATGAAAGTTAAAGCTATATCATGCAAAGAAGATGCCATATATCAAGAAGCACCAGCATCTTCTGTGGGCCAAAGCTAATTTAAAATGGACTGAGGCAAAATGGAAGACTGTTCTATGGTCAGATGAATCACAATTTAAAATTATTTCTGGAAACCATGGATGCTGTGTCCTACAGACTGAAAAGAAGAGGGACCATCCAGCTTATTAGCGCACAATTCAAAAGCCTGCATCTCTGATTGTACGGTGTTGCATTAGTGTCAATAGTGCATTATGGCATGGGCAGCTTACATATTTTGAAAGACACTATCAATGCTGAGCAGTATATAGAGGTATTGGAACACATATGCTCCTATCCAGACTTCTCTTCCAGGGAAGACCTTATATATTTCAGCAAGACAATGCTAAACCATATAATGCATCCATCACAACAGCATAGCTTTGTAGAAGAGTCTGGGTGCTAAACTGGCTTGACTGCATTCCAGACCTTTCACCAATAGAAAACATATGGCATTCTCTTTTCTTATTTTTTACTAGCTAATTACCCGGCATTGCCTGTGTATTTTTTTTTTTAGCTTGGCTCATTTCTGTGTGGTACATAGTGGCTCAGTGCTAGTGGTAAGCTGTGTGATAGTTGGAGCAGAGGAGGAGGTCGCCTGTGTAATAGATTAGTGTATGATGAGGTGGAGGTAGTCTGTGTAATATAAGAATGTGAAATTAAAACCATATGCTCAAGTGCTATTCCGCCATTCCACCCCCATCCCCCCAGGGGGTAGTGGGGCTGTGTTATCCCCACCAAATTTGTCCCCATGGGATGAGTTATATATGTACCAAGTTTGGTTGAAATTGCTCCAGGCGTTAATGCGTTATGGTGGCACATACACACATACATACATCCTTTTTTATATATATAGATTTACATTTTCCACAGTATCGCAGCTTTTATGGAATTGTGGTTGTGTATATGCATAGGTATGGTACAATACATGCAGTATACAGTATACTATATTCACGGAAGTAAGGTTCATGCAGTAATATATATATATATATATATATATATATATATATATATACGCAGGAACAGTAAATACAATCTATATTCACATTATATACAATAAGTACAGTATGTACTGGGAAGTATATTGTAGTATAGACATGGAAGTTTAGTCCACGCAATTTATAGTATCCTACATACAGAGGTATAGTATACACAGAATAGTATATACATTGCATTCTCAATCCCTCCTATGTCACCGTTAGGTTCAGTATTACTTTATTTGCTCACATGGGAGTATGTGTGATTCCTCTGACAATTCTCCTGTTAGAAACCGATGGGCATAGACAGGAAAAACTGTTTGCCTGTGGGTTAATATTGTCAATGACCCATTAAAGAAATGCAGGTGCTTTATGGTCAGTAAGTGCAGTAACCCACAAGAAACGCCCTTCAGTTACTATTATAGTGCCGCTCACCGCTCCTGCATTTCACTTATTTCATACATATGGAAAACCTTGTATACATTACCTACATAAATATTTGCATGCCTACTGCCATGAATAGTGCGGCCTACGTGTGTGCAGGTGGAGACATTCATGTATTTGGTCATTTAGCCTCACATGACGTCTCCATGATAACAGTACATCTTACGGGATGTGATCAGAATCTCTTGATAGTGCAGCCTCAGATCTCACAGTGAGGCTTTATTCACCCAAGTGTAAATCGGCCGCCATCTTCACAGCCAGCTCATATATGCTACCATCTGATGCATAGGATTCCAATGCATCTAATCAGACAGGCATATTCCCGCGGCGTAAAAGTGACCAGCCAGCCAATATAGAACGGAGCTCTTTTATGACGGCCAATAAAGATAGTCCTAGAACTATCTTTCTTGCCGGAATACGGCGGCGGCTGCATAGACTCCTATGGGAGCCTATAACAGCTGCCAGAGAATGAGGGTGAGAGGAAGTTTAGCAGTCATTGCCCACTTGTAGAGCCCTTGAGCAGCTAAGACCACAGAGAACCCCCACAAATGACCCCATTTTGAAAACTAGACAGGTTAACAAATTCATCTAGGGGTGTAATGCATATTTTGACCCCCACAGTTTTTGAATGAATCTAAGCAAAGCAAAAGGGAAAAATTACGATTTACATTTTTTTGGCAATCTTGTCATTTTAAAAACAGTTTTTTGTACAGCACACATATCAATGAAGACTTTCACCCCAAAATGGATACCCCCGTTTGTCCTGTGTTCAGAAACATACCCATTATGACCCTAATCTTCTATCTGTATGTGGGGCTCAAACCAAAAGGAGCAGCCGGTGGCTTTTTATAACAGACATTTTGCTTGAAGGAGTTTTAGGCCCCATAGCCAAGTTGAAGACCCCCTGAGCGGCCAAAACGATGAAGAACCCTACAAGTGACCCCATTGTGAACCTAATCTTCTGTTTGGCTGCACAACGGGGCGAAAACTGAAAGGAGCATTGAAGTTCAACTGTTTTTAACTTTTACATGATCACCATTATCCGTTGGATACCGGCAATCACGTGATCGGAGACCGCTCACCACAGCCCTCGGTTACTGCTCCAGGCTCTCAGCTAACTTTAGTAGTCAGGAGCAAGGAGATTTAAAAATTTTCCAGACCCTCCCTAGCTTCTGCGCTTGCATTCGCCATTTTGCCCACCTGTGCATGCAACGAAGTTGGGTAAAAGGTCAATGGATAAAGATCCCATTAGGGCACATCGTCGAGGGCGGACTCCACAATACAAATACGCCCATGTGCAGGAGGCTTTAGGCAAGTAATTTCACCTCCCTTCATGGATCCGATCCGTAACGGGAGGTGAAATTTTTACTTCTTTTTACTTCTACGTGATTGCAGTTATCCATTGGATAGCGGTGATCACATGACTGGGAACTGTGTACTGCGGCACCTCGTTAAATCTCCAGGCTCTCGGCTGCATTTGGTAGCCAGGAGCAGGGAATTTTTAAATTTCCACTGGCAATCTGCAGCGTTTGGGCATGCGTCTGCCACTTTGGCGACGGGCAAGTGCACAAAAGCCGGGGTAAGGTCTGCGGATAAATCCGGGGGCCTTAGATACGTAATTTCATCCTCCCTCACGGATATGATCCATGAGCGGATATGAAGCATAAGCTTTTTAAACTTTTTTTTTTCACTTTTTCTAAATTTTTTAACTTTTTTTTTAACTTTAAATGATCACTGTTGTCCATTGGATGACAGTGATTACGTCACCGGGAACCGCATACAGTAGTGACATCTCTATGCTCCCGGCTACATATGGTAGCCAGGAGCAGAGGGATTTTAAATTTGCCGGGGCACAAGCCCCTCTGGGCACGTCATACATCAGGCGCACATGCTTAGAAGGGGACTTCAGGTCCCAAAAGAGAGGGACATTGCGGAGGACCGGAGTGAGTATTTCACCTCCCCTCATGGATCGAATCCATGAGGGGAGGTGAAATACTCACTCCGGTCCTCCACGATGTCCCGTTTTTTTGGGACCTGAAGTCCCCTTCTAAGCATGCGTGCCTGAGGTGAAACTTTAACTTTATTTGACTTTTTCAAACATTTCAATGATCACCGCTATCCACTCAGTAACTAGGAGCCAGGCAATTTCAAATGTCCCACGTTTATCTCCTCTTCTGCGCATGCACTGCCATTTTTCCTTTGGCGCGCATGCGTAGAAGACCACAGAGGGTCTGTTGCGGACCAGATCGTGAGACATCATGGAGGAGGGAGGTGATAAGTTTCAGCTCCCCTCATGGATGCGATCCGTGAGGGGAGCTGAAACTCTAACTTTTAAAACTTTTTATTTACTTTAATCGGTGCTATTCGTTCGCATTGCCGGGGGGAGGGGGCTCCCCGCGGCCCCCCCATGACAGCTCCATGTTGTCAGGCACCTCAGAGAACCATCAGCGTGGAGCTGTCATGTCCACAGCCCACGTGGCTTTAATCCAAAGAGGATGCATGTTTTTACGTACTCTAGGATTAAAGCCCACTTAGCTAGGATGTAAAAACACTACCCGTCACTAAGGTGTTAAAGGGGTTTTCCGGGCAAAAACTTCTGACAACTTATGCTGAGCATAGGTTAGCAACAGTTAATCGCTAGGGACCTGCTGCATGGAATCCCCGAAGATCACCTGAAGATGCCAGGTGAACCTACAGCTCCTAATATGACCTGAACAATGGTAAGGATGTGCTGAGAGTTGTAGATTTGCAAACTAGGATGCTGCAGGCCTTACATGTGACTACAATACTGATGTGCTATCAGAGACAGAATATACATTGAGTGACTCACAGGTGAAGTCCTCTGGACTCATCCCTTTTCTTCTCCATCTGCTCCAGGCCTTCATGACTTCTCCCACTAATTCTTTGAAAGCAAGGTTTCCATTGAAAACAAAAGGTAAACAATTGCTGATCTTACTTAAAGATCGCTACTTTACTGAAGAGATGGGAGGTGTTTTTGCCTAAAAAACACCGTGCATCACCGTGAAAATGTACATTGGCCAGCACAATATCAATCCAAGTTTCTTGGCCCAATATCACGCTCGCCTGTGTAAAGCTGGCCTAAGTATATGGCCGCTTTCTGTGATTTTATTTATTTATTTTTTACTCCATATGTTCATCGTGTCAATAAAACAAGTTTAACCCCTTCTTACTGCAGCCCTTGTTTTATTTTTTTTCTACCCATGTTCAAAAAAAATCAGAGCTTTTCTATTTTACCGACAATATAGTCACAATGGTATGATTTAACATACCATATAATGTGTTGAGAAACTTAGAATATTTGAAGTGCATCCAACTGAAAAAAACATAGTTGCACAATTCTATGGTGGGGGTTGGTTTTTACATTGTTCATGGTTCAGTAAAAATGACATTGTTATCTTTATTCTGTGAGTCAGTACGATTACGGTGATACTAAGTTTATGTAGCTTTTATAAAATGTACTACTGTTTAAAAGAAAATACATTTATTAATTTCTGTAATTTTTTTCCTGATAACTTTCTTTTTTTTACATTGATGCTGCTGTGAGAGGGCCCATTTTTTGTGGACTGACCTGTCATTTTGATTGTTACCCTTTTGGGGTACATATGACTTTTTGATTACGTTTTAGATTTTTTTTTGAATTGTGATTGTTCCCAGCAAGAGAAACCAAGTAATCTTGTAGATATGATACCTTTTAAATACATGATGATAACGCCAGCTTTCGAACCAAGCAAGGTTCTGCTTCAGGCTAAAATGAAATAGATTCGAAGAGACATGTGTCAGGGATCTGGGGTCCCGGTACGGGAGTCCCTGAAAACAACCCGCAACCCCTGTCCTTACCTACTTGCCCCCCTGGGCTAAGTCCCAGGGCGACAACTTGGCGACAGTCCCTACACTTACTAGGGAAGCGGGGCACAGGGACCGATACAGACAAACACTGGAAACAAACAAACACAGAGGGGAGTCTGACAGTCTGAGTCTGCAACTGGAGGGTACGCGGTACAAAGGGGTCAGGCAAAGCAAGGTTAGGTCTGAAGTCCGAGGGTAAAGAGTCGGGAGCAAAATCCAAATATGCGGGTGTAGCCTGGAGAAAAACATACACTGGCAATGCTGGAAGGAAACAGACACGTGTAAATGCTGTCAGAACTCCCGCCCAGCAGCTGATTGGGACGGGAGCCTGGCAGCAGCAGAAGCTAATCCACAGTACAAGCGAGCCCGCCCCCAGCACTAGCTGGCTGGGTGGAGATAAAGGACGTGTGCCCGGCTGCCATGGCAACCGGCGGCAGCCTGGAGTGGTCACCAGCAGTGGGGTTCCCCTGCGCTGCAACCCAGCCGCCCAGGTGATAGGACCAGCGGTGCGGGCACGTAGGTCTCGGGAGCCACTGGTCCTGACAGCATGTGAATGTCCCCGAGATCTTTTAGTCCTGTTGTGTTGAAGATTTGTATCCTGTCCGCGGTCTGTACATGTGAGCAGGTCTTATAGATCCTTACATTATAGGGATAAGTTCCTTTTTGTGTTTCAGAGGGCCATGTACTCCTGACTATAAATTCCCTCAATTTTGGAGGTTGCCTATAACACAGAAGGGGAGTCTGGGAATATGGTTTTCAGATGGTCATCCTTGTGTAGGGCATGGTGGAGTTTTTTTTTTTGCTTTTTTTCCATCAGAATCCTGATCAGGACATTTAAGTGCCACTATCTGAATGAAGCTGAAACGGAATGATGAACAAGAAGCAACGTTCAGTCTGGGCATGCATTTACACTGAATGATAACACTGGCCGACAAAAAAAAATATTTTGAAATGCTTACATAACTTCATGAGTCAAATCTTACTAATTTTGGGATGAGAAAAACGAATATGACAAAGAAATTTTTTTATTAGCTCTAGTTTCTGATATACAATAGGTGGAACTATGTTATTTTAACCGATTAAGAGAAAATGAAACATTTTAATTTCATATGCAAACAACATTGAAAGTGCATTTGAAATTTTTTTTAATGACAGTTACATTCTAAAAGTTCTAAATAGAGATGAGCGAACGCGTTCGTCCGAGCTTGATATTCGTGCGAATATTAGGGTGTTCGGGATGTTCGTTATTCGTAACGAACACCATGCGGTGTTCTGGTTACTTTCACTTCCTTCCCTGAGACGTTAGCGCGCTTTTCTGGCCAATTGAAAGACAGGGAAGGCATTACAACTTCCCCCTGCAACGTTTAAGCCCTATACCACCCCCCTGCTGTGAGTGGCTGGCGAGATCAGGTGTTCGCCTAATATAAAAGTCGGCCCCTCCCGCGGCTCGCCTCAGATGCGGTGTGAGTTAGATGAGGGACAGTGCTGTTTATACCGGAGCTGCTGTAGGGAAAGAATTGGTAGTTAGTGTAGGCTTCAAGACCCCCCAAAGGTCCTTATTAGGGCCACTGATAGCTGTGTGTTGGCTGCTGTTAGCAGTGGCATTTTTTTTTTCTCAAAATCGGCTCTGCAGAGCGTTGCACCTGGCATTAGGGACAGAAGTGCTGCATAGGCAGGGAGAGTGTTAGGAGTGAGTGTAGCCTTCAAGAACCTCAACGGTCCTTTCTAGGGCCATATTTATCCGTGTGCAGTACTGTGCTGGCTGCTGTTAGCTGTGCTGCATTTTTTTTGGGCTTCTCAAAATCGCCTCTGCAGAGCATTCCACCCTCCATTGATACTGCAGGGAAAGAATTGTATAGGCAGGGCCACAACACAGTTATTATTCATAGAATATACGCAGTGCTGCCTTTTGGTGGAAAAACAAGTGGAAACAAATCTATTTGTCCAGCCTGTGTCCGTCCTAAGGGCGGTGGACACGTGTGAGCTGCGTGAAGAACAGTGCTAAATCATACGCACCCAGCTACGCTTTACTGCTGGCTTCGCCATTTGCTTTCCTTAATTGGGAAAAAAAATACCTGCTCTGCCAGAGTTATAATAACTCTGCTACCCTCACGTTCTGTGACACATAAGCAGGGACACAGCACAGTTATTAAACTTCTCATGTTCATTGAATATACGCAGTGCTGCCTTTTGGTGGGAAAAAACTGAAAACAAATCTATTTGTCCAGCCTCTGGCCGTCCTAACGCCTGTGGACACGTGTGAGCTGCGTGAAAAACATTGCTAAATCATACGCACCCAGCTACGCTTTACTGCTGGCTTCGCCATTTGCTTTCCTTAATTGGGAAAAAAAATACCTGCTCTGCCAGAGTTATAATAACTCTGCTACCCTCACGTTCTGTGACACATAAGCAGGAACACAGCACAGTTATTAAACTTCTCATGTTCATTGAATATACGCAGTGCTGCCTTTTGGTGGGAAAAAACTGAAAACAAATCTATTTGTCCAGCCTCTGGCCGTCCTAACGCCTGTGGACACGTGTGAGCTGCGTGAAAAACATTGCTAAATCATACGCACCCAGCTACGCTTTACTGCTGGCTTCGCCATTTGCTTTCCTTAATTGGGAAAAAAAATACCTGCTCTGCCAGAGTTATAATAACTCTGCTACCCTCACGTTCTGTGACACATAAGCAGGGACACAGCACAGTTATTAAACTTCTCATGTTCATTGAATATACGCAGTGCTGCCTTTTGGTGGGAAAAAACTGAAAACAAATCTATTTGTCCAGCCTCTGGCCGTCCTAACGCCTGTGGACACGTGTGAGCTGCGTGAAAAACATTGCTAAATCATACGCACCCAGCTACGCTTTACTGCTGGCTTCGCCATTTGCTTTCCTTAATTGGGAAAAAAAATACCTGCTCTGCCAGAGTTATAATAACTCTGCTACCCTCACGTTCTGTGACACATAAGCAGGGACACAGCACAGTTATTAAACTTCTCATGTTCATTGAATATACGCAGTGCTGCCTTTTGGTGGGAAAAAACTGAAAACAAATCTATTTGTCCAGCCTCTGGCCGTCCTAACGCCTGTGGACACGTGTGAGCTGCGTGAAAAACATTGCTAAATCATACGCACCCAGCTACGCTTTACTGCTGGCTTCGCCATTTGCTTTCCTTAATTGGGAAAAAAAATACCTGCTCTGCCAGAGTTATAATAACTCTGCTACCCTCACGTTCTGTGACACATTAGCAGGGACACAGCACAGTTATTAAACTTAGATTATTCATTCACTAGAGGCAGTGGGGCCTTTCGTTTTCCAAAAAGGGCAAAAATTATATTTGGCCTGCAGTCTTGCGCCAATTTATTTCCTGCCTGTGAAATCAAATCACTGGTAATACAGCATGCTGAGGGGTAGGGGTAGGCCTAGAGGACGTGGACGCGGCCGAGGACGCGGAGGGCCAAGTCAGGGTGTGGGCACAGGCCGAGCTCCTGATCCCGGTGTGTCGCAGCCGACTGCTGCGCGATTAGGAGAGAGGCACGTTTCTGGCGTCCCCACATTCATCGCCCAATTAATGGGTCCACGCGGGAGACGGTTATTAGAAAATGAGCAGTGTGAGCAGGTCCTGTCCTGGATGGCAGAAAGTGCTTCGAGCAACCTATCGTCAACACGCAGTTCTGCGCCGTCCACTGCTGCAAATCCGAATCCTCTGTCTGCTGCTCCTCCTTCCTCCCAGCCTCCTCACTCCACTACAATGACACCTGCTCAGGAGCGGGAACACTCCCAGGAACTGTTCTCGGGCCCCTGCTCAGATTGGGCAGCAGCGGTTCCTCTCCCACCAGAGGAGTTTATAGTCACTGATGCCCAACCATTCGAAAGTTCCCGGGGTCCGGGGGATGAGGCTGGGGACTTCCGCCAACTGTCTCAACAACTTTCTGTGGGTGAGGAGGACGATGACGATCAGACACAGTTGTCTTGCAGTGAGGTAGTAGTAAGGGCAGTAAGTCCGAGGGAGCAGCGCACAGAGGATTCGGAGGAAGAGCAGCAGGACGATGAGGTGACTGACCCCACCTGGTGTGCAACGCTTACTCAGGAGGACAGGTCTTCAGAGGGGGAGTCAAGGGCATCAGCAGGGCAGGTTGCAAGAGGCAGTGCGGTGGCCAGGGCCAGGGGTAGAGGCAGGGCCAGACCGAATAATCCACCAAGTGTTTCCCAAAGCGCCCCCTCGCGCCATGCCACCCTGCAGAGGCCGAGGTGCTCTAAGGTCTGGCAGTTTTTCACAGAGACGCCTGACGACCGACGAACAGTGGTGTGCAACCTTTGTTGCGCAAAGCTCAGCCGGGGAGCCAACACCAACAGCCTCACCACCACCACCATGCGCAGACATATGATGGCCAAGCACCCCACAAGGTGGGACGAAGGCCGTTCAGCGCCTCCGGTTTGCACCCCTGCCTCTCCCCCTGTGCCCCAACCTGCCACTGAGATGCAACCCCCCTCTCAGGACACAGGCACTACCGCCTCATGGCCTGCACCCACACCCTCATCTCCGCTGTCCTCGGCCCCATCCAGCAGTGTAGTTCAGCGCACCGTCCAGCCGTCGCTTGCGCAAGTGTTCGAGCGCAAGCGCAAGTACGCCGCCACGCACCCGCACGCTCAAACGTTAACCGTCCGCATCGCAAAATTCATCAGCCTTGAGATGCTGCCGTATAGGGTTGTGGAAACGGAGTCCTTCAAAAGTATCATGGAGGCGGCGGCCCCGCGCTACTCAGTTCCTAGTCACCACTACTTTTCCGATGTGCCGTCCCAGCCCTGCACGACCACGTCTCCCGCAACATTGTACGCGCCCTCACCAACGCGGTTACTGCCACGGTCCACTTAACTACGGACACGTGGACAAGCACAGGCGGGCAGGGCCACTACATCTCCCTGACGGCACATTGGGTGAATTTAGTGGAGGCTGGGACAGAGTCAGAGCCTGGGACCGCTCACGTCCTACCCACCCCCAGAATTGCGGGCCCCAGCTCGGTGCTGGTATCTGCGGAGGTGTATGCTTCCTCCACTAAAGCACCCTCCTCCTCCTCCTCTTCCTCTGTCTCGCAATCAAGATGTGTTAGCAGCAGCATGTCACCAGCAGTCGGTGTCGCGCGGTGTGGCAGCACAGCGGTGGGCAAGCGTCAGCAGGCCGTGCTGAAACTACTCAGCTTAGGCGATAAGAGGCACACGGCCCACGAACTGCTGCAGGGTCTGACACAGCAGACCGACCGCTGGCTTGCGCCGCTGAGCCTCCAACCGGGCATGGTCGTGTGTGACAACGGCCGTAACCTGGTGGCGGCTCTGCAGCTCGGCAGCCTCACGCACGTGCCATGCCTGGCCCACGTCTTTAATTTGGTGGTTCAGCGCTTTCTGAAAAGCTACCCACGCTTGTCAGACCTGCTCGTAAAGGCGCGCCGGCTCTGCGCACATTTCCGCAAGTCCCACACGGACGCTGCCACCCTGCGCACCCTGCAACATCACTTTAAGCTGCCAGTGCACCGACTGCTGTGCGACGTGCCCACACGGTGGAACTCTACGCTCCACATGTTGGCCAGGCTCTATGAACAACGGAGAGCTATAGTCGAATACCAACTCCAACATGGGCGGCGCAGTGGGAGTCAGCCTCCTCAATTCCTTTCAGAAGAGTGGGCCTGGTTGGCAGACATCTGCCATGTCCTTGGTAATTTTGAGGAGTCTACCCAGGTGGTGAGCGGCGATGCTACAATCATTAGCGTCACCATTCCTCTGCTATGCATCTTGAGAAATTCCCTGCAAACCATAAAGGCAGCTGCTTTGCGCTCGGAAACGGGGGCGGGGGAAGACAGTATGCCGCTGGATAGTCAGGGCACCCTCCTGTCTATTTCTCAGTGCGTACAGGAGGAGGAGGAGGAGCATGAGGAGGAGAAAGAGGAGGGGGAAGAGACAGCTTGGGCCGCTGCTGACGGTACACCGGCTGATTGCCTGTCATCCTTTCAGCGTGTATGGCCTGAGGAGGAGGAGGAGGAGGAGGAGGATCCTGAAAGTGATCTTCCTAGTGAAGACAGCCATGTGTTGCGTACAGGTACCCTGGCACACATGGCTGACTTCATGTTAGGATGCCTTTCTCGTGACCCTCGCGTTGCACGCATTCTGGCCACGACGGATTACTGGGTGTACACACTGCTCGATCCACGGTATAAGGAGAACCTGCCCACTCTGATTCCCGAAGAGGAAAGGGGTTCGAGAGTGTTGCTATACCACAGGACCCTTGCGGACAAGCTGATGGTAAAATTCCCAGCCGACAGCGCTAGTGGCAGAAGGCGCAGTACCGAGGGCAAGGTAGCAGGGGAGGTGCGGAGATCGAGCAGCATGTACATCCCAGGCAGTGCAACAGTCTTTAAGGGCCTGGCCAGCTTTATGGCTCCCCACCAAGACTATGTCACCGCTCCCCAGTCACGGCTGAGTCGGCGGGAGCACTGTAAAAGGATGGTGAGGGAGTACGTAGCGGATCGCACGACCATCCTTGGTGACGCCTCTGCCCCCTACAACTACTGGGTGTCGAAGCTGGACACGTGGCCTGAACTAGCGCTGTATGCCCTTGAGGTGCTTGCTTGTCCTGCGGCTAGTGTCTTGTCGGAAAGGGTGTTTAGTGCGGCTGGGGGAATCATCACAGATAAGCGTAGCCGCTTGTCAACCGACAGTGCCGACAGGCTAACACTCATCAAGATGAACAAAGGCTGGATTTCCCCCGACTTCTGTTCTCCACCAGCGGACAGCAGCGATACGTAAGCAATACGTAGGCTGCACCCGCGGATGGAAGCTACGTTCTCTCTCACCATCCAAAACGGGGACATTTCTGCTTCATCAATCTGTGTCTAATATTCCTCCTCCTCCTCCTGCTCCTCCTCCTGAAACCTCACGTAATCACGCTGAACGGGCAATTTTTCTTAGGGCCACAAGGCTCACTCAAATAATTTTTCTTAACAATTTTTATAAGTTTCAATGCGCTTAAAAGCGTTGGAACTTTAACT
This sequence comes from Eleutherodactylus coqui, assembly GCF_035609145.1. Taxonomy (NCBI): domain Eukaryota; kingdom Metazoa; phylum Chordata; class Amphibia; order Anura; family Eleutherodactylidae; genus Eleutherodactylus; species Eleutherodactylus coqui. The sequence goes on along the minus strand of NC_089841.1, from coordinate 69,096,220 downwards.
TGAACCAATTTTTCGTTACACTGGGCTGCCTACAGGCCTAGTTACCACTTAAGCCACATTAACCATTGCTTACATGGAACGAAGACTGCGCTCCCGCTATACTGCTGCTTCAGAATTGTTACTGGGGCCTGTCTTGAGTGCTACTATTGCTTACATGGAACGAAGACTGCGCTCCCGCTATACTGCTGCTTCAGAATTGTTACTGGGGCCTGTCTTGAGTGCTACTATTGCTTACATGGAACGAAGACTGCGCTCCCGCTATACTGCTGCTTCAGAATTGTTACTGGGGCCTGTCTTGAGTGCTACTATTGCTTACATGGAACGAAGACTGCGCTCCCGCTATACTGCTGCTTCAGAATTGTTACTGGGGCCTGTCTTGAGTGCTACTATTGCTTACATGGAACGAAGACTGCGCTCCCGCTATACTGCTGCTTCAGAATTGTTACTGGGGCCTGTCTTGAGTGCTACTATTGCTTACATGGAACGAAGACTGCGCTCCCGCTATACTGCTGCTTCAGAATTGTTACTGGGGCCTGTCTTGAGTGCTACTATTGCTTACATGGAACGAAGACTGCGCTCCCGCTATACTGCTGCTTCAGAATTGTTACTGGGGCCTGTCTTGAGTGCTACTATTGCTGACATGGAACGGACACGTGGAGAGGACACGTAGTGCCTCAAAAACATCCCCCTCCTCCTCCAACAGGGAAAACATTGTTGGCAAATGCCTTTGCATTGGTTCGTCTGGTGGCAGTCCAACAATTTCACCTTTACCGACACTACAAGAGAGCCCCCCCACCATCCCCCCGCCACGGCCTACTTAATCCTGGCCACATTCCGAAAACCAACAAAATACAACCGTGCTACTAGGTCCGCAGTCACCACCACATTACCACCAACGCGGTTACTGTTAAGGTGCATATTACCAGTCTGACTGGGGCATGCAGACACCTTGACAGAATGAATAGTGTGTGGCACATAGGTTCCCCATTGCTATGCCCACGTGTGCAGCTCCTGATGGCGGTGGCACAGGATTCTATTTCTCATTGCTTCTGTACAGCATTGTGGGCTATCGCTCCCCAACTTTTAAAGAGGGTCGCTGCCTAGCCGTGCCAACCTCTGCAGTGTGTGCCTGCGGTCCCTCGTCATGGCAGACGCAATTCTAAATAGACATGAGCGTGGTGTGGCATGAGGGCAGCTGAAGGCTGCCCAGGGACACTTTGGTGTGCGCTGTGGGGGGGAGGGGGGGCGGTTGGGCAGCATGTAACCCAGGAGAAGTGTCAGTGGAGTGTCATGCAGGCAGTGATTGTGCTTTGTTGGAGGTAGTGTGGTGCTTAGCTAAGGTATGCCATGCTAATGAGCGCTTTTCAGAAGTAAAAGTTGTTGGGAGGGGGGGGGCCCACTCTTGCCGCTATTGTGGCTTAATAGTGGGACCTGTGAACTTAGGATGCAGCCCAACATGTAGCCCCTCGCCTGCCCTATCCGTCACTGTGTCATTCCCATCACTTTCCTGAATTGCCCAGATTTTCACACATGAAAACCTTAGCGAGCATCGGCGAAATACAAAAATGTTCTGGTCGCCCATTGACTTCAATGGGGTTCGTTGTTCGAAACGAACCCTCGAGCATCACGGGAAGTTCGTTACGAATAACGAACACCCGAACATTTTGGTGTTCGCTCATCTCTAGTTCTAAATTGATGGAAGAATTCCTGGCAGGTGGTTCGGTGTGAAGAGAATCATGTGGTGATTTCTTTTGGCTTGCCTCTTGTAAGTGAGTTTCGGAGCATCCCTACACACAGACCAGCAGTAATCCGCAAGCATTGCTTCATTCCAACGGTCCTGATATCTTAGTTCCATTACTGAAATATCATGGTGGAATCTTTCTCCGTATTCATCACTGACAGCTGCACAACTAGGAGGGGAAAAAAGTCTAGGTGGGAGTGGAGAAAATGAATTTTAAGAGACATGTTGCATCCAAGTTGATGGTATTTTTCCAGAAGTACTGTCACCAACTGAGTGTAGTTATCATCTCTTCTGTTGTCTAAGAATCCATGAATAACTCCCTTTAAGGCTTGCCAAACTTCCTATTCTTTTCCCTCCAAAACTTGGTCAAACGCAGGATCCTTTACAAATTGTCGGCTTGGGGGCTCAACAAAAAAGCTTTCTTAACCTTTGCATCACTCAATCTAGGAAATTTGTCTCTTAAGTACTTAAATGCCTGTCCTTCCTGGTTCATACCTTTGATAACATTTTTCATTAAACCCAGTTTTATATGAAGGGGTGGAAAAAGAACGTCTTTTGGGCCCACAAGAAGCTCAGCAATGACATTTTTCTTGGTAGAGTCAAGATTTCTTGCAGGCCAGTCCGCTTGAATGTAATGTGATTTCCTATCCCTACTGTCCCACATACATAAAAAGCAATAGTAGTTAGTGTACCCAAGTTGCATTCCTAAGCGTACAGCGATGACTTTTAGATTACCACAGATTTTCCACTTGTGTTCAGCATATTTGATTGAGTCGAGGAGGGCTGGCATGTTTTCATAAGTCTCCTTCATGTGAACTGCATGACCAACAGGAACAGAAGGAAGACGGTTGTCGTTGTGAAGTAATACAGCTTTTAATCTAAGCTTGGAGGAGTCTATGAATGGCCTCCATTCAGTTAAATCATGGTTCAAATTCAAACATTTCATCAAGCCATTAAAGTCGCAGCAAACAACCAGATTGTTTTTCCTCTCAAAAAAGGCAGCAGATCCATCTGACGTTCTCTGTACTGTGAGACCCTGACATCAGGTTGGAGAAGAGTCCATTGCTGTAGTCTTGACCCCAGAAGTTGCACCTTCTCCTTTGACATGTCAAGGTCTCGAATGAGATCACTCAATTCCGCTTGACTTAGTCTGTGCGGTGTATCATCTTTTACCTCAAAGTCAGGGTCATTGGATGTGGAAGGCTTGTTGAGTTCTTCTTTTTCCACACTTTCTTGATTTTCTACTCTAAGCTCATAATGTTAGGATGGAGTAGGAACTGGTAAACTATCTGAATGTGGAATAGGACGAATAGCAGATGGAAGATTCGGGTATAGAACGGTCCCTGTTTTCTTCATTGACAATCCTGCCTTTATAGACAAAGTCAAGCAGAAATAGCAGTCATCTGTATGGTTTGTAGGCTCCCGCCAAACCATAGGCACAGCAAAAGCCGTAGATAGTATTTTTCAGCCATTCTCGTTGATTAACTAAACAAGAGTTGCAACATATATGTGGAGCCCATGACTCATCCTGGTCCCCTACTTTCATACCAAAATAACGATAATGGGCAGTCTTCACAAGAGGCACTCCAAAACCAGAAATTCTGAAAAAAAGAAACACTATGAAACTCAGTTATAGCAACATTTATTATGTTTATAACCTACAAACATATGGAGAACATTGTGTTATATCAGTTGAGAGGTGTGACAACTCCTCTTCCCCAAAAAATTCCCACAAAATAAAAATGTAAACTTTAAAAAATTACACGCCACTGTATCTCCAAAGCAAGTGCTCATCGGTCATTTTTATGGTGATTTTTGAATTCAGCAGATGGAAATACATAAGAATACGCTAATTTTGAGCACGAAACAAAATCATCGTTGGGCAGTGTAATCACTCCGATTCCGCATCTAGCGGGAATCTAAACAATTTATTGGCCCATGTAAAAGGGTCATAACTAGAGATGAGCGACCACCAAAATGCTCGGGTGCTCGTTGCTCGAGTCGAACTTTCCGCGATGCTCGAGAGTTTGTTTCGAGTAACAAACACCATTGAAGTCAATGGGCGACTCGAGGATTTTTGTATATGACTGGTGCTCTGCTTAGGTTTTCACTTGTGAAAATCTGGAAAACCTACGAAAGTGATGGAAACGCCACAGAAACGGATAGGGCAGGCCAGGGGCAACGTGCAGGGCTGCATCTCAGGTTCCCAGGTCTCACTATTAAGCCACAATAGCGGCAAGAGTGGGCTCCCCCCCTAACAATTTTTACTTCGGACAAACCCTCATTAGCAAGGCACACCTTAACTAAGCACCACACTACCTCCAACCAAGCACAATTACTGCCTGCGGGACACACCCCTGCCTCTTCTCCTGGGTTACATGCTGCCCAACCCCCCACATGACCCTGCGTCCGCAGCGCACACAAAAGTGTCCCTGCGCAGCCTTCAGCTGCCCTCATGCCACACGCTGGCCTCATAGCCACACCACCCTCATGTCTATTTATAAGTGCGTCTGCCATGAGGAGGAACCGGAGGCACACACTGCAGAGGGTTGGAAGGGCCAGGCAACGACCCTCTTTAAATGGGGGTGCGATAGCCCACAATGCTGTTGAGAATCGATGATAAATTGATGTATGATCATCATTCCAATCCCATGGCACCTCCGTCGCAAAATTGTCAGGAGCCGCAAACGTGGGCATAAAGGGGACTCAGGTGTCAGCCCAGCACTTCTACACATCTCCATAATACAGCAATACTCTGTGTGGGAAGCACGTGAGTGGGCCCAGGGTCAGGCTCGGTCCCAGCCTCCATCTTGTGTGACCCAAGGTGCCGCGAGTCACATAGCAATGGGGAATCTATGTGTCCACTCACTACTCATTCTGTTTGGGTGCCGGATACCTCATCGACAACGCAAGGGGAAAGCCATCTGCACTCTGCACCCTACCCAAGTCTGTCAGTGTTTTGGGGACAGACAGGTAAAACACCTCTATGGGAAGTCTGTGTGCACCTGCAGCATGGGTGGGTCCAAGGAACTTAAAAACAGTACACATAAAGAAAATCAGAGTGCCCAAACATGGCAGACTTTCACTGCGCCGAGGACATAGGCCTCTGCACAAACCCTCAGCAATCGCGGGCATAGAGCAGACTCCGATGCTAGCGTAGCTGTGAACGTCTCATTAGCGCTGTATCGCTCCTCTTGTTTGTCCCAATGCAGTGCCCCGGATAGCTGTGGTAACGTGAGAGAAAATACATGTTGGCTTCGGCCCACACTCCATGCCCTAGTCAGTCTATTTTTTTTTATAGTGCCAGGCAGGTACAACACCGCTATGGGAAGTCTGTGTGCACCCACAGCATGGGTGGGTCCCTGGAACCCACCGACGGTACATAAAGAAATCCCATTGCAGTGCCCCGGATAGCTGAGCTAACATGAGATTAAGTACAAGTTGGCTTCGGCCCACACTGCATGCCCTAGTCAGTCTGGGTTTTTTTCATAATGCCAGGCAAGTACAACTGCGCTATGGGAAGTCTGTGTGGACCCACAGCATGGGTGGGTCCCAGGAAGCCACTGACGGTACATAAATTAATCCCATTGCAGTGCCCCGGATAGCTGAGCTAACGTCAGATAAAATACAGGTTGGCTTCGGCCCACACTGCATGCCCTAGTCAGGCTGGGTTTTTTGGGGGGGCCAGATACGTAGAACACCGCGATGGGAAAACTTAGTGCACCCATACTATGCACAGACCCCTGTAATATTCCTGTAGCAAAGGTATAAGCTGACCCCACTAACAGTTATGTTGCAGAAGGCTAGGTAGACGCCAGTAACATTTCTGTAGTTACAGTATAGACAGACCCCAGTAACATTTCCGTAGCAGCAGTATAGGCAGAGCCCAGTATTAGTAACATTTCAGTAGTAACAGTATAGACAGACCCCAGTAACATTTCCGTAGCAGCAGTATAGGCAGAGCGCAGTATTAGTTACATTTCAGTAGTAACAGTATAGACAGACCCCAGTAACATTTTAATTGCAGAAGTATACACAGACCCCAGAAACATTTATGTAGCAGCAGTATTGGCAGACCCCTGTAACATTTCTGCAGCTGAAGTATAGGCAGACCCCTGTAACGTTAATGCAGTTACGCTCCTTTCCTTTGGCCCAAACAAGTTTCTCTGATAACTGTGGTAACACGAGAGAAAATACATGATGCGCATTGCTGATCCCCTGACCCCAAGCGGGAGGAGGTGGCATTACAAGGCCAAGACACCATGACCAAAGCGAAAGCATTTGCCAAGAATGTTTTCATTGTTGGAGGAGGAGGAGAGGGAGGGTTTAGAGGAGGTGGCATAGACCGCCGCAGATACCAGAGCCAAGCGGCGGTGGACGTACGCTGTGTGGGAAGTTGACGGGACGCACAGAGCGGTGTAAAAAATTACGCAATTATTGGCCTGCACTTGCAGTATCACAGCGGTACTGTAACGCACACTGTAGGCCCAAAAAATTATACGCTGGCCTGCAGCAAGGCCTAGCTGGCTAATAGTGAGCCACTACAAGTCACAGCAGCCAGAACAGTAATGCACACGGTGACAGGTAGCCGTAAGCAGGAGCTTTTTTGGGGTACTTGTTGACAGGATTCTACACTAGCACTGTCCCTGCCTCACCAGTACTGCCCCTATACTCTGCATAATTGGCTGCAGACTGAGAACGCAATAGTCTGCACAGCCGAAGATGAAAAAAAAAAAATTGGTGCAAAACTGCTCCCCGCAGCCACAACAGTAATGCACACGGTCATAGATAGCCCTAAGCAGGAGCTTTTTGGGGGTACTTGTTGACAGGATTCTACACGAGCACTGTCCCTGCCTCACCAATACTTCCCCTATACTCTGTATAATTGGCTGCAGACTGAGAACGCAATAGTCTGCAGAGCCCAAGATGAAAAAAAAAAAAATCATGCAAAACTGCTCCCAGCAGCCACAACAGTAATGCACACGGTAAGATGTGGCCCTTAGAAGGACCGTTGGGGTTCTTGCAGACGCAAACAGTAGCCTAACACTCTCCCTATAGCACCAGCAGGACTCTCCCTAATCTCTGCCAGTGTGTGTCTGAGGCGAGCAGCGGGTGGGACTGCCTTATATACTCGGCGGTCACTTGATCTCGCCAGCCACTCACTGAAGGTGGGTGGGATAGGGCTGGAATGTCACAGGAGGAAGTTGTAATGCCTTCCCTGCATGTCTATTGGCCAGAAAATGACGCAAAACATGCAGGGAAGGAAATGGAATTGACTCGAGTACCGTGTGGTGCTCGTCATGAGTAACGAGCGTCTTGAGTACCCTAATACTCGAGCGAGCATCAATCTCGGACGAGTGTGCTCGCTCATCTCTACTATTTATCTGTTTTGTTCTTTTTTCCTTTTTTTTTTCTCAACTTTTTCTTTCTTTCCCTCCTTCTTTCTGTTTCCTTTTTGTTTTCGGTTTGATTTATTTTCACAGTTTTTGTTTTTCATTTCCGTGTTACCTTTCCCTCCTTTTTTTAACCCTGGTGTCTTGGATGTGGAGCTTGGCTGTATATATTATAGTGTTAAAAGGGTTTGGCACTAGAGATGAGCGAACGTACTCGTCCGAGCTTGATATTCGTGCGAATATTAGGGTGTTCGGGATGCTCGTTACTCGTAACGAGTACCACGCGGTGTTCCGGTTACTTTCAGTTTCCTCTCTGAGACGTTAGCGCGCTTTTCTGGCCAATTGAAAGACAGGGAAGGCATTACAACTTCCCCCTGTGACGTTCAAGCCCTATACCACCCCCTGCTGTGAGTGGCTGGGGAGATCTGATGTCACCCGAGTATAAAAGTCGGCCCCTCCCGCGGCTCGCCACACATGCCTTGTGAGTTAGCTGAGGGAAAGTACAATTGTGCTGGTGCTGCTGTAGGGAGAGCGTTAGGAGTCAGTGTAGGCTTCAAGAACCCCAACGGTCCTTCTCAGGGCCACATCTACCTGTGTGCAGGCTGCTGCTAGCAGTGTTTTTTTTTTTTTTTTTCTCAAAATCGGTATTAGGGACAGAAGTGGTGCTTAGGCAGGGAGAGTGTTAGGAGTGAGTGTAGCCTTCAAGAACCTCAACGGTCCTTTCTAGGGCCAAATTTAACCGTGTGCAGTACTGTGCTGGCTGCTGTTAGCAGTGTTGCATTTTTTTTTTTTTCTAAAAATCGTCTGTGCAGAGCATTGCACCCTCCATTGATACTACAGGGACAGGATTGTGTAGGCAGGGCCACAACACAGTTACTGTTCATTGAATATACGCAGTGGGTCCTTCCCTTTGCAAAAAAGGACAAAAAATTATATTTGGCCAGCCTGTGTCAGTCCTAAGGTCTCCGTGTACGTGTGTGCTGCGTGGACAACGTACAAAAATCAGACGCAACCAGCTACGGTTTACTGCAGGCTTGCGCCATTGTCTTTCCTGACTGGCAAATACCTGCTCTGCTAGAGTTAATAACTCTGCTACACTATAGTTGTGTGACACTTTTTGAGGGCCACACCACAGATATTAAACTTCTTGTTCATTGAATATACGCAGTGGGGGCTTCCCTTTGCAAAAAAGGAAAAGAAATTATATTTGGCCTGCCTGTGTCAGTCCTAAGGTCTCCGTGTACGTGTGTGCTGCGCGGACAACGTACAAAAATCAGACGCAACCAGCTACGGTTGAGTGTAGCCTTGCGCCAATTTCTTTCCTGCCTGGGAAATCAAATCACTGGTAATACAGCATGCTGAGGGGTAGGGGTAGGCCTAGAGGATGTGTACGCGGCCGAGGACGCGGAGGGCCAAGTGAGGGTGTGGGCAAAGGCCGAGCCAGTGCGGTGGCCAGGGGTAGAGGCAGGGCCAGACCGAATAATACACCAACTGTTTCCCAAAGCTCCCCCTCGCGCCATGCCACCCTGCACAGGTCAAGGTGCTCTACGGTGTGGCAGTTTTTCACAGAGACGCCTGACGACCGACGAACAGTGGTGTGCAACCTTTGTCGCGCCAAGATCAGCTGGGGAGGCACCACCAACAGCATGCGCAGGCATATGATGGCCAAGCACCCCACAAGGTGGGACGATGCCCGTTCACCGCCTCCGGTTTGCACCACTGCCTCTCCCCCTGTGCCCCAACCTGCCACTGAGATCCAACCCCCCTCTGAGGACACAGGCACTACCGTCTCCTGGCCTGCACCCACACCCTCACCTCCGCTGTCCTCGGCCCCATCCAGCAATGTCTCTCAGCGCAGCGTCCAGACGTCGCTAGTGCCACAGTTTGAGCGCAAGCGCAACTACGACGCCACGCACCCGCACGCTCAAGCGTTAAACGTGCACATTGCAAAATTGATCAGCCTACAGATGCTGCCGTATAGGCTTGTGGAAACGGAGGCTTTCAAAAGCATGATGGCGGCGGCTGCCCCGCGCTACTCGGTTCCCAGTCGCCACTACTTTTCCCGATGTGCCGTCCCAGCCCTGCACGACCCCGTCTCCCGCAACATTGTACGCGCCCTCACCAAAGCGGTTACTGCCAAGGTCCACTTAACAACGGACACGTGGACAAGCACAGGCGGGCAGGGCCACTATATCTCCCTGACGGCACATTGGGTGAATTTAGTGGAGGCTGGGACAGAGTCAGAGCCTGGGACCGCTCACGTCCTACCCACCCCCAGAATTGCGTGCCCCAGCTCGGTGGTGGTATCTGCGGCGGTGTATGCTTCCTCCACTAAAGCACCTTCCTCCTCCTCCTCCTCCAACGCAACCTCTGTCTCGCAATCAAGATGTGTCAGCAGCACGTCGCCAGCAGTCGGTGTCACGCGGCGTGGCAGCACAGCGGTGGGCAAGCGTCAGCAGGCCGTGCTGAAACTACTCAGCTTAGGAGAGAAGAGGCACACGGCCCACGAACTGCTGCAGGGTCTGACAGAGCAGACCGACCACTGGCTTGCGCCGCTGAGCCTCCAACCGGGCATGGTCGTGTGTGACAACGGCCGTAAGCTGGTGGCGGCTCTGCAGCTCGGCAGCCTCACGCACGTGCCATGCCTGGCCCATGTCTTTAATTTGGTGGTTCAGCGCTTTCTGAAAAGCTACCCCCACTTGTCATACCTGCTCGGAAAGGTGCGCCAGCTCTGCGCACATTTCCGCAAATCCCACACGCACGCTGCCACCCTGCGGACACTGCAACATAGGTTTAATCTGCCAGTGCACCGACTGCTGTGCGACGTGCCCACACAGTGGAACTCTACGCTCCACATATTGGCCAGACTCTATGAGCAGCGTAGAGCTATAGTGGAATACCAACTCCAACTTGCGCGGCGCAGTGGGAGTCAGCCTCCTCAATTATTTACAGAAGAGTGGCCCTGGTTGGCAGCCATCTGCCAGGTCCTTGGAAAATTTGAGGAGTCTACCCAGGTGGTGAGCGGCGATGCTGCAATCATTAGCGTCACCATTCCTCTGCTATGCATCTTGAGAAGTTCCCTGCAAAGCATAAAGGCAGACGCTTTGCGCTCGGAAACAGAGCCGGGGGAAGACAGTATGTCGCTGGATAGTCAGAGCACCCGCCTGTCTATATCTCAGCGCGTTGAGGAGGAGGAGGAGGAGCATGAGGAGGATGAGGAGGAGGGGGAAGAGACAGCTTGGCCCACTGGTGAGGGTACACATGCTGCTGGGCTGTCATCCTTTCAGCGTGTATGGCCTGAGGAGGAGGAAGAGGAGGAGGAGGAGGATCCTGAAAGTGATCTTCCTAGTGAAGACAGCCATGTGTTGCGTACAGGTACCCTGGCACACATGGCTGACTTCATGTTAGGATGCCTTTCTCGTGACCCTCGCGTTACACGCATTCTGGCCACTACGGATTACTGGGTGTACACACTGCTCGACCCACGCTATAAGGAGAACCTTCCCACTCTCATTCCCGAAGAGGAAAGGGGTTCGAGAGTGTTGCTATACCACAGGGCGCTGGTGGACAAACTGATGGTAAACTTCCCATCCGACAGCGCTAGTGGCAGAAGGCGCAGTTCCGAGGGCCAGGTAGCAGGGGAGGCGCAGAGATCAGGCAGCATGTACAGCGCAGGCAGGGGAACATTCTCCAAGGCCTTTGCCAGCTTTATGGCTCCCCAGCAAGACTGTGTCACCGCTCCCCAGTCAAGGCTGAGTCGGCGGGAGCACTGTAAAAGGATGGTGAGGGAGTACGTAGCCGATCGCACGACCGTCCTCCGTGACGCCTCTGCCCCCTACAACTACTGGGTGTCGAAGCTGGACACGTGGCCTGAACTCGCGCTGTATGCCCTGGAGGTGCTTGCTTGTCCTGCGGCTAGCGTCTTGTCAGAGGGGGTGTTTAGTGTGGCTGGGGGAATCATCACGGATAAGCGTACCCACCTGTCAAACGACAGTGCCGACAGGCTAACACTCATCAAGATGAACAAAGCCTGGATTTCCCCAGACTTCTCTTCTCCACCAGCGGACAGCAGCGATACCTAAGCAATACGTAGGCTGCACCCGCGGATGGAAGCTACGTTCTCTCTCACCATCCAAAACGGGGACATTTCTGCTTCATCAATCTGTGTCTAATATTCCTCTTCCTCCTCCTGCTCCTCCTCCTGAAACCTCACGTAATCACGCTGAACGGGCAATTTTTCTTAGGGCCACAAGGCTCACTCATAATTTTTCTAAACAATTTTTATATGTTTCAATGCTCTTAAAAGCGTTGAAACTTTAACTTGAACCAATTTTTCGTTAAACTGGGCTGCCTCCAGGCCTAGTTACCACTTAAGCCACATTAACCAAAGCGATTAATGGGTTTCACCTGCCATCTTGGTTGGGCATGGCCAATTTTTTGGATGTACATTAGTACTGTTGATACAGCAATTTTTGTGGGCCCTCGCCTACAGTGTAATCAAATGAATTTTTAGCCCACCTGCATTACAGCTGACGTTTCATCCGCTGTGTTGGGCAATGCAATGGGATATTTTTGTGTATCGCCGGTGGGTTCCAGGGAGCCACCCATGCTGTAGGTGCACACGGAGTTTAACCTAAATCTGTCCACTTGTAAAGAACCCCAGTCTGACTGGGGCATGCAGTGTGGGCCGAAGCCCACCTGCATTAAGCACGACATTACTACCTCAGCTGTGTTGGGCAATGCAATGGGATATTTCTATGTACCGCCGGTGGCTTCCTGGCACCCACCCATGCTGTGGGTCCACAGGGAATTATAAATGCATCTGTTTCCACTTGTAAAGAACCCCAGTCTGACTGGGGCATGCAGTGTGGGCCGAAGCCCACCTGCATTAAGCACGACATTACTACCTCAGCTGTGTTAGGCAATGCAATGGGATATTTTTATGTACCGCCGGTGGGTTCCAGGGAGCCACCCATGCTGTGGGTCCACAGGGACTTCACAATAGGGAGTTGTACCTGCCTGTGTCTATGAATTAAAAACCGCGGTCTGACTGGGGCATGCAGACACCTTGACAGAATGAATAGTGTGTGGCACATAGGTTCCCCATTGCTATGCCCACGTGTGCAGCTCCTGATGGCGGTGGCCCAGGATTCTATTTCTCATTGCTTCTGTACAGCATTGTGGGCTATCGCCCTGCCCCTTTTAAAGAGGGTCGCTGCCTAGCCGTGCCAACCCTCTGCAGTGTGTGCCTGCGGTTCCTCGTCATGGCAGACGCACTTCTAAATAGACATGAGGGTGGTGTTGCATGAGGGCTGCTGAAGGCTGCGCAGGGACACTTTGGTGTGCGCTGTGGGGGGGAGGGGGGGGTTGGGCAGCATGTAACCCAGGAGAAGTGGCAGCGGAGTGTCATGCAGGCAGTGATTGTGCTTTGTTGTAGCTAGTGTGGTGCTTAGCTAAGGTATGCCATGCTAATGAGGGCTTTTCAGAAGTAAAAGTTTTTGGGAGGGGGGGGGGCCCACTCTTGCCGCTATTGTGGCTTAATAGTGGGACCTGTGAACTTGAGATGCAGCCCAACATGTAGCCCCTCGCCTGCCCTATCCGTTGCTGTGTCGTTCCCATCACTTTCTTGAATTGCCCAGATTTTCACACAAGGAAACCTTAGCGAGCATCGGCGAAATACAAAAATGCTCTGGTCGCCCATTGACTTCAATGGGGTTCGTTACTCGAAACGAACCCTCGAGCATCGCGAAAAGTTTGTCCCGAGTAACGAGCACCCGAGCATTTTGGTGCTCGCTCATCTCTATTTGGCACCCATTCATCACATTTAATTAACTGTATAGTGGGCTAGGTCAGGTAAAATGAGTAGCACTCGCCAAGATTTTTATGCCTTATAGTGGCAATCATGTTCGGCTTCTAGATTATGCTGGTCCTGTATATGGGATCGCGTTGTCTGACAAGCGCAAGTGCAGACAACCACTCATCACCATGACAATCTATGCTCAGGTTTGAGTGAGCGGACCAGCCTGCCGCGCAAGCGCAGACCGGACTCCTTTCGGAGAGTACTTCCTCCCTCATCTTCCTGCCTCTAACGTCACAGCCGCAGTGGCATTGCGGGAAGGTGGTTATTATTACAACACGTCACTGGGGGTTTGTCTCTCTTCACGCCCACATGAGACATCGCATGTATTAGGTTGTATCCCGCACAGACGCAGCAATGCTTGCTGCACGCCGGAGCGTCCTCAGATAACGCAGGGGGTTAATGAAATCATTTTGAAGGGGCAGTGAATACACCTGGAGCCCGATCCGGTCCCACCAATCGATGGGTCTACCTCATTTTGCTATGGTAATTATCTACGACCATGTGTTGTGTTTTGTCCTTGTCTATTGGTGAAGGGGGTGTAACTTTTTGCTATATATTGTTATGTGCGGATACCTGTCTCATTAACTTGACAAAGACCACAGCACAACAATGGTCGAAACGTTGTTGATGTGACTATGGGCAGAATAAAGGTTTGCATATAAAGAATTTCCCTGGATGCTGCTCCGTCTTCATTCCATTTGGTTTGTGTTGGCGTCCGGTCTTGTGGATCCAGATCCGGCATTAGGAGCGTGCATACTTCACCCTGCAATTTCCTCCCTCATTTGTTTTAAGAGGTACAGTGTGTGCTGTTGACCAACCATTTACGTAAACACTGTACACATGACAGGATTAGATACACAGGCTCAGTATCACACATAAGATGAGATACACTGGTTCAGTAGTACAGTATCACACATGACAGGATTAGATACGGAGACTCAGCAGCACAGTATCACACATGACAGGATTGGATACACAGGCTCACAGCACAGTATCACACATGACAGGATTAGATACACAGGCTCAGCAGCACAGTATCACACATGACAGGTTTAGATACACAGGCTCAGCAGCACAGTATCACACATGACAGGATTAGATACACAGGCTCAGCAGCACAGTATCACACATGACAGGATTAGATACACAGGCTCACAGCACAGTATCACACATGACAGGATTAGATACACAGGCTCAGCAGCACAGTATCGTACATGACAGGATTAGATACACAGGCTCAGCAGCACAGTATCGTACATGACAGGATTAGATACACAGGTTCAGTAGTCCAATAGAGCACATTTATTACTGATGCTGTGCCAGATTTCTGGTGTAATTTGCACTATTTATCTGCATCCAAAAGAACAGATGTTACGCCTGTTCACTTTTCAGAAGTGTCTGGGGAAGGGGGCGAGGTGTGAGCGGAGTGAAGTTTTTAGAGACATTTATCATCTGACTTTTTAAAAAGTTGCAAAATGTGCTGCCATCTCCCCCCAGTAGCCGGTGGTGTACAAAGTGTCTCCACATCTAGACATGCGATGTTTAATCATGCTACACATTTATCAGCATTGTGCGACATTTGATACATTTGTTGCATCTTTAACTTGAAGAAGGGAAGAAAAGCTGCCAGAAAGCGGGTGTAAAACATCTCCTGATGGTAAATACCCGCAGTATTCCTGCAGATTATCACAGTTCACGGCTCCGTACAGTATCATATTGTAGGATATGGTGTAAAACATCTCCTGATGATAAATACCCGCAGTATTCCTGCAGATTATCACAGTTCACGGCTCCGTACAGTATCATATTGTAGGATATGGTGTAAAACATCTCCTGATGATAAATACCCGCAGTATTCCTGCAGATTATCACAGTTCACGGCTCCATACAGTATCATATTGTAGGATATGGTGTAAAACATCTCCTGATGATAAATACCCGCAGTATTCCTGCAGATTATCACAGTTCACGGCTCCTTACAGTATCATATTGCTGGATATCCCGGTGATTGATGGCCGGCTGATGTGTTCTGTGCCCGCAGGCTGCAGAGCTGCTGGGAATCTGCCACCGACACTCCCATCATCTATGACAAGGCAGCCTCCTCCTATATACAAGCTTACGGGGAAGTAACAGAAACAAATCCGGAACGAATTACACAGAAGAGGCAGACGCACTGAGAAGACTGAGGTAATGTACATGTAACAGTATATGTATATATTGTATAGCGCATGTACTAGTATAGAGAATATATATAAATAAATACAGTACAAATAGTATACAGTACAAATATACAGGAAAATGTAGTATACAGTATAGTGTATATATAATAGGCATAGTACATGCAGCATACAGTAAATGTACACTCAGTGGACCCTTTATTTGAGTCCCGCCCTTTCATGATTGGAGCATTGCAAGATGAGATCACATGACAAGTTTTCTGTGGATCAGTTTCTGAAATCTTATTGATGAAAGTGGTCAGAGGAGGATGTTAAGAATGGTTCTGCTGAAGAGCCAGTGCACAGTCCAAGCAAACTACAGCCGTTTATAAGACTGGTCCACTTTTTAAAGCATCTTACACACAACTTGTCATTTCTTAGCACTGATGGCTATAACAGCAGACCAGTTCCATCTTCATTGCTGCCTCCGGCTAACTGCACGTGGTGAGCATGATATCAGGGTGAGAAACTTGGCCCAATATCACACTCGTTAACTTGTCTTATACCCACAGATAAGAGGCGATTTTTCAGGCAAAATCTCCTAGCATCCCTTCTGTGAAAAAATTGGCAGTGTTTCCCATTGATTTCAATTGGAAACCTCACATCGCACGGCATGCGAGAGCCATATAATGCATTTTAGGTCCCATTAACATCAATGGGTCTTGAGTTCCAAGGAATGTAGAAAAATAGAACATGCCACAATTTTTTACCTCGCTGCATCACAGTGAGGGAAAACATCGCTCATGTGTATGATCCATTCAGAAGTATGGAGTTCATATTCTCACGAGTTTTGTGTGTCTCACAACGCACAAAACTCATGCCTGATTCTCAGCTTTGTGAAGCCAGCCTAACCTTTTACAGCACAGCGCTAAACACTGTACAATGTTTTCATTCATCTCATAGGGGCTGTTCACACAAGGCTGAAAATGCAGAGTCTTCAACGTGGCACTTTGACAGTGTTGCATGTTATATTTTTGGCCGTTTTCAGCCCTGCGTTGCCGATTGAAATGAATGGGCAGCAGTTGAAAATGCAGCACAACTTGGTATCGTGCTTTTGGCAGCAATAAACACCCGAGCTGCACTTCATGAGTCAATAAAATCAATACTCACCTTACAGGTGATGTCACTGTCCCCGGCGGCACTCTCGGGACTTGTCAGCCGACAGGGGGACTTTCATAATGACAGGGATTCAAAATCCCCACCTCCAGCAAGAGATTGCTCTGATTGGCTGAGTGACAGCCGGCTGAGCCAATCAGAGCCAGCGCTGGATGCGTCCAATCACAGTCATTCATTCAGACGACCGTATACCGGCTGGGTTTGTATGCCCGGCCGATATACGGTGTCCCTCTGTGCAGGGGGAGGAGGCTAGAAGAGTCGAGAGCAGTGCACGGAGCCCCCCCCCCCCCGTCCTCCCTCCGCCCCCTGCCAATATTTGCAATGGGAGGGGCGGGACGGGGCATTTGCATTATGAATTCCTCTGATGTTCTGTATTACTTTATTTGCTCACATGGGAGGATGTGTGATTCCTCTGACAATTCTCCTGTTAGAAACTAATGGGCATAGACAGGAAAAACTGTTTGCCTGTGAGTTAATATTGTCAATGACCCATTAAAGAAATGCAGGTGATTTATAACCAGGAGGTGCCATAACCCACAACAAACGCCCTTCAGTTACTATCATAGTGCCGCTCACCGCTCCTGCATTTCACTTATTTCATACATATGGAAAACCTTGTGTACATTACCTACATAAATATTTGCAAGCTTACTGCCGTGAATAGTGCGGGCTCCGTGTGTGCAGGTGGAGACATTCATGTATTTGGTCATTTAGCCTCACATGACATCTCCATGATAACAGTACATCTTACGGGATGTGATCAGACTCTATTAGTAGTGCAGCCTCAGGCTTTGTGCGTGTAATATCAAGTGATCAAATCTCACAGTGATGGTCCATTCAGATGGGCAACAGAGTCGTGTCCTACATTCTCAGGCACAACTCACAAAGCACTCAAACACCCCACCCATGTGCTATGCGTGGTGCGAGAAATTGCATATCTGCATGTTCTATTGTGCGAGACTACCACAGAAATAGCACGCGCTGCGTTCTTCCCATTTTGCAGCATTGTTGCGAGAAAAAAATCCACCACATGAAAACACCCGTTGTAAATAATCAGCTGTATTTTTGTGAGTTCTTTGTGTATCTTGCAATGCACAAAGCTTGCACAATTTTTTCACCAATGTGAAGTCTCCCTAAGGCCCCTTTCGCACGACCGAGAAAAATTGCATGAGATTTGTGTGTTGTGAGATGCACAAATCTCGCACGAATATGAACCCCATATAAATTAACGTTTTTTTCTCTGCATTACAGTGCGGGGAAAAATTGTGGCATGTCCTATCTTTGGACGTTCCCTCGGAATGCCTCGTTCATTGTATTCAATAATAAAATACCTGATGGTTTTCCATGCTGTGCCTCACAGTTTGGATGATGACATGCCATTGGACGGCGTGTGAGAGAACGACATGGTGAACAAACACCTGAGTTCTCTATGGAATCGGCGGATGCAGAAGAACCCATGTAATTTGGCATCTGTGTCCAGTGATTCCAAGAGAGGAGGCAGAGTCTGATTTGGTGGACATTGTTTTCTGTCAGCCGAACGGACACTTTGTCCAGACTTGTCCACATTACAGATCTCGGTCTGAAAGGCTACGTGGCCTGGAGGTTGGAGGGAAGGTTCCCGTGGGCCTGTATGTCATCTGGATATCATCCTCCAGCCTGGACCTTCCATACGAGATCTTTTCTGCTTATGGAAAAAATTTTGTTACAGTGTTCTTAGATTGATGAGCTGGGATTAATTGATTCATCATGAAGTGGTCAAATGCATGAGTTTAGGGGTACCCAATTCTAGTGTCTGCTATTGACACCACTTCCTTGTCACAGAAAGTTTTGATATATTGTGTCCCAGATGTATGTATTAAAATTGGAGGATAGATACACCAACTGACCAACGGCGAAGGAATCCGAGATGGTGCGTTTATTATCATCACCCTTTAACATAACTCTCCTGGCCTGTTCTAAATTTTGTCGGACCTCACCCCAAACCTCTTGTAGCTTGGCAATTCTAGCATCAGCTGCGGGGTTCTCAGAAACAGAAGAACCCCGCAACGAACATCTGGGGTGATAACCCACATTACAGAAAAACGGCGAGGTACTGGATGTGGAATTGCAATGGTTATTAATAGCAAATTCTGCCAACGCCAAAAACTCTGCCCACTGCTGTTGCCGATCGCTCACGTAGAGCGATTTTGGTTCATGCGTTCTGTCTTTCCATTGGATTCAGGGGAAAAGGCCGTAGAGAATGATAACCCCACCCCCAAGTTCTAACAGAACGCACGCCAAAAACGGGCCACAAATTGTACCACCCGATCAGACACTACATCATTGGGGATGCCATGCAACCGTACCACTTCCTCAATGAAAATGGACGTCAATTCAGGAGCCGACGGTAATCTCTTCAATGGAACAAAATGAGCCATCTTAGAAAAACGGTCAACTACCACGCATATTACCGAATATCCTTGAGAAACAGGTAAGTCGTTAATAAAATCCATGGATAAGTGTGACCATGGTCTGGATGGAACAGGTAGTGGCAGTATAGGCCCCTCAGGGTGTCTCCTCCTACTCTTTCCACGAGCGCAGATGGTACAGGCCTCCACAAAACTCCTGACATCCTGGGCCATCCGTGGCCACCAGTACAAACGTCTGCATAATTCTAACATACTATGGATTTCCAGGTGACCCACTATGACGTATGTATGGACCTCCTCCAGTATCTGCAACTGCCAGGCACTGAGTACGAAAAGGTTCCCTTCTGGAAGAGAAACTGGGGCGTCAGCCTGAGCCGCCAAAATCTGGTTGGATATGTCTGACGTCAATGCCGCCACCACTATCCCAGGTGGCAAGATCCCCTCAGAGTGGGAATCTTCCTGCTCGGGAGCTCCAAAACTGTGAGATAAAGCATCAGTCCTGACGTTCTTAGACCCTGGGATATATGTAACGACAAAATTAAAGCATGAGAACAATAAGGCCCACCGGGCTTGTCGCGCATTAAGACGCTTGGTGGACTCTAGGTATATCAAATTTTTATGATCAGTAAATACTGTAACTTGATGCTTAGCTCCTTCCAGAAAATGTCTCCACTCCTCAAATGCCCATTTGATGGCCAATAATTCTCTATTGCCAATATCATAGTTTCTTTCCGCCGGACCGAATTTCCTGGAAGAGAAAGCACACAGCTGTTATTTGGCAAGAGAGCCTTGTGACAAAACCGCACCCACCCCATGTTCGGACGCGTCTACCTCCACCATGAAAGGCAGGTTAAGATTAGGTTTTATCAATACAGGGGTTCATGAGAATGCCGCCTTCAGACCTACAAAAGCCTCTATTGCCTGAGGTTACCAATTAACTAAATCAGCGCCCTTCTTGGTTAGGTCCATCAATGGTTTAGCCACCACGAAAAAATTCCTGATAAACTTACGGTAAAAATTTGCGAAACCGAGAAAGTGCTGCAGAGCCTTTAGACTGGTCGGTTGGCACCATTCAGTTATGGCGAGGTCCTTATCGGAATCCATCTAAATGGTGGAATGGTAGAACTGACACTTCTCCAATTTGGCAAATAATTTATTGTCTCGAAGACGGATTCTAATTAGCTTGTAAGCTTCCCTCAAATCGAGCATGGAGAACCATCTAGCCCCCATAACCTGATTAAGTAAATCGGGAATCAATGGAAGCGAATATTGATTCTTTACAGTAATCATATTTAACGCCCGATAATCAATACAAGGCCAAAGACTAACATCCTTCTCCTAGAAAAGGAACAGTCCGGCCCCAGCAGGAGACTCTGAATGGCGTATATGGCCCTCGCCCAAACTCTCAGTTAGATACTCTTTCATAGTGTCCCGTTCTGGCACAGTAACATTGTAAATACCCCCTTTAGGAATCTTACTTCCAGGAGGAGATCAATCTTGCAATCCCACTCCCTATGAGGGGGGAAAAACTTCTGAAAGTTGTTTGGAAAATACATCTGCGAATCCTTCTAAATACTTAGGTAGGCTGACCACCTCACAACCAGAGGAATGCAACTGGACAGTTGTCAAATGGTCTTGGCATCCGATACCCCACTGTATCAACTCGGAAGCTGCCCATTCGATAACGGAATTATGTAACTGCAACCATGTAGCCCCAAAACAACATCAACCGATAAATCTTCAATCACCAAAAATGTACAGATCTCTGTATGTAGAGCTCCCACCGAAAATCTTAGTTCCAGTGTAATCTTCTTTATCAAATCTGCGGCCAGCAGGGTGGCATCAATTCTAGAGACCTGTATATTGGGATTTAAATCTAGCAACTCAGAAGCTATTGACTTGACAAACTCGGAATTCATAAAATTAACTGCCGCCCCTGAGTCGACAAAAGCATGACCAGAAATGATGCAGGAGCCCAACAACATAGAGCAGGGGAGAAGCAACTTGGAAAAACCCGGAAGTACCTGAGCTCCTAGGCGATCCTTCTGGAGATTGTCTCGGAGCAGAAGTTTTCCTGCTACTGTCTCTGGTCACAGGTGGCGACACGATGTCCAGGGTCCCTGCAGTAGAAGCACAACCTGTTTCTTTGTCTGAAGGCCCGACGCTCAGATACTGACAGATATCCCAGTTCCATCTTCTCAATCTGGTTAGCAGGGGAACTGAGGTGTGGCTCTTTACAGGCCAAGGTGAGACTTTCCGATCTAGTGACCCCCTCTGGCCCTCAGCCGCCAGTCAGCTCGTACTGCTAACGTCATTGCTGTCTCTAACGTCTTAGGCTCCAGATGACCCAACAACAATTCTTTACTGACTCAGAGAGCCTGGTCAAAAAAATGTCCTTTAAGGCTCGATCATTTCACCCAGACTCTACACAAAGCTGTCGAAATTTCGAACAAAACTCCTCAGCCATCATTTTACCTTGAAGCAGGCTCAATAATTTAGAAACTGCATACCCTGCACGATCTGGCTCATCGTATACCTGACCTCAGGCAGAGAAGAAGGCATCCACCGACTGACGAGAGGGGGAATCTGATGGTAAAGAAAGTCCAATTCTGTGGGTCCCCTCTTAGTCTGGAAATAACAATTCCAACCCTCTGATGTTCTGACCCAGAGGATTGTGTCCGAAAACGAAAATATAGTCTGCATCCCTCACGGAACGCAAAGAATGCCTTATGGTCACCGGAAAAGAAGCCAGGTAAAG
Organism: Eleutherodactylus coqui; assembly: GCF_035609145.1. Lineage (NCBI taxonomy): Eukaryota > Metazoa > Chordata > Amphibia > Anura > Eleutherodactylidae > Eleutherodactylus > Eleutherodactylus coqui. Next base: position 69,074,728 of record NC_089841.1, on the reverse strand, counting down.
TCGCCTTGGGTTCACAAACAGACATGGGTCCCTGTGATACCATTGCCGGAGTCTTTGCCACCGCCTGCTCCTCGTGCGAGAGACAAGTCAACAAATCTTGTACTACCTTCGTTAATTTTATGCACCTGATTTATAACCACAGTAACTGCCTCCATGATGAACAGATACTCGGGGTCAATCTTCTACCCCAAATCTTTGTATGGCCAGTGGTTCTGTCAGGGCTGGTTAGGAATGAGTGACAGGAAGTCCCTACAACCAACCCTCTCCCCTGTCCCTACCTACTCGCCCCCTGGGCTTACACCCAGGGCGACAACTGGGTGGCAGTCCCTACTCTGCACTGAAGGAACCCCGGGAACAGGGACAGGAGAGACCAACTAACCAGAAGACAGAAAATAACAAAACTCCAAGTCAAAACTAAGAGAGTCAATAAGCACCAAAGAACTATCAAGGAATCCAGAGGGAGACAATAGGTCAGAGTAAACCGGGTCCGAGTACAGGAGCGAGCAACCTGAGTAAATGTTAGCTGGAGAACAATTAGCAACCACTCGCAGGGACTGACAGTGTCTGCAGAGATAAATACCCAAAACCCAGCCTAGGTCGGGGTGGAGCCTGGTTACGTACCAGCTGGTAATGCATGAAGTCAGGCCCTCCTCCAGCCATGCCCCCTAACAGGGGAACGCCGAGCCCGGCCGCCAAGGCCCCGCCCAGCAGCGCCGTGCACCCCACACCTGACATCGGCCCGGACACCAACCACCCCAAGCGACTCCCGGGCGGCAGTGCCGCGCACCACCACTGGCGACCACAAGTCCCCTCCTGACAACTTCCATGTATTAAAATTGGTTTATTTCACACCAAGACTATTAGGGATCTCATGGGATCCCTCCTGACACAAGTGGTGTTGGGCTTCCCTTGATTGCAGTTGCATAACCCAGTGGTGGATTGAGAAAAGGGGGATATTATTAAATGGAATCCTTCATGTAGTCGAGACTTTTTGTCCATGAAGGTATTTGCTGTTTAGGTGGTTGATGTACCTGCCTTCATACAGGAGTTTGTGAGGAGGGAGTGGACAGGGTACCACCTCATGGAGAAGGGGATTGTTCCATTGGGCTTATCCCAGGCTGTAGGTTACCCAAAAGCCGTAGGTACACTCTAACAGTTCCTTAAAGACAGTCCCTTAAAGATTATATCCAGGACAGTCTAAAAAACAGGGCATATTCGTCCTTCTCACTCTCTATTTGCCACTAGCTCTTCTTTGCAAAGAAAAAGGATGGGGGCTTGCGTCCTTTTTTGGATTTCAGGGAATTAAATAAAGATCCGTACCCATTGCCAATCATACTCAATCTTTTTAGTCGGCGAAGGGGTGCCAGTTGGTTTACTAAGTTAGATTTACATGGTGCTTATAATTTAATTAGGGTAGTGGGGGGGGGGGGGGGGGGATAAATGGAAAACTGCTTTTAACACACTCTAGAGGGACATTTTGAAAACTTGATTATGCCTTTTGGTCTGACTAATGCGCCTGTGGTATTTCACACTTTGATAAATGAAGTTCACTTTGTATTAGTGTATCTGGTCCATAGTCTTATTTTTCCTCCAGATTTTCATGTTGCATGTTCGTCTGGTACTTCAGGTGGGCTCATCCTCCGCTCATTTTCCTAATAGAGGGGCTGGTCTTTGTAGTGATGATGTGCCAGCCTAACTTGGGCGGGGGATGGTAAAGCCACCAACGTTAAGCCTCCAACAAGCCACCGCAAAATCGCACTGCCTGGAGGGCTCCAACATGGTGCTGGCAATGCATGTGTGGTCTCCTGTCTCCCTTCCTCGGCCATGGCTCTAGCTGGTGGAGAGGAAGCTTGTGCAGCAGTGCTACTACACTTTTCAGACAGTTGCTGGCGAGTGCCAGTCTCCTCTTACTCCCCTATCCTCCTTCTAGTCAGGTACCAAAGCAGGGCTTAAACTTCTGGCTGACAACTGCACTAACAGCGACTATATGCTGCTCCAATAAGTAAGGGGGTAATGCTACTAGTTGTATGAGGGCTTTGATTTTTTTCTTCAAGGACACCATTTTGGGATGCACATCCCTTAGTGTTTTTCTACTATTTGTTTTTCAGTGGGAGGGGCAATATTAGTAAATCTGCTATTTGCTTTTGGCTCTTATTTTATGTGTGTGTTTTATGGCATCCACCATGCCATATAAATAGCATAACTTTATTCTTCTGGTTGTTTTGATTACGGTAACTCAACTTCAAAAAAACTTCTGACATGTCATAGTGAATTGTCAGAACTGTTCAGTGTGGCGGTTTAGGTGGTGAGATCTTCACCAATTGCTAAAATAAATGGGCAGAAGCACTAAACCGAGTGCTTTGCCCAATCGGCTGTTATCAGCAACTGGTGTATGCACTCCATACACTCTCTCTGGAGCTTCTACATTACTCCAAGCAGGGCAGAGCACTACTGCCATACATTTTGGCAAACTGTGGGGTTTCAGCACCTTCACCCCCATTAATGAAGATTTCTAACATGTTAAAAGGTACATGCTATGTCAGAAGGTTTTTTACACAATGGTATGGCTAACAGGCCTCTGGGGGCCCTAGAACACTGATCTCAATTTTGTATCGTGGCCCTTGTAAGTGATAGAGAGAAAAACCAAATTGCAAATTCAATAGGGCCGCTGCTGTAACTGAAGTAAGGAAAGCATACTCGAAGTGGCCTTCTGCTACAATAGGGGCAGATCATCCCGAGAGTCAACCACTGGATCAGTATTTTTGACTACTCTGTAGAGGAAAATTAATGTATGCCAATACTTATGGGCCCAGCATGTACCAAAAAGACTTGTATAGTGAGTGTATGGGGCCTATGGATGTTTGGCGTGTTCGCCTGAAGTATTTTTTTGTTTTGATTAATACTTCTGGCTTTGTTGCACATAAGATGACCCACTGAATATATCATTTAAATTTTCCTCTGCTCATATCATGAAGCTCTAAGATAGTGAACTGATGAAGCACAGATAGATATCCTGATGACTGTTGTTTCATATCTCCTAATAGAACAAGAACAAAGATGTCATTCCCTCCATGTTGTCCTCCATGTTGTGGTCTCATCGTGGTTGAGTCCAAAAAGCCAGGTGAGATAATTGTTCCTGTTTTTGCTTATAAGCAAATTGTATAATATGTGAGTCAGCAGTCTTTGATGAACCAGCTCGCTAAGACCTAGTCTCTTCATGTATTCTATGTAATTAGGGGATTTATGGAGAGATCAGCTTATTTAGCCATTCATGTGCCATTTAAACTCCCACCCAGAATGCTTTGCTCAGAAGAATGTTGTAGAGCCTCACAATGCTGAAAGTAACTCTAAGAAGCCTGGGAGGAAGAGGTGAAGAGAATCCATACATGTCTTTTCAGTGGATATGGCCTTGGATAACATGTATCATTCTTTCATCATACAGTATCAACTCCTCTTCGTGAATCTCCCTTTCGGGAATACAAGTTTACCTTGAGGAAATCCAGTTGGTATAGGAAGTCCTGGGAAAAAGTATGCAAATTATTTCTTCTCCATAAAGAAGAAAACTGTCTCTCTAGTGTCAAGTATCTACTGTATAGGCCAAGGAGATGTCCCAGAGACCCTAACCTGTGCAAGGCCCCTCACACGGAAGAAGCTCTGTACAGGGCGTAAGTCTCTAGGTAGTGTACCCCAAAGCTAAGCTGAAGGTGTTCTAGCCTTAATTCATTCAGTATATAAGAAGCCTCTAATATCACTTTCTGATCATTATATAAATTTGGCAATTGCACTCAAGCCAAATGTTCATAAAGTTCTTCACAATCCAGACTTAACTTAGAAACATATAGGTTTTTAAAATTAGTAAAAAAAAAAAAAAAAGCACCTTCTTTATAACTGGAGAAATATCAGGCCTTCTCAATGATTTACTTTAATTCCAGAAGCCAAAACACAACCCTCTGCTTCCCTTTCCTCAAAGACCTTTCACTTCATAAAAAGACACTTTTTTTATGAAACACCTTTCAGATTATCCGCAAGTTGAGACTCCGCCCATTTCCCATTTATTTTTGGCTAATTAATGGGATAATATATATTTTTGATCTTCATCTAAAGCTTGTAGCTGAATTTGTCCTCATGACCTCTATTTAGAATTGTGTAAGCTAATCTTCTGTATATACTAGTATAAATGCCTTCATAGCATCCCATACTAGAGACACTGAGCAAGAGCCAATACTAATCTGAAAAAATTCCAAGAGAGCCTCCTCTGTTCTAGCATTACCATCAAGCAGGTTCAACCAAAACGGATTTAACCTCAACTCTATCAAACCCAAATCCCCCACCATTCATAATCAATGACAAAAGAATGCTCAGACACAGTCCATGGTAGATATTCTACTCTTTGAACCACCAGCGTACCACTAGAGGGAAAGCTTATGCAAAGGAGCTAGATTGTGTTTGTAAATTGATTTTGCAGCTGTATGCAGCACGGTTTAGGTATGTGTACGGAGGGGGGCGCCGCGAGTTGAACTTTTGCACCCAAGATCCTGAGCCTTTAGCTAGGCCCCTGCTATGACCAGAAGGAAGCATAGATGGAGTACCTATTGTGAGGTCTATTCTAGTAAGTGTATTATGTGAACTAGAATAACAAGAGTATTGTTGAACTTCTGGATTTCTCAACCTCCACAGATCACATAAACCTAATTCCACTAATAAATGCGTGAAAGTAGTTTTCACAGATGTAAACATTGAAGAGGCTGCAGCATTCACACAAACATGGCAGTTCCCTTCAATCAGCTGATTGGTGGAGGTCACCAATGGCATCCTCCCATCAACCAGATCTTGGAGGGTCGAATAGGTTGGCATCAGAGATGAGCGAGTGTACTTGGTAAGGACAGATACTCGAGCGAGTATCGTCTTTACCGAGTACCTGCCTGTTCGTCCGCAAAGATTCGGGTGCCGACGGGGGTGAGCGCTGTGTTGGGAGCGAGCAGGAGGGAGCGGGGGGGAGAGAGAGAGAGATTACCCCCGCCAGCACCCGAATCTTTGTGAGCCTGCAGGTACTCGGTAAGGACGATACTCGCTCGAGTATTTGTCTGTACCGAATACGCTCGCTCATCTCTAGTTGGCATGGTTTAGAAGTTGGATAACCACTGTAATATAACACTTTGCAGTTTTATATGTATCTGTACCTAACCAGCATATATTTACGTTATATTGCCAACTTTATGTATAATAATAATCTTTATTTATATAGCGCCAACATATTCCACAGCACTTACAATACAGGGAAAATACCACAAGACAACGGTTACATGAAGTAATCAATTGATGGAAGCAGTAGGGGTGAGGGTCCTGCTCCGACGAGCTTACACACTACAAATAATGGGGTGATACAGAAGGTAAAGAGGCTGGAGATGTGCACGGTATGGCGAGGCGGAGAGTAAGGGATGCTATACACATGTATATGTACTCTACGCAATTATAAACAAATAAACCGTTCAAGATTTCACTCTAACTTACTAGCTACACTACTACACATACAATCATTTACCCAGAAAAATATTCTAGCAACTGCAGCTCTTCCCTAGTAATTAGCAGCATTACTAGCCTTTAGCCTGCCGCACACTACAACTATGGCATTTTCCTATCACTAGCTAACACACTACACAATCTATCAAACTAGACCTTATCAAACATAGCAATTTTCCCAAATTTAGCAGGTTAACTGTGCCAACCCTTCTTATAAGGCATGGTGGCTGAGCCCAGGCCTCCTTGACTCAAACACTAATCAGGCTCCTCTACCACCTCACATGGTCACACCGCCAAACTCTCCTGTTTAATGCTTCTTTTATCCCCTTCCTAACAGGGTTCTGACACAATGCTCAGTGCCACAACATTCACTACCAGATTAGCGTCAGGCTCTGCATAGTGCTCGGTACCTCCTTCTCATGTAAACTGGAGGCCAGGAAAGTGTTTTTCTAGTGTCCAGCGATACTGGCAGCACGTAGTATAAATAAAGACAAATGGCTAGGTTGAATAAAGAAAAATAATGTTCTCGTCCCACTACCTCTTTTAACGACATCCAGTTCTCCTGCTCATGTGCATAGCCTTACATTAATGAATATTGAACTTCATTTGCCATTTTTCTACCCAAGCCCTCAGTGTATCTAGTTCCATTTGCAGCCATATATTGTCCTCTGTAGTATTAATTATCTTGTCTAATTTTTTATAGATTGCAAATATTGATATATTACTGTGCAGTCCCTCTATCAGGTCATTAATAAATATATTGAACAGAATGGGGCCCAAAACTGAACTCTTTGGCATCCCTCTAGCAGTGGTATGAACCATTTATTACCACCCTCTTCTTTCTATCGACAAGCCATTTATTTACCCAGCTACACATGTTTCCACCCAGAAACCCCTTGAATATTTTTTCAATTATTCAAGTGAGACTTACTGGCCTGTAGTTACCAGGCTCTCTTCCTGACCCCTTTTTGTATATTGGAACCATATTGGCAACACACTAATCTAGTGGTACAACCCTGGTCTCAATAGAGTCCCTAAACATAAGAAATAGCAGTCTGTCTATCACATCACTTAGTTCCCTTGGAACCCATGGGTGGATTCCATCTGGACCCGTCAATTTGACGTTTTTAATCTTTTTTTATGTTTCAAAAGTATTTATTGAAAGAAAATTTAGCTGCCCTAAATGGGTTCCAATGCTGTCACATGCCCTAAAGCACAGGTTGGAGTCCTCAGGGTAGATGGCATATATGCGAGCTGACACCATATAGGCTCTATGTAACACCTTTAAGGAAGTCTCAGTAAAGGCCATTTAGACACAATGATCATCTCTCAAAATTTGTTATAATGATCAAAAGCGAGCGATGGTTTTGCTTTTAAAGACGGACGTTTTACCCAACAAAAATCATTGGAAAATAGACATAGCGGCCGGCATTTCAGTCGTTAGATTATCGTTGTGTAGCGTTTGTGTTAAACGATATTGAGTGATAGTTTGTTTGAAAGGTGTGGGCATTTAGTGAAGGGGAAAAAAGAGCTTCTTTGTATCGACTCGTGAAAATCGTTGGCGCGCTTATCTTGTCTTTAAAAAAAGCCGAGCTGCTTAGCAGCGACAGAAAGAAACTAGATGTCTAATATAAAAGTAAAAAAAGACACCAATTATAGGTGATCTGTGTTAAGGAATTGTGAAAGAGTTATATGTAAAAGACCAGGTGGAACAAACTATAGTATTTTTGTCATTGGACTGTAAATAATCTCTTGGTCATCTATGTCAAAAATACATGTAGTTTTGTGTATTGATGTATTAGCGACCTTAAAGGATCTGTGGTTGTGTTTAGGGAAAAACATAGGTTTTGTAAATTGACCTTTAAAAAATTCTGTACATGTCAAGTTTGCTAATTAGAAAAAATAATTAAACAATGGCTAGTGTAGGGTTTTCCCAGCTATGGCATTGAAAAAAAGACAGCTGAATGTACACCCCGCCAAACAATTAACCCCTTAACGACGGCCCCATCGGGAAACTACGTCCTCAGAAAGTGGGCCTTAATCCTAGAGGACGTAGTTTTATGCATCCTCTTTGGATTGATGCCCACTGGCCTGAGGACGTGACAGCTCCATGCTGTCGGTGCCCGCAGGTAGCCGACAGCATGGAGCTGTCATCCCAGGATTCGGGCAGTCCCCCCCGGCATTGCGATCGGCGCTATGCAATGGATAGCGCCGATCGCAAAAAAGCAAAGAAAAGTGCGTAAAAAGTTAGATATTCAGCTGCTATGATGGATCGGATCCATCACGGCAGCTGAAAATACTCACACGGCTTGTCGGCGGTGTCCCCCGGAGATCTGGTCCTCCCGGACCCGCCGGCGGCCTTCTGCGCATGCGCGCCTGACGATGACGTCACGCGCACGCGCAGAAGCCCGGGTGTCCCCGGCAAATTTAAAATCTCCTGGCTCCCGGCTCCTGAAGGTAGCCGGGAACCAGGAGGTGTTACCGGGGACCACTGTGAGCGGTCCCCGGGCCCGCGATCACCGCTATCCATTGCGATAGCGGTGATCGCGAAAAAGTTTAAAAAGTAAAACAAAAGTAAAGTTTCACCTCCCCTCATGGATCGGATCCATGAGGGGAGGTGAAGATACTCACCCCCGGTCCTCTGCGATGTCCCGATGTCCCGGGACCCGAAATCCCCGTCTGCGCATGCGCGCCCGATGATTGACATCGGGCGCGTGCACAGAGGGGCTCGAGCCCCGGGAAATTCAAAATTGCTCTGCTCCTGGCTGCCATGTGTAGCCAAGAGCAGAGGGATGTCACCAGGGACATGATCACTGTCATCCAATGGATGACAGTGATCATGTAAAGTAAAAAAAAAAGTGCAAAAAGTAAAAAAAAAAAAAAAGTGCAAAAAGTAAAAAAAAAGTTTTAAAAAGTTAAAAAAAAGCTTGCGTTTCATCTCCCCCCACGGATCATATCCGTGAGGGAGGATGAAATGACGTACCTAAGGCCTGCGTATTTATCCGCGGACCTCAACCCAGCTTCTGCGCACGCGCCCGTCACCAATGTGGCAGGCGCATGCGCAAAAGCCGTGGTTTTTTTAAATCTCCCTGCTCCTGGCTACAAAACTTAGCCGAGAGCCTGGAGATTTCACGGGGGCCGCGGTGAGCAGTTCCTGATCACGTGTTCGCCGTTATCCAAAGAATAATGGCGATCACGTATAAAGTTAAAAAAAGGTGAAGCTTCATCTCCCCTCACTGATGCGATCGGTGAGAGGAGATAAAATTTTTTACCGGAGGCCTCCATATTTGCACCCCGACGCAATCTTCTTCCGTGAACTTTCCCGTATTCTGCGCATGCGACCGCTGGCAAAACACCGGACACATGCGCAGGAGTCGGGGAGCCCAGGAAACTTAATATCTCCTTGCTCTCGGCGACCAACGGTCACCGAGAGCCTGGAGCAGTGACGGGTGTCACGTGAAAAAATGGTAGCGATCTACCTTTGGCTGGTCTCACATGACCGGATAGGAATTACGGATTCCGCATGCGTTTGATTAGCGGTAATACGCAGATCAATCGCATTGGATTACACAATTCCGCTCACATTAGTGGGCTGGAATTGCGTAATCCACTCGCAGAAAAGAGAACGCAGCAGGTTCTATTTTACTGTGGATATCGGCAACATAGAGCCCATTGTGCTCCATGGTCATGGATATACCCGCAGCCCATACGCAACTACGTTGTATACGGGCTGCGGGTACCCGCGTCATCGCTAAGCGACGGTGCGGGAAATACAAACAACAACAAAAAAAAGGTGTACTGCGCATGACCGCCTGTGTGAGTAGGCAGTTATGCGCAGTACATTACGCGGCCGTACTCAGGGTCACAGCCGGGCTCACAGCCGGGATCCACCTACGGCTGTGTGAGCCCGGCGTTATTCAGACCGCTACCTGTAATACGCAATTTACAAGAAGCCCCGGGAACGCTCGCCTTCCTGCAGTTCCAGGAGCAGCTTGTTGAGCGCCTTCTGTGTGTGAGACCGCTGCACCTCATCAAGCTTATGGAGACTCACAGAGCGCCACTTTTTACACCCCATCCCCGCCACTGAGGTCAAAAAATGACTCCCAAAAAGCATGAGAGGAGGGGGGATACACGGTTTTATTGCCCCATGTGCCCATCCCAACCAGCCTCCATAATTACCCGTCTTTGGAAATACTACACAGTTCACATTATTACTTTTATCTAAGATTTGGGGAACGCCGAAAAGGGTGCGGAGGGGGGGGGGGATTTTAGGGAGTCAATTTTTATTCCGTACAAATGAGCAATGGGGCCTGGGATTTATTCAGTTATGCCCTGCAATCCAGCGGGCATTCCCTCCATTACAGGCCTTGCCATGTTTCCTGTAAGTAGATTAGGGCCACAATGGGTATGTTTTTGAACACGGGACAAACGGGGGTATCCATTTTGGGGTTAAGGTCTTCATTCCTATGTAAACTGTACAAAAAAAAAAGTTTTTAAATTGACAAAATTGCCAAAAAAATGAAAATTGTATTTTTTTTCTTCTGCTTTGCTGAAATTTATTCAAATACTGTGTGGTCAAAATACGCAGTACACCCCTAGATGAATTCGTTAAGGGGTCTAGTTTTTAAAATGGGGATATTTGTGGGGGTCTTTATAGTTTTGGACGCTCAATGACTCTATAAGTGGGCAATGGGGCCTGGAATTTATTCCGTTGTACCCTAAAATCCAACGGGTGCTCCTTCCATTATAGGCCTAGCCATGCGTCCTTTAAGTAGATTAGGGCCACAAGGGGTATGGTTCTGAACACGGGACAAACAGGGGTATCCATTTTGGGGTGAAAGTCTTCATCCCTATGTGTGCTGTACAAAAAAAACTGTTTTTAAATTGATACAACTGCCAAAAAAATGAAAATTGTAATTTTTTTCCTACTGCTTTGCTTAGATTTATTCAAAAATTGTAGGGTAAAAATACACAGTACACCCCTAGATAAATTCGTTAGGGGGTCTAGTTTTCAAAATGGGATCATTTGTGGGGGTTCTCTGTCGTTTTGGCCGCTCAAGGGCTCTACAAGTGTGCAATGGGGTCTAAATCACCTTCATGCTAAATTTCTGTTCTGAAAGCCACCGACTACTCCTTTCATTTTGCGCCCCATTGTGCATCCAGACAAAAGATTAGGGCCACAATGGGTATGTCTCTGAACACGGGACAAACAGGGGTATCCACTTTGGGGTGCAAGTCTTCATTCATGTGTGTGCTGTACCAAAAAAGCAGTTTTTAAAACGACAGAATTGCCAAAAAAACGAAAATCACAATTTTTTCCTTTTGCTTTGCTTCAATTCATTCAAAAACTGTGGGCTCAAAATGGTCAGTACACCCCTAGATAAATTCATTAAGGGGTCTAGTTTTTAAAATGGGGTCACTTGTGGAGGTTCTCTTTGATTTTGGCCGCTCAAGAGCTCTACAAAAGTGCTATGGGCCTAAAACTCCTTCAAGGAAAATCTATGTTCTTAAAGCCACCGACTACTCCTTTCGTTTTGGGCCCCATTGTGCATCCAGACATAAGATTAGGGCCACAATGGGTATGTCTCTGAACACGGGAGAAACAGGGGTATCCATTTTGGGATGAAAGGCTTCATTCATGCGTGTGCTGTACAAAAAAAGCTGTTTTTAAAATGACAGAATTGACAAAAAAATGAAAATCACAATTTTTTCCTTTTGCTTGGCTTGAATTCATTCAAAAACTGTGTGGTCAAAATGGTCAGTACACCCCTAGATTAATTCGTTAAGGGGTCTAGTTTTCAAAATGGGGTCACTTGTGGGGGTTCTCTTTGGTTTTGGCCACTCAAGAGCTCTACAAAAGTGCTATGGGGCCTAAAACGCCTTCAAGCAAAATTTATGTTCTGAAAGACACCGACTACTCCTTTCATTTTGGCTCCCGTTATGCATCCAGACATAAGATTAGGGCCACAATGGGTATGTTTCTGAACACGGGAGAAATGGGGGTATCCATTTTGGTGTGTAAATCCTCATTTTCATGGGCTCTATAGGAAAAAAATATGTCTTTAATATGACATATTTGCAAAAATATGAAATTTTATTTTTTGTCCCCTAAATTGAACTAATTCCTGAAAAGAACTGGTGGGGTCAAAATACTCATGACACCCCTCAGTGAATACACTAAGGGGTGTAGTTTTTAAAATGGGGTCATTTGTGGGTGTATCTATTATTCTGACACTTATGAGCCTCTGCAAACTTGGCTTGGTGCAGGAAAACAAAGTGCTCCTCAAAATGCTGAAAAGTAATGTTAAATTTGTACATCCTCTAAATGGTTAAAAAAAACACAAAAGTTTTTCAAGTGTGCATTCAGAATAAAGTAAACAGATGGAAATACATATCTTATCAAAAATTTGTACAGTATGTTTGGACATATTTGAGATATTACGGTTGAAAATGTGAAAAAATGACAATTTTTTCTAAATTTTTCCAATATTGGTACTTTTAATAAATATACACAAATTATATCGGTCTCTTTTTACAATCTAAATGAAGTACAACATGTGGCGAAAAAACAATGTCAGAATCACTGGGATATGTAAAGCCTTTACGGAGTTATGCCACGTTGAACGACGCATGTCAGATTTCCAAAATTTGGCTCCGTCACTAAGGCGCAAACAGGCTTCGTCACTAAGGGGTTAAACACTCCCATCAAATCGCTGAATGGCTGAACGAATGGCATTTAAACCAAACGAAAAGCGAACTGTCGAGCGATGGATTTTAAACAGACTGAAAAACAACGATGAACGAATAGGTAACGAAAAATGCACGATGGGCGCACATTTACACACAATGATTATCGCTCAAAAGACGGCTTTGTGCGAATCTTGAGCGATAATCGTTCTGTCTAAATGGGCTTTAAGACTAACTTGCCAGCTGTTTTTGCTTAGACTCTCTCTGCAATGACACCATCTTTCTACTGTTAAGGAGGCATTTAAATCTGATTCCCATTGAATCGTGTAAGGTAATTTGTCTTGTTCTGATTTATTCAGTGTGTTATAGAGATGTGACAACGTGCCTGGGTAAATTGGACAATATTTGCAGAGTGCCTCTAGTGGGTTCATTTCAACCTTAGTCTCTGGGGGAACCAAGGAGGACCAAAAGTTGAATACTTGGATAATTCTCCAGCACTCTGTTTGGGGTGGCTGGAAATGGTTTCTGAAGGCAGAAAGTGAAGTAGCCTACCATGGAGCAAGAATTCACTTAGTGTAGTTATTTTATTAAACTGCCACCAGGTGAAGCTTGAGGTATCAAATCCTAGAGGGAATGCTGGGTTTGACAGGAGTGAGGTCAGAGGAGATGGTCCTGAATGACAAGTCAACTTGAATCGCGCCCATAGCAAAATGGTGAAAAATAAAAGAGGAGCTGACATTCTGAGGCTAGTTGGGAGGATGGCCTTGGTCCAGAACAGGGTTGGCCAACTATGGGGACGTAATTGTATGTTTCTATGGCGACCCATAGAGGGTAGGTAGTCCCTGGCTGCATAAATTGGTGGGATTTGGGCTAAACCAGCTGCCTTATAGTAATTAAGGAGATTAGGAACAGATAGTCCACCTGATCTTTGTGGAGAAACATGATGTTCTTTGATATTCTAAATAGGTATAATATCCTAATAATGGTAAAAGCACAATTTTTATACTGTGAATCCGGCCTATCCAGGAGAGGTAAGGGCACCCCACTTTATTAGGTATTGTATAAGCTTTTGGAAAAGGGGTTCGTAATTCCATTTATAAATAGAAACTATATTGTTTGTTAATCTGATTTCAAGATAGGATCATTATTGTGGGCGGATGTGGAATTGGAAATTTATATCAATGAGTTTTTGAATGTGTGGCGGAACATTACAATGACATATGTCGGATTTTGATTGGTTTATTTTGACACCGGATGCCCTTTTAAAGCTCCCCAAAACTGACAACAGATTAGGGAGAGAGGTTAAGAGTTTTGTTGGTGTCAGGAAGAGGTCATTGGCAAAGAGACTGAGTTTTGAATTTTTAGAATCCACAGGGACCCCAAATATGTTAGGGTTTTCATGTATGGCTATAGCTAGGGGTTCTATTGCCAGCGCAAACATGACTGGAGAAAGTGGGCAACCTTGCCTAGTGCCTCTTCATATATTAACAGGAGTAGGCCTGGTAGAGGGGATTTTAAGAAAAGCTATAGGTTTAGGAAAGGCCCCCCCAAATCCCATTCGATGAAAGACAAGTTGTAGGTATGATCAAAATAGACTGTCAAATGCTTTCTCAATGTTGAGTGTGAGAACTGTTAACAGTGTTTTTTGGAGATTTGCTATGTGGATTAGTTTCAGTATTTTGCAAACATTATCGAGTGCCTGTCTGCCTGGGATAAACCCCACTTGATCACGGTGTATAAGTGAAGGGAGGAGTTTATTAAGTCTGAAAGCCATGATGGATGTGAGGAGTTTGAGGTCAATATTAAGAAGGGATATGGGCCTATAATTAAATGGGATTGTAGGGTCCTTCCCAGGTTTTGGTATAATCGTTATGAGAGCTTGTAATAAATTTGGGTGAATTTGGCCTTGTTGTAGAATATGATTGTATAATTCAACCAGATGTGGGATTAATATAGGAGCAAATTTCTTGAAGTACAAGCTAGTGTAGCCGTCCGGTCCAGGGGCTTTACCTCTTGAGTCGTTTAATCAACTTCTTCTATAGGGACATCCAAGTTAAGGTCTGAAAGGGCAGAGTCTGATGGTCTAGGGAGGTTAAGTTAGGAAAGAAAGGTGTTTGTCAGGGCATCATAGGCAGACTTGTGTGCTGTGTAGAGTTTCTGATAATATTGGTGTAAATTTGAGTACATTTTGTCTGGGTTGGAGATGAGAGCGCCTGCTCGGGTTCGGATCTTATGTATAGTATTGAGTGTTTGCCTCTTCCTTAGTTTACGCGCTAAAAGGCGGTCCGGCTTGTTTGCATATTGGTAGTACATAGATTGTGTCCAGGCTAATGCCTTTTCTGTTTTGTGAGTTAAGATGACATTTAACTCTAACCAGAATAATCCGAAAGAGGAAGCTGACTGTGAGAAACGTTTTTAGCCTTTATTTATTACGTGCCATATATCAGTAAAACTTCAGATGCAACCAGTACCTTGGTTACCTTGCTACTGCAAAAAAAACCACTTCCTTAAAAGACGTGCAACTAAAAACCACTGACAGTTAACTCTACTCTATTCTTTATTGTGCATACATATCAACCCTTCTCCTTCTAAATAAAAAGCACCTACATAACAGCCCTAATCCAAAACTACGTATGATACTTTGATAGAAAAATATTAATAAAAAGTAAATACTGTATATACTCGAGTATAAGCCTAGTTTTTCAGCACATTTTTTTTTGTGCTGAAAAAGCCCCCCTTGGCTTATACTCGAGTCAGTGAAGGCTTTAAAAAAAACAAACTCCATACTTCCCTCCCAGCCGGCGTCTGTGTCTCCGGCGGCGGTGCGGCAGGCTGCTTGAATTCTCTCCGCTGTCATCTTCCGCCGTCCTCTTTGCTCGGCACAGTCATCCCCCGCCGTCAGCACTGCGTAAGTAGGAGCTGTGATTGGATTGAGCACTGGCCAATCAC
Organism: Eleutherodactylus coqui; assembly: GCF_035609145.1. Taxonomy (NCBI): domain Eukaryota; kingdom Metazoa; phylum Chordata; class Amphibia; order Anura; family Eleutherodactylidae; genus Eleutherodactylus; species Eleutherodactylus coqui. The sequence continues at coordinate 69,059,572 of NC_089841.1, read as the reverse complement.
AGCCGGTGCTCAATCATTCACAGCCAATCCAGCTGCTTTAGAATTCTCCCTGCTCAGCTTTCAAATCCCCTGCTGTCAGTGTTGTGTAAGTAAGCGCTGTGATTGGATCGAGCGCCAGCTGTGATTGGCTGACGCTCAATCCAATTACAGCGCTTGCTTACACAGCATTAACAGAGCCAAGCAGAGAGGACAGTGGGGGATTACAGCAGGGAGAACTCAGGCAGCTTGTCACACAGACGGCGGCTGGGAGGGGAGTATGGAGGGTATTTTTTTTACCTAGTATATACTCGAGTATAGCTCAGCTTATACTCGAGTCAATAAGTTTTCCCAGTTTTTTGTGGGGAAATTTATTGTCTTGGCTTATACTCGGGTCGGCTAATACTCGAGTATATACGGTAAATATGGATGAATAAATAAATCTATAATTAACATCAAATTCCATATTTGTAATCAAATAGAGTATATAATAAGTATAAAGTGAACACAGATAAATAGGAATAAATAAACACATTATTGATGTCATAATTAATTAATAGTATATGGTAAAGTATGAAATAAATGCAAAAATAGATAAAACTTCACATTCATATCACACTCATAAATATGAATATATGATTTTATAATAATTCATCATAGAATAATTCTGAAATTATCAAAATAGAAAAAATGTCTACATATATTTAGCAAAAAAAAACCCAAACATATATCATTAATAAATCCGATTTCATATATAAACCTTTTGGGAACCGTGTGTCTAATGTGAGTATCCAAAAGGCTTCCTGTTTAAGAAACTGATCTTGACCGATTCTCAATTTCCTGATATTCCGTGCTTTTTCGATTCCGTAAAAGGAGAAATTATCCACATTGCCCTCATGCTCTTCAACGAAATACTTAACTGCACCTGAGCTACAATATATTTAAGTTTGCATATGGTACACTCGATGACATAGATTACATTAGACGAATCGCAATTAATAAAATCTCTTATCAAAACGTTATTTGTATTATTACTATAACTAAAGCTGAGTGTTTTATGTGCCTTATTGCATGCCCCACAACTCTGTCTGCCATATTTAAAAAACTTTGAAATCAAACCACTGTGAATTAAATTTTGGGGGGTTTTAACCCCTTTCCGCTCCAGGGCATAAGTTTACGTCCTGGCAGCAGGGTACTTCATAAGTGATCTCACGCTATTCCGCAGCGGGAGTCGGCTGTCAGTGATAGCTGCAACAATGGGGGTGCATCGGAGATGTGCCCCCCGCTGTTAACCTCTTCCCTGCCACGATCTATGTAGATGGCGGCATGGGAAGGGTTCACAGAGGGAGTACGCTCTCTTTGAAGATGCCGGGCTCTCTCGATATAATCGCAGAGAGCCCGGCTGGTTGCCATGGCAACAGGATGCCAGATACCGGCATCCTGTATTACCATAGCCTGTAATCGCTGTATAAGCGATAAGGCATTTGCAGGGCAGTAGCCCTGCAAATGCCTTATCACAGCGATCATCAGTGCTGTGCTGTACGTCCCCCAGAGGGACACAAATAGTGTAACAAAAACGATAATAAAAATGAACAAAAAAGAAAAATGTAAAAACCAACCTTTTTTTTGCTTTTTCTCATATTAGCATAAAAAATTTTTTTTTTAATTAAAATCCCACATATTTGGTATTGTCGCATCCATAACGATGCGTACAATAAGTTGCACATGCTTTTGACTCTACACGGAAAAAATTGTTAAAAAAAATGCTAAAAACTGAGGCAAAATGCTAATTTGTAGCGTTTTGCCTCCCTAAGAACGCAATAAAAGTGATCAAAAAAGCCGTATGTACCCCAGCATGGTACCAATAAAAACTACAGCTCGTCTTGCAAAAAATAAGCCCTCACATAGCTCCGTACATAGAAAAATAAAAAATTTACAGGAATTTTGGTATCATTGTAATCGTACCGACCAACAGAAAAAAAATTATTATGTCATTTATGCTGCATGATTAACACTGTAAAAAAAAATCTATGGCAGAATTGATGCGTTTTCTCTCCCTGTTATCATAAAAAAATAATAAAAGTTTTACAATATAGTCAATGTACCCAAAAATCCAAAAATAACACCATCAAAAACTACAGTTCGCTACGCAAAAAACAAGCCCCTATACGGCCGGGTTGACGGAAAAATAAAAAAGCTATGGCTTTTGAAAAATGGAGATGAAAAGCCGCCAAAAACCGTTGTGTCCTTAAGCCCAAAATAGGCCATGTCCTTAAGGGGTTAAATAGACTGGGTGATAAAATATTACCCAAATTTTTATTCTTTCTTGCAAAGCAAAGGACTCCCTTTTCTAGTATATTATTGAGAGTATCGTCCTGCTTAAGAGTAGGTAGACATTGTAAAAACTGTTTTTTGATTTCATAAGGCCTCGGTCACACAGACGTTTTAGGTCCGATTTGCAGACGCGCTTGCGATCTGCAGATTTATAGACCCAATGCAAAGCAATGGGATCGGTCACATGTCCGTTTTTGATGCGGATGTGCCGATAATTTTAGGACACACCGATTCGCAGAACGAATGTAACTGCATTCTGCGCAAATCGGTGCTTGTATATGCGCTCAATGGGGCCGGCGGCAGCAGCGCCGACCCCATTGAGAACATATACTATGGCAGAGAAGAACAATGTTCTCCCATTGAAGTCAATGGAGCCGCGAATACAGACGGCTCCATTGAAAGCAATGGGCTGCCGGCAAGCGCTGGAGGAATTTTCGGGGAAGGGCTTAAAATATAAGCCCTTCCCTGAAAACCATCCTGAAAATGTGTAAAAATAAAAAAAAAAGTATACTCACCTTTTTCCTGCAGCTGGAGTTCAGCCGCGTCCGGCCGGCAGTTCTCCTGAACTGCTCACTGTAGTATTCAGCAGACGGGGATTTAAAATTCCCGCCTGCTGAATGGACTGCCTCTGATTGGTCACAGTCCTCACCAATCAGAGGCAGCTCTCACTCACCCATTCATGAATTTATGAAGCCCTTAAATGCCCCAGTCAGTTCTGACAACGGCATTTAAATCCCCCGAACAATGTTTGGGGGTACCGTATGGCCCTCCCGTAGTGAGATCAGGAGGCTGGAATCGGCACATGTGACGGGGGCGGAGCTACGCGATGACGCGTACAAGGGGGCGGAGCCAGAATGCCGCTCGTGCCGGGCCGAAGAGATGGGAGAAGACCCTTCTGCGCAAGCGCATCTAATCAGGAGATTAGACGCTGAAATTAGACGGAGCCATGGAGACGGGGACGCCAGCGCAGGGAAGGTAAGTGAATAACTTCTGTATGGCTAATATTTAATGCATGATGTATATTACAAAATGCATTAATATGGCCATACAGAAGTACTTAACCCCACTTGCTTTCGCGAGACAACCCCTTTAAGTTGAAAATATTTTTCTATTTCCTGTTTAATAGAGGTAGTTAGTTATGGGTTAGTTAGTTGAGATTAATTGAGCCTCCAACTATTTGGAATGCAAGTGTGAGGAGTAAAAAGAAATTCCGAGAGCACTGCATCGTCGTCAGACCACACACACATTATATGGCAGAGAAGGACAAAAGTGGCAATAATATGGAATGTGTAAGAATCCAATCCAATCTGGAGTGATGCCTGTGAGCTGGGGAAAAATACATAAAACCTTTACTCCGTGGGTTGAACTCTCGCCAGGTATCAGCTAATGTGAGCGTCTGAAATGCTGTAGTCAATACTATAGTTTGGGCTTTAGCTCTGGACAGTGGGGTAACGGATGTAGAATCAATAGTTGGATTAATGGGGAAATTAATGTCCCTACACCAGATCAGCCTGCAATATTCTAGTGGTAACAATTTCTCACACATGGTCAGGAAAAACTCAATGGGTGATACGTTAGGGGCATACGTATTGACTAGAGATGAGCGAACGTGTTCGTCCGAGCTTGATATTCGTGCGAATATTAGGGTGTTCGGGATGTTCGTTATTCGTAACGAACACCATGCGGTGTTCGGGTTACTTTCATTTCCTTCCCTGAGACGTTAGCGCGCTTTTCTGGCCAATTGAAAGACAGGGAAGGCATTACAACTTCCTCCTGTGTTGTTCCAGCCCTATACCACCCCCCTGCTGTGAGTGGCTGGGGTGATCAGGTGTCCGCCGAATATAAAAGTCGGCCCTTCCCGCAGCTCGCCTCAGATGCCTTGTGAGTTAGATGAGGGACAGTGCTGTTTGTACCGGAGCTGCTGTAGGGAAAGAATTGGCAGTTAGTGTAGGCTTCAAGACCCCCAAAGGTCCTTATTAGGGCCACTGATAGCTGTGTGTTGGCTGCTGTTAGCAGTGGCAATTTTTTTTTTTCTCAAAATCGCCTCTGCAGAGCGTTGCACCCGGCATTAGGGACAGAAGTGTTGCATAGGCAGGGAGAGTGTTAGGAGTGAGTGTAGCCTTCAAGAACCTCAACGGTCCTTTCTAGGGCCATATTTAACCGTGTGCAGTACTGTGCTGGCTGCTGTTAGCTGTGCTGCATATTTTTTTTCTTCAGACGCACCCAGCTACGTTTTACTCCTGGCTTTGCCATTTGCTTTCCTTAATTGGGAAAAAAAATACCTGCTCTGCCAGAGTTATAATAACTCTGCTACCCTCAAGTTCTGTGCCACATTAGCAGGGCCACAGCACAGTTATTAAACTTCTCATGTTCATTGAATATACGCAGTGCTGCCTTTTGGTGGAAAAAAACTGAAAAAAATTCTATTTGTCCTGCCTCTGTCCGTCCTAAGGGCTGTGGACACGTGTCGGCTGCGTGTGCAACGTTTAAAAATCTGACGCACCCAGCTACGTTTTACTGCTGGCTTCGCCATTTGCTTTCCTTAATTGGGAAAAAAATACCTGCTCTGCCAGAGTTATAATAACTCTGCTACCCTCAAGTTCTGTGCCACATTAGCAGGGCCACAGCACAGTTATTAAACTTCTCATGTTCATTGAATATACGCAGTGCTGCTTTTTGGTGGAAAAAAACTGAAAAAAATTCTATTTGTCCTGCCTCTGTCCGTCCTAAGGGCTGTGGACACGTGTCGGCTGCATGTGCAACGTTTAAAAATCTGACGCACCCAGCTACGTTTTACTGCTGGCTTCGCCATTTGCTTTCCTTAATTGGGAAAAAAAATACCTGCTCTGCCAGAGTTATAATAACTCTGCTACCCTCAAGTTCTGTGCCACATTAGCAGGGCCACAGCACAGTTATTAAACTTCTCATGTTCATTGAATATACGCAGTGCTGCCTTTTGGTGGAAAAAAACTGAAAAAAATTCTATTTGTCCTGCCTCTGTCCGTCCTAAGGGCGGTGGACACGTGTCGGCTGCGTGTGCAACGTTTAAAAATCAGACGCACCCAGCTACGTTTTACTCCTGGCTTCGCCATTTCCTTTCCTTAATTGGGAAAAAAATACCTGCTCTGCCAGAGTTATAATAACTCTGCTACCCTCACGTTCTGTGACACATTAGCAGGGCCACAGCACAGTTATTAAACTTCTCATGTTCATTGAATATACGCAGTGCTGCCTTTTGGTGGAAAAAAACTGAAAAAAATTCTATTTGTCCTGCCTCTGTCCGTCCTAAGGGCGGTGGACACGTGTCGGCTGCGTGTGCAACGTTTAAAAATCTGACGCACCCAGCTACGTTTTACTGCTGGCTCCGCCATTTGCTTTCCTTAATTGGGAAAAAAATACCTGCTCTGCCAGAGTTATAATAACTCTGCTACCCTCAAGTTCTGTGACACATTAGCAGGGCCACAGCACAGTTATTAAACTTAGATTATTCATTCACTAGAGGCAGTGGGGCCTTTCGTTTTCAAAAAAGGGAAAAAATTATATTTGGCCTGCAGTCTTGCGCCAATTTATTTCCTGCCTGTGAAATCAAATCACTGGTAATACAGCATGCTGAGGGGTAGGGGTAGGCCTAGAGGACGTGGACGCGGCCGAGGACGCGGAGGGCCAAGTCAGGGTGTGGGCACAGGCCGAGCTCCTGATCCAGGTGTGTCGCAGCCGACTGCTGCGCGATTAGGAGAGAGGCACGTTTCTGGCGTCCCCACATTCATCGCCCAATTAATGGGTCCACGCGGGAGACGGTTATTAGAAAATGAGTAGTGTGAGCAGGTCCTGTCCTGGATGGCAGAAAGTGCTTCGAGCAACCTATCGTCAACCCGCAGTTCTGCGCCGTCCACTGCTGCAAATCCGAATCCTCTGTCTGCTGCTCCTCCTTCCTCCCAGCCTCCTCACTCCACTACAATGACACCTGCTCAGGAGCGGGAACACTCCCAGGAACTGTTCTCGGGCCCCTGCTTAGATTGGGCAGCAGCGGTTCCTCTCCCACCAGAGGAGTTTATCGTCACTGATGCCCAACCATTCGAAAGTTCCCGGGGTCCGGGGGAAGAGGCTGGGGACTTCCGCCAACTGTCTCAACAACTTTCTGTGGGTGAGGAGGACGATGACGATCAGACACAGTTGTCTTGCAGTGAGGTAGTAGTAAGGGCAGTAAGTCCAAGGGAGCAGCGCACAGAGGATTCGGAGGAAGAGCAGCAGGACGATGAGGTGACTGACCCCACCTGGTGTGCAACGCTTACTCAGGAGGACAGGTCTTCAGAGGGGGAGTCAAGGGCATCAGCAGGGCAGGTTGCAAGAGGCAGTGCGGTGGCCAGGGGTAGAGGCAGGGCCAGACCGAATAATCCACCAACTGTTTCCCAAAGCGCCCCCTCGCGCCATGCCACCCTGCAGAGGCCGAGGTGCTCTAAGGTCTGGCAGTTTTTCACAGAGACGCCTGACGACCGACGAACAGTGGTGTGCAACCTTTCTCGCGCAAAGCTCAGCCGGGGAGCCAACACCAACAGCCTCACCACCACCACCATGCGCAGACATATGATGGCCAAGCACCCCACAAGGTGGGACGAAGGCCGTTCAGCGCCTCCGGTTTGCACCCCTGCCTCTCCCCCTGTGCCCCAACCTGCCACTGAGATGCAACCCCCCTCTCAGGACACAGGCACTACCGCCTCATGGCCTGCACCCACACCCTCATCTCCGCTGTCCTCGGCCCCATCCAGCAGTGTAGTTCAGCGCACCGTCCAGCCGTCGCTTGCGCAACTGTTGGAGCGCAAGCGCAAGTATGCCGCCACGCACCCGCACGCTCAAACGTTAACCTTCCGCATAGCAAAATTCATCAGCCTTGAGATGCTGCCGTATAGGGTTGTGGAAACTGAGTCCTTCAAAAGTATCATGGAGGCGGCGGCCCCGCGCTACTCAGTTCCCAGTCGCCACTACTTTTCCCGATGTGCCGTCCCAGCCCTGCACGACCACGTCTCCCGCAACATTGTACGCGCCCTCACCAACGCGGTTACTGCCAAGGTCCACTTAACAACGGACACGTGGACAAGCACAGGCGGGCAGGGCCACTACATCTCCCTGACGGCACATTGGGTGAATTTAGTGGAGGCTGGGACAGAGTCAGAGCCTGGGACCGCTCACGTCCTACCCATCCCCAGAATTGCGGGCCCCAGCTCGGTGGTGGTATCTGCGAAGGTGTATGCTTCCTCCACTAAAGCACCCTCCTCCTCCTCCTCTGTCTCGCAATCAAGATGTGTTAGCAGCAGCATGTCGCCAGCAGTCGGTGTCGCGCGGTGTGGCAGCACAGCGGTGGGCAAGCGTCAGCAGGCCGTGCTGAAACTACTCAGCTTAGGCGATAAGAGGCACACGGCCCACGAACTGCTGCAGGGTCTGACACAGCAGACCGACCGCTGGCTTGCGCCGCTGAGCCTCCAACCGGGCATGGTCGTGTGTGACAACGGCCGTAACCTGGTGGCGGCTCTGCAGCTCGGCAGCCTCAGGCACGTGCCATGCCTGGCCCACGTCTTTAATTTGGTGGTTTAGCGCTTTCTGAAAAGCTACCCACGCTTGTCAGACCTGCTCGTAAAGGCGCGCCGGCTCTGCGCACATTTCCGCAAGTCCCACACGGACGCTGCCACCCTGCGCACCCTGCAACATCACTTTAAGCTGCCAGTGCACTCCAACATGGGCGGCGCAGTGGGAGTCAGCCTCCTCAATTCCTTTCAGAAGAGTGGGCCTGGTTGGCAGACATCTGCCATGTCCTTGGTAATTTTGAGGAGTCTACCCAGGTGGTGAGCGGCGATGCTACAATCATTAGCGTCACCATTCCTCTGCTATGCATCTTGAGAAATTCCCTGCAAACCATAAAGGCAGGTGCTTTGCGCTCGGAAACGGGGGCGGGGGAAGACAGTATGCCGCTGGATAGTCAGGGCACCCTCCTGTCTATTTCTCAGCGCGTACAGGAGGAGGAGCATGAGGAGGATGAGGAGGAGGGGGAAGAGACAGCTTGGCCCGCTGCTGACGGTACACCGGCTGATTGCCTGTCATCCTTTCAGCGTGTATGGCCTGAGGAGGAGGAGGAGGAGGAGGAGGATCCTGAAAGTGATCTTCCTAGTGAAGACAGCCATGTGTTGCGTACAGGTACCCTGGCACACATGGCTGACTTCATGTTAGGATGCCTTTCTCGTGACCCTCGCGTTGCACGCATTCTGGCCACGACGGATTACTGGGTGTACACACTGCTCGACCCACGCTATAAGGAGAACCTGCCCACTCTCATTCCCGAAGAGGAAAGGGGTTCGAGAGTGTTGCTATACCACAGGACCCTTGCGGACAAGCTGATGGTAAAATTCCCAGCCGACAGCGCTAGTGGCAGAAGGCGCAGTACCGAGGGCAAGGTAGCAGGGGAGGTGCGGAGATCGAGCAGCATGTACATCCCAGGCAGTGCAACAGTCTTTAAGGGCCTGGACAGCTTTATGGCTCCCCACCAAGACTGTGTCACCGCTCCCCAGTCAAGGCTGAGTCGGCGGGAGCACTGTAAAAGGATGGTGAGGGAGTACGTAGCCGATCGCACGACCGTCCTCCGTGACGCCTCTGCCACCTACAACTACTGGGTGTCGAAGCTGGACACATGGCCTGAACTAGCGCTGTATGCCCTGGAGGTGCTTGCTTGTCCTGCGGCTAGCGTCTTGTCGGAGAGGGTGTTTAGTGCGGCTGGGGGAATCATCACAGATAAGCGTAGCCGCTTGTCAACCGACAGTGCCGACAGGCTAACACTCATCAAGATGAACAAAGGCTGGATTTCCCCAGACTTCTGTTCTCCACCAGCGGACAGCAGCGATACGTAAGCAATACGTAGGCTGCACCCGCGGATGGAAGCTACGTTCTCTCTCACCATCCAAAACGGGGACATTTCTGCTTCATCAATCTGTGTCTAATATTCCTCCTCCTCCTCCTGCTCCTCCTCCTGAAACCTCACGTAATCACGCTGAACGGGCAATTTTTATTAGGGCCACAAGGCTCACTCAAATAATTTTTCTGAACAATTTTTATAAGTTTCAATGCGCTTAAAAGCGTTGGAACTTTAACTTGAACCAATTTTTCGTTACACTGGGCTGCCTCCAGGCCTAGTTACCACTTAAGCCACATTAACCAAAGCGATTAATGGGTTTCACCTGCCATCTTGGTTGGGCATGGCCAATTTTTACTGAGGTACATTAGTACTGTTGGTACACCAATTTTTTGGGGCCCTCACCTACAGTGTAATCATAGCAATTTGTATGTTCTTCGCCTGCACTCATGGTACAGAAAGGTGTGTGGGGTTGGCCTACACTTTAGCTACATAAATGTAACTTGGGCCTTGGCTATACTAAGGCTACTGAAATGGAACTAAGACTGCGCTCCCACTATACTGCTGCTTCAGAATTGTTACTGGGGCCTATCTTGAGTGCTACTATTGCTGACATGGAACGAAGACTGCGCTCCCGCTATACTGCTGCTTCGGAATTGTTACTGGGGCCTATCTTGAGTGCTACTATTGCTGACATGGAACGAAGACTGCGCTCCCGCTATACTGCTGCTTCGGAATTGTTACTGGGGCCTGTCTTGAGTGCTACTATTGCTGACATGGAACGAAGACTGCGCTCCTCCTATAATGCTGCTAGTGATATGTTAGTGGGGCCTGTCCTAATGCTACGGCTGAAATGTTACGAATTCTGGGCTCTGCCTATACCGCTGCTAATGGTATGTCTCTGGGGTGTGGAAACAGAGGCTTCACAAAGACATGATGGCGGCGAGGCCATTTCCCACCAACGCGGTTACTGTTAAGGTGCATATAACCACGGACACGTGGAGAGGACACGTAGTGCCTCAAAAACATCCCCCTCCTCCTCCAACAGGGAAAACATTCTTGGCAAATGCCTTTGCATTGGTTCGTCTGGTGGCAGTCCAAGAATTTCACCTTTACCGACACAACAAGAGAGCCCCCCCAACATCCCCCCGCCACGGCCCACTTAATCCTGGCCGCATTCCGAAAACCAACAAAATACAACCGTGCTACTAGGTCCGCAGTCACCACCACATTACCACCAACGCGGTTACTGTTAAGGTGCATATAACCACGGACACGTGGAGAGGACACGTAGTGCCTCAAAAACATCCCCCTCCTCCTCCAACAGGGAAAACATTATTGGCAAATGCCTTTGCATTGGTTCGTCTGGTGGCAGTCCAAGAATTTCACCTTTACCGACACAACAAGAGAGCCCCCCCACCATCCCCCCGCCACGGCCCACTTAATCCTGGCCGCATTCCGAAAACCAACAAAATACAACCGTGCTACTAGGTCCGCAGTCACCACCACATTACCACCAACGCGGTTACTGTTAAGGTACATATTACCATTCTGACTGGGGCATGCAGACACCTTGACAGAATGAATAGTGTGTGGCACATAGGTTCCCCATTGCTATGCCCACGTGTGCAGCTCCTGATGGCGGTGGCACAGGATTCTATTTCTCATTGCTTCTGTACAGCATTGTGGGCTATCGCCCCGCCCCTTTTAAAGAGGGTCGCTGCCTAGCCGTGCCAACCCTCTGCAGTGTGTGCCTGCGGTTCCTCCTCATGGCAGACGCACTTCTAAATAGACATGAGGGTGGTGTGGCATGAGGGCAGCTGAAGGCTGCGCAGGGACACTTTGGTGTGCGCTGTGGGGGGGAGGGGGGGGGCGGTTGGTCAGCATGTAACCCAGGAGAAGTGGCAGCGGAGTGTCATCCAGGCAGTGATTGTGCTTTGTTGTAGCTAGTGTGGTGCTTAGCAAAGGTATGCCATGCTAATGAGGGCTTTTCAGAAGTAAAAGTTGTTGGGAGGGGGGGGGCCCACTCTTGCCCGTATTGTGGCTTAATAGTGGGACCTGTGAACTTGAGATGCAGCCCAACATGTAGCCCCTCGCCTGCCCTATCCGTTTCTGTGTCATTCCCATCACTTTCTTGAATTGCCCAGATTTTCACACATGAAAACCTTAGCGAGCATCGGCGAAATACAAAAATGCTCTGGTCGCCCATTGACTTCAATGGGGTTCGTTATTCGAAACGAACCCTCGAACATCGCGGGAAGTTCGTTTCGAATAACGAACACCCGAACATTTTGGTGTTCGCTCATCTCTAGTATTGACTATACATAGTTTTTCGTTATATAGGTCACCTATTAGTATTAAGTATCGACCCTATTCAACCGTTATGACCCTGTTCAACTGTTACATTGTATAGTGGGGGGTTGTGAACAAATATTGACCCTCCCCTTTAACTTGTGACAAACTGAGAATCATAGTGGGATTGGTACTGGGAGTTAAAGGGTTTTGGGGCGGGAATCTTGCGAGAAGTGCGACTCTTGTATACAAATGATGTCAGGTATGTGCTTCTCATAATCAAGGAAGGCCTTCCTACGCTTGATCGGGGAGTTAAATCACATCACTTATAATTCTACACATGGGGACTATTTAGGGTGACCATTCTAAATTTTGGATCAGGAGGGTTTAGAATACAAACCTGCTCTACATGACTATGTTCTTTTCTAGACAAAACCAGCACTGGCTCTTCAATGGATTGTAACTAACACAGGCAAATGGGCAAAAAACTGTTATGGGAGCAAAAAAACTAAAGGTTAATAGGGTGCAAAGTGGACCTATCTAGAGGGCCAAGTTAAATTGCATTTGTGTGGAGAGCAACATGGTGTACATATTGGTGATCATAATCTTAAACACAACATATTTAGAATTTTTTTCAGTGCATAAGGGTACTATAACCCTCAATTATAACAGGTACATTCAGTACCAATCAGAGAAGAATGATCATATCTTGCCTTAGACGGGACCTCTCATACTGGACACAGAGTTGAACCCCTGGCTCTGTCCCAGGGAGAGGGGAAAAGTTCCTGGCTGCAGATAGAATCATATCCCTTGACTTTGGGTAGTGGAGCTTGAGGATAATGTCTGTCTAGATTTGTGTTGCAGGGTTTGGTCAAGGCTCTATGGATGTGGTCCATTCGGAATAAGTTGATGTCCGTCTGTGGGAGGAAGGCTTGGAATAAATTTAATGCTGCGTCTTTTAGTGCGGTAAAGCATTCGACAAGGCCTCTTATTCTCATGTTAGCTCTCCTAGAATGGTTCTCTAGATCCTCCAGTTTTAGCTCCAGTAACTCCATTTTAGATTGGTTCTCATTGATTCAGGCCTGATCTGCATCTAGAGTAGCAATAACCTCATCAGTCTTTGTCTCGATAAAGATAAGTTGAGATAAATCCCGTACTTCTTTTGAGATTTCGGGCATGCCTGATGAAGTTCCTTTTTGAAAAACAAACTGATATTCTCATATAAGGTTTTCACATCAAGACTTTGGGCAGGGTCCGCATTGTCCTGTAAGTTCGATGGTGTCTCATAATGAGCTGGTGTGGGGGAGGAAGGATCTTGTTCCATCATATTTGTTAGTGACTGTGAACGGAATATGTCTCGATAGTCTGTGTAGAACTGTGAGATGAGGAGTCCCTCTGTTTTCAGTTTTTTGGCATATTTGGGCATCTTCTCCCCCAGCTCAGCTGTACCCTCCCCATTGAGATGCAGCCTGTCCCTATGGTAGAGCATGAAGCCGACAGCAAACTTAGCCCAGTTCTTCAGGAACCTAAACCCCTCTTGCTTATACTGACTCTGGATCCACTTGTTTACCTCCCTAATCTCCTCCTACCTTTCTGGTGTGGCTTAAGGTACAGGTAGTATTTCCGAGAAATGGCAGAGCTTTACCACACAGCCTCTATCCTCCTTAGACTGTTTGACTGGCACTTCCATGGAAAGTCTAAACAATGTATTAAACTAGAAATGGACTTTGTTGGAACTTTTCTAAAATTGCTGCCTTGGATTTCGCCCTCAGCCAGACCACACAATAATGTTAAATGTTCCCTCCTCACCCCTGATCTCCTCATCAAATGGGATAAGATTACTGCAAAAAACATCTTATTCAGAAATAAAGGCCCTCTAACTCCATGAGGGATTAACGGGGTGGTCTGAGTCAGACGACACTAGAATCCACCAGATTTTGAACAGAAATAGGACCCCTTCCTTCACTGAACTTAAAAACCTGCACCCAGAAGTCTCACTCTCATGGTTCTCATACATGCAACTTTCACATTTTCTCAACACCAACATATCCAACTCTGCATTTATAGCTCCACTGATTCCATTTGCGACTCTATTCTCTAAAAATTTGCCTCTGATCAGATGCCTCTCACAAACTTATAGCTGCTTGATCGAGGGTCTATCCTCTCAGGACCCGGTCTTTAGGAATGCATGGGAAGATGGGCTTGCTACAACCATAACATCAGAAGAGTGAAGAAAAGCATTTATACTGTTTCAAAAGTTGCCCATGGCCTGTAAAGTCCAGGAAAAGAATTATAAGCTAATAACAAGGTGGTCTCCATGCACTGCTACATCATGTATATCCATCTATCTCACCAAGCTGCTGGAACTATGCTGCACATGTGGTGGGACTGTCCTTCACTTGGACCATTCTAGAACATAGTGTTCTCCACCAGAACAAAAGTTACCAGACGATCTATTATAGCATCCCCTCAGATTGCCCTCCTCTCCATCCTTCCATGATTCACCCCATCAATAAACAGCATGTGCTGTTATCCCCAGATATTGGAAGACTCCACAAACACCCAGTACCCTTGAATGGATCCAAATAGGTTATCAGTAGAGATGAGCGAGTATACTCGGTAAAGGCAATTGCTCGAGCGAGCATTGCCTTTATCGAGTACCTGCCCGCTCGAGATGAAACGTTCGGGTGCCGGTGCGGGGGAGCGGTGAGCAGCTCCCTGCCCGCTGCTGGCACCCGAACATTTCATCTCGAGCGGGCAGGTACTCGATAAAGGCAATGCTCGCTCGAGCAATTGCCTTTACCGAGTATACTCGCTCATTTATAGTTATCAGGACAGCGCCTCTGCCAATGGTATAAGATAGATTTTGTGAAACGTAAATTTACGGGAAAAGGACTCACCTGGCGTCAATGGCGCAACCTGCCTGAAATGATTAGCTATTACGCCTCAGGTCCAAGTGAACAAGAAGGAGGAGCCAGTGATCAAAGACACACCGTGTTTTGGAGCCATCCAAAGGAGTGTGTTGCAAGTAGAATTCTGAGCTATCTAATATCTCGGGCAAGAACAAGAGAAGTAGTGGTTTAACCTCTTAGTGACGAAGCCTGTTTGCGCCTTAGTGACGGAGCCAAATTTTGGAAATCTGACATGCGTCGTTAAACGTAGCATAACTCCGTAAAGGCTTTACATATCCAAGGGATTCTGACATTGTTTTTTCGCAGCATGTTGTACTTCATTTTGGTTGTAAAAAAAGACCAATATAATTTGTGTATATTTATTAAAAGCGCCAAAATTGGGAAAATTTTGAAAAAATTGTCATTTTTTTTTACATTTTCAACTGTAATATCTCAAATATGTCCAAACATACTGTACAAATTTTTGATAAGATATATATTTCCATCTGTTTACTTTGTTCTGAATGCACATTTGAAAAACTTGTGTTTTTTTTAACCATTTAGATGACGTACAAATTTAACATTACTTTTCAGCATTTTGAGGAACACTTTGTTTTCCTGCACCAAGCCAAGTTTGCAAAGGCTCATGAGTGTCAGAATAATAGATACCCCCCCAAATGACCCCATTTTAAAAACTACACCCCTTAATGTATCCACTGAGGGGTGACATGAGTATTTTGACCCCACCGTTTTTCTTCAGGAATTAATTAAATTTAGAGGAGAAAAAATAAAATTTCATATTTTTGCAAATATGTCATTTTAAAGACATATATTTTTTTCCTATAGTGCCCATGAAAATGAGGATTTATACCCCAAAATGGATACCCCCGTTTCTCCCATGTTCAGAAACATACCCATTGTGGCCCTAATCTTATGTCTGGATGCACAACGGGGCCAAAAATTAAAGGAGTAGTCAGTGTCTTTCAGAACTGAAATTTTGCTTGAAGGCGTTTTAGGCCCCATAGCACTTTTGTAGAGCTCTTGAGCGGCCAAAACCAAAGAGAACCCCCACAAATGACCCCATTTTAAAAACTAGACCCCTTAACGAATTTATCTAGGGGTGTACTACCTATTTTGACCCCACAGTTTTTGAATGAATTCTAGCAAAGCAAAAGGAAAAAATTGTGATTTTCGTTTTTTTGTCAATTCTGTCATTTAAAAACAGCTTTTTTTGTACAGCACACATATGAATGAAGACTTGCACCCCAAAATGGATACCCCTATTTCTCCCGTGTTCAGAGACATACCCATTGTGGCCCTAATCTTATGTCTGGATGCACAATGGGGCCCAAAATGAAAGGAGTAGTCGGTGCTTTTCAGAACATAAATTTTCCTTGAAGGCGTTTTAGGCCCCATAGCACATTTGTAGGCCTCTTGAGCGGCCAAAACCAAAGAGAAGCCCCACAAGTGACCCCATTTTGAAAACTAGACCCATTAACGAATTTATCTAGGGGTGTACTGTGTATTTTTACCCCACAGTTTTTGAATGAATTCAAGCAAAGCAAAGGGGGAAAAAATGTGATTTTCGTTTCTTTGGCAATTCAATCATTTTAAAAACTGCTTTTTTTGTACAGCACACACATGAATGAAGACTTGCACCCCAAAATAAATACCCCTGTTTCTCCCGTGTTTAGAGACATACCCATTGTGGCCCTAATCTTTTGTCTGGATGCACAACGGGGCCCAAAATAAAAGGAGTAATCGGTGGCTTTCAGAACTGAAATTTAGCATGAAAGTGATTTAGGCCCCATTGCCCACTTGTAGAGCCCTTGAACGGCCAAAACCAAAGAGAACCCAAACAAATGATCCCATTTTAAAAACTAGACCCCTTATCGAATTTATCTAGGGGTGTACTGTGTATTTTTACCCTACAATTTTTGAATAAATCTAAACAAAGCAGTAGGAAAAAAATTACAATTTTCATTTTTTTGGCAGTTGTATCAATTTATAAACTTTTTTTTTTGTACAGCACACATAGGAATGAAGACTTTCACCCCAAAATAGATACCCCTGTTTGTATCGTGTTCAGAACCATACCCTTGTGGCCCTAATCTACTTAAAGGACACATGGCTAGGCCTATAATGGAAGGAGCACCTGTTGGATTTCAGGGTACAACGGAATAAATTCCAGGCCCCATCGCCCACTTATAGAGCCATTGAGCATCTAAAACGATAAAGAACCCCCTCAAATGACCCCATTTTAAAAACTAGACCCCTTAACGAATTCATCTAGGGGTGTACTGCGTATTTTGACCCCACAGTATTTGAATGAATCTAAGCAAAGCAGAAGGAAAAAATTACAATTTTCATTTTTTTGGCAATTTTGTCAATTTAAAAACCGTTTTTTTTGTACAGTGTACATATGAATGAAGACATTCACCCCAAAATGGATACCCCCATTTGTCCCGTGTTCAGAAACATTCCCGTTGTGGCCCTAATCTAATTATAGGACACATGGCAAGGCCTATAATGGAGGGAACACCCGTTGGATTGCAGGGCACAACTGAATAAATTCCGGGCCCCATTGCCCACTTGTACGGAATAAAAATTGACACCTTAAAAAATCCTCCCCCCCACACACTCAGACACTCCGCACCCTTTTCGGCGTTCCCCAAATCTTAGATAAAAGTAATAATGTGAACTGTGTAGTATTTCCGAAGACAGAGGTAACTACGGAGGCTGGCTGGGATGGGCCCATGGGGCAATAAAACCGTATATCCCCCCCTCCTCTCATGCTTTTTGGGGGTATTTCGTGACCTCAGTAGCGGGTATGGGGTGTAAAAAGTGGCACTCTGTGAGTCTCCGTAAGCCTGCTGAGGTGCGGCGGTCTCGTACAGAAGATGCTCAACAAGCTGCTCTTGGAACTGTAGGAAGGCAAGCATTCCAGGGGCTTCTTGTAAATTACGTATTACAGGTAGCGATCTGAATAACGCCAGGCTCACACGGCCGTAGGTGGAATCCGCTTGCGGAGGCCCACAGCGGATTTCAGCTGTGAGCCGGCCATGACCCTGCGTACGGCCATGTAATGTACTGCGCATAACTGCCTACTCACACAGGCGGTCATGCGCAGTACATTTTTTTTTGTTGTTTGTATTTCCCGCACCGTCACTTAGCGATGACGTGGGTACCCGCAGCCCGTATACAACGTAGTTGCGTATGGGCAGCGAGTATATCCGCGACCACGGAGCACAATGGGCTCTATGCTGCGGATATCCGCGGTAAAATAGAACATGATGCGTTCTCTTTTCTGCGAGTGGATTACACAATTCCGACCCACTAATGTGAGCAGAACTGTGTAATCCAATGCGATTGATCTGCATATTACCGCGGATCAGACGCATGCAGAATCCGTAATTCCTATCCGGTCATGTGAGACCGGCCAAAGCTAGATCGCTACCTTTTTTCACGTGACCGGGGACCGCTCAACGAGGCCACTCGTCACTGCTCCAGGCTCTCGGCGACCGTTGGTCGCTGGGAGCAAGGAGATTTTAAATTTCATGTGCTCCCTGACTCCTGCGCATGTGTCCGGTATTTTGCTGGCGGTCGCATGCGCAGAATACAGGAAAGTTCACGCATGAGGATCGCGTCGGGGTGCAAATACGGAAGCCTCCGTTAAAAAGATCGCATCGGTGAGGGGAGATGAAGCTTCACCTTTTTTTTTAACTTTTACGTGATCGCCATTATCCATTGAATAACGGCGAACACGTGACCAGGAACCGCTCACCGCGGCCCCCCGTGAAATCTCCAGGCTCTCGGCTAAATTTTGTAGCCAGGAGCAGGGAGATTTTAAATTACGCTGGCAATCCACAGCTTTTGCGCATGCGTCCGCCACTTTGGCGACGGGCGCGTGCACAGAAGCTGGGGTAAGGTCCGCGTATAAATCCGCGGGCCTTAGGTACGTCATTTCATCCTCCCTCACGGATATGATCCGTGGGGGGTGATGAGATGTAAGATTTTTTAACTTTTTTAAAACTTTTTAAAACTTTTTTTTTTTTTACACTTTTTTTTTACTTTACATGATCACTGTCATCCATTGGATGACAGTGATCATGTCCCTGGTGACATCCCTCTGCTCCGGGCTACACATGGCAGCCTGGAGCAGAGGAATTTTAAATTTCCCGGTGCTCGAGCCCCTCTGTGCACGCGCCCGATGTCAATCATCGGGCGCACATGCGCAGAGGGGGACTTCGGGTCCCAGAACATCGGGACACCACTGAGGACCGGGGGTGAATATTTTCACCTCCCCTCATGGATCTGATCCATGAGGGGAGGTGAAACGGACACTTTTTTAAAAACTTTTTTAAACTTTTTCGCGATCGCCGCTATCCAATGAATAGCATCGATCGCGGGCCCGGTAACACCTCCTGGCTCCCGGCTACCTTCAGGAGCCGGGAGCCAGGAGATTTTGAACTTGCCGGGGGCTCCCGGGCTTCTGCGCATGCGAGTGACGTCATCGTCTGGCGCGCATGCGCAGAAGACTGCCGGCGGGTCCGGGGGGGATCAGATTCATCGGGGGCAGCGCGGAGAAGGCAGGTGAGCATTTTCAGCTGCCCTGATGGATCCAATCCATCAGGGCAGCTCAATCTTTACTTTTTTTCACACTTTTATTTACTTTTTTGCCATCGGCGCTACCCATTGGATAGTGCCGATCGCAATGCCAGGGGGACTGCCCGCATCCTGGGATGACAGCTCCATGCTGTCGGCTACCTGCGGGCACCGACAGCATGGAGCTGTCACGTCCTCAGGCAAGTGGGCATTAATCCAAAGAGGACGCATAAAACTACGTCCTCTAGGATTAAAGACCACTTTCTGAGGACGTAGTTTCCCGATGGGGCAGTCGTTAAGAGGTTAAGAAAAGTTCTCCTGTGCTCAGGGTTCAAATTGACCAGTATTATGACGTTGAAGTGACACTTACTTAAGAGAGGGGGTCCGGGTGGATACTCATAGACACCCCCCTTACAAAGTCTAAAGTGACGGTGATATAAATAGATAGTGGAGGAGTCCAGACAAAAAAGGATATGAATAAAATCAAATTTATTGGTAAAACCAGCACATAGTTGCAGACACATAGAGATAAAAAGGTCAGACGCAACATGTTTCGGAGTCTATAATAACTCCTTTCTAGGGTACCTCCCAATTCCATCCTCTGATAGGTGTCTGCTATTTTTTGTTACATTTTATTTATTTATTTTATTCCTCTCCCTCAACCACGCTCTCCTCACTCTTTCTTTCTCTGGCTACTTTCTGATAAATTTTACTTCTAAGTTAACAATACTAAACCTACTTAGAGTTCAATATGGTTACTTTAAAATCTGGAAGTAAGTTACTAACTCCTTTTAGGATGTTAACGGGATGCTTAGTTATCTCTCTAATTTTAATAACCACCGAAAAAACGATCCATAGATCATGCAATGTGAAAGTTAAAATTGCTGATTTCATAAGTTCTAGGAAATTTTTCCCATCCTTTGGCAGTATCATGAAAAAATTAATAAGAAATGTATAAAATATGTTTTGAAATTACATAAGAAAATGTTAAGGTTACCGTTTTTACACATTTATATGGTCCTGCAAGACCGTTCTGCTATTGCTTATTTTATAATATTCGCAAAACATTTATAAAAACTGATTAAACATAAAATAACACATAACATGTGAACAGAAGCAATTAAAGTAGAACACCCTCCACTTTGAAAGTATATAAGAAAGTTGAAGAACTTTTATATTCTCCAATAATTAAGCTTTATTCACATAAAACCAAACACCCCTTTCACAGATTAAACATTATTATTGTAGTAAAAGTGAACATCTGTAAAAAAAAAAAAAAGTTTCCGTCTAAAAGAGTCCCAAGTAGCTATGCATAGACCTACCTCGGCTTTGAATAGAACAAAAATGTACAAATCCAACAACAATGCAGTAATTTAATACAATGCACAACGTGTATAATGAGGGTGACTATAGTAAATAACACAGCATGAAGGCCAAGACAAACAAACAAACTTAACTCAGTTTGGACCTATCTTTCTAGTGGATTTGCGCGTGCACCGATGTATTTAAGCCCTAACAAAAAAAAAGCTAAACCATTGATGGGTCAGAATGAAACCATCTAATCTGAAGACCCCATACATTTCATTAGCGATACAAATGAGGTCTTCACAGGGTCAGCCAGGGCTCTTGGACTACAGAGTCATAGTAAGCTCTATATCTGCCCCACCCATGATTTAACTAATTCGGGACACTTCTCACACACAAACAATTTTATGGGGAATGCAATATATACGTACATGTGAACTTGCCCTTTTTGTATATGTAACATGTACTCGATCCCATCAAGAACATCATTGACCAGATGTAAACATGCGAGGTTTGTTCAGGTGGATGAAGCACATCTAATTTCTTCACTTTCTTTGGAACAATTAGTTCCTCTCAAAGGGATCTCCGTTGATGTCCAGGTGAAAGGCTTCGTGGCTGATGTTTCTGCGACGCTCAAGTACAAGAATGAGGAGGAGAAGGCACTGGAGGCCATCTTTGTGTTCCCCATGGATGAAGACTCCGCTGTCTACACCTTTGAGGCCACAGTGGGGGGAAAGACCATCGTAGCCGATCTCCAGGAAAAGAAAAAGGTAAATTCTTGGTGTTTCTGAACTTATAACCTTGACAAACAAAGCTCATGTTTGAACTAGAGCCCTATGGTTCTGAGAAGCATGGTGTAGGCTTAAAGTAAACCATGAAAATTGCTTTGCAAATGAAATTAATTGTCAAGGACTCGTATGTTATCAGGGATCTAGGCTGCAAATAAATTGGTCAGTATTTAAGTTCAGACTGCTGCTATTGATGAAATTGTTTCATGCACAAGGTGAACAATTGGGCAGAAAATCATGTACTGGTTGATCCTCACACGGTTATACCACGTAGAGAGAAAATATCTGCTTTCTGCTGAACCACATGACCCGGGTATAACGGAGTTGTCGCTGCTATGACCTTCCCTTACCATTTCCCCACCTACCATTCGCCGCACAAACCACCGACACCATCTGTTGGATAAATTTGGCCACAGCAGCCATTTTATTATCACAAACAACATTAATACATTTAAACTTATTTCACCCCCCAACCTCAATAATAACAATATCCCTCAAATGTAAACCTGGAAGAGGACCTTGGAGCCCACCCCCTGTCTCTACCACATCCTGCCGCCTCACACCAACAAGCGGATAGCTGTCCCGGCCACCCGCCGCAACTTGGCTGACTCAGGCGACGCTATCCCCGAACCTTTTCTAACTTTTCCTCCCGCCGCAGGTCGGCAGACTCGGGAGACCGACGACACTCTCCCTTAACCTCCGGCCGCCGTCTCTTACCGACCCCGAGGCCGGCTAGCCACCCCTGGCTAGCCTCTCCCCCCGACTATCAGGGCTCCGCCCTGTAACCCCAGAGGCGACAGGCCACAAATTACGGCAAAGGAGGGGAAAAGGGGGCTATGTAGCCCCTGCCATTCCCCCACTACCTTCTATACGGGCTCCAAGGATCCCTCTCCCTCCCCCGCTGTTATGACAAGATCTCCTTCTCCTGACCCCCACCTCCCCCCTCTTGCTTCCTCTAGGGCGGGCGGGCGGGTGGGACTCTTTTGCTTGCTTCTCCTCTTCTTTTCGCTGCTCTGGGCCTCTCCCGTGCTTCTGCTCCTTTTATAGTACCTCCCGGTTGAGGCCCCGCCCCCTCCCAGAAACCACTGCGCCCGATGACGCCTCTCCTCCCCGTTAACCCTTTCATGCCTGCCTACCGCCCTGCGGGCTTCCGGCTCCGGCGGTTCTTGACCCGGGTATAACGGAGTTGTCGCTGCTATGACCTTCCCTTACCATTTCCCCACCTACCATTCGCCGCACAAACCACCGACACCATCTGTTGGATAAATTTGGCCACAGCAGCCATTTTATTATCACAAACAACATTAATACATTTAAACTTATTTCACCCCCCAACCTCAATAATAACAATATCCCTCAAATGTAAACCTGGAAGAGGACCTTGGAGCCCACCCCCTGTCTCTACCACATCCTGCCGCCTCACACCAACAAGGGGATAGCTGTCCCGGCCACCCGCCGCAACTTGGCTGACTCAGGCGACGCTATCCCCGAACCTTTTCTAACTTTTCCTCCCGCCGCAGGTCGGCAGACTCGGGAGACCGACGACACTCTCCCTTAACCTCCGGCCGCCGTTTCTTACCGACCCCGAGGCCGGCTAGCCACCCCTGGCTAGCCTCTCCCCCCGACTATCAGGGCTCCGCCCTGTAACCCCGGAGGCGACAGGCCACAAATTACGGCAAAGGAGGGGAAAAGGGGGCTATGTAGCCCCTGCCATTCCCCCACTACCTTCTATACGGGCTCCAAGGATCCCTCTCCCTCCCCCGCCACAGCAAGCGAGGCTCGACCCCCTTGAGCCTGCGCCGCCCTCCACACCAACAGCGCGCGCTCAATGCCCTCTTGCAAGCCCTCCATCCATAAGTCCATCCCGATCTCATTCAGATGGACGCCATCTGGCCTCCAATAGTTGCCAATACCTTTCTCCAGGTCTATGTGCCGCACCGATATTCCCCCTTTTTCCCCCACAAATCGCGAGACTTCTTTATTTAGCTTCACTCTCGCTCTGTTTTGGCCCTTTTCTGAAAGCGCCCCCCTCCACACTTTCCTCGGCACCACTTCGGACCAAACCACCACTACACCCGGGTATGACGCTTGTAACCTAAGGAAGTCATACCGAATGTCCCTCGATAGGTCCCTAAATCTCCTCTTTCCCAAGTCATTCCCCCCCGCATGTATCACCAATACGTCCGGTGCCCTATCCCATCTCACCCTCCTTTCCACCTCCTCTAAAACAGTGCCCCACGACAAGCCTCTAATCCCCAACCACCTAATTAGTGCTTCACTCTTCGGGAACCTTAATTGTCTACCGTTGGCCCGCACCCCCGCTCTCTCCGCCCCCCAGAATACATATGAATGGCCCAAGATCCATACTAAGGCTGGGTGACCATCTGCAAAACAAAAACAACGATACAATTTGTTAACAACTGCCCCTATATGTCCCCCCCCCCCCCCCCCACCCCTAGGCTTAAAGCAGGTGGGGGCGTACATAGGATTCAAAACGTCCTGACTCCCAACGACCTATTCTCTTTATCGCCTCCACTCCCATGCCCCTTACTGACGCCTCCGTTGCTGCTCCCACCCTAAATGAGTGTGTCCCAAACTGCTCTTTGTCAAACCCCGCTACCCCCAATGCCTGCTTAAATATTGCTATGAATTGAAAACGGGATAAGAATTGGCCATTCTCATGGCGCAACAAGGGGCCTGACCGAGATTCTAACCCTCCACTATACTGCTCCCATGTCCTCCTAGGGCACATAAAGGCCCCTGGCACCTCGCCTAGCTGGATTACCTGTCCCCGGCCCTGCTGGTCCGTCTTAGATCGACGAATCCGCAACTCCAACCTCCCTTCTATCACCCTTACGTCCCCTACCTGCAACCCGTCCCCGGAAGTCCTGCTGGGAGACACCAACTCATTTATCCTAAATGCCCCGAAAAATGCCAGTGAAAAGGCTACCCTGAACAACCGCCTCTCAGACTCACTCCCGCACACAATGTCCAATGCTCTACCCAATTTCTCCAAGACGTCAAAGGAAACCGGCCGCCTAGTGTCTAAACTCCCCCTACCTTTCCTTAAACCCTTTACTGCCTGTTTTACCAAAAAATTTTTTGTCACATCCCCCACCCCCCTTAACTTAAAACCAAATGCTATACCCGCTATAAATTGATTAACTTGTGCCACTGACCTCCCCAATTCCGCGCTTCTCCCCAACCAGCTCAACAGCAGGCCTACTGTATCGTCCTCTGAATGTGCCCCCCCCCTTTCCTCAACCATTCCTCCCACTCCCGCCATGCTGCGCCATACGCTGCCCTAGTTCGCCGAGCCAGTGACCGCTCTATCAGGCCCCCCACTGCTCGCTTACCACGTTCCAGATTTGATCCGGGCATTCTCTCCCCACCAGCTGTGCACCCGGCGCCAGTGTCCGGAACCGCTCCCACTGAAACCGAGAGAGAGCATCCGCAATTGAATTTTCGACACCTGGAACGTGAGCCGCCACTACCCACATATTCAATGACAATGCTTGGAGCACTAACTGACGCAGCAAGTTTACCACAGGGGGGGATGATGCCGAAAGGCTGTTAATTACCTGCACCACCCCCATGTTATCGCAGTGGAATTTTACTTTTTTATCACGGAAGTGGTCACCCCACAGCGTGATGGCCACCACTATTGGGAATAGCTCCAATAGCACTAAGTTCCGTACCAATCCTTGTTGCTTCCACCGCTCCGGCCATTCCCCCGCGCACCATCTACCCTGAAAATAGGCCCCGAACCCTGCACTCCCTGCCGCATCAGTATATAGCTCCCAGTCCACATTATTGCTGACCTCACCTATGATTACCGACCTGCCATTATATTTTTCAAGGAAGGTGGACCACACTGCAAGATCTGCCTTGTGACTGGCCCCCAAACGGATAAAATGGTGTGGTGCGCGAATCCCCGCCATTGCTGACGCCAACCGTCTACAAAACACCCGGCCCATGGGCATGATCCTGCAGGCAAAGTTCAGCTTGCCTAACAGTGACTGCAGCCCCCTTAGCGTGATCTTTTTTCCTCTCTGCGCCGCGCGTACTTACTCTCGTAAGTCACACAACTTATTTTCTGGTAAACGACACACCATTGCCACTGAATCAATGGTGATGCCCAGAAAACTTAGACATGTAGTGGGCCCCTCCGTCTTGTCGGGTGCTAACGGCACCCCGAACCGCCTCGCCACCCACTGTAAGGTGCCCAGCAAGTTCGCACAAACAGGCGATCCCCCGGGCCCCACACACAAAAAATCATCCAGGTAATGAATGATCGACTGCACAGCCGCCGTATCCTTCACCACCCATTCTACAAATGAACTAAATGCTTCGAAGTATGCACATGAGATGGAACATCCCATGGGTAAACAACGATCTGCAAAATAACTCCCTTCCCAAAAAACACCCCAACAACCTAACGCTTTCCTGTGCTACCGGGAGCAGGCGAAAAGCCGACTCAACGTCAGCCTTCGCCATCAATGCTCCTTTCCCGTACTTTCTAATCCACTGAAGCGCCGCATCGAACGACGTATACACCACCGAACATAGCTCAGGGTCTATTCCGTCGTTCACTGATGCGCCCCTTGGATACGATAAGTGGTGAATCAGCCGGAATTTATTCGGCTCCTTCTTTGGAACCACTCCCAAAGGAGACACCACGAAATCTTGCACCGGCGGTTCTTTAAACGGCCCCGCCATGCGCCCCAAACTCACTTCCTTTTTTAACTTCTCCGTCACCACCCCAGGATAATCTAACGCCGATCGCAAGTTTTTCAACGAAAAGGGGACCCCATGTAACGGGGGCGGGATGTGAAAACCATCCCTAAAACCCCTAAAAAGCAACTCCGCCTTCTCTCTATCAGGGTATCTATTTAGATGAGGTACCATCTCTTCCAGAATCACCGGGGTCATCCCTTTTTGTAAAACCGCCGGGACCCTTTCCTTTCCCTTTTTTGAAACATTTCGACGCCCCGTGGGACCCTGCGCTACAATGGGAGCAGGCATGGCGAAACTTGCAGGTTGCACCGAACTTGCACTGCCCCTCATTGTATTGCCAACAGTACCCAGGCCTACTTCCCCCCGCTGAGCTCCCCTGACCCCCTGCCGAACTAGAGGCCAGGCCGAACGACCCGGCACCGCCCTGAAAGGGCTGTCCAAATCGCGCGGGGGCCATTACTCTCAACCATAATCCAATGTCTTTGTGCTCCCATCTGATAGATGGGCGCACCGCCTTACGCTGCCTGAACTGCTCATCATAGCGCAGCCAGGTCTGCCCCCCGTATACCCTATATGCCTCACCTATTGAGTCCATATAGCAAAAAAGGCCGGAACAATTTTCCGGCGCTTTTTCGCCTATCACGCTCGCTAAAATGGCAAACGCCTGCAGCCAATTAGCGAACGTCTGGGGGATCAGGCGCCATCTCCTCTTCTCCTCCTCCTCTTTCTTAAACTCCGTTCTTTTCCCCTTGTCCAAATTGAATTTTTCCAAGGGGAGGAGGGAGAATATCTCAACATATTCATCCTTCCAAATCTTTTCCCTCACCTCTTTTTTGAGATGGGCCCCCAGCGGTCCCTCAAAGCAGACGTATACTTCGCCTTTTGCTTTGTCATCTAGCCGTATACCCTCCCCATCCTTTTCTGTCTGTACCGCCACTGTAACCCCTGCTGCTGCCCCTACCTCCGTGGTACCCCCCATGGCCCCCGCTTGGAGGCTTTCCCCGGTGACTTGTGAGGCCCCTACGGGCCCCCGCTCCGCCAACGGGGGGGTTGCATGGATCCCATCGCCTGTCCTACCCCAGTCCCCCCAGCAAGCGGTCCTACCATGCTGGATGACGCACTGCACGGCGAGCTCCATGCTGCGACAGGCGACGGGTTGTGGCCCCCCCCCCCTGCCTTCTCAAGAAATCTAACATAAGCCCCAGCAATGCACCTGCCTCGCCGCCTACCCCCGGTGTGGTTCCTGTCGCTGCGCTACCCCCCGCCACTTGCGCAACGCTATTCCCCACATGCGCTGCGCGGCTAACATTGCTGGACATACTGTACAAAGAGCTTAACTCACCTGGCTGCGTAGGGGCTGTGAACCCACCAGCCGCCGAACCTCCCGATTGATCTCCTTCGCCGTGCTGCGACCGTTCTGCCGGAACCGCAACCGCCTCCGTTCTTCTTGGCCCCGCTTGACCGTGGGTCACCTCTGTCGATGTCCACCACCTTCCTGATGCGCTCGCCGTCAGACCCAGAGATGTTCCAGGCCGCCCCACACCTGACCCGCTGCAAGGCTGCTCTCGTCCTGCAGAGCCGCCACCTCCTCTCCCTCTGCTCTTTGCATTCAGGTTAGCGTTTGGCCCCGCCCCCCTCTCAGCACGGGGCCTCACGCTGTCTGCCGCACTCCTCCGTTTCACGGGAGTTCTCCCCGCCTTGCTCCCCCTGCCTGTCGGTGTTGCCGGGGGGAGCCTACTACGCGGGGGGGCCGGGGAGAGACTCCGCATCCTCTGCCTGCGTGAGGGACCGTGCTCGGGGCTCAATCTCTCTGGCGCACGGGCCCTCCGCGGCCTAAGCTCTTTTGCGTGCCCCGCTGGTGCTGCCGCCGCCGGCCCCGCACCCCTGGTTGACCTCCTTCCTTCCACCCGATCTGCTTCCGCCATCTCCGCGTTTCCTGCCGCCACTTCTTGTGTTGCTGCCGCTGCCACGTTGGTATCAATCGCTGAGGATCCTGCCGCTGCACCGAGCGCTTCGTCCGAAAGCTCTAAGAGCCACTCCAGACCCCTTTCTTCTGCCGCTGCCCGGATTCTGGAAAGGACCGCCTCCATCTCTTCAGGTACTGCGATCTTCGGGCGCTTCCTTGCTGCTTTCGCTGCTGGCTCTCCTCTTCTTCCTGCTTCACTGCTCAGGACGGAGTCTTCCTGCTCTGCCGCTGTCCGGGGTCCCACGTGACTTCCGGTGCTTCGGGTAAGCCGCGCGTCCTCTGCCCTCTTCGCCGTCTGCCGATCGCCGCCCCGGCTTGCTCTTCTCACCGCTCTTCACCCGCCGCCTTCAGCCGCTGATCCCGCTTCTCCGTCACTCCTTCCGCACCTGCCGTTCCTGCTGCCGACTCGCCGCTCCTGCTTCAGCGCTCGCCGACCCTCTTCCGCGCTCGCCGCTCCTCTTCAGCGCTCGCCGCTCCACTTCAGCGCTCGCCGCCCTTCTTCAGCGCTTGCCGCTTCCCTTTCGCACTCGCCGCTCCTCTTCAGCGCACGCCGCTCCTCTTCAGCGCTCGCCGCTCCTCTTCAGCGCTCGCCGCTCCTCTTCAGCGCTCCCGATGCTCGCTCTTTGCTTCGTGCTCTTTTGCTTGCTTCTCCTCTTCTTTTCGCCGCTCTGGGCCTCTCCCGTGCTTCTGCTCCTTTTATAGTACCTCCCGGTTGAGGCCCCGCCCCCTCCCAGAAACCACTGCACCCGATGACGCCTCTCCTCCCCGTTAACCCTTTCATGCCTGCCTCCCGCCTACCGCCCTGCGGGCTTCCGGCTCCGGCGGTTCTTAAGGTAAGGCCTCATGTCCACAGGCGGATTGGTTTCCACATGCAGATTTCTGTAGCGGAAGACCTCTGGAAACTATTTGCAGGAGATCACGGATATAATGGTTTTTCCACATGGAGATACTCGAAAGCACTGCGCAACCCCACCTCCCAGCCTTTTCCCCACCTCCCTAATTCATTTTAACCTTCAAATCTGCAGTGCATTCGCAATTGTATTTGTGTATGTACTGCGGATTGTCCGCACCCATTGACTTTTATTGAGCCTGTCCACACGGAATCCGCACTGAAATGGAGCATGCTGCGATTTGTTTCCTGCACCAAACAGTCCGCAAATCAAATCTGCATGCTTAAGTTCAATGCTTCCCTATGGGCACTTTGAATTGCGGATCTTTGCACTCTGCAAATCAAATCCACCCGTGAACATTCGACCTAAGTCTGATTCTGCACAAGGTGAAATTGCTGCGGAATTTCCATGTCATTTACAGTAGCAGCAAAGTGTATGAGATTTTGAAAATCTAGTCTACATGTTGCAGAAAACTTCTGCACAAAACCCACACGGAAATTGACATGTAGTGCGGAATTTAATTTTGCAGCATGTCGATTGTATCGTCATTTACTCTGCAAAATTCACTTCTTGTCAATGAAGGGCGGATTCTCCATAAATACTCAATAAACCCTGCAGCAAAATCCGACTCAAATGGTTTGGGTTTTGGGGCAGACTTCCTGATGCTGATTTGCTGCAGAATCTCCGCTGCGGACCTGCCATAAATGTGAACAAGATGCTATATGTCATGGAGAGGGTTGGGTACAACAGGGGGTTAGTACTGTAATTGTGTGACAGGTGTAAATATGCCTTCCCTGTATGTTTGCAGTCTATTCTAGTAGCTGTGTAACCTGTACTGTACTTCTGTATAATTGTAGTGTTACAGTTCTCTGTTTAGATATAAGGAATATACTGTATTAGGGTGACCATATTTTCCCAGGGTCAAAGCGGGCTAGATGGGTGTGGTCAGGGGGCGGGGCTTATCACTCCATATGATTTTACATTTGCAGTTATAAAAAGTACAGGACCGCTTCAAAAAAGACGGAGCAAATTCTGCAGCATTTCTGCATCCAAAAAACAGTCAAAATTCATACCGTCGGTGCAGATTTTGACTGGAAATCAGCCGCGTACCCACAACTGACTTCATACTATGCAGCGCTCCCCTTCACCTTCTC
Organism: Eleutherodactylus coqui; assembly: GCF_035609145.1. Taxonomy (NCBI): domain Eukaryota; kingdom Metazoa; phylum Chordata; class Amphibia; order Anura; family Eleutherodactylidae; genus Eleutherodactylus; species Eleutherodactylus coqui. The sequence goes on along the minus strand of NC_089841.1, from coordinate 69,029,739 downwards.
TGAAGGCTTCCCGCTGTCAGCACTCACCGACTTTCGGTTCCCAGCAGCGTGTAGTGGCCTCACCTGACTAGCAGCGCCACACCTGACCAGGCCGCTGGGAACTGGAAATTGAGAAGCGCTGACAGTGGGAAGCCTACAGAGGAAGTAAGGGGAGTGCCACATAGTATGAAATAAGCTGTGGATATTGACCCCCACAGTAGGCCATCTATGACGAATATACTTACCTCCTCGTCATCAACTTGCAGAACCAAGGAGGAAAGGTCAGGGAATATGGGATGAAAGATCCCATATGCACACACTGCCATCAGTGTGTGCATCCAGCCTCAGTGCCACTGAGTGATTACCAGTCGGGGAGCTGGGGCACCCCGGCTGGTGATCACTTTAATGTTGACCTTTGCATCCAGAAAGTGGAAAAAATGGCTGTTCTGCTTGGGACCCTGGGGAAGGCAGGGACACAGAGTCCCAAAGCGGGACCGTCCCACCTAAATTAGGACATCTGATTACCTTATATTAGTACATGATACATATGACTGTGTGTACTGAGCATGCTCCCACAGCCCAACATGGAAGAATGATCCAGAACTCAGGGGAAGGAAGGGCTTGGTGTTCACAGGAAGGAGCGGCTGTGAGGAGCTGCTCTGGAGATGACAGTTGGTGTGGACCCCATGAGTGTTACCACGGTAGCCTGCTCCAGGCAGGAGTAAGGAATAGGCCCAAGTAGGTAGTAAGAATTTCCTCCAAGAAGCGCTGTGAATGTGCAAGATAGTGAGTGATTGTCTGCCCTCGGGCCTAGTGAGAGGCCTGGAAATACAGTTCAGCAGAGTGAGGTGCAGTACAGGTGCTGCACTGTATATTACAACCATATAACCAACAAAGGGGTTGTCTGGTTACTATTAATGTTTTAAAATTAGGGCCCAATGGATTAAAACATTAAAATAAATGGTACTTGCCTGTCCCCAGCCCTGGCAAAACAGCACTGTAGCCCTGTGATCTCCTGGTCTCTATTAACAGCATAAGTCGGGTGATCCCTATCTGCCGATCAGAGGCCGCAGCATCACTGCCTGTTCTTCTGATCTACAGCGCTCACACCCTGGGCGTCATGGTGCCAGGAGTTACGAACATACAGGCTCCATATCTTATCCTGTGGCACATTTGCCCACAGATATTGCAACTGAGCCTCTCGTTCCTGCACAGTCATAGGCTGCCAAAGCTGCCAAAGCTGGCGTTCCAGTGAGTCCCATTAATACTCAATGAGCAATTAAATGTGTTGACCAGGCAGGCCAAGAAAGCATAGCAACATGACAGAGGAATTTTTATGGAACCCTTGCTTTACGTAAGAGTATTATCCTGCTGAAAAATGCCAGTTGGAAGCCCTACCGTGAAGGCAACACATGTAGCAGCAGGATTTCCAGCACATTTCATTGAGCTGTTATTGTCACTGGACTGCAATGGCTCCCCAGATCATCACACCAGCAGTCAGGGCAGTGTGTCACTCCACAGCTAAGCAGGATTGATGTTCTTACCACGAGGTCTCCATATTTGAACATTTCCGTCGTTGGATACCCAAAAGAACCTGGAATCATTACTAAAGACGATATGGTTGCAGTCCACAGTAGTCTGAGTTACGCATTCATGACACCACTGCAAAGGAAGGTGATGGTGTGGGAGTGCAGATGGCAGGACACATAATGGACACAATGACATCAAATGTCCTTCTGCTAAGTGGCTGGAAATGGTCTGGGTAGAGACAGGGTTCTGAGATCAGTAATTGGTAATCTATAAGTACTACTAAACGTAGTCCAGATTTACATATAAATATATGTTTTTAAGATTAAATAAAGTAAAACAAATAAAAAGTTCTAAGACAAAGTCCTTATTTAGTCATCTGTCTGGCTACTCACTTCTGTGTGAAGGTCATTTGCAGCTTTTGCTCATTCTTTAGGCCTTGTAATCTTCTGAACAAAATATGTGCTTTATGTAAGAAGATTAAGGCAATACAAACAAGAGAGACAAGATGGTGTTCAACTGATAATATAGTTTCTCTTACATAACGATGATGTCACCTGTCTGTGGATGGTGGGCAACAAAACAGTTGGAGCAGCTGTTTCTTGCTAGGTGATCGGACAATCCTTTCCATTGGTGGTCTTTCGAGGGCATCCTGAGCCCTTTTGCCTTATGTGCATGCTTGCACACATCCACTATTCCCAACACCTCCTAAGAGTCTGGACAGAACGGCCCGGGTTGCGAGCAATTTGTTGATACAACTATCCAACTACTCATATTCCAATAATGCACTCCCTCTCTCAAACTGTTAACTGAGGAAACTCCTCTCTGTGTCGTAGAGGTGTCTAGAGGTCAACAAGCTCTGCAGAAGCAGAAAAAGAGGTTCACTACACACAAGTAGCCTCTGTGAGCCTTTCTATAGGCCAGAGGTGGAACTATTTTAAGGCCTCAGGTGATAAGACCGTTCACCTAATCACGCCACAAATCTAATCATTTGCATATCTGCCTGAGATGTAACTGCATACCTAGTTTTGCAGCAAAATGACAACTCCTTCTAGGTACTTGATTTTCTTTATGACAAGGAGTGTATGTGTACTCTACTGTACATAAATAGTTGAGTCGCTTTGAAAATATATTGTGTTACTTGAACTGATTTGGAGTTAAGCTCTGTATTTTAACTTGAAGCCAAAGTTACAATTCTGCTGTTTGCTATTGGAAACAAGACACACCCCAAATGGCTCATCTGAGCTTCCATAATGTGGAACATTTCCTTCATTACGTAACTGGTATAAAGAAACCACTTCCCATAGTGCAAATCTCCAAACAATATCTGTGCAGACACTGAACCAGCAGGGATTGCCACATTCAGCAATCATTATTTAATATATCCTGGATAACAGATCCTGATGTTTTATCTCATAGCCCTCCTTTTCTCTTTCTCTAGGCTCACAAGACCTATGATGAGGCCATCAAACAAGGCCAGCAGGCTTTTCTGCTGGAAGAAGATGAGAGCTCAGCTGATGTTTTCAGCTGCAACGTTGGGAACCTACCGCCTGGTCAAGAGGCTGCAGTGACCTTAAAATATGTGCGGGAGCTTCCAGTCGAGGCAGATGGAGCTGTTCGTTTTGTACTTCCTGCTATACTGAACCCTAGGTACACCCCAAAAGGTAACGCTGTCAAATATCAACTAGGGTTCGAAAAAAGGTTCATGCTTTTTGTTATCCTAGACATACATGCCAATACCATTCAAATGTATCCTGTTTATCACCGAGGCAATAAGTTCCCAATGGGACTGAATATGGATCACCGGTGGGAACCAATAAAGATAAAACATAACTTTCATTAATAAAAGATATTAAAAGAACTGCGTAAATGGATCTATATTATGATTTACTATGCACTAGTATGGAGGTTGGTAGTCGTGGACATATGGAAACTGTAGCGTTACAAGACAGTTGAGCTATAGGCTCTATGAATGCTCGCTATACGCTTATCATAGTCTGCCACTTTAATATAAAGTGTAGTGATTGTGTCACACTATTACACTCAGCGCTGAGTCAAAGCTAGCGGCAGAGAGTGTTCATTAGTTGCACAGAGTTGTCTCGTCTTCTGATAGATATGGCAACCATTCAATACAACTAGATTATATACTAGCTGGCCAGAGCTGTGGGTATAACCACACTCCACTGCTCCTAGGCTAATGATAAGGAAGCCACACACTATTCAAGAGAGGTATATGAATGGTTAATATTCCCCTCGATTGATGTGCTAGTCCACTAAAAAAAAAACAACCAAACACCACTGAAGATAGATAATGTTATTTGTATGGGTCACTGCAATTGTTTGCTATCTTGTGACCTTTTCATACAGATCTTGCTCAATAGGTAGACCTAGTCCATGCAATTGATAATAACGCATGAAGGGTCACTCCTAATAGAAGGGAGGAATGAACAAGTATAGTTTTAAATGTTCATTCTTTCCCCTTTTCCTGACACCACCAACGCGTTTCTGCAATGGGGTAAAGTCACTGCTTCATCAGGGTGGTTTAAACGTACGAGCAGATGCAAGAGCAGCATGGACTAGGTCTACCTATTGAGCAAGATCTGTATGAAAAGGTCACAAGATAGCAAACAATTGCAGTGACCCATACAAATAACATTATCTATCTTCAGTGGTGTTTGGTTTTTTTTTTTTTTTAGTGGACTAGCACATCAATCGAGGGGAATATTAACCATTCATATACCTCTCTTGAATAGTGTGTGGCTTCCTTATCATTAGCCTAGGAGCAGTGGAGTGTGGTTATACCCACAGCTCTGGCCAGCTAGTATATAATCTAGTTGTATTAAATGGTTGCCATATCTATCAGAAGACGAGACAACTCTGTGCAACTAATGAACACTCTCTGCCGCTAGCTTTGACTCAGCGCTGAGTGTAATAGTGTGACACAATCACTACACTTTATATTAAAGTGGCAGACTATGATAAGCGTATAGCGAGCATTCATAGAGCCTATAGCTCAACTGTCTTGTAACGCTACAGTTTCCATATGTCCACGACTACCAACCTCCATACTAGTGCATATTAAATCATAATATAGATCCATTTACGCAGTTCTTTTAATATCTTTTATTAATAAAAGTTACGTTTTATCTTTATTGGTTCCCACCGGTGATCCACAAATGTATCCTGTGAACCATATGACTTTGTCCTAAAAGGATTAGTGAAGATGTGTCAAGGATGATGAAAAATGAGGATTATCAATGCTGACAAAACTCAGTGGTGAATGATCACAAGGATGATGATGATGATGATGATGATAGAAACCAATGATGAGAGGAAGGATGATTGATTTCAGCAATGATGGATGAGTAGGATGATGGTAGTAAATGATGGTGTAAGTATGATCATAGAGGATTATAAATTATGTTGATGGATGATAGAAAATGACAATTAGGAGAGCAGATGATGATACATAAGAAGGATAATTAATTATGGTAATGGTGGATAAATTAGGCATAATACAGTAGATGATGGTCTAAGAATGTCCAAAGATGGTGAAGTTGGATGGTAATATGTGATGGTCCTTGGTGAAACGTATAATAGAAAAGCAGGGTGAAGGCTGGGGAGGCTAGATAATAGTGATGGATGATGATAGATGAGGGGGATAATTGATTTAATCAATCGTGGACAATAGTGATGGAGTAGGTGATGTGCATAGGTGATGATGATGGATGATATGTGGTCTACTGGATGAACGGGGTAATAAAAATGACAATGAACATGGAAAATGAGGCTAGAAGGTAACAATGGTTGATTGCATACAGATGTCATAGTGAATGATGGGTGATGATGGTGGATGATGATACATAGCAATAATCACATTATCTTCTGGTCTATCAGACCAATTTACTTTTCCTGGTTTTCTCCTTTTTCATCATTCCCAAACAGAACATGATGTGAGTGTGACTGCCACCCGTCCACAGGTGCCTATTGAAGAGATCCCATACAGCCTGAGTCTGAGCGCTCATTTCCAGTCTGCTTACGGCATTGCCAAGATAGTATCCAACTGTGATATCAGCCCTGTGGAGTACACTAATGAGGACAAGACCACAGCCAAGGTGTGGACTGGATAAATCTTTAGCAAATGTGTGGCATGATACAAAAAGTAATGCTGTTTTACATTTTTGTTTGTGCTACTATAACCTTAAACTAGGGAAGGGGGAAAGGGCAACAAGAGAGATGAGGGGGGGAGACAGTGGAGATAGAGTTCTGGGATCAAGAAAGGAAAATGGGGGTCGAGTGGAGGGAGGTGTTAGTACAGATAGAACTAACAAAACAGCTAATAGAATCATAAGTAGCATAATGAATACAAAACCGCAACCATATAAACTGTATGGCAATGAATGCAAGAAATCTAATCAGTAAAGTTGGTGAGCTTGAAGTGAGAATGTCTGAAGTAAACTACGATATAGTAGGCATATCGGAAACATGGCTTGATGAAGAATGCGATTGGGCGATGAATTTACAGGGTTGCAACCTCTGGGGACCATGGAAGGGTCCATGGAAAACTGAAAAGGGGAGGTGTATGTCTTTATGTTAAATACTACTTAATCCTGAGACAACAAGAAGATATAAGTGTAGAAGATGAACACATAGAATCTTTATGCATAGAAGTGCAGGGAGGGAAGACTTATAAAATCCTTATGGGAGTTTTTTACAGGCCACATAATATAACAGAAGAAGCTGAATACTTATTACTAAGAGAAATAGAAGAGGTGTCAAACTGAAATGAAGTAATTACTATAGTTTAATAATTACCTAGATATAATTTGGGAAAATGAAACCTGCAGATCTCACAATGGTGATAAGTTCTTGAGAATAATTAAAGATAACTACCTTGCCCAACTTAGGGTGCATTCACACGAACGTATATCGGCTCGGTTTTCACGCCGAGCCGATATACGTCCTCCTCATCTGCAGCAGGGAGGAGCCTGGAAGAGCCAGAAGCAGGAACTGAGGCTCCCGCCCCCTCTCTGCCTCCTCTCCGCCCCTCTGCACTATTTTCAATGAGAGGAGGCGGGACGGGGGCGGGGCTAAGGTCCGTGAATTAGCCCCGCCCCTGCCCCGCCTCTCCCCATTGCAAATAGTGCAGAGAGGTGGAGAGCAGGCAGAGAGGGGGCGGGAGCTCAGTTCTTGCTCCTGGCTCTTCCAGCCCCCCCCCCCCCCGTGCACATGAGGTTGACTTATATCGGCTCGACGTGAAAACCGAGCCGATATACATTCGTGTGAATGCACCCTTATATGGGAGCCAGCTAGAGGAAGGGCCCTTCTGGACTTATTACCCAAAAGAAAGAACAGAATCATGGGGGTGCAGGTTGAGGTACACTTGGGAAATAGTGACCACAATATCATTAACTTCCAGTTGTCATGCAATAGGAAACCTTATCAGCGAGCGACAAAAGAACTGGACTATAGTAAAGCAAAATTTGATCAGCTTAGAATTACTCTCGGCAACATTAAATCGGACAATGTCCTCAAAAATAACAGTACACATGACAAATTGAAGAAGTTAAAAACATCCTAAATACCTCAAGTGAGCAGGTTATACCCTTCAAAAATAAAGAAAACTACGAATAAAAGGAAACCAATGTGGCTCAGAAACACTGTAAGGGTGCCTTTCCACTAGCGTTTTTTTAACGTTGCGTTTTTTTCACGCGATTGTCAATGGGACTTTCTAATGTTAAAAACGCATTGCATAAAAATTGCAAGTTGGTGCTTTGCGATTTTTGTGCAATGCGTTTTTAACTTAGAAAGTCCCATTGACAATCGCGTGAAAAATATCGCTGCGTTAAAAAAATGCTAGTGGAAAGGCACCCTAAGCGTGCCTACCCACTACAGTTCTTTTTCACTGCGAAATTTGCAGCGTTTTTTTTTTCCAGGGATCTATGGGACTTCTTAATGTTAAAATTGCGATCGCGCAAAATCGCAATTTACCATGAAATCGCATGAAAAAGAAAGCATTTAAATTACTAAAACAAGAAGGCAGTAGAGAAGCGCTAAAAACAAATGGGGAAAAAAACAACATATGTAAGGAAAAGATCACAGCTGCCAAGGAGGAGGCAGTGAGACTGATTTCCAAAGAGAGCAAAAATAACCCTAAATAATTTCAATTATATAAATGGTAAAAGGATTTGTACTGAGAGCACTGGCCCTTTAACAAATAATGCAGGAGAAACCAATGAGGATGATGGGGGGGAAGGTGAATCTATTAAGTAGTTTATTCTCAAGTATATTCATGTGAGAAATGTAAAAAGGAACCCCACTAAATATCACCTGCTTAATGCAGGAGGAAGTACACAGCCGGCTAAAAAAGATTAAAATCAACAAATCGCCGTGCCTAGATAGAATCCACCCAAGGGCTCTAAGAGAGTTAAATGACGTGACAGACAAACCGCTATTTCTTATATTTAAAGGGGTTGTCTCACGCCGAAACGTGTTTTTTTTTTTTCAATAGGCCCCCCGTTCGGCGCGAGACAAACACAAGGGATGGGTTAAAAAAAAAAAACGTTTAGTACTTACCCGAATCCCCGCTCTGCGGCGACTTCTTACTTACCTTACCAAGATGGCCACCGGGATCTTCACCCACGATGCACCGCGGGTCTTCTGTGCGGTCCATTGCCGATTCCAGACTCCTGATTGGCTGGAATCGGCACACGTGACGGGGCGGAGCTACGAGGACCAGCTCTCCGGCACGAGCGGCCTCATTCACCACAGAGAAGACCGCACAGCGCAAGCGCGTCTAAAAAAGCAAGAAGACATCAGAATTAGACGGATCCATGGCGACGGGGACGCTAGCAACGGAGCAGGTAAGTGAATAACTTCTGTATGGCTCACAATTAATGCACGATGTATATTACAAAGTGTATTAATATGGCCATACAGAAGTGTATGACCCCACTTGATTTCATGAGACAACCCCTTTAAGATCAGGGTTGTACCACTGGATTGGCGCATTGCCAATGTGGTTCCAATATACAAAAAGGGGTCAAGAAGAGAGCCTGGTAACTACAGGCCAGTAAGTCTCACTTCAATAATTGGAAAAATATTTGAGGGATTTCTGAGAGACGCCACCCTAGAATACCTCAAGGAAAATAATGGTATACCTCCTCATCAGCATGGGTTCATGAGGGATTGATCATGTGAAACCAACTTGTTGAAGTAAGTTCTAGGCTGGGCCTTGGAGAGTCTATTGATCTGGTACATCTAGATTTTTGTAAAGTATTTGACACCATGCTGCATAAAAGGTTAATATGTAAAATGAGACAGCTCGGTCTGGGCGGAAACATGCAGCTGGGTAAACAACTGGCTTGGATATAGAAAACAGAGGGTGGTAATAAATGGTTCGTACTTTGATTGGGCCACCATTGCTAGTGGGGTGCTAGAGTGTTCAGTACTAGGCCCATTCTGTCCAATATATTTATCAATGACCTGATAGAGGGACTGCACAGTAAAATATCAATATTTGCAGACGATACAAAATAATACAAGATAATTAATACAACGGAGGACAATATACGGCTGCAAATGGACCTAGATACTCTGGGGGCTTGGGTATAAAAATGGCAAATGAAGTTCAACGTCGATAAATGTAAGGTTATGCACATGGGCAGGAGAAAGGGATGTCACCAATATACACTAAATGGGGTGCTGCTAGGGAAAAATGATATGGAAAAAGACCTGGGGGTACAAGTTGACTGTAGACTTAATTGGAGCAACCAATGCCAGTCAGCTGCTGTAAAGGCAAATAAAGTTTTGGGGTGCATTAAGAGGTATAGGGGCGAGGGATGAGAATACTGTTCTTCCACTATATAAGGCACTTGTCAGGCCCCACATTGAATACTGTGTACTGTTCTGGACACTGATGCTCAGGGAAGACATTGCAGTGCTTGAGGGGGTTCAAAGAAGGGCAACTAAATTAATCAATGGAATGGGGTGACTGGAATACCCAGAGAGGCAATTGCGATTATTCACCCTAAAAAAAAAAAGATACTTGAGGGGTGACCAAATAACCATGTATAAATACACTAGGGGACAATACAAGGATCTCTCCCATGATCTGTTTATTCCCAGGACTGCAACGGTAACAAGAGGGCATCCTCTACGTTTAGAGGAAAGCAGGTTTCATCACCAACACAGAAGGGGGTTCTTTACTATAAGAGTAGTCAGACTGTGGAATTCTCTGCCTGAGGGCGTGGTAATGGCAAAATCGATGAGTACATGGATTTATACAGCTCTCACTAAACTTAGTCTTCAGATCACTCCTAAGCTCCCTGTAGTGGTGGCTGAAGGCTGATATAAGTTTATCATGCAACTCAGCATCCTACTGATGGCAGCAGGAACACCGAATTCTGTCATGTAATGATATGACTGTGAAGGAAAACAGAATTATAGATCTATTTACTCTAGTTACTGCCAAAAGAATAGAAACACTTTATGAATGAGATTCCAAAATTAAAATCTCAACATCTTCCGACTTATTAAACTGATATACATTTGTAATTTTTTTCTCTGCTCATAAAAGTGCAGAGGAGTCTTACAAGTAAGCAAGTACTAACTATTAAGCTGCAGTGTGTCCAGGCAGATACTGAACTCATTCTTTATGTTACCAGGATAGTGATTACTCTGGGATAAACTGACCCAGCATGGACCATGGCTGCAGTTATATGGACACTATGGCAGGCTCCTAGTTAAACTTGAGTGGGTTCAAAGGTGGAGCGGACTACAATATCCACAGCAGTTATCAAAATTACAGTGATATAGATTAGAAAAGAGACGGCCAAGGGGCGACCTAATAACTATGTATAAGTATACTGTATCTGGGATCAATACAAAGATCTCTCCCGTCACCATTTCTACTCAGGACTGTAGCTATAAGGCTTCATTTAGAATGCATCTTGCAGCCCGTCTATGGCGTTCATCCCAGGGTTCTGTCTGAAATGCTAAAATCGCATTCAGATGGAACCACAGGTTTACATAACTAAAGAGAGTTTTTGTATGTGTTTTAGCAGGTTTCTGTTAGTTTCCAGCATTCGGTAGCTACTGTAGTTGGCTTTATCATAGGAACATTATAACATGTAATATTATAAGAGAACTGCATATCTCTAGTAGTGAATGTGATTTATTTTATGGTGTGTCTTCAAATATTTCCAGGTATCACTGGCTGAGGGACACAAGTTTCAGCGTGACGTTGAGCTCCTTGCTTATTACTCAGGGATAAACAAACCAAGTGTGACTGTGGAGGCCGGGCAGGTATCTTCTGATGCTGCCAAGGAGCCAGAACCATCAGGTGACTCATATGCATTGTACCATGACCCTATTCTGCCCTAAATGCTATTTTCTACGAGGGTGAAATTCTGTTCCAGATGTCGGTCGAGATCCCTGAAAATGAGATTCGGATGGAACCCTGGGAAAAAAACCATATACTTGCATTTGTCACACGAAGACCAATAAGATCCACTTTTGATAAAGTTCCCATTATATTAAAATATGTTGTATTTAAAGGATAGAACAGCATAGCTGATTACATTATTCAATCCTCCAAATATAATGCAAACAAATGGAAACATTGTGAAATGGAGACCTAATTGGTTGTCTTCGTTGGACAAATGAAATTCTTTGGTTCTTTCCAGGGATTCTATCTGAATCCTGTTTTCAGGAATTTAGAAGAAAGCCAGAGACAAAACCTCTGGACATGACGAGAGCCCAGGATTAGAAACACAAGTTAATATTCGTGTAGATATGATAGCTTTTACTGGATAACAAAATAAAAGGAATGATGATACTATCATCAGCTGGTTTGGCAAACTTTCTAGCAAGGTAAACAATTGTTGCTCCTCAGTCCAAGTGCTGAAAGTAGCAGATTGTCATTTATCGTATCTAAAATTCCTAAAACGATGACATCAGCCAATCAAATCTCCCTTCAGAGCATCCAATGCATGATGTAGGAGTACTAAGTTGCTGAAACAAGTTTTTAATTCTATTTTCAGGATGAAGGGTGTACTGTACAGACAGATCTTCTACAGCTAGATTGGGATGTGTTATTAGTGCTAAACCCAGTCATCACTTAGGGAATTGTATTGATCTTGATCTCCTTTATGGACAAAAGCTATGTTCTTTCGTGAACCACAAATCCAAGTCATACCTTTAACATCAACCATTGCACCCTCACTATTTGGTTGTGGCACTAGCTCAGTGCTAGCAAACCCGTAACTAGCTTTTGGTGGAAAGGGACATTGCCTTATATAGTCTCTGCCACCAGGTCCAGCTAAGTAACACTACAAACCTATGCCTATGTATTCGTATGCTGTTGTGAAGCAATCAACATGAAACTCCTCACCAATAAGGGCATCTGAGGCTCGACCTCCTCAGCACCATATTGGTTGGGCATAGCCATTGCACCAGAGAACCTCAAAGGCATTACAAATGATCAGTAATCAAGCACAGGATGTCAGCACAGAACAGTATTGTCTTACTCTCTTGACCTGCAGAGAATTGCCATGCGACCAGAGGTCCTGCAGCAGTACAGATCCTGGCAAATATACAATCATGAAACAAGATAGTTTAATAATAATAATCTTTATTTGTATAGCACCAACTTATTCCGCAGCGTTTTCAGGCATGGGATAAATGCAAAACAATACAACAATTACAATGTGAGGTACATTTGGTTTGAAACAAATGGGTCGGCGGTGGTACATGAGGTGCAAGGAGGTGAGGGGGGTGGGTAGGAGCGAGGCATGGGGAACACAGGCAGTAGGGAATTTCATGTGGAAATCAGTTATTAGAAGGCAAACGGGGAAGAGGCGGTAAGGAGGTGCTAGGGTAGAGGTCGTATGCGATAGGCAGGGTGGAAGGTGTGGGGAGCCATAGGGAGGGGTGGGGGACTAGGTCAGGGGATTCAGTATGCTTCCCTGAAGAGGTGCGTTTTTAAGGCACGTCTGAAATTTCATCGGAAATTATCCGGATGCCTTGGGGTAGAGTGTTCAAGAGGATGGGTGCTGCTCTGGTGAAGTTCGTATTACAGGGGTGTTTAGTCTGAGTGTGTTAGCTGATCGGAGTGAGCGGGGTGGGTGGTGTACTGACAGGAGGGAGGCGATGTATGGTGGCGCGGCGCCATGTAGAGCTTTGTGAGTGAGGTAGAGGAATTTAAATTTAGTTCTGCAGTGGATGAGCAGCCAATGCAGTAACTGGCATAGTGCAGAGGCGGCTGAGTAACGGCTGGATAGAAAAATGAGCCTAACTGCCGCATTTAGTATAGATTGGAGTTGAGCAAGTCTAGAGTGGGGGAGGCCGATGAGTAGCGAGTTGCAGTGGTCAAGCCTGGAGTGGATGAGGGCAACCACGAGTGTCTTTAGCGTGTCTGTGGTGAGGAACGGCCGTATTTTAGCAATATTTCTGAGGTGCATGTGGCATGTTTGGGCCAGAGATTGGATATGGGGGATAAAGGAGAGGTCAGAGTCCAGTGTGACCCCAAGGCAGCGGGCATGCCGTTGGGAGGTTGTTTTATTCAAATGGTGGCTTTTATGCCAATTACAACTTTTATAATGAAGAAAGCCTGGAAACAATCAGTATGCCAACAAATATCCCTACAACAACCTATCACAGATGTCCTCAACTTTACAGACTGAACTTTTTTTCACAGAAAGCATGAGATGTTCAAGGAGCTGTTTTGAAATGTTTTCCCTTATTAATGTGGTTTCTGAAAGAGACTGTCGTTTTTCAAAACTAACTTTCATATACTTTAATGGAGAATGACTACAAAGAGGATCTCTCACTCGGGAGGACCCGTCCTGCCTTGTATTACATGGACAACTCAATGATGTGAACATATACTGTATAATGCTTAGTTCCCATAAGGTGGCGCTGTAGCAAAAGTGAACACCAATTGCCAGGTTTCCACTTAGATTTCAGTTAATTGTTGGAGGTCACAGGAGCAGGAGACTTTGTGATTAGCTTGTTGTCATAGGTTCCTTCAAACTTGTAAAGATTGCCCAAAGCAGGCTACTTTAATTTTAATGGTTTTATTGACAGGACATGCCAAAACACATGACATTCCTCCTATATTTCCGCATTTGAATATGTCCATACATGAAGACTGTGCCTTGTTTCTTCTGTTGTACGCAACTAATTGATTTCTTGTTTCCCTATTCTGTAGGATCTTTGATCACCGAGTCTGTTGCCATGTTGAACTTTTATCCCAGTTTCCCAGCTGGACAGGAACAGACAAACTGTGGGGAATTTATCTTTGTGGTGGACCGGTCTGGGAGTATGGAGTGTCCAATGAACTCAGAGCCAAATGCGCCACAACGTATTCAAAGTGCTAAGGTTGGTGAGCTGATTCCAGGGGACCAATGGGAGAGAACACCTACTTAGTAGCCATTTTGAATGGTTTATCATATAATCCACACGCTTTATTTACTAGAGGGGACATACAGTGTTCTATTCCTTTAATCTATCAAGTCACCCAGTTTTCTCTGTGTTTCTTATGCAGGAGACCCTGGTCCTTCTATTGAAGAGTTTGCCTCTCGGTTGTTACTTTAATATCTTTGGCTTTGGTTCAGATTTTGAATCCATCTTCATGTAAGTTTAATATGAATGTTTTTAGTATCACATTTGTGCATTTATACATTTTTGTAAACTTTTGGGGAAATGTTAAATTGTGCTTTTTATCACTTTTATACAGTAACACTGATCTTGGTAGCTTTTCATCATGCGAATTCTCATTTTGATGCTCCACCCATAAATTCTTGAGCCATAAGACAATCTAGTGCTTCAAATTTTGCTCTGTTATTTCATTATTTATCAGTTTATTACTTCGCTTATTTTTGTTCTTCAGGGAGAGTAAGGAGTATACACAACAATCCATGGAAGAAGCTGTTAAAAAGGTCAATGAGATGAAAGCTGACTTGGGAGGAACAGAAATCCTGCAACCCTTAAAGAAAATCTATAAAACTGCTGGGATGCCAGACCACCCAAGACAGGTTAGTCATTCAAACAATCTGAGAACCTGTTTGGGTTTTATATGTGAGTGCTGGAACTGCTGTATTACACTTTGTCTACTCAATAACCAGGTATCTGTATAGGTTACATTTAATATGTACAGCTGTACAGGGACCCAACAGACAAGACAGTCCACCAGTATCTTCAAAAATGTATAATAGTGTGTCCTAGTGTCTGTTATGTTACATTATGATATTAGGGTCTACAAACCTTCCCATTGATCTCAATCTATAATTGAGATCTTTACTAGAGATGAGCGAACGTACTCGTTTAGGGCAATTACTTGATCGAGCATCGCTTTTTTCGAGTAACTGCCTAATCGGGCGAAAAGATTCGGGGGGCGCCGGGGGTGAGCGGTGGGGTTGCGCGGGGGAGTGGGGGAAGGGGGAAGAGAGAGAGCCAACTCCCCCCTGTTCCCCATTGCTAACCACTGCTCCACCTCCCACCCTCCCCCCGGCGCCCCCCCCCCGAATCTTTTCGCCCGAGTAGGCAGTTACTCGAAAAAAGCGATGCTCGATCGAGTAATTGCCCTAAACGAGCACGTTCGCTCATCTCTAATCTGTACGTATAGAGTAAAACCATCTTTCTGCACGGCCAAGCAGCTCTTTTGGACTCTGTGAATACAACAGTATTCCTTTGAAGAAGCAGTGATTACAAGGGAGATTACTTCTGTATATATGACATCTGATGGAGCATGTAATTATTTCTCTCTGTTAGATTGTTTGTATGAAATTTAGGGCATAGAGAGGTCTCATAGCAGCCTCATTTTGGCTCCATACAAAATGAAGCCATAATACAGCTGTGTGCCTAACCTCTTAGATTGTGGGTCTTTAGACCCTTCCTGATATCCCTGCAACCTCTTAGATGCTGTGGTCAAAGCTGACCATGGAATGCAAGTGGCTATACAGAGGAGGGGACAAGGTGTTATGGGATGACACAATATATTACAATACAAATGGATTGCTGAGTATTGTACAAGCCATCAAGAGATCACATGTTCAAACTCCTTTTGTATATGTAATGAAAAGTTTATTTTAAAAAAAACCCAACTTTTTTTTTTTTTTTAAACATAAAAAAGTATGAATAATCCTCCACCCAAATCAAAATAATACAAAGGCTATGTTCACATTACATGAATGGAACCTTACTTGGATGGGGAAAAGGGATTTCTCACTTGTTTTTTCCCTCCGTTTTTTAATTTAGCATTACAAGGAACTTCTAGTCAGTATACAATAGGGAAGAATTTCTAATTTTATTGGGGTAATTTAAAAAAAAGAATTGAACAACATACAGATTAATTTTGCCATTCTATGATAACTTTTCACTATTTTTTTATTTATGATTTTTTAAGGTTTTTCTTTTCACGGATGGAGAGGTTGGAAACACAAAAGAAGTGGTCAATGAAGTCCAGAAAAATTCTGATAACCACCGGTAATACTAACGACCCTCTCATGTTACTGTTTCAATCTGCATGCCTTTTCTCCCAAATGCAGTGACTGCCAACCTTTTTTCAAACATTAAAGGAATTGTCCGAGTTATAACATCTCAGTAAAATCCCTTCCCCACTGAGTAACATAACTAATAATGATATACTCACCTCTCGCCGCTCCCACTGTGTCCTGCACCAGTGCACAATCCCACCATCTGGTCTGTTTACACCTGCAGTCCTGTCCCATTCATGGGACATCACAGGGGCTTCAATAATTAACACAGCTCAGCAATCAATCGGGAGACGGGAGAGGTGAGTATATCACTATCTGTTACTCAGTGAGAAAGCGGTTTTACCGAGATGTTAAAACTCGAACAACTCCCTTAATTAACCCTGGAATCTTTTTTTTCTTTTCCTCCCAACTCATTGGACCAATAGCCTTAATCCCACCTCAAAGAAGACTTGTAAAATAACAACCATTATTATAGCCTCACAAAGATTGTGCTGTGACTGACCCACCATCAAGTATCTTTGTACAGGCAGAAATCCTACATTTCTTAAGACAAAGATGACAGCTCATGTGGATGCTGTCTTCCGACAAACACCTGACCAGGTCCACACTATTATTCATCTTGCTGTTTCTTTGCTGTAATCACTATATAGCTCCTGGTGTTCAACCCGCTACCTGGTGGTGGATAGGTTGATTAAACAGCTGATTCTAGAGGTGTACATTATATAACTATAATGGCCCATGCATATTTCTCTAGTGAAACAATACATGACAAATCAATGGATAATGTAGTGCATTATCCACGAAGGCCCAATGATTTTATACAGTTTCCTTATTATTTCATCCCTAGTTGATTACCTGTAACCAAATATTTCTGGTCCTTCAATGGTGAATAAAAGAAAATTATTTCCAGAGGCCAGTTACCTGGCAACTAAAACCACAAGAAATTGGGCCAAATACAGGCCGATCAGCTAACATTGCTCTTGGTTGGTCATGGTTTTGAGGTCAGAGTGGAGCACAAACACTAAAATAGATGAAAAATGATTGATAAATTCATGATCATCACTAGAGATGAGCGAGCACCAAAATGCTCGGGTGCTCGTTACTCGGGACGAAAATTTTGCGATGCTCGAGGGTTCGTTTCAAGTAACGAACCCCATTGAAGCCAATGGGCGACCCGAGCATTTTTGTATATCGCCGATGCTCGCTAAGGTTTCCTTGTGTGAAAATCTGGGCAATTCAAGAAAGTGATGGGAACGACACAGCAACGGATAGGGCAGGCGAGGGGCTACATGTTGGGCTGCATCTCAAGTTCCCAGGTCCCACTATTAAGCCACAATAGCGGCAAGAGTGCCCCCCCCCCTCTCCCAACAATTTTTACTTCTGAAAAGCCCTCATTAGCAATGCATACCTTACCTTAGCTAAGCACCACACTACCTCCAACAAAGCACAATCACTGCCTGCATGACACTCCGCTGCCACTTCTCCTGGGTTACATGCTGCCCAACCGCCCCCCCGCATGACCCAGTGTCCGCAGCGCACACCAAAGTGTCCCTGCGCAGCCTTCAGCTGCCCTGATGCCACACCACCCTCATGTCTATTTATAAGTGCGTCTGCCATGAGGAGGAACCGCAGGCACACACTGCAGAGGGTTGGCACGGCTAGACAGCGACCCTCTTTAAAAGGGGCAGGACGATAGCCCACAATGCTGTACAGAAGCAATGAGAAATATAATCGTGTGCCACCGCCATCAGGAGCTGCACACGTGGGCATAGCAATGGGGAACCTATGTGCCACACACTATTCATTCTGTCAAGGTGTCTGCCCCAGTCAGACCGCGTTTTTTTATAAATAGTCACAGGTAGGTACAACTCCGCAATGGGAATTCCGTGTGTACCACAGCATGGGTGGCTCCCTGGAACCCACCCGCTGTACATAAATGTATCCTATTGCAGTGCCCTGGACAGCAGAGCTAACGTCAGATTAAATGCAGGTGGGCTTCGGCCCACACTGCATGCCCCAACCTGACCGGGGTTTTTAATTCATAGACACAGGCAGGTACAACTCCCTATTGTGAAGTCCCTGTGGACCGACAGCATGGGTGGGTGCCAGGAAGCCACCGGTGGCACATAAATATATCCCATTGCATTGCCCATCACAGCTGAGGTAATGTCATGTTTAATGCAGGTGGGCTTCGGCCCGCACTGCATGCCCCAGTCAGACTGGGGTTCTTTAGAAGTGGACACATGCAGTTACAACTCCGTGTGGACCGACAGCATGGGTGGGTGCCAGGAAGCCACCGGCGGTACATAAATATATCCCATTGCATTGCCCATCACAGCTGAGGTAATGTCATGTTTAATGCAGGTGGGCTTCGGCCCACACTGCATGCCCCAGTCAGACTGGGGTTCTTTAGAAGTGGACACATGCAGTTACAACTCCGTGTGGACCGACAGCATGGGTGGGTACCAGGAAGCCACCGGCGGTACATAAATATATCCCATTGCAGTGCCCAGCACAGCTGAGGTAACTTCAGCTTTAATGCAGGTGGGCAAAAAATTAATTGGATTACACTGTAGGCGAGGGCCCCAAAAAATTGGTGTGCCAACAGTACTAATGTACCTCAGAAAAATTGCCCATGCCCAACCAAGAGGGCAGGTGAAACCCATTAATCGCTTTGGTTAATGTGGCTTAATTTGTAACTAGGCCTGGAGGCAGCCCAGTTAAAATAAAAATTGGTTCAGGTGCAAGTTTCAACGCTTTAATGAGCATTGAAACGTATAAACATTGTTTACAAAAATTATATGACTGAGCCTTGTGGGCCTAAGAAAAATTGCCCGTTCGGCGTGATTACGTGAGGTTTCAGGAGGAGGAGCAGGAGGAGGAGGAGGAGGATGAATAGAATACACAGATTGATGAAGCAAAAGGTCCCTGTTTTTGATGGTGATAGAGAACGATGCCTCCATCCGCAGGTGCAGCCTACGTATTGCTTAGGTATCGCTTCTGCCCGCTGGTGGAGAAGAGAAGTCTGGGGAACTCCAGGCTTTGTACATCTTGATGAGTGTAAGCCTGTCGGCACTGTCGGTTGACAGGCGGGTACGCTTATCCGTGATGATTCCCCCAGCCGCACTAAACACCCTCTCTGACAAGACGCTAGCCGCAGGACAAGCAAGCACCTCCAGGGCATACAGCACGAGTTCAGGCCACGTGTCCAGCTTCGACACCCAGTAGTTGTAGGGGGCAGAGGCGTCACCGAGGACGGTCGTGCGATCAGCTACGTACTCCCTCACCATCCTTTTACAGTGCTCCCGCCAACTCAGCCTTGACTGGGGACCGGTGACACAGTCTTCCTGGGGAGCCAGAAAGCTGGCAAAGGCCTTGGATAATGGTCCCCTGCCTGCGCTGTACATGCTGCCTGATCTCTGCGCATCCCCTGCTACCTGGCCCTCGGAACTGCGCCTTCTGCCACTAGCGCTGTCGGATGGGAATGTTACCATCAGTTTGTCCGCCAGGGTCCTGTGGTATAGCATCACTCTCGAACCCCTTTCCTCTTCGGATATGAGAGTGGAAAGGTTCTCCTTATACCGTGGGTCGAGCAGTGTGTACACCCAGTAATCCGTAGTGGCCAGAATGCGTGTAACGCGAGGGTCTCGAGAAAGGCATCCTAACATGAAGTCAGCCATGTGTGCCAGGGTACCTGTACGCAACACATGGCTGTCCTCACTAGGAAGATCACTTTCAGGGTCCTCCTCCTCCTCCTCCTCAGGCCATACACGCTGAAAAAATGACAGGCAAGCAGCATGGGTACCGTCAGCAGTGGGCCAAGCTGTCTCTTCCCCCTCCTCCTCATGCTCCTCCCCCTCCTCCTCCTCCTCAACACGCTGAGATATAGACAGGAGGGTGCGCTGACTATCCAGCGACATACTGTCTTCCCCCGCCTCCGTTTCCGAGTGCAAAGCGTCTGCCTTTACGCTTTGCAGGGAACTTCTCAAGAGGCATAGCAGAGGAATGGTGACGGTAATGATTGCAGCATCCCCGCTCACCATCTGGGTAGACTCCTCAAAGTTTCCAAGGATCTGGCAGATGGCTGCCAACCAGGCCCACTCTTCTGTAAAGAATTGAGGAGGCTGACTCCCACTACGCCGCCCATGTTGGAGTTGGTATTCCACTATAGCTCTATGCTGCTCATAGAGCCTGGCCAACATGTGGAGCGTAGAGTTCCACCGTGTGGGCACGTCGCACAGCAGTCGGTAAACTGGCAGATGAAACCGATGTTGCAGGGTCCGCAGGGTGGCAGCGTCCGTCTTGGACTTGCGGAAATGTGCGCCGACCTGGCGCACCTTTCCGAGCAGGTATGACAAGTGTGGGTAGCTTTTCAGAAAGCGCTGAACCACCAAATTAAACACATGGGCCAGGCATGGCACGTGCGTGAGGCTGCCGAGCTGCAGAGCCGCCACCAGGTTACGGCCATTGTCACACACGACCATGCCCGGTTGGAGGCTCAGCGGCGAAAGCCAGCGGTCGGTCTGCTCTGTCAGACCCTGCAGCAGTTTGTGGGCCGTGTGTCTCTTCTCTCCTAAGCTGAGTAGTTTCAGCACGGCCTGCTGACGCTTGCCCACCGCTGTGCTGCCACGCCGCGCGACACCGACTGCTGGCGACGTGCTGCTGCTGCTGACACATCTTGATTGCGAGACAGAGGTTGCGTTGGAGGAGGAGGAGGAGGGTGGTTTAGTGGAGGAAGCATACACCGCCGCAGATACCAGCACCGAGCTGGGGCCCGCAATTCTGGGGGTGGGTAGGACGTGAGTGGTCTCAGGCTCTGACTCAGTCCCAGCCTCCACTAAATTCACCCAATGTGCCGTCAGGGAGATATAGTGGCCCTGCCCGCCTGTGCTTGTCCACGTGTCCGTTGTTAAGTGGACCTTGGCAGTAACCGCGTTGGTGAGGGCGCGTACAATGTTGCGGGAGACGTGGTCGTGCAGGGCTGGGACGGCACATCGGGAAAAGTAGTGGCGACTGGGAACCGAGTAGCGCGGGGCCGCCGCCGCCATCATGCTTTTGAAAGCCTCCGTTTCCACAAGCCTATACGGCAGCATCTCCAGGCTGATCAATTTGGTTATGTGCACATTTAACGCTTGAGCGTGCGGGTGCGTGGCGGCGTACTTGCGCTTGCGCTCAAACAGTTGCGCTAGCGACGCCTGGACGCTGCGCTGAGAGACATTGCTGGATGGGGCCGAGGACAGCGGAGGTGAGGGTGTGGGTGCAGGCCAGGAGACGGTAGTGCCTGTGTCCTCAGAGGGGGGTTGGATCTCAGTGGCAGGTTGGGGCACAGGGGGAGAGGCAGTGGTGCAAACCGGAGGCGGTGAACGGCCTTTGTCCCACCTTGTTGGGTTCTTGGCCATCATATGCCTGCGCATGCTGGTGGTGGTGAGGCTGGGGGTGGTGGCTCCCCAGCTGATCTTGGCGCGACAAAGGTTGCACACCACTGTTCGTCGGTCGTCAGGCGTCTCTGTGAAAAACTGCCACACCGTAGAGCACCTTGGCCTCTGCAGGGTGGCATGGCGCGAGGGGGCGCTTTGGGAAACAGTTGGTGGATTATTCGGTCTGGCCCTGCCTCTACCCCTGGCTACCGCACTGGCTCGGCCTGTGCCCACACCCTGACGTGGGCCTCCACGTCCCCGTCCACGTCCTCTAGGCCTACCCCTACCCCTCAGCATGCTGTATTACCAGTAGTGCAGAAACAGAACGCTGTAATTAAATGTGCCGCTTATTGGCCTGTGGTTGGAGGCTGACTTCGCTTACGGAACGCACAGCAGAGCCAGGAAAGAATTTTGCGCAAGCCTGCTGTAACACTTAGCTGGCTGCGTATGAATTAGGACAACTATCCCCAGCAGAGACCCAGTACACTGAGGACGGTCACAGGCAGCCCAAATAGATTTTTTTCCCCAAATGTTTTTGGAAAGGCCCACTGCCTATATACACTAAATATGTCTTCTGTCCCTGCCTCACCACTACTGGCCCTGGACTATGTGAAATTACCGCAGAGTCAGACAGTATCACTGTGGACAGGAATACAGCGGTGATGTAACAGGCAACACAGAGCCAGGAAATAATTTTGCGGAAGCCTGCTGTAACACTTAGCTGGCTGCGTATGAATTAGGACAACTACCCCCAGCAGAGACCCAGTACACTGAGGACGGTCACAGGCAGCCCAAATAGATTTTTTTTCCCAAATGTTTTTGGAAAGGCCCACTGCCTATATACACTAAATATGTCTTCTGTCCCTGCCTCACCACTACTGGCCCTGGACTATGTAAAATTACAGCAGGACGCAATGCTCTGCACGGCCGATATACAAAAAAAGTGCAACACTGCAAAAAGCAGCCTCCACACTACTGCACACGGTTAGATGTGGCCCTAAGAAGGACCGTTGGGGTTCTTGAAGCCTACAATAACTCCTAACGCTCTCCCTATAGCAGCTCCAGCAAGACAGCACTTTCCCTGATCTCTGTCAGAATGCATCTGTGGCGAGCCGCGGGAGGGGCCGATTTATATATTCAGGTGACACCTGATTTTGCCAGCCACTCACTGCAGGGGGGTGGTATAGGGCTCGAACGTCACAGGGGGAAGTTGTAATGCCTTCCCTGTCTTTCTATTGGCCAGAAAAGCGCGCTAACGTCTCAGAGATGAAAGTGAAAGTAACTCGAACATCGCGTGGTGCTCGCCTCTAGTAACGAGCATTTCGAACACGCTAATACTCGAACGAGCATCAAGCTTGGACGAGTACGTTCGCTCATCTCTAATCATCACCATTATACACTTTGCATTGCATTTTACAATAACATACTAAAGTCCCGGGGTAAATTCCTTTTTGTATGGGTCAATTATATGATTTATTACATTGTGACCTTCATATTCTTGATTTCTGTGTAGATGCTTCACATTTGGGATTGGTGAAGGAGCCTCCACATCCCTCATCAAGGGCATGGCCAGAGCAGGAGGTGGAATATTTGAGTTCATCACTGGCAAAGACAGAATGCAGACCAAGGTGAGTGTCGGTCTTCTCTGTTGGACTCTTTCCTCCTTGACTTTCTGGTATTGTTGTCATTAACATGAACACTCTGTTTGATCCTAATCAGGATTGTATCTGGTACAAAAGGCATTAGGGATGAGCGAGTATACTTGGTAAAGCACTACTCGCTCGAGTAATGTGCTTTAGACGAGTATCTCCCTGCTCGTCCCTGAAGATTAGGGAGCCGCCGCAGCTGACAGGTGAGTTGCGGCGGGGAGCAGGGGAGAGCGGGCGGGAGAGAGAGATCTTCCCGCTCTCCCCCGCAGCTCCCCGCCCCGTGGCGGCCCCTGAATCTTCAGGGACGAGCAGGGAGATACTCATCTAAAGCACATTACTCGAACGAGTAGTGCTTTAGCGAGTATATTCGCTCATCCCTAAAAGGCATCTCTTCGGTATTTGTTCACATATGCCCTTTTACTGATGAACATCCCAATAATAAAAGATATGGTTGTACAGATAAACCCAACCAATAGAGCGGTAATGACATCTTGGATATGGAAATCCAATTGTTTTAAGAAATAAATTACAAAACTTTTTTAATCTACTAGGTTCTTTGGGATCGGAAATGTTCCAAATAAGGATTGCATCTGATACAACAGGCATCTTTTTACTATTTGTCCACATATCCCTTTTTACTGATTAACCCGTTAAGAACCAGGGCGTTTTGGGATTTTTTTTTCCATCAGCTACCAAAATTATTTTAGCTACATACTTTTTTATGTGATACATAGGGCTATTTTTTTTCTTTTTTCGCTGAATTTTTTTTCCTTTTTTTTTTTTTTTTTTTTTAAATTTGGCATAAAAAGCTAAAAAATGTTGGTTTTCTTTTAAAATTTATAGTTTTTTTTTTAAATTAGTAAATGTAAGCTGAAATGAATGGGAATGAGTTCCTCATTTTGTTTTGGATGTTTTTGATATATAATTTGTATAGTTCTGGATTACAGGCCGCATGTGGCGACGGTTTTGATTAGAGTCAGCGGTGGGTCATTTTCTTTTTTTATGTATTTTTATTTTATTCTGTAATTTACTCATTTTTGTAACTATTCTTTTTACCATCTATATTCCCCATGAAGTCATATAAGATCTTTGGGAGTCGTTTATTGGGGTTTTTTTTACGTTTCCATTATAGCTGGAGCATACATAGGAACCCAAGTTACAGGGAAAAACATTCTCCTGTAGTGACCATAATCACTAACAGAGCTTATCTGGGTCTGTTAGGACCCCGCAGCTCTTCTGTGACAAAAGGCACCCAGCGGTCACGCAATACTTTCACTTTCATTCTTTAGTACATAGCGCTCATTGAGCATGATGTAGCTTTGAAAAGAGAAGATAGAAGCAGTCAAGAACTGCTTCTCCCTTCTCCTCTGGGTCCTTGGCTGTGTCTGACAGCTGAAGACCCAACCTCCTCCTGATTGCAGGTGCAGAGGCTTTAATCCCACACCATACTTATGCGGGGATTAAAGCTCAGGACCAAGTGCTGTATATTTACCGCACTTAGTCCTTAAGAGGTTAAGATCCCAACAACATAAAATATGGTCGTACAGATTAACCCAACTAACAAAGCGGTAATGACATTTTGGATATGGAAGTCCAATTGTTTTAAGAAATAAATTACAAAACTTTTTTCTTCTACTAGGTTCTTCGGGCTCTGAAATGTTCTTTACAGCCCATTGTGAAGAATGTCTCACTGACTTGGTCCCTTCCTTCTGGCATGGAAGCCATTCTCCTGTCTAAAGTCCCTACCGCCATCTTCCACGGTCAAAAGGTCATTATCTATGCCCAACTGAAAGGAAAGGTACGTATTATCAAGTCCAAGAGTCCAAACCCCAAACACTCCACTCATAAAACCTCACCATTATCTCAACTTACTTATCCCTAAGCCTTATCTCCCCCCCCCCCCTCCCCTTTTATATCTGTTGGGCCTATAAATAGTGTTCACAGCCTCTTGTCCACTTGACTATGTTCATGTTTTATTGCATAACACCATTGGCAAGTCATTAAAGCTTACCTTTCCATTTCCTAGGTTGAGACTGAAGCGGAGGGGGAGGTTTGCCTGCAGTACAATTTTAAGGATGAACTTTTAAAAAACACCATTTGTTTCCCTCTTAAAGTTGAGAAAGTTGAAAGGTAATTTATTTATATGGAACAGTTCACATGGAATCGCAAGAAACCTAGATAGTAATGGGGTAATGGGGCAACATAAAGAATTAAATCCAGCAGTGCATTTTGGGGGAAAATAACGTGAACATTAACAACCTGACTTACAGATTTAACATCCCCGCTGTGTGTTCGGCTAGGGTTGTTAAGGGTGTCCGTAATACTGTATTACAGCTCTCATTCTTCATCAGTTTGATCATACAGTGCCTCCATCCGAACCTTCTGCAGGCTTGTGACCATGGTGCAGGTTAGACTCCTCCACTTGTGATCAATTTGGGAAAACTCCTAAAACTTATCTAAACTTTTTAGTAGAAAATGATTGTCAATCAAAGCAAACTGCGACTTTATGGTTTCCCCTCTTCTTGGTAAATGTACTAACAGATGAAAACAGTTTGGCAAGTTATGTAACATTCACCATGTGCATAAGATAAACTGTAAGCTCCTTTAAACCCCCAGATAACCTGTACCCTATATAGCGGGGCTTATCAGCTTCATGCAATCAGTTATAAAGGGATGTGGAGGATCCCTGGCTTTAAGGTTGGTTTAACCCATAAATTTATACAAAATCTTTTATTCAGGTGATCCACGTTGTCAGTGGACAGGTAGATGCGTCTGTCAGTTATCTCAGCCCCAGCTGCGCTGAACACCCTTTCTGATAGCACATGGGCAGCGGGGCAGGCAAGCACCTCAGAAGCATGTTGTGCAAGCTCTGGCCACTTGTTTTTTTAAAATCTTATCCACAAGCTGCAGAAATAATCCGCACAAACCCTGTGCGGTAACTGTCATGTGGTGTGTTATTCCTTCCTTCCTGCAGCATGTCAATTTTATCGCAGTTTCCGATGCAGAATTGTCTTCTTAATGAGGGGATGAATTCCGCACAGAAATATGCGTTAAAATCCGCTTTAAAACCACCAAATGGTATGGGTTTTAAGGCAGGCTTTCCAATCCTGATCTGCAGTGGAATGCTTGCTGCAGGCTTTGTGTTGCAAACCAGCCCTTGTGCTGCAAATCAGCCCCATGTGGACCCAGCTTCCAGGCCTCCCCTACCTTCTCCTTCTCTTCACTCACTCCTCCTCCTCCTTGACATGTCACAAACCAGCAGATCTCAGCAGCAGGTGTTCATACTCCGCACAAGATAAGCCTGAAAGTCTGTTCATTCATCTGAATCTAGATGTTCCTGCAACAGCACATGGACTTCCGAAAGCCCCATTCAGATGAATCAGGCAGTTGCAGTAATTTCTATATTACATCTGTCATGTTTGAATATAACCAAACAGTGAATTGTTGACTGATAAAATTAATAACTCTTTGTTGTCCTGCCTCTTGATAGTAAGCCTGGTTTCTTTCTGGAAGAATTATATATAATGTCCATGCTGACAACAAACCAAGACACAGATTTACCCAACTTCTAAGGCCTTAGTCACACGGGCGTTTTTTCCCGCGATTTGCGGATCGCATGACGGATGCGCATCCGCAAGTCGCGTGACCGGGGCCGAAAAATCGCCCGAAAATACTGCTCCTAGCCGCGTTTCAATAGAAACGGGCCAGAGCTGTCCAGCACATTGAATTCAATGGAGCCGGCAATACAGCCGGCTCCATTGAAAGCAATGCGCTGCGGGCGATCGCGGGATGAATTGTCGGGAACGGCTTAAATATATAAGCCCTTCCCTGCAATTCATCCAGAAATGTGTAAAAAAAAATAAAAAAAAATATATATATATATATATATATATATATACTCACCTTGTCCCGGCAGACGGAGTTCAGTCGCGGCCAGCGGCAGTTCTCCTGAACTGCTCTCTCTAGTATTCAGCAGCCGGGGATTTAAAATCCCCGCCTGCTGAATGAGCTGCCTCTGATTGGTCAGGCTGTGACCAATCAGAGGCAGCTCTCACTCACACCAATTCATGAATAGGTGACTGAGAGCTGCCCCTGATTGGCCCTGCGCTGAGCCAATCAGAGGCAGCACTCACTCACCCATTCATGAATTCATGAATGGGTGTGAGTGAGAGCTGCCTCTGATTGGTCAGGCTGTGACCAATCAGAGGCAGCTCATTCAGCAGGCGGGGATTTTAAATCCCCGGCTGCTGAATACTAGAGAGAGCAGTTCAGGAGAACTGCCGCCGGCCGCGGCTGAACTCCGTCTGCCGGGACCAGGTGAGTATATATATATATATATATATATATATATATATATATTTATATTATATATATATAATATATATTTTATTTTTACACATTTCTGGATGAATTGCAGGGAAGGGCTTATATATTTAAGCCCTTCCCGACAATTCATTCCGCGATCGCCGGCAGCCCATTGCTTTCAATGGAGCCGGCTGTATTGCCGGCTCCATTGAATTCAATGGGCAAACATTGTTCTTCTCTGCCACAGCTGTTACAGCTGTGGAAGAGAAGAATGATTTGTCTACTATATGTTCTCAATGGGGTCGGCGCTGCTGCTGCCGGCCCCATTGAGCGCATATAGAGAAGAGAACAGGAATCGCAGATAGGTGCGATCTGCGATTTCTGTTCTATAATTTATCGGACGAGCGCATAAAAAGCGCTCATGTGTCCGATACCATTGCAAAGCAATGGTTTTATAAAATTAGCAGACACATGCGCAAATCGCGGCAAAAAACGCCCGTGTGACTAAGGCCTAATTCCCTTTCTTCCCCCAGACCCACCATCCATAGGCTGGCAGCCAAGTCTCTGATCTCAGAGCTGGAAAGTGGAACGGACTCAAAGTCTGAGGAGGTGAAGAAGAAAATCGTGGAGACCAGTCTGCAGTCTAGGGTCATCTCCTCGCTCACTGCCTTTGTAGCTGTTAATAAGGACACCAAGACTCCAGTGGAAGGTCCTCCAATCCAAAGAGACATCCCCACTCCAGGTACTGAACTGTTTACTGTCTAACTTACACCAGGATCTGTAGTAATGATGCCATGTAAAAATATTAATTATAACATACAGTAAATCCTCATAATATGATGGCATGGTGCATGGTATATTTTCAACTGTAATATGTCATATGTGCAAACATACTGTACAAATTTTTCATAAGACATATATTTCCATTTGTTTATTTTATTCTGGAAGCACATTTGAAAAACTTGTTACTTTTCTTTTAACTATTTAGGAGACGTACAAATTTAACATTAATTATTACAATTTTGAGGAACATTTTGTTTACCTACAACAAGCCAAGATTGCAAAGGCTCATAAGTATCAGAATGATAGATACCCCCACAAATGACTCCATTTTCAAAAATACACTCCTAAATGTATTCACTGAGGGCTGTCATGAGTAAAAATGAGGATTTGCACCCAAAATGGATACCCCTGTCTCTCCTGTGTTCAGAAATCTTGGCCCTAATCTTATCTCTTTATGCACAACAGGGCCCAAACCGAAAGGAGCAGCCGGTGGCATCCAGAACAGAAATTTTGCTTGAAGGCGTTTCAGGGCCTATTGCACACTTGTAGTGCCCTTGAGCGGCCAAAATGATAGAGAACCCCTAAAATTACCCCATTTTAAAAATTAGACACTTGACAAATTCATCTAGGGGTGTACTGCATATTTTGACCCCACAATTTTTGAATTAATCTAAGCAAAGCAGAAGGAAAAAAAATATGATTTTAATTTTTTTGGCAATTGTGTCATTTTAAAAAGAGTTTTTTCTACAGCACACATATGAATGAAGTCTTGCACCCCAAAATGGATATCCCTATTTCTCCTGTGTTCAGAAACATACTCATTGTATCCCTAATCCGCTGACTGGACACATGGCTTGGCCTATAATGGATGCAGCACCCTATTAGGCATTCCCTAAATCTTAGATAAAAGTATTAATATTAAACTGTGGTACTTACGGAGGCCTAGTTGGAATGGGTACAAGAGGCAATAAAACCCAGGATCCCTCCTCCTCCCATGCTTGCTGCAAACCCAACACTTTTTACGGGGGTATTTTTTTGACCTCAGTGGCAGGGATGGGATGTAACAAGTAGCGCTCTGTGAACCTTCACACCTCCTTAGACTGCTGAGGTGCGGCGGTCTCACACAGAAGGCGCTCAACAAGCTACTCCTGGAACGGCAGGGGACTTTTTGTAAATTACGTAGGCATTACAGGTAGCAATCTGAATAAGGTAGATCACTACCTTTTTATACCACTTTACGATCACTGCTTCAGGCTCTCGGCTACCTTTGGTAGCTGGGAGCAAGGAGCTGTCATGCTCCCTGAAACCGCAGCTTTATGCTACAGGGCCGAACTGTTTTCACAGCCCTGTAGAATAAAGCCAAGACACTTAGGACTTATCAGTCTTTGCATAATAGGAGCAGCCATGGCAGTGCTTACTATATATTAGAAATGAACAAAATTGATATTCAAAATCTGCACCGCAGGTTAGTTTTGCTATGGATTTTGTTTCGATTTTTTTTCTGCAGCATGTGGATGAGATTTGTTTAACCCTTAGCTGCCCAGAAACAGTTCCTGCAAATGGGTGTACATTTGTGTCGTGGGGTTGGCACGGGCTCATAAGCTGCAACAGTGGGGATCCATGAGACACTGTTCCCCATTGTTAACACCTTACATACTGCACTCAATATTGATCACAGCATGTAAAGGGTTCACACAGAGGGAGGGTGCTTCTTCTGTGATGTCATCAGCCCTCTGCCATGTAATTGCTGAGGACAGAGGGGTGTGGCCATGGCAACCAGTCAAAAGTCAATGGTGTGCAGATTTGTCATGGCCTGTGATAGCTATTGTAAGCAGTAGTGCATCGCAGTAAAGAAGTACTGCAATGCATTATCAGAGAGGTCATAGGATCACAGGTTTGAGTTCCGTACAGGGACATAAAAAAATTAAAGGAAAAAAACTGAAAAAAGTCACTTGTTTTACTCACGCTTCCCTCTTTCTTTAACAAAATATATATAAAAACTAGAGATAAGCGAATGTACCCGTTTAGGGCGATTTCGCAATCGAGCATCGCTTTTTTCGAGTAACTGACTACTCGGGCGATAAGATTCGAGGGGCCCGGGGGGGAACGGGGGGTTGAAGGGGGGGGGGGGTGAGAGAGAGAGAGCTCCCCCCCTGTTCCCCATTGCTACCCCCCACTCCACCGCGCCGCCCTCCGAATCTTTTCACCCGAGTAGTCAGTTACTCGAAATAAGCAATGCTCGATTGCGAAATCGCCCTGAACGAGTACGTTCGCTCATCTCTAATAAAAACCTGTTTGGTATGATCGCATCTGTAATGACCTGTACGATATATTGAACATGCTTTTTACCATGCACCGCAAAAAAAAGGCTAAAAATTGAGCCAAAGAGTTTTTTTGTTTTGCTCTTTGTCTCCCAAAGAAACTTAATAGAAGTGATACAAAAGCCATATGTACCCCAAAATACCACTAATAGAAACTACAGCTCATTACAAAGCACACAGATCTCTGTCAATGGAAAAATGAAAGTTATGAGACTTTGAATCCAGCGATTCAAAAAAAATTCTATATATATTTTCCAAATGTTTTATGCAAACTAGAAAAACCTACATACATATAATATAGGTATCATTGTAATCCTACCAACCCCGTAGAAAAAATGCATTCTATCATTTATGCTGCTTGATTAGCTCTGTAAAAAATGGCAGAATTAGTTGTTTTTTTTCCTGCTCTGAAAAAAAATTAATAAGTTATGCTATTAGTATACGTACCCCCAAAATGGTGCCAATTAAAACTACAGCTTGTTATACAAAAAGCAAGCCTTCATTTGGTCACGTCGACGGAAAAATAAAAACGTTATAGCTTTTGAAATGTGAAGATAAAAATCCCCCAAAAATCGTTGCATACTTATGGCCACAATAGGCTGTGTCCCTAAGGGGTTAATCTCACCCATTTCCCTGCTACGGTACTATAAATGCTGCAGATCTTCCATGTGGAATTTACTCATGGAAAATCTGCAGCTGACCCACGTTAACATAGTAGGCTGAAAAACGAATTGTGGCCGTCCAGTTTAGCCTCTTATCCTGCAATGTTGATCAGAGAAAGACAAAAAAAATCCTCATGAGGTAGAAGTCAATTTTTCTCATTTTAGGGGAGGGAAAATTTCTTCATGACTCCAATCTGGCAATCAGAAAAATCCCTGACTTACCGACCTCTCTACAGTAATCAGTAACTATAACATGTAGTATTGTAACGCTCAAGAAAAGCATCCAGGCCCTCTATAGTGAGTTCACCATCACCACATCCTCAGGCAGATAGTGTTAGGTATAGGGTTACCGCTGGGGGCGCTGGCAGCCGGCGGTCGCGCTCTGCTCCTCCTAGCACCGCGGGTGTCAGGGCGGCTCTGGACGAGGTTCCCCCATGTTGGTGGTTGCCCATTCCCGGCGGCGCGTGCCCCTCCATGCTCGGGGATGCACTCACTCTTGCCAGCTGTGTGGCTCTCTGTATAGTACACAGCCCATGGAGAGCCAGTCTTATCATCTCTCCTATAGGCGTGTCACCTTTCCCCGCCCTGTCTGGGCGGGGACTTTCACATATAAGGCTGCTGAGTGCTAGCAGAGGTTGACAGGGTTTAGTTAGACTTAGCTCTGCTAGCACCCGCATATACTGTTCTCATCTGTTCTGTGCTTTGACCCATTTATGCCTTTGACTCTGTTCCTGTCTTGCTCCTTTTGTACTGCGCATGTGCCTCCCTGGTTTGACTCTGTTTTCCCTGACTACTCTCTGTGTTACCCTCTGTTGTTTTGCTCTTGGTAGGTTTTGACCCGGCTTGTTTGACCATTTGTCTTCTGTCCCTCACTCTTGGGATCCCTGTCATTAGGTCAGAGCAGGGACTGCCACCCAATTGTTGCCCTGGGGCTTAGCCCAGGGGGACAAATGGATAAGGATACGGGAGTGGACTGATTGTTGGGACCCCCTTCTGGTCGGCTGCTCCCTACCAGCCGTAACAGAAACACTGGCCCAAACGATTTTGGGTTTTTCTCTCAGACCTGCCCTGTTGAGTCCAGATATGGAGGCTGTATCCGCTCTGGCAAACCAGGTGCAAGCCCTAACTGGTTTGGTGCAGGATCTGTCAGCTCGACTTCAGCAGCAGGAACAAACCGCTACCAGAGCTCCACCGGCTGCCCTTGTGGTTCCAGGAGCATGTTGTGAGCGTAAGGCCACCATGCCAGACTTCTTTTCAGATGACCGCAGAGCCTTCTTTTCTTTCCGGGAGGGTTGCAAGTTATACTTTAGTTTGCGACCCCACTCGTCTGGGTCTGAACACCAGAGAATGGGCTTGATTATCTCACGGTTGAGGGGTGATCCTCAAAATTGGGCGTTTTCGTTGCCTCTCGACTCACCACCCTGTCAGTCCGTCAAAGTTTTTTTTTCGGCCCCTGGTCAAATATATGATGAACCCGATAGGGCAGGGTATCCTGTCAGTAAGCTGTTAAAGCTTCGCCAGGATAGATGCTCAACGGAAGAATATTGTTCACAGTTCCGTCAGTTTTGCGTTGAGTCCTGGTGGAATGACAGTGCTTTAAATGATTTGTTTCTGACTGGATTGTCTGAGGCGGTACAAGATTTGTTGTTGTCACATCCAGAACCGGAGACGTTAGATCAAGCTATGACCTTGTCAGTTAGGGCGGACCGACGACTTAGAGCCAGACGCAACCCTCAGCACAGAGTACCTGCTGCTCCTCCAGGGAACCAGGCCCAGGCCTCACCTACCAAAGACGCAGAACCTATGGAACTAGGCTCCATGTCCCCACAGGAGCGTAAGGAGTATCGGCTCAAGCATCGGTTATACCTTTACTGTGGAGATCCAGGTCACCGGGTCGCCACCTGCCACAAGAGACAGCTGCAGGAAAACTCCTAAGTGATGACCGGAGTGATCACCTAGGAGCTCAGGTACTTCCGGTACATGGTTTCGGTTCCGGTTCATTCAGTTAGTGAGGAGGTTGTGTTACCTAACTATATTGAGGGTTTTGAGGACGTGTTTTCTAAACAACTGTCTGAAGCGTTACCCCCAACGGAAGTGGGATTGAAAGATAGACCGAACGGGAGGCTATGAAGGAATACATCACTTCAGATGTCGCCTGCGGGGGCAGGTTTGTTTTTCGTGGAAAAAAAGGATGGTGGTCTCCGGCCATGTGTTGATTATAGGGCCCTGAATAAGATTACTATCAAGAACCAATGCTCTCTACTCTTGATCCCGGATCTCCTAAATCAGATTGTGGGGGCCAAGAGGTTCTCCAAACTCGCCCTCAAGGGAGCCTATAATCTGATTTGCGTCAGAGAGGGAGACGAGTGGAAGACTGCTTTTAATACATCGCTAGGAAACATTTCGAATGTTTAGTCATGCCGTTTGGGTTATGTAATGTCCTAACAGTTTTTCAGGGCTTTATGAACACCATTCTTCATGATTTGTTGGGAAGGTTCATAGTCATATATCTCGACGACATTTTGGTCTTTTCTCCTGATTGGGAGTCCCATGTCGAGTATTTGTGTACTGACTTGTCACGTCTCCAGGAACATCACTTGTTTGCTAAGCTGGAGAAATGTCTGTTTGGGGTACAGGAGATCTCGTTTTTAGGTTATGTCATTTCTCCTTCAGCCATACGTATGGATTCGGACAAGGTTAGGGCCATTACCGAATGGGTGCAGCCCACCAATTTAAAGGCTTGCAATGCTTTTTGGGCTTTGCTAATTTTTATCGAAAATTTATCAAGAATTTTTCGATAGTGGCCAAACCCTTGACCGACCTTACTAAGAAGGGAGCAGAGATTGACTCCTGGTCTCTGGAGGCTGTAGAAGCTTGCGTACTTCTCAAGAGGGCCTTCTCTACAGTGCCGATTCTGGTTCAGCCTGATCTGAACCACCCATTCATCACTGAGGTCGATGCCTCGGAACAAGGAGTAGGGGCGGTTCTCTCCCAGGAATCATCAGGTCGGGCCGGTCTCCAACCTTGTGCCTTTTTTTTCTAAGAAACTTAACCAGGCAGAACGCAATTATGATATTGGTAATAGGGAATTGTTAGCTATAAAATGGGCTTTCGAAGAAGGGAGATACCTCCTTGGGGGGGGCCTGGCACCCTATTACGGTCCTTACGGACCATAAGAATTTGGTTTATTTGGAATCTGCTAAGCGCCTTAACGCCCGGCAGGCACGCTCAGCTCTGTTTTTCACGCATTTCAATTTTGTTGTTACTTATGTGCCTAGATCTAAGAACGTGAAGGCAGATGACCTGTCGTGCAGTTTGGGGGCCCTGAGGTGGACGATTTTCAGCCAGAGTGTATTTTGCTCCGGGTGCTGTGGTTGCAGCTCTGACATCTGACTTCTCCACTTAACTCCTGGCAGCCCAACAGGCAGTTCCCGAGGATCTCCCAGAAGGGAGGTTGTTCGTTTCTAGTGTACTACGTCTCCTTGTGGTGGAGGAAATCTATTCGTCTGTTCTGGCTGGTCATCCAGGGGTCCGAGGGACATTTGAACTGTGTGCCCGGTTGTATTGGTGGCCGCAGATGTCTCAGGATGTCAAGGAGTTTGTTAGGTCATGCTCCACTTGCGCCCGGAGTAAGAGTGTACGTAGACGGTCTGATGGGCCGCTTCTCCCTCTTACTGTTCCAGATAGACCATAGTCCCATCTGTCAATGGACTTTATTACGGATTTACCCATGTCTCAGGGCTGTTCTGTTATTCTGGTGGTGGTTGACAGGTTTTCTAAAATGGGCCATTTTATACCCTTGAAGAAGCTTCCCTCAGCACCAGAGTTAGCCATCATATTTATCAAGGAGATTGTATGTCTTCATGGTGTTCGGATTGAAATAGTTTCTGACCAAGGAGTGCAATTTGTTGCCCGGTTCTGGCAGGCTTTCTGTAGGTGCTTGGGAATCGGGTTGTCTTACTCCTCTGCCTTTGACCCCGAAACCAATGGACAGACCGAACGTATGAACCAGGAGATTGTGCAATATCTCAGAATGTATGTAAGTGACCAGCAGAATCTTTGGGCTGACTATTTGGCGCTGCCCGCGTTTGCCATAAACAATTGCACTAGTTCTGCGTCGGGTGTTTCTCCTTTCTTCTGCAATTCTGGGCGCCACCCCTGTTTTTCTGTCTCGTTCCCCCTCCTCTTCCAACAATCCGTCAGCAGACACGCTTGTGCAGAACTTGCAGGAGGTGTGGGGCAAGGTGCGTAGTAACTTGGAGCATTCGCGGGTGGTGAAGCAGGGAAGGAGCATGAGCCAACATATAGTTTCAGAACCATTTGCCGTGGGCCAGTTGGTGTATCTGTCTTTTAAGAATTTGAAATTAAAAGTACCCTCACTAAAGCTAGTTCCTCGGCTCGTGGGGCCGTTTTCAGTCACCTGAGTTATTAACCCCATGGCATATGAGTTGGCCCTGCCAGACTCGTGGAAGGTCCATAGGATTTTTTACAAGTCGCTGCTTAAGAGATACGTCCCTCTAGTGTTAATCCTTGTTCAACAGCCTGATGCTTAACTACAATGTTTGGGATCTGTCAGTCACAGAAACCTATTACAAGGAATGGCTGAATCTTGTGACGATCTTTAAGCTTTGGCAGTATTGTCTCAACACAGGGATCTTCTGAGAGTTCTGCAAAGTGGTAGTGATACTGTATACCCTGCACTCCTGTGAGACTGGTGCTGAGGAGTTTGACAATTTTTAACATTGTTTTCCTTCTATTTCCCCAGGTTTCATGTATGGCGCTGCAATGCCAGCAATGTTTCATGGCCCAGTAGGTATGGCCTGTTATATGTCCCAGCCACAAATGATCATGGGTAAGTTGTCACTTCTATGAATTGCTTTCTAGAATGTCTTTATCACTGACATCTACTATGGTGCCCACTACAGGGAAATTGAGTGACTGTTCTTCAGCCTGCTACATCTGTAATTCATTATCAAGAAGTTACACCAAAATGTCTGAAAATGATGAGAAAATAGTGTAGCGGTGGGTTTCACTATTTATACAAGCAGTATTTTCAGCATCGCAGAGCAGGGATGCACCTACCTTTTATGCTGCCTGAACAGTGACATGGCATTGCACCACTATAAGGTAGTCATGAGGGGATTTGGAACATTCACAGATAGCAAAGAAAAAACTGTTTAACTTTTATGTTTGTATGTTAAGGAAATCTGTATAATACAATTTCAGCGTCCGAGGAGTGGGCCCACAGCGGGGTAGAGAAAGCCTTGTCACGAGGCCCTACCATGTCCTCCCCTGGGGGTATCCAAGTTACTGCTGGGGGAGTTTCACAGGGTAACCCAATACACGGCTTACTTTAAGCCCTTTTGTCACTCGTGACACCACCGTTCCATTCTCTGCTGTGAATCAAGAAAGTTGGAAAAAAGTAGTCCACACACAGGGATAATGTTATGAGCAAAATCGGGAATGGTCGGTCAAGCTCCTTTACTTGCAGAAAAACTATTTGCAGTCCACACTTTACAAAAGCCAGCAGGGTAATGGTGCAAAACACAACAGTGGTGTGTGAGGGAGGATTCACAGGTTGACAGACGAGTCCACAGTCCTAGTTATCTGTGGGGTTCTATTCCCAGCCACTCTCCTTTTCTCTCCAGCTCTCTACCGCACACGCACATTTGGAAAAGGGCATTCAGTGCTACATGGCGGCTCCTCTCTCTCTTACTAAGAGAGCACTGGCACATCCAGGGTAGGTTGGTCCCAGGCCAAGCAGAAGGGAATCATTCAGCTTCTTCCATTCTGTCCACACACAGACCTATCTGTGTCTTTGGGGTTCACTCCCTTACAGACTAGGCTCCCTCGTGCTGGCTCTCAGCCATCTGCTAGACTGCTTACTCACGAACTCCTGCCAGAAGATTAGCAGACTAACTTGCTAACTTCCTTGCACTCAATTTGCAAACACATATAGGAATCATAGAATGGTAGCGTTAGAAGAGATCTCCAGGATCATTGGGTTCAACCCCCTGCTCAATGCAGGAGTCACTAAATCATCCCAGACAGATGTCTGTCTAGCCTCTGTTTGAAAACTTCCATTGAAGTTGAACTCACCACCTCCCGTGGTAACCTGTTCCACTCATTGATCGCCCTCACTGTCAGAAAGTTTTTGTCTAATCTGTGTCTCCTCCCTTTCTGTTTCATTCCATTACTTCTAGTCTTTCCTTGTGCAAATGAGAATAGGGAATAGGGCTGACCCCTCTGCACTGTGACAGCCCTTCAGATATTTGTAGGCAGCTATTAAGTCTCCTCTCAGTCTTTTTTTTGGCAAACCAAACCTTCTCAGATCCTTTAACCGTTCCTTATAGGACATGATTTGCAGACCGCTCTCCATCTTGGTAACTCTTCTCTGAACTTGCTGCAGTTTGTCTGTCTTTTTTAAATTGGGGTGCCCAGAACTGGATACAGTATTCCAGATGAGGTCTGACTACGGAAGAGTAGAGGGGATAATGACCTCACGTGATTTAGACTCTATGCTTCTCTTAATACATCCCAGAATTGTTTGCCTTTTTTGCTGCTACATCACACTGTTGACTCATATTCAGCCTGTGATCTATTAGTATACCCAAGTCTTTTTCACATGTGCTGCTGCTTAGCCCAATTCCTCCCATTCTGTATGTGCTTTTTTCATTTTTCTTGCCCATATGTAGGAACTTGTATTTCTCCTTGTTGAATACCATTCTGTTAGTCTCCGCCTACTGTTCAAGCTTTTCTAGATCTTTTTGAATCTTCTCTCCCTTCTCTAGTGTTAACTATCCCTCCTAGCTTTGTGTCATCTGCAAATTTGAACAGCTTCTTCTCAATTCCCTGCTCCAGATCATTTATAAAAATGTTGAAAAACACTGAGCCCAGGACAGAGCCTTATAGTACCTCACTTATGGTACCTCACATGATAGTCTTCCAATTGGATGTGCAGCCATTTATGACTACTCTTTGAGTATGATCACTCAACCAGTTGCGAATCCACCTAACAGTTGCCTTGTCAATCCCATATTTGGTCATTTTCTTAAATAAGGATGGTATGAGATACTTTGTCACATGCTTTACTAAAGTCAAGATATACTATATCTACCGCATTTCCCTGATCAGCCCAGTCCGTGATTCTGTCATGGAAGGAAATTAGAGTAGTCTGAAATGACTTGTTTGTTACAAACCCATACTTGCTCTGGTTAATTGCTCCATTTTCATCCAAGTACTTGCATACATGCTGTTTAATAATTTGTTCAAGGATCTTTCCCAGTATGGAAGTCAGGCTCACAGGACTGTAGTTTCCTGGATCCACCTTCTTCCCTTTTTTGAAGATGGGGACAACATTTGCCCTTTTCCAATCTTCTGGGACCCTTCCTGTACTGCAGGAATTTTCAAAGATTATGGCGAGTGGTTCAGCAATTACTTCTGCTGCTTCCTTCAGTATCCTAGGATGTACTTCATCTGGACTAGAGATGAGCGAACGTGTTCGGCCCCGCCCCTTTTCGCCCGAACACCGAACTTTGCGAGGACTTCCGTGCTCGGGCGAAAAAAGTTCGGGGGTCGCCGTGGCAGCGCGGGGGGGGTGCGGCGGGGAGTGGGGGGGGAGAGGGAGAGAGAGAGGGCTCCCCCCTGTTCCCCGCTGCTGCCGCCCGCGCCGCCGCGCCTCTCCCCGCCCCCCGGCGCCCCCCGAATCTTTACGCGCGAACACTGAAGTCCTCGGAAAAGCCGGTGTTCGGGTGCGTAAGTACTCGTTAAGAACACGTTCGCTCATCTCTAATCTGGACCTTGAGACTTGAATTTATTTAAGTTAGCTAAGTTTCCTGAGTCCATCCCCTTTCTTTTTTTGAAAATAGGAACAACATTTGCCCTCAGTTGATGTTACATTAACAAACTGAGAGAAAACAGATACAAAATAGGAATTTAAAAGTTCGGCCTTCTGAACATCATGTTTAACCAATTCACATTTTCATCCTTCAAACTTCCTATAGCATCTTTATCCTTTCTTTTGCTTTTGACATACCCCTAAAATCATTTTTTATTGCTTTTGGCCTCTATTGCAAGCCTCAATTCATTATTAGCTTTTCTGACACTTGCCCTACAGTTTCTGTAGACCGCGTTATATTCTTCTTTAGATTTTCCCCCCCTCTTTCCATTTGATAAACATATTTTTCGTCCTTTTTAACATGTGTGCAAGTTCTGTGTTCATCCATCCTGGTTTCATTAAATGCTTCCCATTCTTCCTTCTTTTAGGGATTGTTAATGATTGTGCTTCGAGAATCTCATTTTGCAATATTTCCCATCCTTCTTGGACATTTCTGTCCTTAAAAACATCCAGCCTTTAGATCTTTCCTAGCCTCTTTCAGAGTTCATTAAAAGCTGTTTTTCAATGAATGACAGCTGAGCGCTGTCTCTGATTGGTCATAGTGCTAAGTCAAACAGAGGCAGTGCTTTCAGTGGGCGGGAATTTTTAAATCCCCGGCCAGAAGAAATGCTTCA
Source organism: Eleutherodactylus coqui (assembly GCF_035609145.1). NCBI lineage: Eukaryota > Metazoa > Chordata > Amphibia > Anura > Eleutherodactylidae > Eleutherodactylus > Eleutherodactylus coqui. The sequence goes on along the minus strand of NC_089841.1, from coordinate 68,990,087 downwards.
GAAGAGTGCCAGGGAGCCAGGGAGAAGACGCATTGGAGCCCCAATAGCGCAGCTAGGTGACGTATATATATTTTTCTATTTTTTTACAGCAGCTAGAGCTTATTTTCAGGGAAGGGCTTATATTTCAAGCCATTCCCCAAAAAATCCTGTGTGGGCTGCCTGCATCCTATTGCTTTTAATGGGGTGGCAGCAGCGCAGGCCCCATTTAAAGCAATTGGAGACCATTGCGGTTCCCTGCCATAGCTGTGACAGCTGTGGCAGGGAATTCCTTCATCCAAAACTGCTGGAAGTTAATATGCTACAACTACAGGTCTAGTCTATTGTACAAATATGGGTATAATCTTTTCTATTTGGACTTAGGTGGGTTTCAATATTTCCAAAAATGTTATCCAGGATCAAATTGATCATAACATTGAAGACAGATGTAGCAGAGCTGAATTTGTCATCTGGCTGTATTTTTTATGCATTGCAATAATCCATTCACTTCCACTCTTATTTTTATTTTATATACCTGAATTTACTCTGCAGTTCTTCCTTGTGATTGTTCCTAGAATGGACATTAATAACTGGTGTATTGACTCTTGTTCTCCAACTTCTCATCATTTGCTTTTCTGTTCACAGCTTCAAGGCCCACTCCAGGTACAGTATAGTTCCATATATTCTGCTCAGGTTATCCTCTTGAATCCCTTCTTCTGTGTGAATTCAGCATACTGTAAGATATGCTTTAACCCCTTGAGTGGCACGCCTGGAAATTTTCCGGGACGAGCTCCTCTGCCCATAGTGACATAGCCTGGAAGATTTCCGGGCTATGTATCACTATGGGAGCTGCAGAGCACAATGCCACAAGCTGTGACAGTGTGCTCTGCCTGCACAGACCCACAGAGAACAAAGCAAGGGCTTTGAAAAACCAGCAGAAGATATTGCCGATATGTCGGCAACCTCCTGCTTTGTTTACAGGTTGCCATAGAGACCATCGGCTTGTCAGAAGCAAGCTGATGGTCTCTGTGGCAGGGAGAGCTGGTGCTTGGCTGTCAGAGGACAGCTAGGTACTAGCTCTTATAGCAGAGATCAGAGAAAACCTCCGATCTCTGCTGTGTTAACCCTTTACATGCTGCAGTCTATGTGACTTCAGCATGTAAAGGGCTGTCACTACAGCATGTAAAGGGCTGTCACCATCGGACCCCGGAATGTGATCAGGGGGTCCTGATGGGTCCCTGTGGAAGTCCCCTAAAGGGACAAAAAATTAAAATAAAAATAAAAAATTTAAAAAAAAAAAAAGTTAAAAAATTATAAAAAGAAATAAAAACACTTGTCTCCCTTTACTTTGTAAAAAATCAAAAATACAATCACACATGTGGTATCCATGTGCGTCGTAATGACCAAGAGAAGGAAGCTAATACATTATTTAACCCCTTACTGACATGGCCCCTTTTTTTCTTTTTTCCCCATTTCTTTTTTTCCTCCCCCGTTTAAAAAAATCACAACTTGTCCCGCAAAAAACAAGCCCTTATACGGCCATGTCAATGGAAAAATGAAAAAGTTATGGCTCTTGAGACGCAACTGCAAAATTAGTTGAAATTCAATGATTAGACCATTTTAAAAAACCTGCCCTGGTGGGCACGACAGGGTGGTAGGAAACCCGCCACTCAAGGGGTTAATACAGAGGTGGTACAGCTCCGACTTCTGGGGTCCCCACAGATCATAAAATGGATACCCTGCAATATCACAGTTAACATAGGTATGAGCAGGTGTAGTATAGCCAGGCAAAGAAAGCTCTTGGATGAGCAGTATAGCTTATTTAAAAGAGGTTTTCCAGGAAGAATACTATTGATGACCTATCATCAGAATAGGTCATTAATAGTTGATTGGCTGGGGTCCATCGCTCGGGATTTTGACCAATCGGCTAATCTGTACTCCAACCTCTGTGAAGTGTCCAGCGCTTGTAATTGCAAGTGCGACTCTCATTGAAATCAATGCGAGCCGTGTCTGCAGTTACAAGCGTCGGCCAGTACAGAGGTCAGAGCAGTGACTTTCACTGCTCCACTTCGACTTCTATGTAATTGTGGCGCTGTCAGCGGGCGCACAGTCAGCTGATTGGTCAGGGTCCTGAGCAACGGATCCCAGCCGATCAAGTATTGATCTCATCAATAGTGTTCTCTCTGAAAACCCCTTTAAGCTTTTGGGATGGGTTGCAAAGTTATATCTCTGCTTACTATACAATCTGTAAGTGCAGTAATTGTGCACCCACTGTTGTATGTGCCACCATAGTTGTGTCATGACATCTGTGCATCTACCTGTTGCAGAAACGTTGTCTGGATAAATTTATATCTACGGATGTGATTATTGTATAATTCTGAACGTAAGCACAGGCGAGTAACTAAAGTTGTAGTGCAGTCAGGGACCAAGTGAGAAAATAGGTGCATCATGATGTGCAGCTCAGTGCAGTCCTATGGATGTGTCCATCACTCAATTGTTGTCCAGGACTAAGATAAGAACCTCCATCACATCAGGAATCACCAGATTTTCTTTTTGGATTCCAAGAGAAGTGATTACAGGAAGGACTACAGGTCCCTCCCGTTATCATCTCTTTTCATACTGTAAGAAATTAAAATCCATTCCTGCTGCAGCGCGCCCAGCAGCACGCCAGTGAGGGGCATCCTCAGCTCTTATTCATCACTGGGAGCATACTATGGGCATAAGTGGGCAAAGATCACTCTACATGATTTATGGATCCAGGACATTTCATCTTTTCTTCCTGTCATTATCATCTGCTTTTCTTTCGGGGGGGTGCAGAAGCTGGCAGGTTCAGTTATACTGTATTATAAAGGGAATATTTCATGCATTTCATTTAAGTTTCATGTAATATTAAATACTCTTGTATAAAACAAAAAAAAGTAATATGGAGGTGATACCTTTATTAGCTACCCAGAAAATTAGATTACAAACTTTTGAAACCACATATGGTTTCGTCTTCAGACTATAGCCAGATTAAAAGACAGCTGGTATACAGCTGTGCGCTCCGAGCAGGGTATGCAGAACACAGCTGGAGCGCTATCTTTTTCATACTCCAGCTGTGTTCTCCGAGCTGGATACCAGCTGAAACAATAGTATCAGCAGTATTCCGCTGAGAACTCAGCGCGCGGCACTGATAAGACCCATAGTTGTCTTTTAGCTTGCTGAAAGACAACGATGATCGAATTGTTAATGAAATCTGCACGCTGGCACACTCACCTCCATTTAGAGTAAACGGGCAGTTGTTCACAGATGAATGATTTCATGTTTACACAAGCCGATCAGTGTTTGATTCTTATACCTGCATAAACTGAATGGCAAATGAATTTTCATTCATTGTTAAGTCACTGACAGTGTTTACACTGACTGATTATTGTTCACTTTTCCACAATCCAGCGATAAAATGAATTAATTGTTCTGGGTAAAAAGGCCCCCAATGTCTGGACAGTCATATCAATTGAATTTCCCATATCCAGCGATAAGCTGAATGATGATCCGGACATGTTAAAGGGTCCTCAGAGTGTACAGGAAGTGATGGAGTATAGATCCTCCCCAAATATTAGGTAGTGACAGGGAAGCTGCAGAGCCCTATCTGGGGGTAATATTGTTACTATCCTGCCTTCTCTACTCTTCCATCAGTACAATTGAGTTGTCATTAGCTCAGCTCTCCTTACTAAGAAAAAAATTTCACAGTTCATGCAGAAAAGCTGAGAAGTGAACTACAGACAATAGGAAATTGCTATAGTGGCCAGTGTGAAAACTGCAGTAGTGCAAGATTTCTTTATGTAGATAAATGTTTAAAAAACATGACTGTATTAACAAATTAATCTATAATGAAAACCTGACGCAAATAAGATTTCATTTTCTGATGACAGATTCCCTTCAGAGGACATTTTCTTCTTTGCAGTAACTTATAACACTTCGTATTACTAGGACACTTTACCAATATCCTAAACAGCTGAGTTGTATTCTCATTGATATTTTCCCTGCACAGTGCCACTTCTGACCAGCTGTTGTGTAGAGCACCACAATAGGGCACTATTCTAGTCAATTGGGCTGAGTTGTAAAATCGTAGAACAGAGTTAGAAGGGACCTCCAGCGTCATCGGGTCCAACCCCCTGCTCAATGCAGGATTCACTAAATCATCCCAGACAGATGTCTGTCCAGCCTTTGTTTGAACACTTCCATTGAAGGAGAACTCACCACCTCCCGTGGTAACCTGTTCCACTCATTGATCATCCTTAATGTCAGAATGTTTTATCTAATATCTAATGTGTCCTTCTCCCTTTCAGTTTCATCCCATTGCTTCTAGTCTTTCCTTGTGCAAAAGGGTGGATCCCTCCACACTGTGACAGCCCTTCAGATATTTGTAGACAGCTATTGTCTCCTCTCAGCCTTCTTTTTTGCAAGCTAAACATTCCCAGATCCTTTAACCGTTCCTCATAGGACATGATTTGCAGACCGCTCACCATCCTTGTAGCTTCTCTCTGAACTTGCTCCAGTTTGTCTGTCTTTTTTAAAGTGGGGTGCCCAGAACTGGACACAGTATTCCAGATGAGATCTGAGTAAGGAAGAGTAGAGGCAGATAATTATCTCTTGTGATCTAGGCTCTATGCTTGTCTTAAGAATTGTGCGAGCCTTTTTTGCTGCTGCATCTTACTGTTAACTCATGTTCAGACTGTAATCTATTAGTATACCCAAGTTTTTTCACATGTGCTGCTTAGCTCAATTCCTCCCATTCTGTTTTTTTTTTCCCCCTTTTTCTTGCCCAGATGTAGGACCTTGTATTTATCCTTGTTAAATACCATTCTGTTAGTCACCACCTACTGTTCAAGCTTTTCTAGATCTTTTTGAATCCTCTCTCCCTCTTTCCTAGTGTTAGCTATCCCTCCTAGCTTTGTGTCATCTGCAAACTTGATTAGTTTCCCTCCTCCAGATCATTTATAAAAAATGTTGGAAAAACACTGGGCCTAGGACAGAGCCTTGTGGTACCCCACTTGATACATTCTTCCCATTGAATGTGCAGCTATTTATGATCATTCTTTGAGTACAATCACTCAACCAGTTGCTTTGTCCATCCCATAATTGGTCATTTTTTTCAATAAGGATGGTATGAGATACTTTGACAAATGCTTTACTGAAGTCAAGATATACTATATCCACCGCATTTTCCCAATCAACCCAGTCGGTGGTTCTGTCATAGAAGAAAATTAGATTAGTCCCATGCTGGCTCTAGTTAATTGCTCCATTCTCATCGAAGCACTTGCATACATGCTGTTTAATAATTTGATCAAAGATCTTTCCCACTATAGAAGTCAGGCTCACAGGCCTGTAGCTTCCTGCGTCCATGTTATTCCCTTTTTTGAAGATGGGGACAACATTTGCCCTTTTCCAATCTAAGGGATAGGGACATAAATTGCCCTATACTTTCTGCAGACTGCATTATATTTTTCTTTACCAAATGGAAAGCGGGGGGAATATTTAAACATATTTTTCTTCCCTTTGAGCATGTAAGTTCTGTGTTGATCCCTCCAGGTATCTTTAAATGCTTCCCATTTTTCCTTCTTTTAGGGATTGTTAACAATTGTGCTTTGAAAATCTAATTTCACAATACTTTCCATCCTTCCTTTGGACATTTCTGTTCTTAAGAACATCCAGACATTGGATCCTTATCCTCTTTTTGAGTCCATTAAAAGCTGCCTTTCTGAAATCCAACCTTGAGCTCTGAGTTTTCTCAGGTCTTCCTCCCCTTGTTCTCCAAAATTCAATGATAGCGTGGTCACTGCCTCCTAAGGTCCCAACCACTCTTCCTTCCTCAACCATTTACTACATGTTGGTAAGAATTGGATCCAAGATAGCAGATCCCCTTGTTTTATCTTCTAACTTTTGGGAGATAAAGTTGTCAGCAAGAGCGGATAAGAATTTGTTGCATCCATTACTTTTACCTGAGATTCCCAACAAATGTCTGCATGGTTAAAAATCTCCCATGATCACTATGTCATGCTTTTTTGAGAGCTTGGCCATGTGATGTAGAAAGAGTTCATCAATCTCTTCTGCTTGTCTAGGTGGCCTATAGTAAATGCCTACAATGGTGTCCTTTCTGTTCTCTCCTTGTATTCTTACCTAAATAGTTTCTACAGAACTCCCATGCTCTGAAGCTTCAATCTCTGTGGAGATGTATGCTTTCATAACATACAACACAACACCTCCTCCCCTTGTAATTCCTTTGCAGCTAAAGAGCTGCTCTTCCTTACTAGTGCTGTGGTGCTTTTGCTTTAGGGATTCAGGGGGGTTCCCAGCAGTTGAACACCACAGTCAGTAATATATGGCATATCTTAGTGTAGTGACAGTAGTAATAGTTTTGTAAGAAAGAGAGTTAACAAAAGAAAAGTCACTTAATTTGTCAAAACTTGCACTAACTATATTAAGATAAATCAAACGACATAATATTTGATGCAACTCACTGCCTCTCAGTCACACTCCTTTGTATATTTTTGGCTATTGTACACTGATATTTTGTTCCAAACAATGGAGCTAGTCAGCAATATATTTTGCGCAGCCATAGTGAGTTGTTTAGTTGTGTCCTTTTGATGGATCCACCTGTTATGTCATAGAAGATTATAAATGGCCCATGGCAATCTTCTAATGCACGTTCTACCACTTTTTTGGTGCAATTTTTCCAGAAAGGTCTCCTAAGTTCACCATATAGTGGATAACAGGAATGGTAACAAAAAACGTAAAGATTAGAATATAAAACGTGATTTATCGATCGCATCGCAGTGTGATAGGTTATAATGGGAGGTGTACTCAGATCCCATGTTGGCACTGCGTATACAGTATTAGGCCTCATTCAGACGAGCGCTGTTTTCGCGCTGCTAAGCTGCAAGCTCCATAAAGTCGCCCATTCACACGATCTGAGGCGCTTGCTCTGTGCTTTCAAGGCTCCCATAGGAGCCTATGGAAAACACGCAGCAAAGATAGGGCATGTCCTATCTTTGCACTCACCTCAGAACTGACATGCGAGTTTGCACTCGCATGTCCTATCTTTGTTAGACACGCTGATTCAGCGCGTCTAACAATCGTCCATGCGAACGCTTCTATAGGAACCTATTGGTTCCTATAAAAGTTCGTTCTGAGTGCTGCTTAGCAACGCTAAAAACACGCTCATGTGAATGAGCCCTTAGGGTAGGATCACATGTAGCAGTAACCATGTAAATGGATAGTGTGGTCATAAATCAGCAATGCTCGCTAAGTGTAGACTTACTATTAGCTAATTTTTCTTATAAGAATCACCTGTAATTAGCCCTGGAAGGAGTCTTCCCCCATTTACAACTGCAGACAATGACAAGGTAAGTCCACCACCTATCAGCTAAAAATGGAGGCAATCAAAAGAAATCTGGATCATGCAGAGAATTCTGCGGAGTGACAAACAGAAAACAAATTCATCTCCAATGTACTTTTAGCAATAAATTCTATCATATTCCTTAGTTATTTAACTTGTAAAGTGAACATAGACTTGTAGTGTCACAGCTCTAATTCTCTTTCTATTTTTTCTTAACAGCTTACTTGATGTCTGGTATGTAAAGCTAATTCTCTTTTTTTTTTCTTCACCTAATAGCTTTCATGATGATGACCAGTTCATGTTTGTCTGGTTTGCAAAACATTATCTTCTGCTTTACCTTATTATGGAGAACAGATGGGATGTTATAGGAAGTGTACACACTATCACCATCCTATATTGTAATGACCCAACATACTCATCACCTAAGACATGTTCAAGTATCACCCTCAAAACCTACTACAGTCATTACTCGCTACCATTCATTCCCAAACTCATGATGACCATCATCAACCAACACCATAACTGCCAAATACAATCGCAATCTGCATTGATAGGACCCACTACCATCCTCCTCCAACAATCAGCACCATCCTCACCCAACACCAGTCTGATCTAACAAGAGCCCTTCAGTAATTTACATCTGTGTATTGTGTCAGGCACTAGAACTCAGATGCTGCCATTCACTTAAAGGGGTTGTCCCGCGGCAACAAGTGGGGTTATGCACTTCTGTATGGCCATATTAATGCACTTTGTAATGTACATCGTGCATTAAATATGAGCCATACAGAAGTTATTGACTTACCTGCTCCGTTGCTGGCGTCCCCGTTGCCATGGTGCCGTCTAACTTCAGCGTCTAATCGCCCGATTAGACGCGCTTGCGCAGATGGGTCTTTTCCCTTCGGCTCGGTCCGGCAGCAGCGGCGTTCTGGCTCTGCCCCCTTGTATGTGTCATCGCGTAGCTCCGCCCCGTCACATGTGCCGATTCCAGCCAATCGGGAGTCTGGAATCGGCACATGTGACGGGGGCAGAGCTACGCGATGATGCAAACAAGGGGGCGGAGCCAGAACACCGCTGCTGCCGGACCGAGCCGAAGGGAAAAGACCCATCTGCGCAAGCGCGTCTAATCGGGCGATTAGACGCTGAAGTTAGACGGCACCATGGCAACGGGGACGCCAGCAACGGAGCAGGTAAGTCAATAACTTCTGTATGGCTCATATTTAATGCACGATGTATATTACAAAGTGCATTAATATGGCCATACAGAAGTGCATAACCCCACTTGCTGCCGCGGGACAACCCCTTTAAAAGGGTGTTATGGTTAGTGGAGGAAAGTACAAGTTTTCACCCATTTACTGGATGCGTGAAAGCTGGTAGATCAGTGGAGGTCCAACATCTGAGACCCCTACCAATCCTGAAGACGGGTGACCCATACCCTCGCTATTTTGCAATGCAGGATCCCTTCCTTCTATTTTGTAAATATATCAGCCACTGTTTGAGCGTGCATGGTAGTGACACCATTCAGTTCAATGAGGAAGACAGTTGTGCAAATGTCAAACTTTTACTATATACCCTGTTAGGCCTGATTTGTCAAAAAGAGAGAAACTGTTGTTGGCCATAGTAACCGATCCCAGTACAGATGTAATTATTGCAGAGCAGTTTATAAAAAGAAAGCTGCACTGTGATTGGTTGCTATAGGCAATAAAGACAGTTTTTATGTTAGACAGTTTTGATAAATGAGGCCCACTGTTTGTGCAGTTTGCTCCATAGTAAGGCTCACTACCTAAATATTGCATAACATTTGTGAATAAAGTCTGAAACATTAAAGATTATAGAACACGGGGGCCCAGCATTCACTTCAGAACAGTCCTGTCTACACTCCTTTTTTTGCCCAAAGGACACACCTTTCACCACTCCTTAAACCCAGCAATGACGCTTTTAACTGAAATGGGCTTACCACCCATCCGGGATCAATTCTGTCTTTTTCTTCACACAGAGATTGGCAAAGCTGTGAAGTCAGACGCCAACATTTATTTATCTCCGTTCTCTCAAGGACAGGAGGTCATTGACCAAAGCTCCCTCAGCTCTTCTGTCCTACTCTCTGCTCAAGATTTACTCAGTTCAGAATCAGTCTTCCCTTTTATCAGATGGCCCACTCTCTCTGGTTTGATTCAGCTGAATTTCTCCTCAGCTGGTTCTCTTTCAGCACCTGTCATCTCTCCTCCGCTTACACACACAGATCCTGAATGGATCCCCCCATTAGCTGTCCTCAGCTTATACACACAGATCCTGAATGGATCCCCCATTAGCTCTCCTCTGCTTAAACACACACAGATCCTGATTGTCTCTCTCCATTAGCTCTCCTCTGCTTATGCACACACAGATCCCCCCCCCCCCCCCCCCCCCCCTCCTCATTAGTTCTCCTCTTCTTACAAGCACAGATCCTGACTGGCTCTTTCTATTAGCCCTCTTCCACTTTCACACACAGATCCTGACTGTCTCTCTCCATTAGTTCTCCTCTGCCTACACACAGATCCTGACTTGCTCTTCCCATTAGCCCTCCTCTGCCTAGACACAGATCCTGACTGGCTCTTCCCATTAGCCCTTCTCCACTTACACACACATATCCTGACTGTCTCTCCCTATTAGCTGTCCTCTGCTTACACACATGGACTCTGACTTGCTTCTTCTGCTTTCGGTTTTGCACATAGGAGCACTTATCACTCTCTTATTTGCTCTCTGTGTCTCATTTTGGTTTCACTTCCACATCACAGCAACTTGTCTCTCTATGGCAGCAACCAGGTCCTCAAGAGAGCCTCCCAGCGTAGCGACCGAGACGCAGGACACAACACTAAGGAGATGGCAGGAGTAGTAGTTAGGAATGTCACGGTGGCTCTACCATCTCCTCCCTTGAGGGACGCGTGTGACCCTTTGCCAAGGCCCTAACAGCCCTCTTCAGGCCAACACTGGTGGTGAGATTTACCTCTATATGGGGTTGTCACAGGTGATGCCATTTTAGTCAGTCATCCCATATAGGTATTACATGTGGATTTCAGAGATGCTATCTCCTAAATAATTAATAACATCTATGTGGAACATTTGGAAGGGACCGATGTGAAGAGAAAAAAATCACATGATCTATTTTTTGTATTTAAATAGAAAAATTTCCCCCGCGCTCTTGGGTTCCAGCAGAGATGAAGGACACAATGTCCATAAATAATTTTAAATGATTTATTAGTTCTTTTGCTACGCGTTTCTGCGGGATTACCCGCTCTCTTCAGGCATAACATTACACAGCACAGTACACTTTTTTATATACACGCTAATAGCTCACGGAAGTGCTCAGACGCCGGCTTTCGGAGCCGCCCTCTGCTTCATGTGAAATAACACGTCATTAATCAGTAACCCTTTATATACTATCAAGTTTCTCTATTTCTAAAAAGTAGCAGAAAAAAACTGCTATTTAAAAGTCCGTTCGACTTGCTTATACTATTCGTTATCTATTACATTCCACAAATTTAAAACCATAAATTATCTATATCAATAAATAATTACTACAATTTTATTCTAAAATTAGAGATATTACTTTAAACGAATTAACAATAAATCACATTTTCCCAATTTCTCTGTTATATAAATTCTATAAAACCATCATTCATTTTTTCTCATAAATAGACCCATTATGTTGTAAACGACATATTTTTTATAAAAAATTATCTAAATAATTCATAAATGAATTCTAAAATTGTTATTTGCTTAAAAGATTCCATTTTAAAAAATTCCATTTCTATTACACTAATATTTCTATTGATTATGTCCTCTATTTATTATATTTCTATGTATATCAACTCATGTTTTATCGTAACATTAACCCTTTATGATTAACTCTTTATATCTCTCATCTCCTCTCATTCTATTTAGTCCCTTTAAATCAGATTTTTTCTCAGATTTTTTTAGATTTTTTTAGATTTTTTCTAACACTTCATTTAGCCCTGTTGGTTGCAGGGTTTGGAGTTTGTATATCCAAAACATTTCTTTCCGTTTTAGCTCATTAATTGATTTGCTTATTATCTGCTCAATTGGTGTAATTTTCAATGTTCTCGATTGGCATTTGTGTTGTTCTGCAAAATGCCTAGATACACTGTGTTTTGTGTATCCTCGTTTGATGTTATATTTATGATTAGCCAATCTGGCACGGATGGCATTTTTAGTTCTTCCGATGTATTTTAACCCGCATTCACATATCAAACGAGGATACACAAAACACAGTGTATCTAGGCATTTTGCAGAACAACACAAATGCCAATCGAGAACATTGAAAATTACACCAATTGAGCAGATAATAAGCAAATCAATTAATGAGCTAAAACGGAAAGAAATGTTTTGGATATACAAACTCCAAACCCTGCAACCAACAGGGCTAAATGAAGTGTTAGAAAAAATCTAAAAAAATCTAAAAAAATCTGAGAAAAAATCTGATTTAAAGGGACTAAATAGAATGAGAGGAGATGAGAGATATAAAGAGTTAATCATAAAGGGTTAATGTTACGATAAAACATGAGTTGATATACATAGAAATATAATAAATAGAGGACATAATCAATAGAAATATTAGTGTAATAGAAATGGAATTTTTTAAAATGGAATCTTTTAAGCAAATAACAATTTTAGAATTCATTTATGAATTATTTAGATAATTTTTTATAAAAAATATGTCGTTTACAACATAATGGGTCTATTTATGAGAAAAAATGAATGATGGTTTTATAGAATTTATATAACAGAGAAATTGGGAAAATGTGATTTATTGTTAATTCGTTTAAAGTAATATCTCTAATTTTAGAATAAAATTGTAGTAATTATTTATTGATATAGATAATTTATGGTTTTAAATTTGTGGAATGTAATAGATAACGAATAGTATAAGCAAGTCGAACGGACTTTTAAATAGCAGTTTTTTTCTGCTACTTTTTAGAAATAGAGAAACTTGATAGTATATAAAGGGTTACTGATTAATGACGTGTTATTTCACATGAAGCAGAGGGCGGCTCCGAAAGCCGGCGTCTGAGCACTTCCGTGAGCTATTAGCGTGTATATAAAAAAGTGTACTGTGCTGTGTAATGTTATGCCTGAAGAGAGCGGGTAAGCCCGCAGAAACGCGTAGCAAAAGAACTAATAAATCATTTAAAATTATTTATGGCCATTGTGTCCTTCATCTCTGCTGGAACCCAAGAGCGCGGGGGAAATTTTTCTATTTAAATACAAGCTGTTGCACAAATATCCGGTCACGGCTGTTAATCCCAAAGACGCTCTCCGGTGATCTGGATTCGGGACTCCAGAGACGCTACAAGCAAACTCGGATATAAGGTGCCGGTCAATCTCCCTAACAGGAGTTTTGGCCGTGCACCAGGTGAGTACAAAAAAAGTATCTCACACTTCTTTGAAATCGTTTTGTGCGAGTAAGGCGCTGATTCCTGTTTTGTTTTATGATCTATTTTTTCTTTTTTTTTCTTCTTACTTTTCAGAAGACTACGACGACTATTCAGACATGTATGTTAATTCTCCGGGTGTTAAGTTCTGTTTTTCTGAACTATGTTATTATCATCACATAAACTATTGAAGAAAAGTGTGCTAGTATATAGATGGGTGCCGTTTTGGCTCGCACTGGGGAGTTTAGGCTGGGTTTAGGTGTTATTTTTGCAGCTGTTTTGCTGTGTATTTTGGGGAAAACTTTAGCTTCCCATCCATCAATATACTATTGTGTTCCCCGTGTGAAAATATTATAAAATACTGTATGACACAGCTTAAAGGGGTTTCTCAGGACTGAAACATTAGTAATCTATATATATAAAATTGAATGTATGCGTGTCTGCATGTCTGCCTGTGTGTGTGTTTGTCCTTTATGCGCTACTACACCATTCATCCGATCGCCATGAAACTTTGGGAAGTTGTTAAGTACACTCCTGGGAAGATTATAGGCATAGTACAACTATCCTACGATAAATGGCGCGCGTGCGAGCGTCGTCGACACTTACGCACCCCCCCCCACGTAGATCGTTCGATTTCCATCACTGCCACTAATTCTCTCACTTCCCAATGTCGTACAAACATGAAATTTGGCACGAGCATTGATTATGTCATAAATAGGACAAGTTAATGGGTCCCAACTCCATTATTCAATTCTAAGCGCCAAAGAATTAGCGTCCAAATTTTACGTACGGAATCTAATTTTCTCGCTTCCCAATGTCATAGAAACGTGAAATTTGGCACGGGCATTGAATATGTCATAAATAGGAAACGCTAATCGGTGTAACTCCATTATTCAATTCTATGCGCCAAAGAATTAGCGTCCAAATTTTACGTACGGAATCTAATTTTCTCGCTTTCCGGTGTCATAGAAACGTGAAATTTGGCACGAGCATTGATTATGTCATAAATAGGAAAAGCTAATGGGTCCCAACTCGATTATTCAATTCTATGCGCAAAAGAATTAGCGTCCAAATTTTACGTACGGAATCGAATTCTCTCGCTTCCCAATGTAATAGAAACTCGAAATTTGACACGAGCATTGATTATGTCATAAATAGGAAAAGCTAATCGGTCCCAACTCGATTATTCAATTCTAGGCGCAAAAGAATTGGCGTCCAAATTTTACGTACGGAATCTAATTTTCTCGCTTCCCAATGTCATAGAAACTTGAAATTTGGCACGAGCATTGATTATGTCATAAATAGGAAAAGTTAATGGGTCCCAACTCGATTATTCAATTTTAAGCGCAAAACAATTGGCGTCCAAATTTTACGTACGGAATCTAATTTTCTCGCTTCCCGATGTAATAGAAACTTGAAATTTGGCACGAGCATTGATTATGTCATAAATAGGAAAAGTTAATGGGAAGTTGTTGAGTACACTCCTGGGAAGATTACTGGCATAGTATATCTATCCTACGATAGGTGGCGCGCGCGCATGCGAGCGTCGTCGACAGTTGTGCCCCCCCAGACAAAGATCGTTTGATTTCCATCTCAAGCACAAAAGCAAAAGGCATTACGAACAACGGGATGCGTGTTCAACTACAAAATGATGCATCCGCCGAACGTATCACAAGACAATTCCTGGATATTGAGAATGCTGAGGTAAAATAAAAGCTGCGCTGTGATTGATTGCTATATATTATACCGCTGAGGTAAAATGAATGCTGCGCTGTGATTCATTGCTATTTTTTATATTGCTGAGTCAGAATAAAAGTTGCGCTGTGCTTGGTTGTTATTTCTCTTACTGCTGACGTAACATGAAAGCTGCCCTGTGATTGGGTGTTATATATTATAAAGCTGAGGTAACATGAAAGCTGCGCTGTGATTGGTTGTTATATATTATACCACTAAGGTAACCTAAAAAAGCTGCGCTGTGATTGGTTGTTATCTAGGTATATAAAAATGAATGTATGTCTGTCTTCGCAGCAACGCGCGACGGGTAAGCTAGTCTATATATATAAAATTGAATGTATGCGTGTCTGTGTGTCTGTCTGAGTGTGTGTATGTTTGTCCTTTATGCGCTACTACACCATTCATCCAATCGCCATGAAACTTTGGGAAGTTGTTGAGTGCACTCCTGGGAAGATTATAGGCATAGTACAACTATCCTACGATAAATGGCGCGCGTGCGAGTGTCGTCGACAGTTACGTCCCCCCCCCCCACGTAGATCGTTTGATTTCCATCACTGCCACTAATTCTCTCACTTCCCAATGTCGTAGAAACCTGAAATTTGGCACGAGCATTGATTATGTCATAAATAGGAAAAGTTAATGGGTCCCAACTCAATTATTCGATTCTAAGCGCCAAAGAATTAGCGTCTAAATTTTACGTACGGAATCTAATTTTCTCGCTTCCCAATGTCATAGAAACGTGAAATTTGGCACAGGCATTGAATATGTCATAAATAGAAAACGCTAATCGGTCTAACTCCATTATTCAATTCTAAGCGCCAAAGAATTAGCGTCTAAATTTTACGTACGGAATCTAATTTTCTCGCTTCCCAATGTCATAGAAACGTGAAATTTGGCACGGGCATTGAATATGTCATAAATAGAAAACGCTAATCAGTCTAACTCGATTATTCAATTCTAAGCGCCAAAGAATTAGCGTCTAAATTTTACGTACGGAATCTAATTTTCTCGCTTCCCAATGTCATAGAAACGTGAAATTTGGCACGGGCATTGAATATGTCATAAATAGAAAACGCTAATCGGTCTAACTCAATTATTCAATTCTAAGCGCCAAAGAATTAGCGTCCAAATTTTACGTACGGAATCGAATTCTCTCACTTCCTGATGTCATCTATATATATATATATAAAAATGAATGTATGTCTGTCTGTTTTTCCTTTATGCATTACTACACTAGATATATAAAAACGAATGTATGTATGTCTGTCTGTCTTCGCAGCAACGCGCGACGGGTAAGCTAGTATTCTATAAAGCTTATCTGTAACAGCTGTATATGAATATTCATTATTCCGTAACTACCCTACTACTCAATAATAGTCCAAACCAATTTTTTGTCCTGTTGCAGGAACAAATACTGCATAGTGACCATTCAGATAAATGGGCATCCATCAAAAGCATGCCCGGCTCACTGGAGGGTCCCAAGTGGGGTACCCCCTCTATGAATTCTATATATTTAGGGTGACAGGTAGATAGCGGTTGTCCTTATGAGATAACCACTTTAATGTGAAATGCAGTTCTCAAACATTGCAATCTGCTTTTTCATTGGGTTTTCCTTCATGCCAATTATTATTATTGCACAATTATTATACAATTAAGATCTGTCACACAATCCTTTTGTACGACAATGCAATCCCATTATACAATTATTACTATATTATACCACTGGTTCAGGAGTCCCCTATATACAACTCTGCAGATGTTGGCATCTCTACAGAGTTTTGTGCACTTCTGAGAGGTCACATCTAGAACTTGGCACTGTGCCAAGAGCAAAGACTACTCGAAAAAAAGTCAAACTAGCAGAGTAAACTTTTAAATATAGCAAATGGTGTTGAGCCAGACTGAATCGTAAAAGTAACAAATCCTATTTAATGTTGCCTAGAGATATGTCTTTTTTATTTTATTACTGAACTATAGTTATGATAAGGCCCCCACTAGTGCACAATAGAGGATAGTGCAGAAGTAGTTATATCATTTTTATTACAAAACTAGTTCAATTACCTAAATTGCAACACATGGAAATTAGATGTTAAAATTCAGAATAATGATCAACCATCGCACCCTCAAGATCCGTGCAACCTTGGAGATAAGTCACATGAACACATGCATCCCTACTAGAGATGAGCGAGCACCAAAATGCTCGGGTGCTCGTTACTCGAGTCGAACTTCCCGCGATGCTCGAGGGTTCGTTTCGAGTAACGAACCCCATTGAAGTCAATGGGCGACCCAAGCATTTTTGTATGGGACCTATGCTCCGCTAAGGTTTTCATTTGTGAAAATCTGGGAAATTCAAGAAAGTGATGGGAACGACACAGAAACGGATAGGGCAGGCGAGGGGCTACATGTTGGGCAGCATCTCAAGTTCCCAGGTCCCACTATTAAGCCACAATAGCGGCAAGAGTGGCCCCCCCCCCCCAACAATTTTTACTTCTGAAAAACCCTCATTAGCAAGGCACACCTTAGCTAAGCACCACACTACCTCCAACAAAGCACAATCACTGCCTGCATGACACTCCGCTGCCACTTCTCCTGGGTAACATGCTGCCCAACCGCCCATTTCAGTAATAGTAGCAATCAAGACAGGCCAGTGGTAGGCTTTAAGTATTTTGCTTCAATTTTTTAAAATGGTGAGCTGAAAAAGCAGACAGACACCGTATGCAGCGTATATATGTATACTCTTTCTCTCTGGCGGGATGACGGCGATCATGTAACGGACACAGCAGAGCCAGGAAACAATTATGCGCAAGCCTGCTGTAACGCTTAGCTGGGTAATAATGAGCGACTACCACCCCCAGCAGACACGCAGTAAACCGTAGATGGCCACAGGCTTGGCTCCGTAATAATTAGCGACTACTACCCCCAGCAGACACGCAGTAAACTGAACACGGTCACAGGCAGCCCAAAGATTTTTTTTTTCCAATTTTTTTTGAAAAAGCCCACTGCCTATATAGCCAGTATATCTTTTTCCCTGTACCACTGTCCCTGCCTCACCAGTACTGCCCCTATACTCAGTAAAATGACTGCAGACTGAGGACGCTATGGTCTGCACGCCCGATATACAAAAAAAATGTGCAAAACTGCTAAAAGCAGCCTCAACAGTACTGCACACGGTCAGATGTGGCCCTAAGAAGGACCGTTGGGGTTCTTGAAGACGAAGATAACAGCCTAACACTCTCCCTATAGCAGCTACAGCAGGACGGCACTTTCCCTAATGTCTCTCAGCGTGCATCTGTGGCGAGCTGTGGCCGTCCCCAGTTTATATACTCGGGTGTCACCTGATCTCCCCAGCCACTCACTGCAGGGGGGTGGGATAGGGCTGGAACTTCACAGGAGGAAGTTGTAATGCCTTCCCTGTGTTTCTATTGGCCAGAAAACGGCGCAAACTTTTCTGGGAAGAAAATGGAAGTGACTCGAACACCGCGCGGTGCTCATCTCGAGTAACGAGCATCTCGAGTACCCTAATACTTGAACGAGCATCAAGCTCGGACGAGTACGCTCGCTCATCTCTAATCCCTACACATTTGAACTGGAATGTTATTGAATTCCTCAGTGAGAGCCAGCTTCAATTCGTCGACTGTTGAAATTGGAAGCGTGTACGCTTTATGTAATTATAACGACGAGTGTTGTGGACTGATGTGGCCAAGTTCCATGTGTCCGAAGGCGGTACCAGACACAACTGTCTTTATTGGTGATCAGAAAACCCTGAAATGACAATTATCCTGGTGTGGTGCTCTGGGCAGGAATTTTGCATCAGGGATTGATGGGCCCATTCTTCTTTTTTGAGGGATCTGTGACAGCAAATAGTTACTTGGGATCTGCTTCACCACTGTTTATCCCATCACCCAGGACTGGGATATTTTCAACAGCATGTGGTGGCCGCGGGATGGGGCCCCAGCTTATTATTCACTCTGTAATTGTGACTGGTTAGATGAGATGTTTCCAGAATGTTGGATAGGCAGATGTGGGCCAGTGGAGTTTTTGAATCTCTAACCAGGAAGCGCTGACTGAAAACTACAAGCAAGTGCCGGAGCTGCAGAGGGGAAGTGCGCCGGAGTGATGTAGTATTTTGGGGTTTTTCTTAACCCCTTGATGACGCGGCCCCTTTTTCTTTTTCCATTTTAGTTTTTTCCTCCCCCCCCTTCAAAAAATTCGTAACTCCTTTATTTATCCATCGATGTCGCTGTATGAGGGCTTGTTTTTTTGCGGGACGAGTTGTATTTTTGAATGGTGCTATTTAGAGATGAGCGAACGTGCTCGGCCCTGCCCCTTTTTCGCCCGAGTACCGCGATTTTCGAGTACTTCCGTACTCGGGCGAAAAAATTCGGGGGGCGCCGTGGCGGCGCGGGGGGTTGCAGCGGGGAGTGGGGGGGGAGAGGGAGAGAGAGAGGGCTCCCCCCTGTTCCCCGCTGCTACCCCCCGCACCGCCGCGCCTCTCCCCGCCCCCCCCAAATCCTTACGCGCGAGTACTGAAGTACTCGAAAATGGCGGTACTCGGGTGCGTAAGTACTCATTACGAGTACGTTCGCTCATCTCTAGTGCTATTTAAAGTACCATATAATGTACTGAAAAACTTTTAAAAAATTGTAAGTGGAGTAAAATGAAAAAAAAAACGACATTTCGCCATCTTTTAGTGCGCCTTGTTTTTACGGCGCACAAACAGCAACAAAAGCGACATCCTAACTTTACTCTATGGGTCGGTACGATTACTGTGATACCACACTTGTATAGGTTTTTTCTTACCATACTACTTTTTTTTTTTTTTTTTCAAAGACATTTATTTTTCAAAGCCCTTCTCTAAAAATTCCTGTGGAAGTTGCCTGCATGCCATTGCTTTTAATGGGGCGGCAGCAGCATCGGCCCCATGTAAAGCAACTGGAGACCACTGCGGTCCTCTGCCACAGCTGTGACAGCTATGGCAGGGGATTCCTTCATCCAAAACTGCTGGAAGTTAATGTGCTACAACTACATGTCTAGTTTATTGTACAAATATGGGTATAGTTGTGTCATGGCATCTGTGCATCTACCTGTTGCAGAAACGTTGTCTGGATAAATTTATATCTACGGATGTGATTATTGTATAATTCTAAACTTAAGCACAGGTGAGTAACTAAAGTTGTAGTGTATCCAGGGACCAGGTGAGAAAATAGGTGCATCATGATGTGCAGCTCAGTGCAGTCCTATGGATGTGTCCATCACTCAGCTGTTGTCCAGGACTAAGATAAGAACCTCCATCACATCAGGAATCACCAGATTTTCTTTTTGGATTCCAAGAGAAGTGATTACAGGAAGGACTACAGGTCCCTCCCGTTATCATCTCTTTTCATACTGTAAGAAATATAAAATCCATTCCTGCTGCAGAGCGCCCAACTCCTGCTCGTGACAGTGCCAGTGAGGGGCATCCTCAGCTTATTCATCACTGGGAGCATACTATGGGCATAAGTGGGCAAAGATCACTCTACATGATTTATGGATCCAGGACATTTCATCGTTTGTTCTTGTCATTATCATCTGCTTTTCTTTCAGGGGGGGGGGGGGGGTGCAGAAGCTGGAAGGTTCAGTTATACTATATCATAAAGGGAATATTTCATGCATTTCATTTTAGTTTCATGTAATATTAAATACTCTTGTATAAAACAAAAAAAAGTAATATGGAGGTGATTCCTTTATTAGCTACCCAGAAAATTAGATGTACAAACTTTTGAAACCACGTAAGGTTTCTTCTTCAGGCTATAGCCAGATTAAAAGACAGCTAGTATACAGCTGTGCGCTCCGAGCAGGGTATGCAGAACACAGCTGGAGCGCTATCTTTTTCATACTCCAGCTGTGTTCTCCGAGCTGGATACTAGCTAAAACAATAGTATCAGCAGTATTCCGCTGAGAACTCGGCGAGCGGCACTGACAAGACCCATAATTGTCTTGCTGAAAGACAACGATGAGCGAATCGTTAACGAAATCTGCACGCTGGCCATGCGTTAGACACCACGATTATCGCTCAAAAGACAACTTTTGGAGCGAATTTTGAGCAATGATCATTGTGTCTAAATGGGTCTTTAGAGTCCTTTTATTTGGGACGATTGTCAGAACGTTCAATCGTTCAGTGAATGGAGGCAGATTGCTTCCAGGCACATACCTCCATTCAGAGTAAACGGGCAGTTGTTCACAGATGAATGATTGCATGTTTACTAGAGATGAGCGAGCACCAAAATGCTCGGGTGCTCATTGCTCGAGTCGAACTTTCCGCGATGCTCGAGAGTTCGTTTCGAGTAACAAACCCCATTGAAGTCAATGGGAGACTCGAGCATTTTTGTATATGACCCATCCTCCGCTAAGGTTTTCATTTGTGAAAATCTGGAAAACCCAAGAAAGTGATGGAAACGACACAGAAACGGATAGGGCAGGCGAGGGGCAACATGCTGGGCTGCATCTCAGGCTCCCAGGTCCCACTATTAAGCCACAATAGCGGCAAGAGTGGCCCCCCCCCCCCCCCTAACAATTTTTACTTCGGACGAACCCTCATTAGCAAGGCACACCTTAGCTAAGCACCACACTACCTCCAACAAAGCACAATCACTGCCTGCGGGACACACCGCTGCCTCTTCTCCTGGGTTACATGCTGCCCAGCCCCCCACACGACCCTGCGTCCACAGCGCACACAAAAGTGTCCCTGCGCAGCCTTCAGCTGCCCTCATGCCACACGCTGGCCTCATAGCCACACCACCCTTATGTCTATTTATAAGTGCATCTGCCATGAGGAGGAACCGGAGGCACACACTGCAAAGGGTTGGCAGGGCCATGCAGCGACCCTCTTTAAAAGGGGTGGGGCGATAGATCACAATGCTGTACAGAAGCAATGAGAAATCCAATCCTGTGCCACCTCCATCAGGAGCTGCACACGTGGGCATAGCAATGGGGAATCCATGTGCCACACAGTATTCATTCTGTCAAGGTGTCGCATAGCTCAATCGACACCGCAAGGGGAAAGCCATCTGCACTCTGCCCCCTACCCAAGTCAGTCAGTGTCTTTGTGCCAGACAGGTCAAACACCGCGATGGGAACTAAGTGGGCACCAACAGCATAGGTGGGTCCTAGGCAACCCAAGACATGAACAATTAATAAATCTGAGCGGCCAAACATGGCAGACTTGCACCGCACCGACGACATAGGCCTCGGCCCACAGCTTCAGCAATCGTAGGCAGGAAGTGGACTTTCACTGCACCCAGGACATAGGCCTCTGCACAAAGCCTCAGCAATCGTGGGCCTAGAGCAGACTCCAATGCTAGCGTAGCTGTGCACGTCTCATTAGCGCTGTATTGCTCCTCTACTTTGTCCCAATGCAGTGCCCCCGGATATAGAGCTAACGTCAGATGAAATACAAGTGGGCTTCGGCCCACACTGCATGCCCCAGTCAGACTGGGGTTTTTTAAAAGTAGACACAGGCAGGTACAACTCCCCTATGTGAAGTCCCTGTGGACCCACAGCATGGGTGGCTCCCTGGAACCCACCGGCGGTACATAAATAAATCCCATTGCAGTGCCCTGCACAGCTGAGCTAACGTCAGATTAAATACAGGTGGGCTTTGAACCACACTGCATGCCCCAGTCAGACTGGGTTTTTTTTATAAGTTGACACAGGCAGGTACAACTCCCCTATGTGAATTGCGTGTGCACCCACAGCATGGGTGGGTCCCAGGAAGCCACCGGCGGTACATAAATAAATCCCATTGCAGTGCCCTGGACAGCAGAGCTAACGTCAGATAAAATACAGGTGGGCTTCGGCCCACACTGCATGCCCCAGTCAGTCTGGGATAGTTTTTATAAATAGACACAGACAGGTACAACTCCCCTATGTGAAGTCCGTGTGGACCCACAGCATGGGTGGCTCCCTGGAACCCACCGGCGGTACATAAATAAATCCCATTGCAGTGCCCCACACAGCTGAGCGAACGTCAGATTAAATACAGGTGGGCTTTGGCTCACACTGCATGCCCCAGTCAGACTGGGGTTTTTTATAAGTAGACACAGGCAGGTACAACTCCCCTATGTGAAGTCCCTGTGGACCCACAGCATGGGTGGTTCCCTGGAACCCACCGGCGGTACATAAATAAATCCCATTGCAGTGCCCTGCACAGCTGAGGTAACGTCAGATTAAATACAGGTGGGCTTTGGCCCACCCTGCATGCCCTAGTCAGTCTTGGTTAGGTTTTTTTGGGCCATGTACGTTGAACACCGCGATGGGAACACTTAGTGCAACCCATAGTATGCACAGACCCCTGTAATAGTCCTGTAGCAAAGGTATAAGCTGACCCCACTAACAGTTATGTTGCAGAAGTCTAGGGAGACCTTATTAACACTTCTGTAGTAAAACGAGAATTTGTAGAGAAAGCAGTTCTTTGGATTTTGCACTCGATATCACCTGTCTTCTCGGATAATCTGGACGAAACCGCTACCCTATATCCAGGGTACGGTTGCGTCTGGGGTAAGTCCCTTCACTTATTTTATTTCAGAAAAGTGCCATTTCTCTCCACCCTACATTGGAGCGCCATTAATCTCATTTTTTTGTTTTACTTCTGTAGTAATAGTATAGACGGACCCCAGTAACATTTCAGTAGCAGCAGTATAGGCAGAGCCCAGTATCAGTTACATTTCAGTAGTAACAGTATCGACAGACCCCTGTAACATTTCCGTTACAGTAGTTTGGACAGAGCCCAGTATTAGTGAGATTTCAGTAGTAAGAGTATAGACAGATAGACAACACCTATGTGGAAAAGCTAGTATTTTCTGAGACAAGAGAGGGGCATTTGATTGCAATGAAAAGGATATTCAAGGTACTGAAAGTCTGCACTCCTCCTCATCTCAAGCTGAAATATGGAAAGGCTTCATTCATATGTTTTCTGTTGTCCATTTCAAAGTGTTAGCAAATAGCAATCCAAGTTTCCGGCTACTACCACGGATCTTTCTTAGGAATTACCAAAGATGATCACAAGTAAATGCCTCATCATCGGTCAGTCCAAAATCATTCAGGCAGTATGTGGTTCTCAGCTGGCCTGCTTCCACCAAGGATTGGTGCCTGCAGCTACTCTGTCCCTTGCCCTGCAGGTATGCTGTGTTCTATAGTCACCTGTATTCCGACCTCCGCTGTACACTTATCTTTGGACTTAGCAGTACCAACAAGTTGGAAGCCACCATTGCTCTACCAGTCAGCTGAAAGCTTCAGCTAGGGATAACTGACTACTACCGCTGTTTTATTTAGTTGGTTTTCGGAATGTGGCCAGGATTAAGTGGGCCGTGGCGGGAGGGTGGTGGAGGGGCTTTCTCATTGTGTCGTTTAAGGTGAAATTCTTGGATTGCTGCCAGACGGACCACTGCGAAAGCATTTGCCAAAAATGTTTTCATTGTTGGAGGAGGAGGGTGATGTTTTTGAGGCAGTACGTGTCCTGTCCATGTGTCTGTGGTTATATGCACCTTCCCAGTAACCGCGTTGGTGGAAAATTGTTGCGACTGTGGACCTAGTAGCGTGGTTTTATTTAGTTGGTTTTTGGAATGTGGCCAGGGTGAGGTTGTGGAGTGTGGACATAGTAGCGCGGTTTTATTTAGTTGGTTTTCGGAATGTGGCCAGGATTAAGTTGTGGAGTGTGGACCTATTAGCGCGGTTTTATTTAGTTGGTTTTTGGAATGTGGCCAGGATTAAGTGGGCCGTGGCGGGGGTTGGTGGTGGGGGGCTTTCTTATTGTGTCGTTTAAGGTGAAATTCTTGGACTGCCGCCAGATGGACCACTGCGAAAGCATTTGCCAAGAATGTTTTCATAGTTGGAGGAGGAGGGGGATGTTTTTGAGGCAGTATGTGTCCTGTCCACGTGTCCGTGGTTATATGCACCTTCCCAGTAACCGCGTAGCTGAAAAATTGTCGCGCCTGGGGACCTAGTAGTGCGGCCTCGCCACCATCATGTCTTTGGGAAGCCTCCATTTCCACAACCCTGTAACATAGCAGTAGCAGCAGTAGGCAGAGCCCAGAATTAGTAACATTTCAGTGGTAAGAGTATGGACAGACCCCAGTAACATTTCATTGGCAGCAGTAGGCACAGGCCCCAGTAACATTTCATTTGCAGCAGTATAAACAGAACCCAGTAACATTTCAGTAGTATCAGTTGTGACATGCCCCAGTAACATTTCAGTTCCAGCAGTGCAGACAGACCCCAGTAACATTTCATTGGCAGCAGTAGGGACAGACCCCAGTAACATTTCAGTAGTATCAGTTGCGACAGGCCCCAGTAACATTTCAGTTCCAGCAGTGCAGACAGACCCCAGTAACATTTCATTTGCAGCAGTATAGATAGACCCCAGTAACATTTCAGTAGTATAAGTTTAGACAGACCCCAGTAACAGTTCAGTAGTAACAGTAGGGATAGACCCCAGTAACATTTCATTTGCAGCAGTATAGATAGACCCCAGTAACATTTCAGTAGTATAAGTTTAGACAGACCCCAGTAACAGTTCAGTAGTAACAGTAGGAATAGACCCCAGTAACATTTCATTTGCAGCAGTATAGATAGACCCCAGTAACATTTCATTTGCAGCTGTATAGACAGACCCCTGTAACATTTCAGTAGTCTAAGTATAGACAGACCCAGTAATAGTTCAGTACTAACAGTAGGGAGAGACCCCAGTAACATTTCATTGGCAGCAGTAGGACAGACCCCAGTAACATTTCAGTAGCAACAGTATAGACAGATCCCTGTAACATTTACGTAGAAGCAATATAGGGAGAGCTCAGTATTTGTAACATTTCAGTAGTAGCAGTATAGACAGGCCCCAGTAACATTTCCATAGAAGCAGTATGGGCAGAGCCCAGTATTAATAACATTACAGTAGTACCAGTATACACAAACCAAGGTAACATTTCAGTAGCAGAAGTATCGGCAGACCGAAGTTACATTTCTGTTGCAGAAGTATAGTCAGACCCCTCTAGCATTACTATGGCAGAAGTATAGGTAGGCAGAACAGAGTTACATTTCTGTAACAAAAGTGTAGGCCAATCCCAGACACATTGGTGTACCATGAGTGCAGCCGAAGCCCATAAAATTACTTGGATTACATTCTAGGCGAGAGCGCAAAAAATTGGTGTACCGACAGTACAAATGTACCCCAGAAAAATTGCCCATGCCCAACCCAGAGGGCAGGTGAAATCCAATAATCGCTTTGGTTACTGTGGCTTAATTTGTAACTAGGCCTGGAGGCAGTCCAGTTAAAATAAAAATTGGTTCAGGTGGAAGTTTCAATGCTTTAATGAGAATTGAAACATATAAATGTAAAAATATTGTTTACAAAAGTTATATGAGCCTTTTGGGCCACAGAAAAATTGCCCGTTCGGGGTGATTATCTGAGGTAGCAGGAGGAGCACGAATATCATACACAGATTGAAAAAAGGTAAAGGTCCCCATTTTTTTAGGTGATAGAGAACAAGGCTTGCATCCGCAGTTGCAGCGAAAATAATCTTTAGGTACCACTGCTGTCTGCTGGTGGAGAAGAGAAGTCTGGGGAAATCCAGGCTTTGTTCATCCTTATGAGTGTAAGCCTGTCGGCACTGTCAGTTGACAGGCGGGTATGCTTATCCGTGATGATTCCCCCAGCTGCACTAAACACCCTCTCTGACAAGACACTAGCCGCAGGGCAAGCCAGCACCTCCAGGGCATACAGCGCAAGTTCGTGCCACGTGTCCAGCTTTGACACCCAGTAGTTGTACGGAGCAGAGGCATCACGGAGGACGGTGGTACGATCGGCTACGTACTCTCTCACCATCTTTTTACAGTGCTCCCTCCGACTTAGCCTTGACTGGGGAGTGGTGACACAGTCTTGCTGGGGAGCCATAAAGCGGGCAAAGGCCTTGGAGAGTGTTCCCCTGCCTGTGCTGAACATGCTGCCTGATCTCCACGCCTCCCCTTCTACTTGGCCCTCGGAACTGCACCTTCTGCCACTAGCGCTGTCGGATGGGAAGTTTACCATCAGTTTGTCCACCAGGGCCCTGTGGTATAGCATCACTCTCGAACCCCTTTCCTCTTCGGGAATGAGAGTAGAAAGGTTCTCCTTATACCGTGGGTCAAGCAGTGTGTACACCCAGTAATCCGTAGTGGCCAGAATGCGTGTAACGCGAGGGTCACGAGAAAGGCATCCTAACATGAAGTCAGCCATGTCTGCCAGGGTACCTGTACGCAACACATGGCTGTCCTCACTAGGAAGATTACTTTGAGGATCCTCCTCCTCCTCCTCCACAGGCCATACACGCTGAATGGATGAGAGGCAAGCAGCATGGGTACCCTCTGCAGTGGGCCCAGCTGTCTTCTCCTCCTCCTCAGGCTCCTCCCCCCTCCTCCTCCTCAACGCGTTGAGATATAGACATGAGGGTGCTCTGACGATCCAGCGACATACTGTCTTCCCCTGACTCTGTTTCCGACCGCAAAGCGTCAGCCTTTATGCTTTGCAGGGAACTTCTCAACAGGCATAGCAGAGGAATGGTGACGCTAATGATTGCAGCATCCCCGCTCACCATCTGGGTAGACTCCTCAAAGTTTCCAAGGACCTGGCAGATGTCTGCCATCCAGGCCAACTCCTCGGTAAAGAATTGGGGAGGCCGACTCCCACTACGCCGCCCATGTTGGAGTTGGTATTCCACTATAGCTCTACGCTGCTCATACAGCCGGGACAACATGTGGAGCGTAAAGTTCCACCGTGTGGGCACGTCGTAAAGCAGTTGGTGCACTGGCAGATTAAACCGATGTTGCAGGGTCCGCAGGGTGGCAGCGTCCGTGTTGGACTTGCGGAAATGTGCGCTGACCCAGCGCACCTTGCCGAGGAGGTCTGACAAGTGTGGGTAGCCTTTCAGAAACCACTGAACCACCAAATTAAAGACGTGGGCCAGGCATGGCACGTGCGTGAGGCTGCCGTGCTGCAGAGCCGCCACCAGGTTACGACCGTTGTCACACACGACCATGCCCGGTTGGAGGCTCAGCGGCGAAAGCCAGTGGTCGGTCTGCTCTGTCAGACCATGCAACAGTTCGTGGGCCGTGTGCCTCTTCTCTCCTAAGCTGAGTAGTTTCAGCACGGCCTGCTGACGCTTGCCCACCGCTGTGCTGCCGCGCCGCGCGACACTGACTGCTGCCGACGTGCTGCTGCAGACACATCTGGATTGCGAGGCAGAGGTTGCGTAGGAGGAGAAGGAGGAGGAAGGTTTAGTGGAGGTGGCATACACCGCCGCAGATACCAGCACCGATCTGGGGCCCGCAATTCTGGGGGTGGGTAGGACGTGAGCGGTCCCAGGCTCTGACTCGGTCCCAGCCTCCACTAAATTCACCCAATGTGCCGTCAGGGAGATATAGTGGCCCTGCCGCCTGTACTTGTCCACGTGTCCGTTATTAAGTGGACCTTGCCAGTAACCGCGTTGGTGAGGGCGCGTACAATGTTGCGGGAGACGTGGTCGTGCAGGGCTGGGACGGCACACCGTGAAAAATAGTGGTGACTGGGGATAGAGTAGCGCGGGGCCGCCGCCGCCATAATGTTTTGGAAAGCCTCAGTTTCCACAAGCCTGTAGGGAAGCATCTCCAGGCTGATCAATTTGGCTATGTGGACATTTAAAGCTTAAGCGTGCGGGTGCGTGGCGGCGTATTTATGCTTTCGCTCCAACGACTCTCTTAGCGACAGCTGGACGCTGCGCTGAGAGACATTGCTGGATGGGGCCGAGGACAGCGGAGGTGAGGGTGTGGGTCCAGGCCAGGAGACGCTCATGCCTGTGTCGTGAGAGGTGGGTTGGATCTCAGTGGCAGGTTGGGGCCCAGGGGGAGAGGCAGTGGTGCAACCCGGAGGCGGCGAACGGCCTTCGTCCCACCTTGTGGGGTGCTTGGCCATCATATGCCTGCGCATGCTGGTGGTGGTGGCTCCCTGGCTGATCTTGGCGTGACAAAGGTTGCACACCACTGTTCGTTGGTCGTCCGCGGTCTCGGTGAAAAACTCCCACACCTTTAAGCAACTTGGCCTCTGCACGGTGGCTTGGTGCGCGGGAGTGCTTTGGGAAACAGCTGGTGGATTATTCGCTCTGGCCCTGCCTCTACCCCTGGCCACCCCACTGCCTCTTCCAACCTGTCCTGCGGCTGCAATTGCCTCCCCCTCTGAAGACCGGTCCTCCGTTGGCTTATCACACCAGGTGGGGTCAGTCACCTCATTGTCCAGCGGCTCTTCCTCAGAATCTTCTGTACGCTCCTCCCTCGGACTTACTGCCCTTACTAATGCCTCACTGATAGACAACTGTGTCTCATCGTCCTCCTCACCCACTGAAAGCTCTTGAGACAGTTGCCGGAAGTCCCAGCCTCATCCCCCGGACCCCGGGAACTTTCCAAAGGTTGGGCATCGGTCACGACAAACTCCTCCGGTGGGAGAGGAACCATTGTTGCCCAATCTGGGCAGGGGCCCGAGAACAGTTCCTGGGAGTCTGCCTGCTCCTCAGAATGTGTCATTTTCATGGAGTGAGGAGGCTGGGAGGAAGGAGGAGCAGCAGCCAGAGGATTCAGAGTTGTAGCAGTGGACGGCGTAGAAGACTGGGTGGTCGATAGATTGCTGGATGCACTTTCTGCCATCCACGACAGAACCTGCTCACACTGCTCGTTTTTTAATAAAGGTCTACGACGTGGACCCAAAAATTGTGATATGAAGCTGGGGACCCCAGAAACTTTCCTCTCTCCTACTCCCGCAGCAGCCGGCTGTGATTCACCTGGACCAGGAACTCTGCCTATACCCACACCCTCACTTGGAACTCTGCGTCCTCGTCCGCGTTCACGTCCACGTCCTCTAGCCCTACCCCTACCCCTCAGCATGGTGAATTATGAATAGAGCAGACACACAGCAGTGTAATAAATTTTTGAATTCTTATTGGCGTGCAGTTGGAGTGAGACAGCGCTTATGTAACGCAAACTGCAGCCAAAAAAAAAATTATTCAGAAGACTGCAAGCACGCCTAACTGTGCAATATGCAATACTGATACTCCTGAGCTCACACCAGCCACGCAGTGAAATGCAGAGTCACAGCTAGCCGTAAGGATTTTCCTTCTTTTTTTATTTGGTAATTTTTGTACAATGCAATGCAATGCAGGCTAGATTGCGCCAATGTGAGTTTCGCTCTATGGGGGTTTGTCACCGTGCGTGCAGTTTGCAGCAGACACACGGCGGTGTAAAAAATGTTTGAATTCTTATTGGCCTGCAGTTGGAGTGAGACAGCGCAAACTGCAGCCAGGAAAACAATTATTCGGAAGACTGCAATCACGCCTAGCTGTGCAATAATGAGGTACTACAACTACCAGCAGCCACGGAGTTAAATGCAGACGGTCACAGATAGCCCTAAACAGGTGCTTTTTTGGGGTACTTGTTGACAGGATTCTACAGTAACACTGTCCCTGCCTCACCAATACTGCCCCTATACTCTGTAGAATTGGCTGCAGACTGAGAGTGCAATATTCTTCAGAGCCCAAGATGAAAGAAGAAATTTGGTGCAAAGCTGCTCCTAGCAGCAACTGAAATTCACACGGTAAGATGTGGCCCTAAGAAGCACCTATGGGGTTCTTGTACACTACCCACTGTCCCTGCCTGACCAATACTGCCCCTATACTACGTAGTACACACTGCAGCCTGAGAACGCTATAGCTGTAATGGGGCTGCACGTCCAATATAAAAAAAATATATATTGTGCAAAACTGCTCCCAGCACCCACAACAGTAGTGCACTGGGTGAGCTGTGGCCCTAAGTAGGACCGTTGGGGTTCTTGCAGACGCTAACACTCTCCCTATAGCAGCAGCAGCACTGTCCCTAATCTCTGCCAGCGTGTGTTTGAGGCGAGCCGCAGGCGGGACCGCTTTAAATACTCGGGGGTCACTTGATCTCGCCAGCCACTCACTGCAGGGGGGTGGGATAGGGCTGGAACGTCACAGGAGGAAGTGGTAATGCCTTCCCTGCATGTCTATTGGCCAGAAAATGGCACCAACATTTCAGGGAAGTAAATGTTATTGACCCGAGTAACGCGTGGTGCTCGGCACGAGTAACAAGCATCTTGAACACCCTAATACTCGAGCGAGCATCAAGCTCGGACGAGTGTGCTCGCTCATCTCTAATGTTTACACAAGCCGATCAGTGTTTGATTCTTATACTTGCATAACTGAATGGCAAATGAATTTTCATTCATTGTTAAGTCACTGACAGTGTTTACACTGACTGATTTTTGTTCATTTTTCCACAATCCAGCGATAAAATGAATTAATTGTTCTGGGTAAAAAGGTCCCCGATGTCTGGACAGTCATATCGTTTGAATTTCCCATATCCAGCGATAAGCTAAATGATGATCGGGACAAGTTAAAGGGTCCTTAGTGTACAGGAAGGGATGGAGTATAGATCCTCCCCAAATATTAGGTAGTGACAGGGAAGCTGCAGACCCCTATCTGGGGGTAATATTGTTACTATCCTGCCTTCTCTACTCTTCCTTCAGTACAATTGAGCTGTCATTAGCTCAGCTCTCCTTACTAAGAAAGAAATTTCACAGTTCATGCAGAAAAGCTGAGAAGTGAACTACAGACAATAGGAAATTGCTATAGTGGCCAGTGTGAAAACTGCAGTAGTGCAAGATTTCTTTATGTAGATAAACGTATAAAAACATGACTGTATTAACAAATTAATTTATAATGAAAACCTGACGCAAATAAGATTTCATTTTCTGATGACAAATTCCCTTCAGAGGAGATTTGCAGTAACTTATTACACTTTGTATTAGTAGGACACTCTACCAATATCCTAAACAGCAGAGCTGTATTCTCATTGATATTTTTCCTGCACAGTGCCACTTCTGACCAGCTGTTGTGTAGAGCAGGGGTCCCAACCACCGGTCCGCGGACCGGGGCCGGGCCGTTAGGTGTCTAGCACCAGTCTGTGGCACCGCCGGGAACTTTTCTTCTCAACACAAGGCCCGCGTGCCGAATCCGGCCCGCTGCCTCGTGTTATGTGGCGCGCGGCGTGCTGACGCCGCTCACCACTGAAGCGATTACCAGCGGGGGCGCCGCAGCTCCCCGCTGGTAATCGCGCTGATCCCGGCGCACGCTGACCTCAGTGTGCAGCCAGGATCCTCCTCCCCGAGTCCCCTTTTCATTAGTTCCGCAGGAGAGGACTCGGGGAGGAAGCGTGCCGGGCTACACACTGATGTCAGGGCAAGCAGAGAGAGAGCGATGCTGACAGCAGGGAGGAGGTAAGTATATGGGTTGGGAGGGTGCTTATTACTAGGGGGGCTGTTTATTTCGGTGGGGTGGCTGCTTACTACTGGGGGGGACTGCCTATTACTGAGGGGGGCTGCTTGTTACTGGGGTGGGGGGCTGCTTATTACTGGGGTGGGGGGCTGCTTATTACTGGGGTGGGGGGCTGCTTACTACTGGGGGTGGGGCTGCTTACTGCTGGGGGGGCTGCCTATTACTGGGAGGGGCTGCTAATTACTGGGGGGCTGTCTATTACTGAGGGGTGGGGGCTGCCTGTTACTGGGGGCGGGCTGCTTATTACTGGGGGGGCTGCCTATTACTGGTGGGGGGCCTGCTTATTTCTGGGGGTGGGGGCTACTTATTACAGGGGGAGGGGCTGCTTACTGCTGGGGGGCTGCATATTACTGGGGGGGTGCTTATTACTGGGGGGCTGCTTATTACAGGGGGGGCTGCTTACTACTGGGGGGGGCTGCTTACTGCTGGGGGGGCTGCGTATTACTGGGGGGCTGCGTATTACTGGGGGGGCTGCTAATTACTGGGGGGGCTGCTAATTACTGGGGGGTGCCTGTTACTGGGGGGGGCTGCCTATTACTGGTGGGGGGCCTGCTTATTACTGGGGTGGGGGCTACTTATTACAGGGGGAGGGGCTGCTAATTACTGGGGGGGCTGGTTATTACTGGGGGGGTGCTTATTACTGGGGGCAGCTGACTATTAGTGGGGGGGAGAGATAAATTGTATGCTGCCCTATGTGTGTGCTGGGGGGGAGATAAATTAATGTGTGTGCTGCCAGGCGGGGGGGGGGGGAATATATTATACTGCCCTATGTGTGTACTGCCAGGACATTCTAAATCAGGGGTCCCCAACCACCGGTCCGCGGACCGGGGCCGGGCCATTAGTTGTTTGGCGCCGGTCCGCGGCACCGCTGATGCGATTACCAGCGGGGGCGCCGCAGCTCCACGTTGGTAATCGCGCTGATCCCGGCGCACACTGACGTCAGTGTGCAGCCAGGATCCTCCTCCCCGAGTCCCCTTTTCATTAGTTCCGCAGGGGAGGACTCGGGGAGGAAGCGTGCCGGGCTACACACTGACGTCAGGGCAAGCAGAGAGAGAGCGACGCTGACAGCAGGGAGGAGGTAAGCATATGGGTTGGGGGGGGGTGCTTATTACCAGGAGGGGCTGCTTACTACTGGGGGGGACTGCCTATTACTGAGGGGTGGGGGCTGCCTGTTACTGTGGGGGCTGCCTGTTACTGTGGGGGCTGCCTGTTATTGGGGAGGCTGCTTATTACTGGGGTGGGGGGCTGCTTATTACTTTGGGGGACTGCTTATTACTGGGGGGGCTGCTTACTGCTGGGGGGCTGCGTATTACTGGGGGGGCTGCCTATTACTGGTGGGGGGGCTGACTATTACTGGTGGGGGGGCTGCCTATTACTGGGGGTGGGGGCTACTTATTACTGGGGGTGGGGGCTACTTATTACAGGGGAAGGGGCTGCTAATTACTGGGGGAGGGGCTGGTTATTACTGGGGGGGGAGATGAATTATATGCTGCCCTATGTGTGTGCTTGGGGGGGAAATAAATTATACGCTGCCCTATGTGTGTGCTGGGGGTGGGAGATGAATTATATGCTGCCTATGTGTGTGCTTGGGGGGTGGGAATAAAATTATATGCTGAACTGTGTGTGTGCTGGGGGGGGGGAGATGAATTATATGCTACCTTATGTGTGTGCTTGGGGGGGGAAATAAAATTATATGCTGCCCTATGTGTGTGCTTGGGGGGGGGAGATAAATTATATGCTGCCCTATATGTGTGCTGGGGGGGGAGTTAAAAATATATGCTGCCCTATGTGTGTGCTGGGGGGGGAGATAAATTGTATGCTGCCCTATGTGTGTGCTGGGGGGGTAGGGAGATAAATTATATGCTGCCCTATGCGTGTGCTGGGGGGGGAGATAAATTATATGCTGCCCTATGTGTGTGCTGGGGGGGGGGAGAGACCACTGGTGTAGAGCACCACAATAGGGCACTATTCTAGTCAATTGGGCTGAGCCCTTCAGTAATTTACATCTGTGTATTGTGTCAGGCACTAGAGCTCAGATGCTGCCATTCACTTAAAGGGGTGTTACGGTTAGTGGAGGAAAGTACATGTTTTCACCCATTCACTGGATGCATGAAAACTGGTAGATCAGTCGAGGTCCAACATCTGAGACCCCCACCGATCCTGAAGACGGGTGACCCATACTCTCGCTATTTTGTGCATGCATGGTAGTGACACCATTCAGTTCAATGAGGAAGACAGTTGTGCAAATATCAAACTTTTACTAAATACCCTGTGGGCCTGATTTGTCAAAAAGAGAAAAAAACTGTTGTTGTTGGCCATAGTAACCGATCCCAGTACAGCTGTAATTATTGCAGACCAGTTTATAAAAAGAAAGCTGCACTGTGATTGGTTGCTATGGGCAATAAAGACAGTTTTTATGTTAGACAGTTTTGATAAATGAGGCCCACTGTTTGTGCAGTTCGCTCCATAGTAAGGCTCACTACCTAAACATTGCATAACATTTGTGAATAAAGTCCGAAACATTAAAGATTATAGAACACGGGGGCCCAGCATTCACTTCAGAACAGTCCTGTCTACACTCCTGTTTTTGCCCAAAAGGACACACCTTTCACCACTCCTCAAACCCAGCAATGACGCTTGAACTGGATACCGCAGTTTTTAACTGAAATGGCCTTACCACCCATCCGGGATCAATTCTGTCTTTTTCTTCACACAGAGATTGGCAAAGCTGTGGAGTCAGACGCCAACATTTATTGGTCTCCGTTCTCTCAAGGACAGGAGGTCATTGACCAAAGCTCCCTCAGCTCTTCTGCCCTACTCTCTGCTCAAGATTTACTCAGTTCAGGATCAGTCTTCCCTTTTATCAGATGGCCCACTCTCTCTGGTTTGATTAAGCTGAATTTCTCCTCAGCTGGTTCTCTTTCAGCACCTGTCATCTCTCCTCCGCTTATACACACAGATCCTGAATGGATCCCCCCATTAGCTGTCCTCAGCTTATGCACACAGATCCTGGCTGGATCCCCCCCATTAGCTCTCCTCTTCTTACAAGCACAGATCCTGACTGGCTCTTCCTATTAGCCCTCTTCCACTTACACACAAAGATCCTTACTGTCTCTCTCCATTAGCTCTCCTCTGCCTACACACATATCCTGACTGTCTCTCCCCATTAGCTGTCCTCTGCTTACACACATGGACTCTGACTTGCTTCTTCTGCTTTCGGTTTTGCACATAGGAGCACTTATCACTCTCTTATTTGCTCTGTGTCTCATTTTGGTTTCACTTCCCCATCACAGCAACTTGTCTCTCTATGGCAGCAACCAGGTCCTCGAGAGGGCCTCCCAGTGTAGCGACCGAGACGCAGGGCACAACACTAAGGAGATGGCAGGAGTAGTAGTTAGGGATGTCACGGTGGCTCTACCAACTCCTCCCTTGAAGGACCCGTGTGACCCTTTGCAGAGGCCCTGACAGCCCCCTTCAGGCCAACACCGGTGGTGAGATTTACCTCTATACGGGGTTGTCACAGCTGATGCCAGACACACACACGGGTAAATCTTAGAACACACAGTTGCTGGGAATGGGTAGCAACCAGAACTTTACTTGAAGCTTTCCAACAGGTGAATTTACAGGCAGCTTGTTGGTAAAGTACACGCCAGTGCATGAAACAGTTGAGGTCAGGGAAGAGAACACAGGATAATATCAGGCCCACAGTCCAAGTTATCTGTGCAGCACCGCTCCTGGAAAGCAGAACACTCCAGAGGAGGGAAAAGAGATACTCCACTGAATACTCATACCTTTCTTCCAGACACCGCATGGCAGACTTCACTTATTCCTTAGGGATTCCTTATTATGCCTTAGGGAGATGAGGTCTTGGGAAAAAAGTTGATAGCTCTCTTCCATTCTTCACCACATGTAGTTTTAAGGTACCTACAGGTGGCTGGTAATCCCTTTTACAACAAGAACCCAAGAAGCACTCAGAAGAAGAACCTGAAGAACTCTCTCTTGCATACCTTGTAAGCACATATATCACCCAACGTCACGTGACAAGACAAAATTGTTACATTTCCAGACATAACCCAGACATTCGTAGACAGTAATCTCTTGCTCACTGCAGCTGTGCAATGCACATAACTAGTGACAGGACAATCTGCACAGTGCATCCACAGTGAGAACAAGACATTTGAGACAAATACAAGACAGTTATGGAGGGGCTAGATACATAGACTTCAGACCACTACACCAGCACTTAAACGATCTTGGTCTCTGGATTCCGGTTAGCTGGTTCTCTTTCGTGATCATCTCCCACTTTCTGTAGCTTTCTACAGGCAGATCCTGCATGGATCTTCGTCATCATGTATACATGCTGGCCACTAAATGTTTCTTCTGTCTCAACTTGTCTCTGTTCACAAGAGCTCTTTTCTTGTCTCTGTTCTGTATTCGGCCCTTTTAGGCTGCCTGTCCACGGGCATTCTTGCATTGCATTAGTAACGGCTATAATCCGTTAGACATAATAGCTTTGCTATGGAAAGCGCAGCCCTCTGTCCATGAACAGAAAATCATAGCGATTCTCCACTCGCAGGATTCAAATCGCGGCATGCCGCGATTCTCTGCGGTAATCCTATCTGTCAGATAGGCTCACTGCAGAGGACTGACAGCTCTCCCCCCTTATCGCCCACGGCAGAATATCGCTAGCGATATTTCGCAACGGCCGTGGACAGGGGGCCTAACTCTCGGTCACGAAGCTGCCCTC
Source organism: Eleutherodactylus coqui (assembly GCF_035609145.1). Classification (NCBI taxonomy): domain Eukaryota; kingdom Metazoa; phylum Chordata; class Amphibia; order Anura; family Eleutherodactylidae; genus Eleutherodactylus; species Eleutherodactylus coqui. Next base: position 68,953,448 of record NC_089841.1, on the reverse strand, counting down.
TTCTCTGATCTCTTCTGGACCCCACTCTCTCTTTCAGCAACACCAAGGAGCGCCCTACTTCAATTTGCTCACTGTGTGTCACATCAACACTTCATCTGCACAATGCCCGCTGCACAGACCTTTACACGTCCCCCTTAACTGGCAGGCTTCTGATTACTCTGCCCCCAATTCTTTTGCCATTTTAGTCAGTCATCCCATATAGGTATTACATGTGGATTTCAGAGATGCTATCTCCTAAATAATAACATCTATGTGGAACATTTGGAAGAGACCGATGTGAAGAAAAAAAATCACATGATCTATTTTTTCTTTTTTTTTCCTTCTTACTTTTCAGAAAGCGGGCCGATGGATTATATTTCTCCGGGTGGTAAGTTCTGTTTTTCTGAACTATGTTATTATCATCACATAAACTGTTGAAGAAAAGTGTGCTAGTATATAGATGGGTGCCGTTTTGGCTCGCACTGGGGAGTTTAGGCTGGGTTTAGGTGTTATTTTTGCAGTTGTTTTGCTGTGTATTTTGGGGAAAACTTTAGCTTCCCATCCAACAATATACTATTCTGCGTGCCCCATGTGAAAATATTATAAAATACTGTATGACACAGCTTAAAGGGGTTTCTCAGGATTGAAACATTACTAATCTGCTATAAAGCTTATCTGTAACAGCTGTATATGAATATTCATTATTCCGTAACCACGCTACTACTCAATAATAGTCCAAACCAATTTTTTGTCCTGTTGCAGGAAAAAATACTGCATAGTGACCATTCAGATAAATGGACATCCATTAAAAGCATGCCCGGCTCACTGGAGGGTCCCAAGTGGGGTACCCCCTCTATGAATTATATATATTTAGGGTGACAGGTAGATAGCGGTTGTCCTTATGAGATAACCACTTTAATGTGAAATGCAGTTCTCAAACATTGCAATCTGCTTTTCTTTTCACAGCTCTGGATTGCTTACCTGTAGGTAGGTATGATTCCATTTATCCTCATTGGGTTTTCCTTCATTCCAATTATTATTATTGCACAATTATTATACAATTATGATCGGTCACACAATCCTTTTGTACAACAATGCAATCCTATTATACAATTATTACTATATTATACCAGTGGTTCAGGAGTCCCCTGTCAGAACCTGTAACTCTCGGGGCCGCCGTGCCCGCACCACCGGTCCTGCCACCCGGGCTACAGGAGTGCGGCGTAGGGGAGCCCCGGTTCTGGTGATCTCCCCGGGCCGCTGTAAGACTGGTCGCCGCCGGGTTGCTAGGGAGGCAGCTGGTGCTTCTAGTCACTTGACTACCAGGCTGGCTTCCCTAGTAACGGTCTGTGCTGCAAGACTGGGGGCGTGCCCCCAGCACCTCCCTGATTAGCCCTGCTGCTGTCAGGCTCCCCGCCCCAATCAGCTTCTGGGGCGGGAGCACTGACAGCATTTAAATATGTGTGTTTTCCTGTCAGGCGTTGCCAGTGTTAGTTTGGTTCTCCAGCTGCACCCGCGTTTATCCTGACTGCTCTTGTGACCTCGGCTTTTCTGACACCTGCTTTTGGACTTGACTACGTTTTGCCTGACCCCTCTGTACTGCGTACCCTCTTGTTGCCTACCCGGATTGTCTGACCATTCTACCGTTGTTTGTCTCAGTGTCTGTTTGTCTCCCGTGTCCCGCTTCCCTAGTGAGGGTAGGGACCGTCGCCCAGTTGTCGCCCTGGGGGTTAGCCCAGGGGGGCAAGTAGGCAGGGACAGGGGTTGCGGGATATCTCAGGGACCCCCATATCCCGGACACTGTCCTGACAGTAACACTGGCCGAACGAAGGTCAGACCCTTGCATCCGCCCGGCGACTTTGAGCCCCTCGATGGAGGCCGTGGCGGCTGTAGCGAACCAGGTCCAGGTCCTTACGACCCTTGCCCAGGACCTAACCGCCCGCTTGCAGCCACGGGAGCAAGTGGCAGCTGCAGGCCCCATGCAGCCCCCGTCCGCTCCAGGAACAATGTCAGAACCTCGAGCCACGCTTCCGGATTGCTTCTCCGGAGAGAGAGATCAGTTTTTTGCATTTAGGGAGAGCTGCAAGCTCTACTTTGATCTCCGCCCCCACTCCTCTGGTACTGAATACCAGAAAGTGGGAATCGTAATTACCCGCCTGAGGGGAGAGCCCCAAAATTGGGCTTTCTCGCTACCAGCTGGCTCTCCAGCCCGACTATCCCTTGACGCCTTTTTTTCCGCCCTGGGTCAAATTTATGACGAACCCGACCGGGCGGGCTACGCAGTCTCCAAACTTCTGGCCCTGCGCCAGGGTTGTAAGATGGCGGAGGACTACTGTTCCCAATTTCGTCAACATTGTACGGAATCCCGGTGGAACGATGCCGCCCTAAAAGACTTATTTTTGACCGGCCTGTCTGAGGGTCTCAAGGACCTACTTGTGGCCCACCCAGAGCCTAGAACTCTGGAGCAAGCCATGTCGCTGGCTATTCGAGCCGACCGACGTTTGAGGGCCAGACACGCCGCTCGGACCACCCCACTCCCCACGTCTACTTCTTCGACTGACCCGACCTTTTACCCTCCCACCACCGAGGCCATGGAGCTGGGAGCCATGACCCCCAAGCAACGACGGGAACACCGCCTGAAGAAGAACCTCTGCTTCTACTGTGGGGAGCCGGGTCACCGCATTGCTACCTGCGCTAAGAAGCCACGGCAGGAAGAACTCCCGCTCCTAGGCAGTTGTCGGGGGGACTGTCTAGGAGCCAAGGTACTCCCTGTGTTGTCCAAGATGTTAGTGCCTTGCACCCTAGAATTTCATGCTTTCCACCGTACTGGGCAAGCCTTTGTTGATTCTGGGGCTGCGGCTAATTTCGTTAACTTTAATTTCGTTGCTCAACTGTCCGGAGTTTTGTTACGTTTAGAGACTCCGATTCTGGTTTCAGGAGTGGACTCCACTCCATTGCAAGCAGGGGTGGTTAATCTGGTTACCCCTGAAGTAAGGTTTACGATAGGAGCCTTACACGTGGAAACCTGCACCTTTCTAGTGATGAGAGATTTGTCTGTGGACGTCGTCCTAGGCCTCCCCTGGCTCCGGGAGCACAACCCGGTAGTAAATTGGGACACGTTGGAACTGGTAAGGTGGGGTCCCCGCTGTGTCAACCACCTTTGTGCGGTGAAGGTGGGAATCTCCACCTGCGAGGGGAGCCCCCTACCAGAATACCTCTCCGAGTTTTCTGACGTGTTCTCCAAACAATTATCTGAAGCTCTGCCCCCTCATAGGGAATGGGACTGTAAAATAGACTTGATTCCTGGGGCCAAACTTCCTAAGGGCCGCATTTATAACGTTACGGTCCCAGAGAGAGAATCCATGAGGGACTACATCCACGACAGTCTGGCCAAGGGGCACATCCGGCCCTCAGAATCCCCGGTGGGTGCCGGGTTTTTCTTCGTTGAGAAGAAGGATGGGGGTCTCCGGCCCTGTATTGACTATAGAGAGCTAAATAAAATCACAGTCCGAAACCAGTATGCTCTTCCACTCATTCCTGACCTCCTCAACCAGGTCGCTGGTGCCCGATGGTTTTCCAAACTTGATCTCAGGGGAGCATACAACCTCATCCGCATTCGGGAAGGGGATGAGTGGAAAACCGCCTTCAATACGCCCCTCGGGCATTTTGAATACCTAGTTATGCCTTTTGGATTGTGTAACGCCCCCGCCATTTTTCAGGGGTACATGAACTCAGTGTTTCAGGATATCATGGGGGTGTTCGTGGTTGTATATCTAGACGACATTTTGATTTTTTCCTCCGACTTGCCGAGTCACCATACTCACGTTCAGACTGTGCTAGCTCGACTCAGACATAACAAGCTGTTTGCTAAACTCGAGAAATGTGTTTTCGAGGTACAAAAGATATCATTTTTGGGGTATATCATCACGCCATGCGACTTCCAGATGGATCCTGAAAAGGTGAAGGCCATCACGGAGTGGGCCCAGCCAGGGTCGTTGAAAGCCCTTCAACGCTTCCTCGGCTTCGCCAACTACTATCGCAAATTCATTAAAGACTTCTCCGTGGTGGCTAAACCTCTAACGGACCTCACCAGAAAGGGGGCAGATGTGAGGACCTGGTCTTCTGAGGCTCTGAGGGCCTTCGATACCCTAAAGGCGGCGTTCTCTTCTGCACCTGTCCTAGTACAACCGGATCTGTCCAGCCCTTTTGTGGTGGAGGTAGATGCCTCTGAGTTTGGTGTGGGAGCGGTACTGTCCCAAGGTCCCTCCACTCTCACCAACCTTAGACCGTGTGCCTATTTTTCTAGGAAGTTTTCTTCCACCGAACGGAACTATGATATAGGCAACCGGGAATTGCTGGCGATTAAGTGGGCTTTCGAAGAGTGGAGGCATTTTTTGGAAGGAGCCCATCACCAGATCACGGTACTCACAGACCATAAAAACCTCACCTATCTAGATTCCGCTAAGAGGTTAAATGCTCGGCAAGCCCGCTGGGCCTTGTTTTTCTCTCGGTTCAATTTTATTGTTACCTATAGACCCGGTTCTAAGAATGTCAAGGCTGATGCCCTGTCTAGGAGTTTTGGTTCTCCGGAACCTTCCGAGCCGGAGCCTGAGAGCATTCTCTCCCCTGGGGTGGTCCTCGCTGCTGTCTCCTCCGACCTTTCACCTCTCATTCACGCCGCTCAACAATCTGCTCCTGAAGCCCTTCCGGAAGGTAAATTATTTGTCCCGTTGTCACTGAGATTGAAAGTGTTAGAGGAGACACATGCTTCAGTCCTAGCTGGACACCCCGGCATCAGGGGTACTCTGGAGTTAGCGGCCAGACTCTATTGGTGGCCGCACATGGCCAAGGATGTACGGGTATTTGTGTCCGCGTGCCCGGTTTGCGCAAGGGGGAAGAATCTCAGGAGACGTCCTGAGGGGCCTCTTCTGCCCTTGCCCATTCCGTCCAGGCCATGGTCCCATTTGTCCATGGATTTTATTACTGATCTGCCATCCTCGCTGGGGAATACGGTCATTTGGGTAATAGTTGACCGTTTCTCTAAAATGTCTCATTTTGTTCCGCTTGGCAAGTTGCCTAACGCCAAACTTTTGTCTGAGATGTTCATCAAGGAGATTGTTCGGTTACATGGGATCCCCGAGGATATTGTGTCAGATAGAGGGGTTCAGTTCGTCGCTCGCTTCTGGCGAGCCTTCTGTAAAAATCTAAACGTTAATTTGTCCTTTTCCTCCGCTTTCCATCCCGAGAGTAACGGACAAACGGAACGGATGAATCAAGAACTTATCCAGTATCTGCGACTGTTTGTCTCTGATAACCAGTATCAGTGGGCCAACTACTTACCTCTCGCCGAATTTGCTATTAACAACCATGGTAACTCGTCGACCCAACTATCACCTTTTTTTTGTAACTATGGGTTTCATCCCCGGTTCTCGCTTTCTACTCCTTTTGTCTCGAACAATCCGGCCGCTGACATATCCGCTGAAGAACTGTGCACAGTTTGGGCCCAGGTTCGTAAGAACCTTCAGGGTTCCCAAGAGAAACTGCGTAAATACGCAAATAAAAGACGTACTATCTCTGCACCTTTTGTGGTCGGGGAGCAGGTTTTATTATCATCCAAGAATCTGAGACTTAAGGTTCCCTCCCTGAAACTTGCTCCCCGGTTCATTGGCCCATTTACGGTTTCTCAGGTTATCAACCCGGTGTCATATAAGTTGGCACTTCCTGACCCCTGGAAGGTCCACAAGGTTTTTCACAAGAACTTGCTTAAGAAGTATGTGACTCCAGTTCTCCCCACCCAGAACCCGCCTCCTCCCTCTCTGGTACAGGGGGAACTGGAGTATGAAGTAGAAAGGCTTGTGGATGCCCGACGGGTTAGAGGTGGGCTGCAGTACCTGGTCCACTGGAGAGGATTTGGCCCTGAGGATAGGACGTGGGTCCCTGCCAGGGACGTTCATGCGCCACGCCTAGTCCAGTCATTCCACAGGGCTTTCCCGCTTAAGCCCGCACCGGGCCATGGGGGTCCGGTGTCCCCCCGTAGAAGGGGGGGTACTGTCAGAACCTGTAACTCTCGGGGCCGCCGTGCCCGCACCACCGGTCCTGCCACCCGGGCTACAGGAGTGCGGCGTAGGGGAGCCCCGGTTCTGGTGATCTCCCCGGGCCGCTGTAAGACTGGTCGCCGCCGGGTTGCTAGGGAGGCAGCTGGTGCTTCTAGTCACTTGACTACCAGGCTGGCTTCCCTAGTAACGGTCTGTGCTGCAAGACTGGGGGCGTGCCCCCAGCACCTCCCTGATTAGCCCTGCTGCTGTCAGGCTCCCCGCCCCAATCAGCTTCTGGGGCGGGAGCACTGACAGCATTTAAATATGTGTGTTTTCCTGTCAGGCGTTGCCAGTGTTAGTTTGGTTCTCCAGCTGCACCCGCGTTTATCCTGACTGCTCTTGTGACCTCGGCTTTTCTGACACCTGCTTTTGGACTTGACTACGTTTTGCCTGACCCCTCTGTACTGCGTACCCTCTTGTTGCCTACCCGGATTGTCTGACCATTCTACCGTTGTTTGTCTCAGTGTCTGTTTGTCTCCCGTGTCCCGCTTCCCTAGTGAGGGTAGGGACCGTCGCCCAGTTGTCGCCCTGGGGGTTAGCCCAGGGGGGCAAGTAGGCAGGGACAGGGGTTGCGGGATATCTCAGGGACCCCCATATCCCGGACACTGTCCTGACATCCCCTATATACAACTCTGCAGATGTTGGCAGCTCTACAGACTTTTGCGCACTTCTGAGAGGTCACATCTAGACCTTGGCACTGTGCCAAGAGCAAAGACTACTCGAAAAAAAAAGTCAAACTAGCAGAGTAAACTTTTAAATATAGCAAATGGTGTTGAGCCAGACAGAATGGTGAAAGTAACAAATCCTAGTGCACAATAGAGGATAGTGCAGAAGTAGTTATATCATTTTTATTACAAAACTAGTTCAATTACCTAAATTGTAACACATGGAAATTATAATTTAAAATTCAGAAAGTACATCTGATGTTTGTTTTTGACATAATGATCAACCATCGCACCCTCAAGATCGGTGCAACCTTGGAGATAAGTCACATGAACACATGTATCCCTACACATTTGAACTGGGATGTTATTGAATTCCTCAGTGAGAGCCAGCTTCAATTCATTGACTGTTGAAATTGGAAGCGTGTACGCTTTATGTAATTACAACGACGAGTGTTGTGGACTGATGTGGCCAAGTTCCATGTGTCCGAAGGCGGTACCAGACACAACTGTCTTTAGTGGTGATCAGAAAACCCTGAAATGACAATTATCCTGGTGTGGTGGTCTGGGCAGGAATTTTGCATCAGGGATTGATGCGCCCATTCTCCTTTTTTTTTTTTTTTGAGCGATCTGGGACAGGAAATAGTTACTTGGATCTGCTTCACCACTGTTTATCCTATCACCCAGGACTGGGATATTTTCAACAGCATGTGGTGGCCGCGGGATGGGGCCCCCTCTTATTATGCACTCTGTGTTCGTGACTGGTTAGATGAGATGTTTCCAGAATGTTGGATAGGCAGATGTGGGCCAGTAGACTGGCCAGCTCGCTCCACAGATCTTACACCACCTGACTTTATCCTATTGGGAAATGTTAAGAATAAAGTTTACACACATCCCATTTCAACAGTCAATAAATTGAAGCTTGCTATCAATGAGGAATTCAATAACATTCCAGTTCAAATATGTAGGACGCATGTGATCATGTGACTTATCGTCTCCAAGCTTGCATCGATCTTGAAAGGGTTCTGTCAGCTAAAATAAATCAATACTTACCTATTCCTCACCCTGTCAGTCTTCTTACTGCATCCCGGATGATTTTTCTGTCTTCTGCAGTCCCCCTGGAATCACGTCACCTCCAGACAGCTGGATCCTCTTCTTACTGTGACATTATGTCCATTCTCGTCATTCTGATTCCTGCAGGTCAGTGAAGGTTACGTCACTAGTGATGTAGCGCTCACTGCCTACCAGGGAATGCCGACTCCTAGGCCGTGCTATTGCTGAGACTGTGCATGCGCGTTGTCTTGTGGCAATAGTATATGAACACTTGCGGCAAGACAGCGCGCATGCACAATTTCAGCAATTGCCCGGCATTCCCTGCTAGGTAGTAAACGCTACGTCAATAGTGACATAACGCACAGTGACGCGCCGTAAGGAGACTGACGAGAATGGACGTTCCAAAACAGGAACAAGAGGAGCCGCCTGGCTTGCGGTAATGTTACCCGAGAGACTGGAGGAGCCAGGAGAATATCGGTGAGGAGAAGATGCAGTAAGAAGACTGACGGGGAAGGAATAGGTAAGTATTGATTTTTTTCTAATGACAAAGCCCCTTCAAGGCTGCGATGGTTGATCATTATGTCAAAAATAGACATTGGATGTCCTTTCTGAATGTTTCATTTTAATTTGCATTTGTTACAATATAGGTTACTGACTGGTTTTGTACTTGCTTTACATTAAAGCCTCTCTCACACAGGCGCCAGCAATATAGCCAAGAGAAAATCGCAGTGATGGTGCATCTGTGTGTTCTGTGCGATATCGCTGCGTTTTCTGATGGCGATATCACAATTATGTGTTGCTACAAAGTCGCGTGACCTTGTAGCGCTCTTTTGCTGTGATTTACTGGTGGTCTTGATATATAAGCCCTACCTCGATCATAAGCCCTGTCTGCAATTTTAAAAAACACAATGTATCACGTAACAGGCAATGTCTGCTCAGTCAATCACTGCAGCGCTTGCTGAACCAATCAAAGCTAGTGCTTCCTGGAAGCAGAGTTTTTGAATCTCTGACCAGGAAGCGCTGACTGAAAACTACAAGCAAGTGCCGGAGCTGCAGAGGGGAAGTGCGCTGGAGTGGACAGCGCCTGATTGGTGATGCAGTATTTTGGGGGGGGAGATTAACCCCTTAATGACGCGGCCCCTTTTTCTTTTTCCATTTTCGTTTTTTCCTCCCCCCCCTTCAAAAAATTTGTAACTCCTTTATTTATCCATCGGCGTCGCTGTATGAGGGCTTGTTTTTGGCGGGACGAGTTGTATTTTTCAATGGTGCTATTTAAAGTACCATATAATGTATTGAAAAACTTTAAAAAAATTCTAAGTGGAGTAAAATGAAAAAAAAAACGACATTTCGCCATCTTTTAGTGGTCTTGTTTATACGGCGCACAAACGGCAACAAAAGCGACATGCTAACTTTATTCTATGGGTCGGTACGAATACTACAATACCAAACTTGTATAGGTTTTTTTCTTAATATACTACTCTTGCCAACTGGAGGTACAGTATAGTTCCATATATTCTGCTCAGGTTATCCTCTTGAATTCCTTCTTCTGTGTCAATTCAGCATACTGTGAGATATGCTTTAATAGAGAGGTGGTACAGCTCCGACTTCTGGGATGCCCACAGAGCATAAAATGAATACCTTGCAATATCATAGTTAACATAGGTATGAGCAGATGTAGTATAGCCGGGCAAAAAAAGCTCTTGGATGAGCAGTATAGCTTATTTAAAAGAGGTTTTCCAGGAAGAATACTATTGATGATCTATCATCAGAATAGGTCATTAATAGTTGATTGGCTGGGGTCCGTCACTCGGGGTTTTGACCAATCCGCTAATCTGTACTCCAACCTCTGTGAAGTGTCCAACGCTTGTAATTGCAAGTGCGACTCTCATTGAAATCAACGCGAGCCGTGTCGGCAGTTACAAGCGTCGGCCAGTACACAGGGGTCAAAGCAGAGACTTCCGCTGCTTCCACTCCAACTTCTATGTAATTGTGGTGTTGTCAGCGGGCGCACAGTCAGCTGATCGGTCAGGGTCCTGAGCAACGGATCCCAGCCGATCAAGTATTGTTGACCTATCCCGAGGATAGGTCATCAATAGTGTTCTCTCTGAAAACCCCTTTAAGCTTTTGGGATGGGTTGCAAAGTTATATCTCTGCTTACTATACAATCTGTAAGTGCAGTAATTGTGCACCCAGTGTTGTATGTGCCACCATAGTTGTGTCATGACATCTGTACATCTACCTGTTGCAGAAACGTTGTCTGGATAAATTTATATCTATGGATGTGATTATTGTATAATTCTGAACTTAAGCAGAGTTGAGTAACTAAAGTTGTAGTGCAGTCAGGGACCAAGTGAGAAAATAGGTGCATCATGATGTGCAGCTCAGAGCAGTCCTATGGATGTGTCCATCACTCAGCTGTTGTCCGGGCCTAAGATAAGAACCTCCATCACATCAGGAATCGCCAGATTTTCTTTTTGGATTCAAAGAGAAGTGATTACAGGAAGGACTACAGGTCCATTCTCCGTTATCATCTCTTTTCATACTGTAAGAAATTAAAATTCATTCCTGCTGCAGAGCGCCCAGCAGCACGCCAGTGAGGGGCATCCTCAGCTTATTCATCACTGGGAGCATACGATGGGCATAAGTGGGCAAAGATCACTCTACATGATTTATGGATCCAGGACATTTCATCTTTTGTTCCTGTCATTATCATCTGCTTTTCTTTCAGGGGGGGGGGGGGTGCAGAAGCTGAAAGGTTCAGTTATACTGTACCATAAAGGGAATATTTCATGCATTTCATTTTAGTTTCATGTAATATTAAATACTCTTGTATAAAACAAAAAAGTAATATGGAGATGATACCTTTATACCCCAGTAACATTTCAGTAGTATCAGTTGCGACAGGCCCCAGTAACAGTTCAGTTCCAGCAGTGCAGACAGACCCCAGTAACATTTCATTGGCAGCAGTAGGACAGACCCCAGTAACATTTCAGTAGCAACAATATAGACAGACCCCTGTAACATTTACGTAGAAGCAGTATAGGGAGAGCCCAGTATTTGTAACATTTCAGTAGTGACAGTACAGACAGACCCCAGTAACATTTCCGTAGAAGCAGTATGGGCAAAGCAGCAGATTAACATTTCTGTTGCAGCAGTATAGGGAGAGCACAGTATTTGTAACATTTCAGTACTTGCAGTATAGACAGACCCCAGTAACATTTCCGTAGAAGCTGTATAGGGAGAGCCCAGTATTTGTAACATTTCAGTAGTAGCAGTATAGACAGACCCCAGTAACATTTACGTAGAAGCAGTATAGGTAGAGCCCAGTATTAGTTGCATTTCAGTAGTAGCAGTATAGACAGGCCCCAGTAACATTTCCGTAGAAGCAGTATAGGCAAAGCAGCAGATTAACATTTCCGTTGCAGGAGGATAGGGAGAGCACAGTATTTGTAACATTTCAGTACTTGCAGTATAGACAGGCCCGTAACATTTACGTAGAAGCAGTATAGGGAGAGCCCAGTATTTGTAACATTTCAGTAGTAGTAGTATAGACAGGTTCCAGTATCATTTCCGTAGAAGCAGTATGGGCAGAGCCCAGTATTAGTTACTTTTCAGTAGTAGCAGTATAGACAGGCCCCAGTAACATTTCCGTGGAAGCAGTATGGGCAGAGCCCAGTATTAATAACATTACAGTAGTAACTATATACACAAACCAAGGTAACATTTCTGTTGCAGAAGTATAGTCAGACCCCTCTAGCATTACTGTGGCAGAAGTATAGCTAGGCAGAACAGAGTTACATTTCTGTAACAAAAGTGTAGGCCAACCCCAGACACATTGGTGTACCATGAGTGCAGGTGAAGCCCATAAAAATTACTTGGATTACATTGCAGGTGAGGGCCCAAAAAATTGGTGTACCGACAGTACAAATGTACCCCAGAAAAATTGCCCATGCCCAACCCAGAGGGCAGGTGAAACCCATTAATCGCTTAGCTTACTGTGGCTTAATATGTAACTAGGCCTGGAGTCTGCCCAGTTAAAATAAAAATTGGTTCAGGTGGAAGTTTCAATGCTTTAATGAGAATTGAAACGTATAATTATTGTTTACAAAAGTTATATGAGCCTTTTGGGCCACAGAAAAATTCCCCGTTTGGGGTGATTACGTGAGGTTTCAGGAGGAGGAGCAGGAGGAGGAGAACGAATATCATACACAGATTGACAAAGGTAAAGGTCCCCATTTTTTAAGGTGATAGAGAACAATGCTTGCATCCGCGGTTGCAGCGAAAAAAATCTTTGGGTACCGCTGGTGGAGAAGAGAAGTCTGGGGAAATCCAGGCTTTGTTCATCTTTATGAGTGTTAGCCTGTCGGCACTGTCAGTTGACAGGCGGGTACGCTTATCCGTGATGATTCCCCCAGCTGCACTTAACACCCTCTCTGACAAGACGCTAGCCGCAGGGCAAGCCAGCACCTCCAGGGCATACAGCGCGAGTTTGTGACACGTGTCCAGCTTTGACACCCAGTAGTTGTACAGAGCAGAGGCGTCACGGAGGATGGTAGTACGATCGTCTGCGTACTCCCTCACCATCTTTTTACAGTGCTCCCTCCGACTCAACCTTGACTGGGGAGTGGTGAGTCTTGCTGGGGAGCCATAAAGCTGACAAAGGCCTTGGAGAGTGTTCCCCTGCCTGCGCTGAACATGCTGCCTGATCTCCGCGTCTCCCCTTCTCCTTGGCCCTCGGAACTGCGCCTTCTGCCACTAGCGCTGTTGGATGGGAAGTTTACCATCAGTTTGTCCACCAGGGCCCTGTGGTATTGCATCACTCTCGAACCCCTTTCCTCTTCGGGAATGAGAGTGGAAAGGTTCTCCTTATACCGTGGGTCGAGCAGTGTGTACACCCAGTAATCCGTAGTGGCCAGAATGCGTCTAACGCGAGGGTCACGAGAAAGGCATCCTAGGATGAAGTCAGCCATGTGTGCCAGGGTACCTGTACGCAAAACATGGCTGTCTTCACTAGGAAGATCACTTTGAGGATGATCCTCCTACTCCTCCACAGGCCATACATGCTGAATGGATGAGAGGCAAGCAGCATGGGTACCCTCTGCAGTGGGCCCGGCTGTCTCTTCCCCCTCCTCAGGCTCCACCCCCTCCTCCTCCTCAACGCGCTGAGATATAGACATGAGGGTGCTCTGACTATCCAGCGACATACTGTCTTCCCCTGCCTCCGTTTCCGACTGCAAAGCGTCAGTCTTTATGCTTTACAGGAAACTTCTCAACAGGCATAGCAGGGGAATGGTGACGCTAATGATTGCAGCATCGCCGCTCACCATCTGGGTAGACTCCTCAAAGTTTCCAAGGACCTGGCAGATATCTGCCATCCAGGCCCACTCCTCGGTAAACAATTGAGGAGGCTGACTCCCACTACGCTGCCCATGTTGGAGCTGGTATTCCACTATAGCTCTACGCTGCTCATACAGCCGGGACATGTGAAGCGTAGAGTTCCACCGTGTGGGCACGTCGCAAAGCAGTCGGTGCACTGGCAGATTAAACCGATGTTGCAGGGTGCGTAGGGTGGCAGCGTCCGTGTTGGACTTGCAGAAATGTGCGCTGACCTGACGCACCTTGCCGAGCAGGTCTGACAAGTGTGGGTAGCCTTTTAGAAACCGCTGAACCACCAAATTAAAGACGTGGGCCAGGCATAGCACGTGCGTGAGGCTGCCGAGCTGCAGAGCCGCCACCAGGTTACGGCCGTTGTCACATATGACCATGCCCGGTTGGAGGCTCAGCGGCGAAAGCCAGCGGTTGGTCTGCTCTGTCAGACCATGCAACAGTTCGTGGGCCATGTGCCTCTTCTCTCCTAAGCTGAGTAGTTTCAGCACGGCCTGCTGATGCTTGCCCACCGCTGTGCTGCCGCGCGACACCGACTGCTGGTGACGTGCTGCTGCTGACACATCTGGATTGCGAGGCAGAGGTTGTGGAGGAGGAAGGTTTAGTGGAGGTGGCATACACCGCCGCAGATACCACCACCGATCTGGGGCCCGCAATTCTAGGGGTGGGTAGGACGTGAGCGGTCCCAGGCTCTGACTCGGTCCCAGCCTCCACTAAATTCACCCAATGTGCCATCAGGGAGATATAGTGGCCCTGCCCACCTGTGCTTGTCCACGTGTCCGTTGTTAAGTGGACCTTGCCAGTAACCGCGTTGGTGAGGGCGCGTACAATGTTGCGTTAGACATGGTCGTGTAGGGCTGGGACGGCACAGCGTGAAAAATAGTGGCGACTGGGGACAGAGTAGCGCGGGGCCGCCGCCGCCATCATGTTTTGGAAAGCCTCAGTTTCCACAAGCCTGTAGGTGAGCATCTCCAGGCTGATCAATTTGGCTCTGTGGACATTTAAAGCTTGAGCGTGCGGGGCGGCGTATTTGCGCTTTCGCTCCAATGATACTCTTAGCGACAGCTGGATGCTGCGCTGAGAGACATTGCTGGATGGGGCCGAGGACAGCGGAGGTGAGGGTGTGGGTCCAGGCCAGGAGAAGCTCGTGCCTGTGTCGTGAGAGGTGGGTTGGATCTCAGTGGCAGGTTGGGGCCCAGGGGGAGAGGCAGTGGCGCAACCCGGATGTGGTGAACGGCCTTCGTCCCACCTTGTGGGGTGCTTGGCCATCATATGCCTGCGCATGCTGGTGGTGGTGAGACTGGTGGTGCTGGCTCCACGGCTGATCTTGGCGCGACAAAGGTTGCACACCACTGTTCGTCGGTCATCCACGGTCTTAGTGAAAAACTCCCACACCTTTTGAGCACCTTGGCCTCTGCACGGTGGCTTGGCGCGAGGGGGTGCTTTGGGAAACAGCTGGTGGATTATTCGCTCTGGCCCTGCCTCTACCCCTGGCCACGCCACTGCCTCTTCCAACCTGTCCTGCAGCTACAATTGCCTCCCCCTCTGAAGACCTGTCCTCAGTTGGCTTATCCTACTAGGTGGGGTCAGTCACCTCATCGTCCAGCGGCTCTTCCTCCGAATCCTCTGTGCGCTCCTCCCTCGGACTTACTGCCCTTACTACTGCCTCACTGATAGACAACTGTGTCTCATCGTCATCGTCCTTCTCACCCACTGAAAGCTCTTGAGACAGGTTCCGGAAGTCCCCAGCCTCATCCCCTGGACCCCGGGAACTTTCCAAAGGTTGGGCATCGGTCACAACAAACTCCTCCGGTGGGAGAGGAACCATTGTTGCCCAATCTGGGCAGGGGCCCGAGAATAGTGCCTGGGAGTCTGCCTGCTCCCCAGAATGTGTCATTTCATGGAGTGAGGAGGCTGGGAGGAAGGAGGAGCAGCAGCCAGAGGATTCAGAGTTGCAGCAGTGGACAGCGTAGAAGGCTGGGTGGTCGATAGATTGCTGGATGCACTTTCTGCCATCCACGGCAGGATCGGCTCACACTGCTCGTCTTTTAATAAAGGTCTACGACGTGGACCCAAAAATTGTGATATGAAGCTGGGGACCCCAGAAACTTTCCTCTCTCCTACTCCCGCAGCAGCCGGCTGTGATTCACCTGGACCAGGAACTCGGCCTATACCCACACCCTCACTTGGAACTCCGCGTCCTCGCCCTCGTCCATGTCCTCTAGCCCTACCCCTACCCCTCAGCATGGTGGATTACGAATAGAGCAGACACACAGCAGTGTAAAAAATGTTTGAATTCTTATTGGCGTACAGTTGGAGTGAGACAGCGCTTATGTAACGCAAACTGTAGCCAGGAAAAAAATTATTCAGAAGACTGCAAGCACGCCTAGCTGTGCAATATGCAATACTGATACTCCTGAGCTCACACCAGCCACGCAGTGAAATGCAGAGAGTCACAGCTAGCCGTAAGGATTTTCCTTTTTTTTTTTTTGGTAATTTTAGTGCAATGCAATGCAGGCTAGATTGCGCCAATGTGAGTTTCCCTGTATGGGGGTCTGTCACCGTGCGTGTAGTTTACAGCAAACACACAGCGGTGTAAGAAATTTTGGAATTCTTATTGGCCTGCAGTTGGAGTGAGACAGCGCAAACTGCAGCCAGGAAAAAAATTATCCGGAAGACTGCAAGCACGCCTAGCTGTGCAATAATGAGGTACTACAACTACCAGCATCCACGGAGTTAAATGCAGACGGTCACAGCCCTAAACAGGTGCTTTTTTGGGGTTCTTCAAGACAGGATTCCACACTATCACTGTACCTGCCTCACCAATACTTCCCCTATACTCTGTAGAATTGGCTGCAGACTGAGAGCGCAATAGCCTGCAGAGCCCAAGATGAATGAAAAAATTTGGTGCAAAGCTGCTCCTAGCAGCAACAACTGAAATTCACACGGTAAGATGTGGCCCTAAGAAGCACCGTTGGGGTTCTTGTACACTACCCACTGTCCCTGCCTGACCAATACTGCCCCTATACTACGTAGTACAGACTGCAGCCTGAGAACGCTATAGCTGTAATGGGGCTGCACACTCGATATAAAAAAAAAATATATATTGTGCAAAACTGCTCCCAGCACCCACAGCAGTAGTGTACTAGGTGAGCTGTGGCCCTAAGAAGGACCGTTGTGGTTCTTGCAGATGCTAACACTCTCCCTATATCAGCAGCAGCACTGTCCCTAATCTCTGCCAGTGTGTGTCTGAGGCGAGCAGCGGGCGGCGCCACTCACTGCAGGGCGGTGGGATAGGGCTGGAACGTCACAGGAGGAAGTTGTAATGCCTTCCCTGCATGTCTATTGTCCAGAAAATGGCGCTAACATTTCAGGGAAGTAAATGGAATTGAGTCGAGTTCCGTGTGGTGCTCGTCTCGAGTAACGAGCATCTCGAACACCCTAATACTCGAACGAGCATCAAGCTCGGACGAGTATGCTCGCTCATCTCTAATGTTTACACAAGCCGATCAGTGTTTGATTCTTATACCTGCATAAACTGAATGGCAAATGAATTTTCATTCATTGTTAAGTCACTGACAGTGTTTACACTGACTGATTATTGTTCACTTTTGCACAATCCAGCGATAAAATGGATTAATTGTTCTGGGTAAAAAGGCCCCCGATGTCTGGACAGTCATATCGTTTGAATTTCTAATATCCAGCTTATCGCTGATCCGGAGAAGTTAAAGGGTCCTTAGAGTGTACAGGAAGTGATGGAGCATAGATCCTCCCCAAATATTAGGTAGTGACAGGGAAGCTGCAGACCCCTATCTGGGGGTAATATTGTTACTATCCTGCCTTCTCTACTCTTCCATCAGTACAATTGAGCTGTCATTAGCTCAGCTCTCTTTACTAAGAAAGAAATTTCACAGTTCATACAGAAAAGCTGAGAAGTGAACTACAGACAATAGGAAATTGCTTTAGTGGCCAGTGTGAAAACTGCAGTAGTGCATGATTTCTTTATGTAGATAAATCTATAAAAACATGACTGTATTAACAAATTAATTTATAATGAAAACCTGACGCAAATAAGATTTCATTTTCTGAAGACAGATTCCCTTCAGAGGACATTTTCTTTTTTGCAGTAACTTATAACACTTCGTATTAGTAGGACACTCTACCAATATCCTGAACAGCAGAGCTGCATTCTCATTGATATTTTCCCTGCACAGTGCCACTTATGACCAGCTGTTGTGTAGAGCAGTGGTCCCCAACCACCAGTCCGCGGACCAGGGACGGGCCGTTAGGTGTTTAGCACCAGTCCGCGGCGCCGCCGGGAACTTTTCTTCTCAACACAAGGCGACACCGCTCACCACTGAAGCGATTACCAGCGGGGGCGCCGCAGCTTAGCGCTGGTTATCGCGCTGATCCCGGCGCACACTGACGTCAGTGTGCAGCCAGGATCCTCCTCCCTGAGTCCCCTTTTCATTAGTTCCGCAGAAGAGGACTCTGAGAGGAAGCGTGCCGGGCTACACACTGACGTCAGGGCAAGCAGAGAGAGAGCGACGCTGACAGCAGGGAGGAGGTAAGTATTAAGGTTGGGGGGGTGCTTATTACTAGCGGGGGCTATTTATTTCTGGGGGGGGCTGCTTACTACTGGGGGGGACTGCCTATTACTGAGGGGGCTACTTACTACTGGTGGGCGCTGCAGCTCCGCACTGGTAATCGCGCTGAACCCGGCGCACACTGACGTCAGTGTGCAGCCAGGATCCTCCTCCCCGAGTCCCTTTTTCATTAGTTCCGCAGGAGATGACTCGGGGAGGAAGCGTGCCGGGCTACACACTGACATCAGGGCAAGCAGAGAGAGAGCAACGCTGACAGCAGGGAGGAGGTAAGTATATGGGTTGGGGGGGTGCTTATTACTAGGGGGGGCTGTTTATTTCTGGGGGGGCTGCTTACTACTGGGGGTGACTGCCTATTACTGAGGGGTGGGGGCTGCCTGTTACTGGGGAGGCTGCTTATTACTGGGGTGGGGGCTGCTTATTACTGGGGAGGTGCTGCTTACTGCTGGGGGGCTGCTTATTACTGGAGGGGGCTGCTTATTACTGGGGGGGGGCTGCCTATTACTGGTGGCGGGGCCTGCTTATTACTGGTGAGGGGCCTGCTTATTACTGGGGGTGGGGGCTACTTATTACAGGGGGAGGGGCTGCTAATTACTGGGGGGGCTGGTTATTAGTGGGGGGTGCTTATTACTGGGGGGGCTGTCTATTACTGGGGGGGAGATGAATTATATGCTGCCCTATGTGTGTGCTGGGGGGGAGATGAATTATATGCTGCCCTATGTGTGTGCTTGGGGGGGGGAGATAAATTATATGCTGCCCTATGTGTGTGCTGGGGGGGGTGAGATAAATTATATGCTGCCCTATGTGTGTGCTGGGGGTGGAGATAAATTATATGCTGCCCTATGTGTGTGCTGGGGGGGGAGATAAATTATATGCTGCCCTATGTGTGTGCTGCCAGGCCGGGGGATATATTATACTGCCCTATGTATGTACTGCCAGGACATTCAAAATCAGGGGTCCCCAACCACCGGGGCCGGGCCGTTAGGTGTTTAGCGCCAGTCCGCGGCACTGCCAGGAACTTTTCTTCTCAACACAACGCCCGCGGGCCGAATCCGGCCCACTGCCTCGTGTCATGTGGCCCGCGGCGTGCCGTCGCCGCTCACCACTGAAGCAATCACCAGCGGGGGCACCGCAGCTCCCCGCTGGTAATCGCGCTGCCCCCGGCACACACTGACGTCAGTGTGCAGCCAGGATCCTCCTCCCTGAGTCCCCTTTTCATTAGTTCCGCAGGAGAGGACTCGGGGAGGAAGCGTTCCGGGCTACACACTGACGTCAGGGCAAGCAGAGAGAGAGCAACACTGACAGCAGGGAGGAGGTAAGTATATGGGTTGGGGGGGTGCTTATTACTAGCGGGGGCTATTTATTTCTGGGGGGGGGCTGCTTACTGGGGGGGGACTGCCTATTACTGAGGGGGCTGCTTACTACTGGGGGGGGGCTGCTTTCTACTGGAGGGGCTGCTTATTACTGGGGGGCTGCCTATTACTGAGGGGTGGGGGCTGCCTGTTACTGGGGGGGCTGCTAATTACTGGGGGGGGGGCTGGTTATTACTGGGGGGGTGCTTATTACTGGGGGAGCCTGTCTATTACTCTATATGCTGCCCTATGTGTGTGCTGGGGGGGTGAGATAAATTATATGCTGCCCTATTTGTGTCCTGGGGGGGGGAGATAAATTATATGCTGCCCTATGTGTGTGCTGGGGGGGAGATAAATTAAATGCTGCCCTATGTGTGTGCTGGGGGGGGGGTTAAATTATATGCTGCCCTATTAAATAAGTATGCACTAAACTCCAACCCCCCTCATAACCCCGCTCCATATAACCAAAGCCCCACCCATGTCCCTCCCAACCCTGCTGGGCCTGGTAAAAAAGGTCTTGCTTGAAGCCGGTTCCTGGTGCCAAAAAGGTTGGAGACCACTGGTGTAGAGCACTACAATAGGGCACTATTCTAGTCAATTGGGCTGAGCCCTTCAGTAATTTACATCTGTGTATTGTGTCCGGCACTAGAACTCAGATGCTGCCATTCACTTAAAGGGGTGTTACGGTTAGTGGAGGAAAGTACAAGTTTTCACCCATTTACTGGATGCGTGAAAACTGGTAGATCAGTCGAGGTCCAACATCTGAGACCCCCACCGATCCTGAAGACAGGTGACCCATACCCTCTGTATTTTGCAATGCAGGATCCCTTCCTTCTATTTCATTAATATATCAGCCACTGTTTGTGCGTGCATGGTAGTGGCACCATTCAGTTCAATGAGGAAGACAGTTGTGCAAATATCAAACTTTTACTAAATACCCTGTGGGCCTGATTTGTCAAAAAAAAGAGAAAAACTGTTGTTGTTGGCCATAGTAACCGATCCCAGTACAGATGTAATTATTGCAGAGCAATTTATAAAAAGAAAGCTGCGCTGTGATTGGTTGCTATAGGCAATAAAGACAGTTTTTATGTTAGACAGTTTTGATAAATGAGGCCCACTGTTTGTGCAGTTTGCTCCATAGTAAGGCTCACTACTTAAACATTGCATAACATTTGTGAATAAAGTCCGAAACATTAAATATTATAAAACACGGGGGCCCAGCATTCACTTCAGAACAGTCCTGTCTACACTCCTTTTTTTGCCCAAAAGGACACACCTTTCACCACTCATCAACCCCAGAAATGACGCTTGAACTGGATACCGCAGTTTTTAACTGAAATGGCCTTACCACCCATCTGGGATCAACTCAGTCTTTTTCTTCACACAGAGATTGGCAAAGCTGTGGAGTCAGACGCCAACATTTATTGGTCCCCGTTCTCTCAAGGACAGGAGGTCATTGACCAAAGCTCCCTCAGCTCTTCTGCCCTACTCTCTGCTCAAGATTTACTCAGTTCAGGATCAGTCTTCCCTTTTATCAGATGGCCCACTCTCTCTGGTTTGATTCAGCTGAATTTCTCCTCAGCTGGTTCTCTTTCACCACCTGTCATCTCTCCCCGCTTACACACACAGATCCTGAATGGATCCCCCCATTAGCTGTCCTCTGCTTATACACACACACAGATCCTGGCTGGATCAACCCATTAGCTCTCCTCTTCTTACAAGCACAGATCCTGACTGGTTCTTCCTATTAGCCCTCTTCCACTTACACACACAGATCCTTACTGTCTCTCTCCATTAGCTCTCCTCTGCCTACACACAGATCCTGACTGGCTCTTCCCATTGGCCCTCCTCTGCCTACACACAGATCCTGACTGGCTCTTCCCATTAGCCCTCCTCTGCCTACACACAGATCCTGACTGGCTCTTCCCATTAGCCCTCCTCTGCCTACACACAGGTCCTGACTGGCTCTTCCCATTAGCCCTCCTCTGCCTACACACAGATCCTGACTGGCTCTTCCCATTGGCCCTCCTCTGCCTACACACAGATCCTGACTGGCTCTTCGCATTAGCCCTCCTCTGCCTACACACAGATCCTGACTGGCTCTTCCCATTAGCCCTCCTCTGCCTACACACATATCCTGACTGGCTCTTCCCATTAGCCCTCCTCCACTTACACACACAAATCCTGACTGTCTCTCTCCATTAGCTCTCCTTTGCCTACACACATATCCTGACTGTCTCTCCCCATTAGCTGTCCTCCGCTTACACACATGGACTCTGACTTGCTTCTTCTGCTTTCGGTTTTGCACATAGGAGCACTTATCACTCTCTTATTTGCTCTGTGTCTCATTTTGGTTTCACTTCCACATCACAGCAACTTGTCTCTCTATGGCAGCAACCAGGTCCTCGAGAGGGCCTCCCAGTGTAGCGACCGAGACGCAGGGCACAACACTAAGGAGATGGCAGGAGTAGTATTTAGGGATGTCACGGTGGCTCTACCAACTCCTCCCTTGAGGGGCCCGTGTGACCCTTTGCCAAGGCCCTAACAGCCCCCTTCAGGCCAACACTGGTGGTGAGATTTACCTCTATACGGGGTTGTCACAGGTGATGCCAGACACACACACGGGTAAATCTTAGAACACACAGTTGCTGGGAATGGGCAGCAACCGGAACTTTACTTGAAGCTTTACCAACAAGCTGCCTGTAAATTCACCTGTTGGAAAGTACACGCCAGTGCAGGAAACAGTTGAGGCCAGGGAGGAGAACACAGGATAATATCAGGCCCACAGTCCAAGTTATCTGTGCAGCACCACTCCTGGAAAGCAGAACACTCCAGAGGGAGGAAAAAGAGATACTCCACTGAACACTCATACCTTTCTTCCAGACACTGCATGGCAGACTTCACTTATTTATGCCTTAGGGAGATGAGGTCTTGGGGAAAAAAGTCGATAGCTCTCTTCCATTCTTCACCACATGTAAGTGGTAAGTAACTGGCACTCCCTCTCACAAGAACCCAAGAAGCACTCAGAAGAAGAACCTGAAGAACTCTCTCTTGCACACCTTGTAAGCACATATATCACCCAACGTCATGTGACAAGACAAAATTGTTACATTTCCAGATATTCGTAAACAGTAATCTCTTGCTCACTGCAGCTGTGCAATACACATAACTAGTGACAGGACAATCTGCGCAGTGCATCCACAGTGAGAACATGACATGTGAGACAAATACAAGACAGTTATGGAGGGTCTAGATACATAGACTTCAGGCCACTACACCAGCACTTAAACGATCTTGGTCTCTGGATTCCGGTTTGCTGGTTCTCTTTCGTGATCATCTCCCACTTTCTGTAGCTTTCTACAGGCAGATCCTGCATGGATCTTCGTCATCATGTATACATTCTGGCCACTAAATGTTTCTTCTGTCTCAACTTGTCTCTGTTCACAAGAGCTCTTTTCTTGTCTCTGTTCTGTATTCGGCCCTTTTAGGCTGCCTGTCCATGGGCATTCTTACATTGTATTACTAACGGCTATAATCCGTTAGACATAATAGCTTTGCTATGGAAAGCGCAGCCCTCTGTCCATGAACAGAAAATCATAGCGATTCTCCACTCACAGGATTCAAATCGCAGCATGCCGCGATTTGCCGCAATTCTCCGCTGTGAGTCTATCTGTCAGATAGGCTCACTGCAGAGAACTGACAGCTCTCCCCCCTCATCGCCCGCAGCAGAATATCGCTAGCGATATTTCACAACGGCTGTGGACAGGGGGCCTAACTCTCAGTCACAAAGCTGCCCTCTTCTTCTTTGATCTCTTCTGGACCCCACTCTCTCTTTCAGCAACACAAAGGAGCGCCCTCCTTCAATTTGCTCACTGTGTGTCACATCAACACTTCATCTGCACAATGCCCGCTGCACAGACCTTTACACGTCCCCCTTAACTGGCAGGCTTCTGATTACTCTGCCCCCGATTCTTTTGCCATTTTAGTCAGTCATCCCATATAGGTATTACATGTGGATTTCAGAGATGCTATCTCCTAAATAATAACATCTATGTGGAACATTTGGAAGGGACCGATGTGAAGAAAAAAAATCACATGATCTATTTTTTCTTTTTTTTCCTTCTTACTTTTCAGAAGGCTTCGCAGACGGTTCAATGAGGAATTATACTTCTCTGGGTGCGTAAGTTCTGCTTATTTGAACTATGTTATTATCATCACATAAACTGTTGAAGAAAAGTGTGCTAGTATATAGATGGGTGCCGTTTTGGCTCGCACTGGGGAGTTTAGGCTGGGTTTAGGTGTTATTTTTGCAGCTGTTTTGCTGTGTATTTTGGGGAAAACTTCAGCTTCCCATCCAACAATATACTATTCTGTGTGCCCCATGTGAAAATATTATAAAATACTGTATGACACAGCTTAAAGGGGTTTCTCAGGACTGAAACATTACTAATATTCTATAAAGCTTACCTGTAACAGCTGTATATGAATATTCATTATTCCATAACTACACTACTACTCAATAATAGTCCAAATCAATTTTTTGTCCTGTTGCAGGAAAAAATACTGCATAGTGACCATTCAGATAAATGGACATCCATCAAAAGCATGCCTGGCTCACTGGAGGGTCCCAAGTGGGGTACCCCTCTATGAATTCTATATATTTAAGGTGACAGGTAGATAGCGGTTGTCCTTATGAGATAACCACTTTAATGTGAAATGCAGTTCTCAAACATTGCAATCTTCCTTTCTTTTCACAGCCATGGATTGCTCACCTGATTCCATTTATTCTCATTGGGTTTTCCTTCATTCCAATTATTATTATTGCACAATTATACAATTATGATCGGTCACACAATCCATTTGTACGACAATGCAATCCTATTATACAATTATTACTATATTATACCAGTGGTTCAGGAGTCCCCTATATACAACTCTGCAGATGTTGGCAGCTCTACAGACTTTTGTGCACTTCTGAGAGGTCACATCTAGAACTTGGCACTGTGCCAAGAGCAAAGACTACTCGAAAAAAAAAGTCAAACTAGCAGAGTAAACTTTTAAATATAGCAAATGGTGTTGAGCCAGACTGAATGGTGAAAATAACAAATCCTATTTAATATCGCCTAGAGATATGTCTTTTTTTATTTTATTGCTGAACTATAGGTATGATAAGGCCCCCACTAGTGCACAATAGAGGATAGTGCAGAAGTAGTTATATCATTTTTATTACAAAACTAGTTCAATTACCTAAATTGCAACACATGGAAATTATAATTTAAAATTCAGAAAGTACATCTGATGTTTGTTTTTGACATAATGATCAACCATCGCACCCTCAAGATCGGTGCAACCTTGGAGATAAGTCACATGAACACATGCATCCCTACACATTTGAACTGGAATGTTATTGAATTCCTCAGTGAGAGCCAGCTTCAATTCATTGACTGTTGAAATTGGAAGCGTGTACGCTTTATGTAATTACAACGACGAGTGCTGTGGACTGATGTGGCCAAGTTCCATGTGTCCGAAGGCGGTACCAGACACAACTGTCTTTATTGGTGATCAGAAAACCCTGAAATGACAATTATCCTGGTGTGGTGCTCTGGGCAGGAATTTTGCATCAGGGATTGATGGGCCCATTCTCCTTTTTTTTTTTTTTTTTGAGGGATCTGGGACAGGAAATAGTTACTTGGATCTGCTTCACCACTGTTTATCCGATCACCCAGGACTGGGATATTTTCAACAACATCTGGTGGCCGCGGGATGGGGCCCCAGCTTATTATTCACTCTGTGTTTGTGACTGGTTAGATGAGACGTTTCCAGAATGTTGGATAGGCAGATGTGGGCCAGTAGACTGGCCAGCTCGCTCCACAGATCTTACACCACCTGACTTTATCCTATTGGGAAATGTTAAGAATAAAGTTTACACACATCCCATTTCAACAGTCAATGAATTGAAGCTTGCTATCAATGAGGAATTCAATAACATTCCAGTTCAAATATGTAGGACGCATGTGATCATGTGACTTATCGTCTCCAAGCTTGCATCGATCTTGAAAGGGTTCTGTCAGCTAAAATAAATAAATACTTACCTATTCCTCACCCTGTCAGTCTTCTTACTGCATCCCGGATGATTTTTCTGTCTTCTGCAGTCCCCCTGGAATCACGTCACCTCCAGACAGCTGGATCCTCTTCTTACTGTGACATTATGTCCATTCTCGTCATTCTGATTCCTGCAGGTCAGTGAAGGTTACGTCACTAGTGATGTAGCGCTCACTGCCTACCAGGGAATGCCGACTCCAAGGCCGTGCTATTGCTGAGACTGCGCATGCGCGTTGTCTTGTGGCAATAGTATATGAACACTTGCGGCAAGACAGCGCACATGCACAATTTCAGCAATTGCCCGGCATTCCCTGCTAGGTAGTAAACGCTACGTCAATAGTGACATAACGCACAGTGACGCACCGTAAGGAGACTGACGAGAATGGACGTTCCAAAACAGGAACAAGAGGAGCCGTCTGGCTTGTGGTAATGTTACCCGAGAGATTGGAGGAGCCAGGAGAATATTAGTGAGAAGAAGATGCAGTAAGAAGACTGACAGGGAAGGAATAGGTAAGTATTGTTTTTTTTCTAATGACAAAGCCCCTTCAAGGCTGCGATGGTTGATCATTATGTCAAAAATAGACATTGGATGTCCTTTCTGAATGTTTCATTTTAATTTGCATTTGTTACAATATAGGTTACTGACTGGTTTTGTACTTGCATTACATTAAGGCCTCTCTCACACAGGTGCCAGCAATATAGCCAAGAGAAAATCGCAGTGATGGTGCATCTGTGTTCTGTGCAATATCGCTGCGTTTTCTGACAGTGATATCACAATTATGTGTTGCTACAAAGTCGTGTGACCTTGTAGCGCTCTTTTGCTGTGATTTACAGGTGGTCTTGATATATAAGCCCTGCCTCGATCATAAGCCCTGTCTGCAATTTTAAAAAACACAATGTATCACGTAACAGGCAATGTCTGCCCAGTCAATGGCTGTGATTGGCTGAGCCGCGGCACTCGAGAACCAATCACTGCAGCGCTTGCTGAACCAATCAAAGCTAGTGCTTCCTGGAAGCAGAGTTTTTGAATCTCTGACCAGGAAGCGCTGACTGAAAACTACAAGCAAGTGCCGGAGCTGCAGAGGGGAAGTGCGCTGGAGTGGACAGCGCCTGATAGGTGATGTAGTATTTTGGGGTTTTTTTAACCCCTTAATGACGTGGCCCCTTTTTCTTTTTCCATTTTCGTTTTTTCCTCCCCCCCTTCAAAAAATTTGTAACTCCTTTATTTATCCATCGGCGTCGCTGTATGAGGGCTTGTTTTTGGCGGGACGAGTTGTATTTTTCAATGGTGCTATTTAAAGTACCATATAATGAATTGAAAAACTTTAAAAAAATTCTAAGTGGAGTAAAATGAAAAAAAAAACGACATTTCGCCATCTTTTAGTCCGTCTTGTTTCTACGGCGCACAAACGGCAACAAAAGCGACATGCTAACTTTATTCTATGGGTCGGTACGAATACTACGATACCAAACTTGTATAGGTTTTTTTCTTAATATACTACTCTTGCCAACTGGAGGTACAGTATAGTTCCATATATTCTGCTCAGGTTATCCTCTTGAATTCCTTCTTCTGTGTCAATTCAGCATACTGTGAAATATGCTTTAATAGAGAGGTGGTACAGCTCCGACTTCTGGGATGCCCACAGAGCATAAAATGAATACCCTGCAATATCATAGTTAACATAGGTATGAGCAGGTGTAGTATAGCCGGGCAAAGAAGGCTCTTGGATGAGCAGTATAGCTTATTTAAAAGAGGTTTTCCAGGAAGAATACTATTGATGATCTATCATCAGAATAGGTCATTAATAGTTGATTGGCTGGGGTCCGTCACTCGGGGTTTTGACCAATCAGCTAATCTGTGCTCCAACCTCTGAAGTGTGCAGCGCTTGTAATTGCAAGTGCGACTCTCATTTAAATCAACGCGAGCCGTGTCGGCAGTTACAAGCGTCGGCCAGTACACAGGGGTCAAAGCAGAGACTTCCGCTGCTTCCACTCCAACTTCTATGTAATTGTGGTGTTGTCAGCGGGCGCACAGTCAGCTGATCGGTCAGGGTCCTGAGCAACGGATCCCAGCCGATCAAGTATTGTTGACCTATCCCGAGGATAGGTCATCAATAGTGTTCTCTCTGAAAACCCCTTTAAGCTTTTGGGATGGGTTACAAAGTTATATCTCTGCTTACTATACAATCTGTAAGTGCAGTAATTGTGCACCCACTGTTGTATGTGCCACCATAGTTGTGTCATGACATCTGTACATCTACCTGTTGCAGAAACGTTGTCTGGATAAATTTATATCTATGGATGTGATTATTGTATAATTCTGAACTTAAGCAGAGTTGAGTAACTAAAGTTGTAGTGCAGTCAGGGACCAAGTGAGAAAATAGGTGCATCATGATGTGCAGCTCAGAGCAGTCCTATGGATGTGTCCATCACTCAACTGTTGTCTGGGCCTAAGATAAGAACCTCCATCACATCAGGAATCGCCAGATTTTCTTTTTGGATTCAAAGAGAAGTGATTACAGGAAGGACTACAGGTCCATTCTCCATTATCATCTCTTTTCATACTGTAAGAAATTAAAATTCATTCCTGCTGCAGAGCGCCAAGCTCCTACTGGTGGCAGTGCCAGTGAGGAGCATCCTCAGCTTATTCATCACTGGGAGCATACGATGGGCATAAGTGGGCAAAGATCACTCTACATGATTTATGGATCCAGGACATTTCATCTTTTGTTCCTGTCATTATCACCTGCTTTTCTTTCGGGGGGGGGGGGGGGGGGTGCAGAAGCTGGAAGGTTCAGTTATACTGTACCATAAAGGGAATATTTCATGCATTTCATTTTAGTTTCATGTAATATTAAATACTCTTGTATAAAACAAAAAAGTAATATGGAGATGATACCTTTATACCCCAGTAACATTTCAGTAGTATCAGTTGCGACAGGCCCCAGTAACATTTCAGTTCCAGCAGTGCAGACAGACCCCAGTAACATTTCATTGGCAGCAGTAGGACAGACCCCAGTAACATTTCAGTAGCAACAGTATAGACAGACCCCTGTAACATTTACGTAGAAGCAGTATAGGGAGAGCCCAGTATTTGTAACATTTCAGTAGTGGCAGTACAGACAGGCCCCAGTAACATTTCCGTAGAAGCAGTATGGGCAAAGCAGCAGATTAACATTTCTGTTGCAGCAGTATTGGGAGAGCACAGTATTTGTAACATTTCAGTACTTGCAGTATAGACAGACCCCAGTAACATTTACGTTGAAGCAGTATAGGGAGAGCCCAGTTTTACTTACATTTCAGTAGTAGCAGTACAGACAGACCCCAGTAACATTTCCGTAGAAGCAGTATAGGGAGAGCCCAGTATTTGTAACATTTCAGTAGTAGCAGTATAGACAGACCCCAGTAACATTTACGTAGAAGCAGTATAGGTAGAGCCCAGTATTAGTTACATTTCAGTAGTAGCAGTATAGACAGGCCCCAGTAACATTTCCGTAGAAGCAGTATAGGCAAAGCAGCAGATTAACATTTCCGTTGCAGGAGGATAGGGAGAGGACAGTATTTGTAACATTTCAGTACTTGCAGTATAGGCAGGCCCGTAACATTTACGTAGAAGCAGTATAGGGAGAGCCCAGTATTTGTAACATTTCAGTAGTAGTAGTATAGACAGGTTCCAGTATCATTTCCGTAGAAGCAGTATGGGCAGAGCCCAGTATTAGTTACTTTTCAGTAGTAGCAGTATAGACAGGCCCCAGTAACATTTCCGTGGAAGCAGTATGGGCAGAGCCCAGTATTAGTAACATTACAGTAGTAACTATATACACAAACCAAGGTAACATTTCTGTTGCAGAAGTATAGTCAGACCCCTCTAGCATTACTGTGGCAGAAGTATAGGTAGGCAGAACAGAGTTACATTTCTGTAACAAAAGTGTAGGCCAACCCCAGACACATTGGTGTACCATGAGTGTAGGCGAAGCCCATAAAAATTACTTGGATTACATTGCAGGCGAGGGCCCAAAAAATTGGTGTACCGACAGTACAAATGTACCCCAGAAAAATTGCCCATGCCCAACCCAGAGGGCAGGTGAAACCCATTAATCGCTTAGCTTACTGTGGCTTAATATGTAACTAGGCCTGGAGGCAGCCCAGTTAAAATAAAAATTGGTTCAGGTGGAAGTTTCAATGCTTTAATGAGAATTGAAACGTATAATTATTGTTTACAAAAGTTATATGAGCCTTTTGGGCCACAGAAAAATTCCCCGTTTGGGGTGATTACGTGAGGTTTCAGGAGGAGGAGCAGGAGGAGGAGAACGAATATCATACACAGATTGACAAAGGTAAAGGTCCCCATTTTTTAAGGTGATAGAGAACAATGCTTGCATCCGCGGTTGCAGCGAAAAAAATCTTTGGGTACCGCTGGTGGAGAAGAGAAGTCTGGGGAAATCCAGGCTTTGTTCATCTTTATGAGTGTAAGCCTGTCGGCACTGTCAGTTGACAGGCGGGTACGCTTATCCGTGATGATTCCCCCAGCTGCACTAAACACCCTCTCTGACAAGACACTAGCCGCAGGGCAAGCCAGCACCTCCAGGGCATACAGCGCGAGTTTGTGACACGTGTCCAGCTTTGACACCCAGTAGTTGTACGGAGCAGAGGCGTCACGGAGGACAGTAGTACGATCGTCTGCGTACTCCCTCACCATCTTTTTACAGTGCTCCCTCCGACTCAACCTTGACTGGGGAGTGGTGACAGTCTTGCTGGGGAGCCATAAAGCTGACAAAGGCCTTGGAGAGTGTTCCCCTGCCTGCGCTGAACATGCTGCCTGATCTCCGCGCCTCCCCTTCTCCTTGGCCCTCGGAACTGCGCCTTCTGCCACTAGCGCTGTTGGATGGGAAGTTTACCATCAGTTTGTCCACCAGGGGCCGGTGGTATTGCATCACTCTCGAACCCCTTTCCTCTTCGGGAATGAGAGTGGAAAGGTTCTCCTTATACCGTGGGTCGAGCAGTGTGTACACCCAGTAATCCGTAGTGGCCAGAATGCGTCTAACGCGAGGGTCACGAGAAAGGCATCCTAGCATGAAGTCAGCCATGTGTGCCAGGGTACCTGTACGCAACACATGGCTGTCTTCACTAGGAAGATCACTTTGAGGATGATCCTCCTTCTCCTCCACAGGCCATACATGCTGAATGGATGAGAGGCAAGCAGCATGGGTACCCTCTGCAGTGGGCCCAGCTGTCTCTTCCCCCTCCTCAGGCTCCTCCCCCTCCTCCTCCTCAACGCGCTGAGATATAGACATGAGGGTGCTCTGACTATCCAGCGACATACTGTCTTCCCCTGCCTCCGTTTCCGACTGCAAAGCGTCAGCCTTTATGCTTTGCAGGAAACTTCTCAACAGGCATAGCAGGGGAATGGTGACGCTAATGATTGCAGCATCGCCGCTCACCATCTGGGTAGACTCCTCAAAGTTTCCAAGGACCTGGCAGATATCTGCCATCCAGGCCCACTCCTCGGTAAAGAATTGAGGAGGCTGACTCCCACTACGCTGCCCATGTTGAAGCTGGTATTCCACTATAGCTCTACGCTGCTCATACAGCCGGGACATGTGAAGCGTAGAGTTCCACCGTGTGGGCACGTCGCAAAGCAGTCGGTGCACTGGCAGATTAAACCGATGTTGCAGGGTGCGTAGGGTGGCAGCGTCCGTGTTGAACTTGCTGAAATGTGCGCTGACCTGACGCACCTTGCCGAGCAGGTCTGACAAGTGTGGGTAGCCTTTCAGAAACCGCTGAACCACCAAATTAAAGACGTGGGCCAGGCATGGCACGTGCGTGAGGCTGCTGAGCTGCAGAACCGCCACCAGGTTACGGCCGTTGTCACATATGACCATGCCCGATTGGAGGCTCAGCGGCGAAAGCCAGCGGTTGGTCTACTCTGTCAGACCATGCAACAGTTCGTGGGCCATGTGCCTCTTCTCTCCTAAGCTGAGTAGTTTCAGCACGGCCTGCTGATGCTTGCCCACCGCTGTGCTGCCGCGCGACACCGACTGCTGGCGACGTGCTGCTGCTGACACATCTGGATTGCGAGGCAGAGGTTGCGGAGGAGGAGGAAGGTTTAGTGGAGGTGGCATACACCGCCGCAGATACCACCACCGATCTGGGGCCCGCAATTCTAGGGGTGGGTAGGACGTGAGCGGTCCCAGGCTCTGACTCGGTCCCAGCCTCCACTAAATTCACCCAATGTGCCATCAGGGAGATATAGTGGCCCTGCCCGCCTGTGCTTGTCCACGTGTCCGTTGTTAAGTGGACCTTGCCAGTAACCGCGTTGGTGAGGGCGCGTACAATGTTGCGTGAGACATGGTCGTGTAGGGCTGGGACGGCACAACGTGAAAAATAGTGGCGACTCGGGACAGAGTAGCGCGGAGCCGCCGCCGCCATCATGTTTTGGAAAGCCTCAGTTTCCACAAGCCTGTAGGTGAGCATCTCCAGGCTGATCAATTTGGCTCTGTGGACATTTAAAGCTTGAGCGTGCGGGGCGGCGTATTTGCGCTTTCGCTCCAATGATACTCTTAGCGACAGCTGGATGCTGCGCTGAGAGACATTGCTGGATGGGGCCGAGGACAGCGGAGGTGAGGGTGTGGGTCCAGGCCAGGAGAAGCTCGTGCCTGTGTCGTGAGAGGTGGGTTGGATCTCAGTGGCAGATAGGGGCCCAGGGGGAGAGGCAGTGGCGCAACCCGGAGGTGGTGAACGGCCTTCGTCCCACCTTGTGGGGTGCTTGGTCATCATATGCCTGCGCATGCTGGTGGTGGTGAGACTGGTGGTGGTGGCTCCACGGCTGATCTTGGCGCGACAAAGGTTGCACACCACTGTTCGTCGGTCATCCACGGTCTTAGTGAAAAACTCCCACACCTTTTGAGCACCTTGGCCTCTGCACGGTGGCTTGGCACGAGGGGGTGCTTTGGGAAACAGTTGGTGGATTATTCGCTCTGGCCCTGCCTCTACCCCTGGCCACGCCACTGCCTCTTCCAACCTGTCCTGCAGCTACAATTGCCTCTCCCTCTGAAGACCTGTCCTCAGTTGGCTTATCACACTAGGTGGGGTCAGTCACCTCATCGTCCAGCGGCTCTTCCTCCGAATCCTCTGTGCGCTCCTCCCTCGGAATTACTGCCCTTACTACTGCCTCACTGATAGACAACTGTGTCTCATCGTCATCGTCCTTCTCACCCACTGAAAGCTCTTGAGACAGGTTCCGGAAGTCCCCAGCCTCATCCCCTGGACCCCGGGAACTTTCCAAAGGTTGGGCATCGGTCACGACAAACTCCTCCGGTGGGAGAGGAACCATTGTTGCCCAATCTGGGCAGGGGCCCGAGAATAGTGCCTGGGAGTCTGCCTGCTCCCCAGAATGTGTCATTTCATGGAGTGAGGAGGCTGGGAGGAAGGAGGAGCAGCAGCCAGAGGATTCAGAGTTGCAGCAGTGGACAGCGTAGGACCGGCTCACTCTGCTCGTTTTTTAATAAAGGTCTACGACGTGGACCCAAAAATTGTGATATGAAGCTGGGGACCCCAGAAACTTTCCTCTCTCCTACTCCCGCAGCAGCCGGCTGTGATTCACCTGGACCAGGAACTCGGCCTATACCCACACCCTCACTTGGAACTCCGCGTCCTCGCCCGCGTCCATGTCCTCTAGCCCTACCCCTACCCCTCAGCATGGTGGATTACGAATAGAGCAGACACACAGCAGTGTAAAAAATGTTTGAATTCTTATTGGCGTGCAGTTGGAGTGAGACAGCGCTTATGTAACGCAAACTGTAGCCAGGAAAAAAATTATTCAGAAGACTGCAAGCACGCCTAGCTGTGCAATATGCAATACTGATACTCCTGAGCTCACACCAGCCACGCAGTGAAATGCAGAGAGTAAGGATTTTCCTTTTTTATTTTTTGGTAATTTTAGTGCAATGCAATGCAGGCTAGATTGCGCCAATGTGAGTTTCCCTGTATGGGGGTCTGTCACCGTGCGTGTAGTTTACAGCAAACACACAGCGGTGTAAAAAATTTTGGAATTCTTATTGGCCTGCAGTTGGAGTGAGACAGCGCAAACTGCAGCCAGGAAAAAAATTATTCGGAAGACTGCAAGCACGCCTAGCTGTGCAATAATGAGGTACTACAACTACCAGCATCCACGGAGTTAAATGCAGACCGTCACAGCCCTAAACAGGTGCTTTTTTGGGGTTCTTCAAGACAGGATTCCACACTATCACTGTACCTGCCTCACCAATACTTCCCCTATACTCTGTAGAATTGGCTGCAGACTGAGAGCGCAATAGCCTGCAGAGCCCAAGATGAATGAAAAAATTTGGTGCAAAGCTGCTCCTAGCAGCAACAACTGAAATTCACACGGTAAGATGTGGCCCTAAGAAGCACCGTTGGGGCTCTTGTACACTACCCACTGTCCCTGCCTGACCAATACTGCCCCTATACTACGTAGTACAGACTGCAGCCTGAGAACGCTATAGCTGTAATGGGGCTGCACACTCGATATAAAAAAAATATATATATTGTGCAAAACTGCTCCCAGCACCCACAGCAGTAGTGTACTAGGTGAGCTGTGGCCCTAAGAAGGACCGTTGTGGTTCTTGCAGATGCTAACACTCTCCCTATATCAGCAGCAGCACTGTCCCTAATCTCTGCCAGTGTGTGTCTAAGGCGAGCAGCGGGCGGCGCCACTCACTGCAGGGCGGTGGGATAGGGCTGGAACATCACAGGAGGAAGTTGTAATGCCTTCCCTGCATGTCTATTGTCCAGAAAATGGCGCTAACATTTCAGGGAAGTAAATGGAATTGAGTCGAGTTCCGCGTGGTGCTCGTCTCGAGTAACGAGCATCTCGAACACCCTAATACTCGAACGAGCATCAAGCTCGGACGAGTATGCTCGCTCATCTCTAATGTTTACACAAGCCAATCAGTGTTTGATTCTTATACCTGCATAAACTGAATGGCAAATGAATTTTCATTCATTGTTAAGTCACTGACAGTGTTTACACTGACTGATTATTGTTCACTTTTCCACAATCCAGCGATAAAATGGATTAATTGTTCTGGGTAAAAAGGCCCCCGATGTCTGGACAGTCATATCGTTTGAATTTCTAATATCCAGCTTATCGCTGATCCGGAGAAGTTAAAGGGTCCTTAGAGTGTACAGGAAGTGATGGAGCATAGATCCTCCCCAAATATTCAGTAGTGACAGGGAAGCTGCAGAGCCTTATCTGGGGGTAATATTGTTACTATCCTGCCTTCTCTACTCTTCCATCAGTACAATTGAGCTGTCATTAGCTCAGCGCTCTTTACTAAGAAAGAAATTTCACAGTTCATACAGAAAAGCTGAGAAGTGAACTACAGACAATAGGAAATTGCTTTAGTGGCCAGTGTGATAACTGCAGTAGTGCAAGATTTCTTTATGTAGATAAATCTATAAAAACATGACTGTATTAACAAATTAATTTATAATGAAAACCTGACGCAAATAAGATTTCATTTTCTGAAGACAGATTCCCTTCAGAGGACATTTTCTTTTTTGCAGTAACTTATAACACTTCATATTAGTAAGACACTCTACCAATATCCTGAACAGCAGAGCTGCATTCTCATTGATATTTTCCCTGCACAGTGCCACTTATGACCAGCTGTTGTGTAGAGCAGGGGTCCCAAACCACCAGTCCGCGGACCAGGGACGGGCCGTTAGGTGTTCAGCACCAGTCCGCGGTGCCGCCGGGAACTTTTCTTCTCAACACAAGGCGACACCGCTCACCACTGAAGCGATTACCAGTGGGGGCGCCGCAGCTTCGCGCTGGTTATCGCGCTGATCCCGGTATATAGGTTGGGGGGGTGCTTATTACTAGCGGGGGCTATTTATTTCTGGGGGGGGCTGCTTACTACTGGGGGGGACTGCCTATTACTGAGGGGGCTACTTACTACTGGGGGGCGCCGCAGCTCCGCACTGGTAATCGCGCTGAACCCGGCGCACACTGACGTCAGTGTGCAGCCAGGATCCTCCTCCCCGAGTCCCTTTTTCATTAGTTCCGCAGGAGATGACTCGGGGAGAAAGCGTGTCGGGCTACACACTGACATCAGGGCAAGCAGAGAGAGAGCAACGCTGACAGCAGGAAGGAGGTAAGTATATGGGTTGGGGGGGTGCTTTTTACTAGGGGGGGCTGTTTATTTCTGGGGGGGCTGCTTACTACTGGTGGGGACTGCCTATTACTGAGGGGTGGGGGCTGCCTGTTACTGGGGAGGCTGCTTATTACTGGGGTGGGGGGCTGCTTATTACTGGGGAGGTGCTGCTTACTGCTGGGGGGCTGCTTATTACTGGAGGGGGCTGCTTATTACTGGGGGGGGGGGCTGCCTATTACTGGTGGCGGGGCCTGCTTATTACTGGTGAGGGGCCTGCTTATTACTGGGGGTGGGGGCTACTAATTACAGGGGGAGGGGCTGCTAATTACTGGGGGGCTGGTTATTAGTGGGGGGTGCGTATTACTGGGGGGGCTGTCTATTACTGGGGGGGAGATGAATTATATGCTGCCCTATGTGTGTGCTGGGGGGGAGATGAATTATATGCTGCCCTATGTGTGTGCTTGGGGGGGGGAGATAAATTATATGCTGCCCTATGTGTGTGCTGGGGGGGCTGAGATAAATTATATGCTGCCCTATGTGTGTGCTGGGGGGGCTGAGATAAATTATATGCTGCCCTATGTGTGTGCTGGGGGGGGAGATAAGTTATATGCTGCCCTATGTGTGTGCTGGGGGGGAGATAAATTATATGCTGCCCTATGTGTGTGCTGCCAGGCGGGGGGATATATTATACTGCCCTATGTGTACTGCCAGGACATTCAAAATCAGGGGTCCCCAACCACCGGGGCCGGGCTGTTAGGTGTTTAGCGCCGGTCCGCGGCACTGCCAGGAACTTTTCTTCTCAACACAACGCCCGCGGGCCGAATCCGGCCCGCTGCCTCGTGTTATGTGGCCCGCGGTGTGCCGACGCCGCTCACCACT
Organism: Eleutherodactylus coqui; assembly: GCF_035609145.1. Taxonomy (NCBI): domain Eukaryota; kingdom Metazoa; phylum Chordata; class Amphibia; order Anura; family Eleutherodactylidae; genus Eleutherodactylus; species Eleutherodactylus coqui. Next base: position 68,917,180 of record NC_089841.1, on the reverse strand, counting down.
GAAGCGATCACCAGCGGGGGCGCCGCAGCTCCCCGCTGGTGATCGCGCTGACCCCGGCACACACTGACGTCAGTGTGCAGCCAGGATCCTCCTCCCTGAGTCCCCTTTTCATTAGTTCCGCAAGAGAGGACTCGGGGAGGAAGCGTTCTGGGCTACACACTGACGTCAGGGCAAGCAGAGAGAGAGCAACGCTGACAGCAGGGAGGAGGTAAGTATATGGGTTGGGGGGGGTGCTTATTACTAGCGGGGGCTATTTATTTCTTGGGGGGGCTGCTTACTACTGGGGGGGGCTGCCTATTACTGAGGGGGCTGCTTACTACTGGGGGGGGGCTGCTTATTACTGGGGGGCTGCCTATTACTGAGGGGTGGGGGCTGCCTGTTACTGGGGGGGCTGCTAATTACTGGGGGGGGGCTGGTTATTACTGGGGGGGTGCTTATTACTGGGGGAGCCTGTCTATTACTGGGGGGAGAGATGAATTATATGCTGCCCTATGTGTGTGCTGGGGGGGTGAGATAAATTATATGCTGCCCTATTTGTGTGCTGGAGGGGGAGATAAATTATATGCTGCCCTATGTGTGTGCTGGGGGGGGGAGATAAATGAAATGCTGCCCTATGTGTGTGCTGGGGGGCGGGGGAGATAAATTATATGCTGCCCTATTAAATAAGTATGCACTAAACTCCAACCCCCCTCATAACCCCGCCCCATATAACCAAAGCCCCACCCATGTCCCTCCCAACCCTGCCGAGCCTGGTAAAAAAGGTCTTGCTTGAAGCCGGTTCCTGGTGCCAAAAAGGTTGGGGACCACTGGTGTAGAGCACTACAATAGGGCACTATTCTAGTCAATTGGGCTGAGCCCTTCAGTAATTTACATCTGTGTATTGTGTCGGGCACTAGAACTCAGATGCTGCCATTCACTTAAAGGGGTGTTACGGTTAGTGGAGGAAAGTACAAGTTTTCACCCATTTACTGGATGCGTGAAAACTGGTAGATCAGTCGAGGTCCAACATCTGAGACCCCCACCGATCCTGAAGACAGGTGACCCATATCCTCCCTATTTTGCAATGCAGGATCCCTTCCTTCTATTTCATTAATATATCAGCCACTGTTTGTGCGTGCATGGTAGTGGCACCATTCAGTTCAATGAGGAAGACAGTTGTGCAAATATCAAACTTTTACTAAATACCCTGTGGGCCTGATTTGTCAAAAAAAAAAGAGAAAAACTGTTGTTGTTGGCCATAGTAACCGATCCCAGTACAGATGTAATTATTGCAGAGCAATTTATAAAAAGAAAGCTGCGCTGTGATTGGTTGCTATAGGCAATAAAGACAGTTTTTATGTTAGACAGTTTTGATAAATGAGGCCCACTGTTTGTGCAGTTTGCTCCATAGTAAGGCTCACTACTTAAACATTGCATAACATTTGTGAATAAAGTCCGAAACATTAAATATTATAAAACACGGGGGCCCAGCATTCACTTCAGAACAGTCCTGTCTACACTCCTTTTTTGCCCAAAAGGACACACCTTTCACCACTCATCAACCCCAGAAATGACGCTTGAACTGGATACCGCAGTTTTTAACTGAAATGGCCTTACCACCCATCTGGGATCAACTCAGTCTTTTTCTTCACACAGAGATTGGCAAAGCTGTGGAGTCAGACGCCAACATTTATTGGTCCCCGTTCTCTCAAGGACAGGAGGTCATTGACCAAAGCTCCCTCAGCTCTTCTGCCCTACTCTCTGCTCAAGATTTACTCAGTTCAGGATCAGTCTTCCCTTTTATCAGATGGCCCACTCTCTCTGGTTTGATTCAGCTGAATTTCTCCTCAGCTGGTTCTCTTTCAGCACCTGTCATCTCTCCCCGCTTACACACACAGATCCTGAATGGATCCCCCCATTAGCTGTCCTCTGCTTATACACACACACAGATCCTGGCTGGATCAACCCATTAGCTCTCCTCTTCTTACAAGCACAGATCCTGACTGGCTCTTCCTATTAGCCCTCTTCCACTTACACACACAGATCCTTACTGTCTCTCTCCATTAGCTCTCTTCTGCCTACACACTGGTCCTGACTGGCTCTTCCCATTAGCCCTCCTCTGCCTACACACAGATCCTGACTGGCTCTTCCCATTGGCCCTCCTCTGCCTACACACAGATCCTGACTGGCTCTTCCCATTGGCCCTCCTCTGCCTACACACAGATCCTGACTGGCTCTTCGCATTAGCCCTCCTCTGCCTACACACAGATCCTGACTGGCTCTTCCCATTAGCCCTCCTCTGCCTACACACAGATCCTGACTAGCTCTTCCCATTAGCCCTCCTCTGCCTACACACAGATCCTCACTGGCTCTTCCCATTAGCCCTCCGCTGCCAACACACAGATCCTGACTGACTCTTCCCATTGGCCCTCCTCTGCCTACACACAGATCCTTACTGGCTCTTCCTATTAGCCCTCCTCTGCCTACACACATATCCTGACTGGCTCTTCCCATTAGCCCTCCTCCACTTACACACACAAATCCTGACTGTCTCTCTCCATTAGCTCTCCTTTGCCTACACACATATCCTGACTGTCTCTCCCTATTAGCTGTCCTCCGCTTACACACATGGACTCTGACTTGCTTCTTCTGCTTTCGGTTTTGCACATAGGAGCACTTATCACTCTCTTATTTGCTCTGTGTCTCATTTTGGTTTCACTTCCACATCACAGCAACTTGTCTCTCTATGGCAGCAACCAGGTCCTCGAGAGGGCCTCCCAGTGTAGCGACCGAGACGCAGGGCACAACACTAAGGAGATGGCAGGAGTAGTATTTAGGGATGTCACGGTGGCTCTACCAACTCCTCCCTTGAGGGGCCCGTGTGACCCTTTGCCAAGGCCCTAACAGCCCCCTTCAGGCCAACACTGGTGGTGAGATTTATCTCTATACGGGGTTGTCACAGGTGATGTCAGACACACACACGGGTAAATCTTAGAACACACAGTTGCTGGGAATGGGCAGCAACCGGAACTTTACTTGAAGCTTTACCAACAAGCTGCCTGTAAATTCACCTGTTGGAAAGTACACGCCAGTGCAGGAAACAGTTGAGGCCAGGGAGGAGAACACAGGATAATATCAGGCCCACAGTCCAAGTTATCTGTACAGCACCGCTCCTGGACAGCAGAACACTCCAGAGGAGGAAAAAGAGATACTCCACTGAACACTCATACCTTTCTTCTAGACACTGCATGGCAGACTTCACTTATTTATGCCTTAGGGAGATGAGGTCTTGGGGAAAAAAGTCGATAGCTCTCTTCTATTCTTCACCACATGTAGGTTGAAGGTACCTACAGGTGGCTGGCACTCCCTCTCACAACAAGAACCCAAGAAGCACTCAGAAGAAGAACCTGAAGAACTCTCTCTTGCACACCTTGTAAGCACATATATCACCCAACGTCATGTGACAAGACAAAATTGTTACATTTCCAGATATTCGTAAACAGTAATCTCTTGCTCACTGCAGCTGTGCAATACACATAACTAGTGACAGGACAATCTGCGCAGTGCATCCACAGTGAAAACATGACATGTGAGACAAATACAAGACAGTTATGGAGGGGCTAGATACATAGACTTCAGGCCACTACACCAGCACTTAAACGATCTTGGTCTCTGGATTCCGGTTAGCTGGTTCTCTTTCGTGATCATCTCCCACTTTCTGTAGCTTTCTACAGGCAGATCCTGCATGGATCTTCGTCTTCATGTATACATGCTGGCCACTAAATGTTTCTTCTGTCTCAACTTGTCTCTGTTCACAAGAGCTCTTTTCTTGTCTCTGTTCTGTATTCGGCCCTTTTAGGCTGCCTGTCCATGGGCATTCTTACATTGTATTACTAACGGCTATAATCCGTTAGACATAATAGCTTTGCTATGGAAAGCGCAGCCCTCTGTCCATGAACAGAAAATCATAGCGATTCTCCACTCACAGGATTCAAATCGCAGCATGCCGCGATTTGCCGCAATTCTCCGCTGTGAGTCTATCTGTCAGATAGGCTCACTGCAGAGAACTGACAGCTCTCCCCCCTCATCGCCCGCAGCAGAATATCGCTAGCGATATTTCACAACGGCCGTGGACAGGGGGCCTAACTCTCAGTCACGAAGCTGCCCTCTTCTTCTTTGATCTCTTCTGGACCTCACTCTCTCTTTCAGCAACACAAAGGAGCGCCCTCCTTCAATTTGCTCACTGTGTGTCACATCAACACTTCATCTGCACAGCGCCCGCTGCACAGACCTTTACACGTCCCCCTTAACTGGCAGGCTTCTGATTACTCTGCCCCCGATTCTTTTGCCATTTTAGTCAGTCATCCCATATAGGTATTACATGTGGATTTCAGAGATGCTATCTCCTAAATAATAACATCTATGTGGAACATTTGGAAGGGACCGATGTGAAGAAAAAAAAACCACATGATCTATTTTTTCTTTTTTTTCCTTCTTACTTTTCAGAAGGCTTCGCAGACGGTTCAATGAGGAATTATACTTCTCTGGGTGCGTAAGTTCTGTTTATTTGAACTATGTTATTATCATCACATAAACTGTTGAAGAAAAGTGTGCTAGTATATAGATGGGTGCCGTTTTGGCTCGCACTGGGGAGTTTAGGCTGGTTTTAGGTGTTATTTTTGCAGTTGTTTTGCTGTGTATTTTGGGGAAAACTTTAGTTTCCCATCCAACAATATACTATTCTGCGTGCCCCATGTGAAAATATTATAAAATACTGTATGACACAGCTTAAAGGGGTTTCTCAGGACTGAAACATTACTAATATTCTATAAAGCTTACCTGTAACAGCTGTATATGAATATTCATTATTCCATAACTACCCTACTACTCAATAATAGTCCAAACCAATTTTTTGTCCTGTTGCAGGAAAAAATACTGCATAGTGACCATTCAGATAAATGGACATCCATCAAAAGCATGCCCGGCTCACTAGAGGGTCCCAAGTGGGGTACCCCCTCTATGAATTCTATATATTTAGGGTGACAGGTAGATAGCGGTTGTCCTTATGAGATAACCACTTTAATGTGAAATGCAGTTCTCAAACATTGCAATCTGCTTTTCTTTTCACAGCTCTGGATTGCTTACCTGTAGGTAGGTATGATTCCATTTATCCTCATTGGGTTTTCCTTCATTCCAATTATTATTATTGCACAATTATACAATTATGATCGGTCACACAATCCATTTGTACGACAATGCAATCCTATTATACAATTATTACTATATTATACCTGTGGTTCAGGAGTCCCCTATATACAACTCTGCAGATGTTGGCAGCTCTACAGAGTTTTGTGCACTTCTGAGAGGTCACTTCTAGACCTTGGCACTGTGCCAAGAGCAAAGACTACTCGAAAAAAAGTCAAACTAGCAGAGTAAACTTTTAAATATAGCAAATGGTGTTGAGCCAGACTGAATGGTGAAAGTAACAAATCCTATTTAATATCGCCTAGAGATATGTCTTTTTTATTTTAATACTGAACTATAGTTATGATAAGGCCCCCACTAGTGCACAATAGAGGATAGTGCAGAAGTAGTTATATCATTTTTATTACAAAACTAGTTCAATTACCTAAATTGCAACACATGGAAATTATAATTTAAAATTCAGAAAGTACATCTAATGTTTGTTTTTGACATAATGATCAACCATCGCACCCTCAAGATCGGTGCAACCTTGGAGATAAGTCATATGAACACATGTATCCCTACACATTTGAACTGGGATGTTATTGAGAACCAGCTTCAATTCATTGACTGTTGAAATTGGAAGCGTGTACGCTTTATGTAATTACAACGACGAGTGCTGTGGACTGATGTGGCCAAGTTCCATGTGTTCGAAGGCGGTACCAGACACAACTGTCTTTATTGGTGATCAGAAAACCCTGAAATGACAATTATCCTGGTGTGGTGGTCTGGGCAGGAATTTTGCATCCGGGATTGATGGGCCCATTCTTCTTCTTTTTTGTTGAGGGATCTGTGACAAGAAATAGTTACTTGGATCTGCTTCACCACACTGTTTATCCTATCAGCCAGGACTGGGATATTTTCAACAGCATGTGGTGGCCGCGGGATGGGGCCCCCGCTTATTATTCACTCTGTGTTCCTGACTGGTTAGATGAGATGTTTCCAGAATGTTGGATAGGCATATGTGGGCCAGTGGACTGTCCAGCTCGCTCCACAGATCTTACACCACCTGACTTTTTCCTATTGGGAAATGTTAAGGATAAAGTTTACACACATCCCATTTCAACAGTCAATGAATTGAAGCTGGCTCTCACTGAGGAATTCAATAACATTCCAGTTCAAATATGTAGGACGCATGTTATCATGTGACTTATTGTCTCCAAGCTTGCATCGATCTTGAAAGGGTTCTGTCAGCTAAAATAAATCAATACTTACCTATTCCTCACCCAGTCAGTCTTCTTACTGCATCTTCTCCCGGACGATTTTTTTTTCCCTGTCTTCTGCAGTCCCCCCGGAATCACGTCACCTCCAGACGGCTGGATCCTCTTCTTCCTGTGACATTATGTCCATTCTCGTCATTCTGATTCCTGCAGGTCAGTGAAGGTTACGTCACTAGTGACGTAGCGCTCACTGCCTACCAGGGAATGCCGACTCCTAGGCCGTGCTATTGCTGAGAGTGCGCATGCGCGTTGTCTTGTGGCAATAGTATATGAACACTTGCGGCAAGACAGCGCACATGCACAATTTCAGCAATTGCTCGGCATTCCCTGCTAGGTAGTAAACGCTACGTCAATAGTGACATAGCATACAGTGACGCGCCGTAAGGAGACTGACGAGAATGGACGTTCCAAAACAGGAACAAGAGGAGCCGCCTGGCTTGTGGTAATGTTACCCGAGAAATTGGAGGAGCCAGGAGAATATCGGTGAGGAGAAGATGCAGTTAGAAGACTGACGGGGAAGGAATAGGTAAGTATTGATTTTTTTCTAATGACAAAGCCCCTTTAAGGCTGCGATGGTTGATCATTATGTCAAAAATAGACATTGGATGTCCTTTCTGAATGTTTCATTTTAATTTGCATTCTTTACAATTTAGGTTACTGACTGGTTTTGTACTTGCATTACATTAAGGCCTCTCTCACACAGGCGCCAGCAATATAGCCAAGAGAAAATCGCAGTGATGGTGCATCCGTGTTCTGTGCGATATCGCTGCGTTTTCTGACGGCGATATCACAATTATGTGTTGCTACAAAGTCGCGTGACCTTGTAGCGCTCTTTTGCTGTGATTTACAGGTGGTCTTGATATATAAGCCCTACCTCGATCATAAGCCCTGGCTGCAATTTTAAAAAACACAATGTATCACGTAACAGGCAATGTCTGCTCAGTCAATAACTGTGATTGGCTGAGCCGCGGCACTCGAGAACCAATCACTGCAGCGCCTGATGAACCAATCAAAGCTAGTGCTTCCTGGAAGCAGAGTTTTTCAATCTCTGACCAGGAAGCGCTGACTGAAAGCTACAAGCAAGTGCTGGAGCTGCAGAGGGGAAGTGCGCTGGAGTGGACAGCGCCTAATTGATGATATAGTATTTTGGGGGGGTTTTTAACCCCTTAATGACGCGGCCCCTTTTTCTTTTTCCATTTTCGTTTTTTCCTCCCCCCCTTCAAAAAATTCGTAACTCCTTTATTTACCATCAACGTCGCTGTATGAAGGCTTGTTTTTTGAGCGACGAGTTGTATTTTTCAATGGTGCTATTTAAAGTACCATATAATGTACTGAAAAACTTTTTAAAAATTCTAAGTGGAGTAAAATAAAAAAAAAAACGACATTTTGCCATCTTTTAGTGTGCCTTGTTTCTACGGCGCACAAACGGCAACAAAAGCAACATAACTTTATTCTATGGGTCCGTACAATTGCTACGATACCAAACTTGTATAGGTTTTTTCTTACTATACTACTCTTTTTTTTTCAAAGACATTTAATTTTTTTCAATTATTTTCTGCGGTCATTTTGTGCGCGCAATAACCTTTTTATTTTTCCGTCGACGTAGTTGAGCAAGGGCTCATTTTTTGCGGGAGTTCCTCTAGTTTCCGATAACATCAATTTGGAGTACATACGACTTTTTGATCGCTTTTATTGTGCTTTTTCTGGGAGACAGGGTAAGTAAAAAAGTGCATTTCTGGCGTACTTTACCTTTTTTTTTTCGGACGACTTTCACCGTGCAGGAAAAATAATGTGCTACTTTGATAGATTGGACTTTTATGGATGCGGCGATACCAAATACATATTTTTATTTTATTATTTAGATTTTTTAAATAATAGATATGGCAAAAGGGGGGTGATTTAAACGTTTATAACTTTTTTTTTTTTTTTTTTTTTTTAACAATTAAAAAAACTTTATTGATTTTTTTTTTTACTTTACTTTGAAGTCCCTCTGGGGGACTTTAACATGCGATGCTTTGATTGCTCCTGCAGTATGACGTAATGCTATAGCATTACGTCATACTGCAATTTAACAGGCAGTCTATCAAGCCCCCCTACGGGGATGGCTTGATATGCAGTCTGGTAAGGCAGCCCTGGGGCCTTTCATTAGGCCCCCGGCTGCCATGACACCTGCACAGCTCCCCTGATCTCACCACGGGGTGGGGGGGGGCATGCGGGACCCAACAGCGGCATTTAAATGGCTAATAGCCGCGAACGGCCGATCGTGGCTATTGCAGCTGACGTCCGCACTGTATGAAGAGAGGTTGCCACGCAACCTCTCTTCATACATACTCCGCCGCTCCATGACGTAGCGGTACGTCATGGAGAGGGAACGGATTAAAGGCAGATAGGGCTTACTTTAGGGACAAACAGTAAAATCTGTACTGTAAAATTTGCTTTGCACCGCACGAAAACATTTTGTCGCCCATGTAAAAGCTGGCTAAAAATGATATAACTGCTTCTGCTCCACCCTGTAGTTCATATGCTGTACATAGTGTATTTAACTCCCCTCTACATCGTAGTAGCTAAGCTCTGAGGGAGATCTCTTTACATGCTTTCTGACTGTTTCCAATAGCAATCAGAATTGTGACTGCAGCTCTGGAGTATAATAAAAGCTATAACTCGGATTCAGTACCAGATAAGTAATATAATGTATTTACAAAGGGACACAATGTTACCTGTAGATTACCTCTATATGTAAAGTGTGAGTGCAGGTTATTGATAGTTCAGAAATCTTCACCACATAATTCTTATTACTTTAAGTCTAATGTTATTAACTGTATTCTCCTGTGTTTTACTTGTGGTGAATGTATAGATACAGCTGCCGTTGCGGAAACCTCAACTTTTGTCAGATTAATTTCCCTTCAAAATGCTGACGGTTCCTGGAATCTCAACCCTGAATTCTCCTCTATCCTGGGTATATCTCAGCAGGACATCAGTAACAAGAATCCAGATCAGGTATGATTGATGTTGTATGGAAATAATTAATCAGTGTCTAATACGTTCTGCAACCTTCAATTATACTTTCCGTTTTAGCCCCTTGGCAACATCTACCATCCATGTACGGTGGATGTGCACAGGGTTTATATGGAGTGAGCCTGGGAGCTGATCCCGCTCCATACACTGAGAGTCTTGGCCATCTGACTGATAATGTCCAGTGGAACAGCTGTGATTGGAGATAATTTCAATTGTAGCCATTACCATTTAGAGTCCTCATTCATTGTTTAGTTTCTGTATGCAGAAAACTGAATGATGGATTGGCACATGTAAACAGGCAGTCAGTCGTTCATTTATAAACGACTGCCTGTTTACTGTGAATGGGGGCGGGCGGGCTCTGCCTTCATTCAATAGCAATGATCATTTCTGTGTAAATACATAGGAATGCTCATCACTGGGACGACCTGTTGGGCATCATCACCCGACAGGTTGTCTTGTGTAAAAGGGACCTAGGTGAGCCCCCTTTTCTATATCTGTTATCACCATAATTACAGGGGACCTATTGTCTTCAAAATCTTGCAGCAAGTTGTAAGCATTACTTGAGCGATAAGATTTCAACTTCAGATGTGTTTCTCATAATTTCCTGTACCTTCCTTGGATCACAGATAGTTTTTTCTTGTGTCCTCCAATCTAATGACCTGCAATGTACCTGAAATAATATATATTCCTATTTATACTTTCCTCATTAGAATATGGAATCATCAGTGTGGGCGACAGTCCTGGCGCTGATCTGGCTCCACGCATCTTGTCTAGACCAGAAAGAGGAATGGGAATTACTGGAGTATAAGGCCATGTCCTGGCTTAAGGCCAAAGCAGGTAAGTTCCTGATTAGTGTTGAGCAAAATTTTCAAAAGTTTGATTCAGTCCGTTTGTCAACATATGACAGAATGTTTTAGATATTCTGTACTAGTTTTAGGTGTATCGGTGAAGTTCCAGTACAGTTCAACTAATTTTAAGCTTACTAAACTGTCTACAAACCATAAGACTCCTCCCACTCCATCATAATAACAGTGGCTCAGTGGTTAGCACATTTGTATTGTAGCACTAGGGTCCTACTCGTAGGTTCAAATCTGACTGACGGCATAAAGCTAGGAGGGATGGCTAACACTGGAGAAGAGAGAGAAGATTCAAAAAAATCTAGATAAGCTTGAACAGTAAGTGACAACTAACAGGATGGTATTTAACAAAGAGAAATACTACACCTAGGCAAGAAGAATGAAAAAAAAAACAGAATGGGAGGAATTGAGCTAAGCAGCAGCACATGTAGGTATACTAATAAATTACAGACTGAACTTGAGTCAACCGTGTGATGCAGTAGCAAAAAGAGGCAAACCTGATTGTGGGAATAAACACATAGAGTTTAGATCACATGAGGTAAGTATTCCCCTCTACTCTTCCTAAGACCTGGGTCACGTGAGCGTAATTTAATTGCATATTGGATGCCCAAATGTACATGCGCATAATACGCATTTAATAGAGTCAATGAAAGTACATTCACACATTTGTGTATATTCGTTGCGTATAAAATGTGCTTAAAAAGGAATGCAGCATGTTCTATTTTACCGCCTATTATATACAATAGAACCCTATTGTTCTTTATGGTGTGTACGAAAACGCTGTAATACACAATTACATTGCATATGTACGGCGTTTTTATGCATGCCGTTAGGAGACAGGAGTTAAAAGTAAAAAAGGGAACCAGGAAGCCAGTGCATGACAGCATGCATGAGATACGTTGTCATGCGCCTTCATATGTGATCACAAACACATGTTTATGCATCCGGTAGAAAATATGATGGTAATTTCCTTGTTATTGGCAGGATCGTTTTTTCTCTACTGTTCCATAGATGCAAAGGGGGAAGAGATTTATCAACATTACTGTTTGCAAAGTTACTTAATATTATATGTTAGATGTATAGGAACTACAGATGAGTGAATCTTTGAGTATTTTCTGGACACAATTTTGCAGAAGGGAGATATTTCATATTGCCAAGCTGTATTTGCTCCATGTAAGACCAGGGAAACCAAAATATTAATCCATACTTCAACATTTCAACTTAGATTACCTTACATGTGATAAATATGGCTCCATAATACACTGTTCTTCTTGTAGTGAAGGCCCTTGAGGTCCTTGCTTTGATCAGTCAGTTGTGAGATATCTAATATTATTTGTGTCTCACAGGGAACGTCTCCTATTTTTGCAGGTTCCTCTCTGGATCAGTTTGTCAGAGCTGGGAATGAGCTGCTGAAATCATCTGTGGATCCTAAAGTGTTTGGCCTGTGAGAGGAAGAATAAAGATGGCAGGAGGCTTCTCCTCCTAAATCCTGGAATATTGCCCCCCTCCAGAATGTCGCTGCTTCTCATCTTTGTTCTGAAATAATTTGGTCTAATAAGATCTCTGTGCCTTATTACTTTTCATATAGGATATGTAAGCGTAACCTAGCAGCTGTTTGTGCATATTATCCCCTAGGATTAACAAAATTCACTTGACTTTTGCACATTATCCCTCAGGGTCAATATAGTTCACTTAAAAGACTGGTCAAAAGCAGAACAGGTTGGCTAGAACTTGCTTGTAAGGGGAATGTGGAATGAACTAATATATGAAATGTCATAAAAGACCTTCACTGTGATTTGAAACAAAATCCTGGAAAAAATGCTGAGCTGGATAATGGTTATCTCTACTTTGCATTCCTCTATATAAACTGTACAACAATAAACATGCTTCCGAAGAGCTTAGAAGCATCACTTGAGTGTTTCTTACTGTGTTCTTATCCGATGCATCACATAATCAATTAGGCATACCTGATTGGTAAGGCTATGATACCCTTTTAGCATAACCTAAATTGAATGAATATTCCAACATTCTTGATGGAGAACATCTGGAATGTTCTAAGAACTGTCAAGATCTCTGGACGGTAGGCACCAGACAAACTAAAAACCGCAGTATGACCCTTGTTTCTTAGACATGTTTTTTTCTGCTGTCTTGAGAAAAGTACAATCCTCTGTTTCTATTCCACTTGCTAAACTATCAATCAGTATATTCAGTGTACTTTGTGTGAATAAATAGACAATGTCCGGACTGTGTTTGTAGTGTTTGTTTGTCACACAAGCCAGACCAAAAGAATCTTAACGTTTTATATACAATGGTCCAAAATTTCCAGAATTAGAGGCTAAGGAATTATCTGCAAAGTCTCAGTTAGATTAGTGTCGTTTTGGGAAAGACTGTATTGCCCATCTGGGATGGGCAATCGAAGAACTGTCCTGGGGACAGAGAAATGACTGCATGGTCACGAGTAATAACTCTGGTAAAGGGAAAAGGCGGGTATGCCCAAAACTGTCTGTCTTGATGTTGAGGGAAAAAAGGTTTAAAAGCGAATGTGAAGGCTGGATAACTGATCATGGATTCACTTTGTATAGGAGTCCCTGTTTAGAAAGATGTGAGATTGTAGTCAGAGCATGTAGAAATTAAAAAATAAAATGGTCAAATCATTTATACACTTAGGAGTGCCTGCATATAGAGTGCATTCCGGAGAAATTCTGTGTGAGTTGGTACAAGTCTGTGATATTGCTGCACAAGAGGTGGGATATAATTTTGCTGGATCTAATCACTAATAAGGATGAATGCAGAGGGCCGGGTCGGATCCCGCTGCGAGAATTCTCGCAGCAGGATGCGACCTGTGCCCCTGCAGTGACATGCGCAGAGCAGAACCGGCGTGTCAGCGGTGATGTTTCTTTGCGGGCCTCTGTGAGGCTCACACAGAAATAGGACATGCTGTGATTTGTTTACCGCGTGAATTTTCACGTAGCCAAATCATGGTTGTCTGCATAGGATTGCATAAACCAATGTAATCCTATGGCAGCATGCACGGGTGGAAATTCTGCGGGAAATCTCACCGCAGAATTTCTGCCCGTGTGCATTCATCTTAATGTGGATTTGTTAACACCACCTTAACACAGACCAGCCTAGCAGAGAAGAGGTTTATCTGTATTTGTATGGAATGTACGTGCATTAGTGAGTAAGTGCGTATGTATGTAAATATATTGTAGGCAGTTAAAGGGTGAAGTTGTGGATGGAGTATATCTCCTTTCCAAAGTCTTAGTCTGGACAGGGTGGAGATCCAGTCCATAACTTCACCCAGGTTCCCAACTCAGCTGTAGGCACTGACCCCATTACTGGGGCATAAAAGGCTGCAGGAGTCAGTGTCTGACAGCCTGAGGAGGAAACCCTCTGAGCACCCTGCGTGGTGCAGCATTTCACCTGTTATATTGCATGGACTTTTGTGTTTTCTGTTTTGCTGCCTGTCAAGCTGAGGAAGGAGCAACACCTCACTGCAAGGACCTGAGCACCCTGCGTTTTGTTGTTTTGAGAGGAATTCTCTATTTTGCTTTGTGCGTGTGTGTGTGTGTGTGTGTTATATATATATATATATATATATATATATATATATATATATATATAATTAGAGATGAGCGAACGTGTCCGTTACGGACACATCCGCACCCGGACACCGGCTTTAGCGAACACTGCAGTGTTCGCGCGTAAGTGTCCGGGTGCCGCCGGGGGGCGGGGAGATGCGCGGCGGCGCGGGCGGCAGTAGCGGGGAACAGGGGGGAGCCCTCTCTCTCTCCCTCTCCCCCCCACTCCCCGCCGCACCCCCCCGCGCTGCCACGGCGGCCCCCGAACTTTTTCGCCCGAACACCGAGGTGTTCGCAAAGTTCGGTGTTCGGGCGAAAAAGGGGCGGGGCCGAACGTGTTCGCTCATCTCTATATATAATACATTTATTATATTCTGGATGTGTGCACAAAGTACATGGTATATTCAATATATTGGGTTTTACTTATTTGAATACTATTGAATTATAATGGTAAAACAATAATGAGATAATTGTGTACTTGACAAACCTGATAAGTACTTTACAAACAGAATCAAATTAATCACAAGGGTTTACTTAAAGCGTATTACATTGACGCAAAAAAAAAATCTTCCTAGATTGAGAGAGACCTGCCCAGTCAACCTATTAGGAGCAGACATACTTAAAGCGATACAAGTGACAATCGAGTATACTCCAAATGGTATCAGGGTGACTAGCCCTCTAACTAGCGAACAGTTAATTACCATTTGTGTTGTGCTTACTGTTACAGTTTCTCAGGAAAATGTATCTCCTTACATCAAAATTCTTGCATCGGTGACAGAGATATTGTAGACAAGGGACAAAATGGATGCTGGATGTCTGCCTGTCACTACAGTGGACATGAAATTCAAACCTAGCATGCAGCCACCCAACATCTGGCAATACCCTTTGAGGCCTACCTTGAAAAGAGGATTATAATGGATTGATATTTCCCTTACAGCAGTCCATTGTTTCCCGTGAAGAAAAAGGTTGTCAAAGGACAACCTCAAAACTTTCTCATGGTTGACAATTGTGACAGCACTAATTGCTCATAAATCAGGAACACCCCACAAGTGCCAAATCCACAAATGTTGTCACAAGAACCAGCCAGCTCCACCTTTTTCACAGTGGTGAATCTCACAAATGCTTTCTTCAGTGTACTCCTACAAGAAGGTGCCCATATCTTATTCGCTTTCACGCATCACGGCAAGAAATATTGATGGTATGTGCTGACACAGGGAGCAACCAACTTCCCAGGGCAGCACTCTGAGGCCCTACAAATAATTCTGCAAAACTGTGCCACAAAATATCCAAGCACCTTACAGCTGCAATATGTTCATGATTTGCTTTTGTGTAATGCAACACTATTGAACAGTATTTGGATGAAACGATCAGTCCGTTACATTTTCTTGCTGAGAATGGCAAGGCATTCAAGTCCATTTTCAGCTTTGCAAACCCACAGTCGTCTTCCTAGGCCATTGCATTTCATTGGGTACCAAGAACATTACTACTGACAGAATTCAGGCAGTTCAGGTTATGCCACTCCCCAGAAACCCCTGGAACTGCGCACTTCCATTGGATTGGTAGGATATTGTAGAGCATGCATACCCCAAGCCTCCAGCCTTCTGCGAGCCTTCTATGACTGCCTGTCACTCACATATCACAATTAAAAGATGCACTGTTCTTAATCTATCTTCATTACTTCCACTGAATTCAGAACAGGGGAAATAGGAACAGAAGATGAACATTAAATGCATGATTTGAATAGAGTTAATAAAAAATGAGACCAGGGGTCTTGAAAATGTTGTTAAAATCCCCATTACTAATGCGGATTTTGAGTTTTTTATAGATAGTTCCAGATACTATGAAAATGGACAAGTAAAAACTGGCTATGCAGTGGTAACCAACAATGAGGTAACTGCACAAAACCACTCCCCTTTGGTAAGTCTGCTCAGGAGGCTGAGCTCATGGCACCTGCTAAAGGTAAAATTGTAATGTCTCCACTAATTTTGTTGAATCATCAGGTAAACCAATCCGGACTGCAGAAACAGTATCTCTGTTGTACAAGGCTTTAGCACTCTCCAAACAGGTAGCCATCATCAGGGTTCATGCTCATAATAAGGTGACTACTCTTGAGACCCTAGGCAACCGGAGAATAGAAACAGCAGTCAAAGCAGCAGCCTGTCTCCACTTGAATGTCCGTTAACCTGGTTGCAACAGAACTGGGCATCGATATCTCTCTGCTGTGTATTTTACAGCAATGGGCCTCAAAGGGAGAAAAAGAGGAGTGGCACAAAAAGGGTACAGAGCTGGATGATGAGAATGGAGTCTGGAAGAAAGGTAAATATACCAGTGCCACCCCCAAACTCTCTACTCTACGATGCCACAGTTGAGCCACGGACCAACTTATCAGTCAAAGGAGGTAATGTGTGGTGTTGGGTCTTCTGTTTGGATTGCCTCAGGGTTCAACAATGCTGTGACCAGGTTAGTGCAGGGATGCATAACTTGCACTCGACACAACCCAAGCAAAGTTGCTAACGAATCGCCTCACTGTACTCAAAGGTCAGACTACCAAATCCAGTGATTGCAGATTAACTACATATAACTGCCTAAGGTAGGTTTGTGGGAGTTTGTGTTGGTTTGCATAGACCTCTTCTCAGGTTAGCTGGAAGAGGTACACATTTTATTGGCCAAATACTTCAAGAGAGGGTTAGGAATTTCTCAAGCATTTCACACTCCTTATTCACCACAGAGTAGTGGTAAGGTAAAAAGATTAAATGGCACCTTGAAATTGAAAATACAGAAAGCCATGGAGGAGACAGGCGAACCATGGCCATAGCATCTACCATTAGCTCTCTACTCAATAAGAACCATGCTTAATAGAAATACCAGGCTGTGTCTGTATGAAGTTATTTTTAGTAGGACCCCTGTAACAGGTCTATATTTTCCTCAACACCTACAGGCCCAGCATGGGGATCTTACCTCCTATGCGAGTGCTCCAGATTAGAAATTGACTGCTACTCCTAAATGTCTTTTCCTCAAGTCCAGATCCAGATATAAAAGAGGGGTCGCATAACTTGCTTCTTCTACACTAGGCTGTACTCAGAAGACATGTGAGAAAAAGTTTGATAGTCCATACCAGATCCAGTTGACAACTTCCATTTCTGTCAAATTGCAACGAAAGGACACCTGGATACATGCCAGCCATTGTAAAAAGGTTTTGGCTCAAGAGTCTTCGAAATACTTGGAAGGCTTTTTCTACTGTCATGGACAATCTTCAGTATATAGAGGGACTCTGTGAGGTGCTAAATGAAGATTGGGACAATAAGTTTGATAAGCATCATGAGATTACTGTAAAGGCTTTTGATTAAACAGAGGAACTTTGAAAAAAAAACCAAAACTAAATACTCACCTCCCAGGCAGCGTCTGTGTCCCCGGCGGTGCGGCAAGCTGCTAGAATCCTCCGCCATGTCCTCTCTGCTCGGCTCTGTCATCCCCCATCATCAGGCTGTGATTGGCTGTGAAAGATTGGGTGTCGGCTGGGATTGGCCGGCGCTCGATCCAATCACAGCGCTTCCTTCCACAGCACTGACGGCAGGGGATTTGAAAGCCGAGCATGGAGATGACAGCGGGGAGAATTCTAAAGCAGAGGTGAGTTTTTTCAGATCTGTGAGGGAGGATGAAACTTTAACTTTATGTAACTTTTTTAAACTTCTAACCGATCGCCCTTATCCATTGGATAACAGTGATCGCGTGACTGGGGGTCGCGCACCTCAGCGCCCAGTGACAGCTTAAGACTCTTGGCTACCTCTGGTAGCAGGGACCTATTGCATACATAGACGCCGGGGCTTTACTCTACAGGCTCGGGGGGGGGGGGGGGGGGGTTTACGGCCCTGTAGATTAAAGCCCAGACACCCAGGATGTGAAAACATGTATGGGTGGTCACTAAGGAGTTAAAGTCAGCGATCAACAACCACGAACAAGTATAATGAAAAGTTCTACATCCTCCAAATAAGTTTGGGGGAAATTTACTAAGCAGCAAAAGAACTAGTTACAAGGTCATACTGTTCTCATGTAAATCACCAATACATATACTGTAGGAGAGGGTGATGAGTAAAATTAACCCCTTCAGTGGCAGGTTTATTATTGCCATGTCATGCCTCACAGGGCAGTTTTTTTTAAAAATAAGAGTCAACAATGCAATTTAATCTTCAAGTATTTATTAAGGAATGCAACAATCACATTGCAACATTTTTTTGTAATGAAAGAATACATTATAACAATTTTGGAAAATAATTTCCAAATTTTGGAGGAAGGAGATTTTGCGGGCGTGCCAGTAAAGGGGTTAAAACTTTACTTTTATTCTGCCCTAAATAAAATATATGATGCTAATAGGACCAAACAGTAGCTAAGATACAGTTGTCCCAAAATGCAGCAAAATAAAGTAAAATATTGGGGGGCAATAGGGTGAGCGGGATGGACATATGTCTTTTTGGGCCTTACTTACTATGTTATTATGTTCCAGGAAAGAAACCAGAGCACTATAAGTATTAAAACCGTCTTATCAGATGTTGCAGAGACGGTGAATAGATATGCTATTTCCTGATGCCAGTAGCGAAGCAAGGGTTCGTATCTCTGGGGAGAAAGAAGACAGTGTGGTCCCTTGGCACAACTATTCCTAGATATCCCAATAGTCTAAATTGCCCTAAGTAGATAAGATGGAGCGATTCACCTGAAAAGAGACCCAAAGAGACCCTGCTTCTATGAGACCCTAAAGAGGGTCCTAACAATTCATAGTACACAGTAAAGTTCCAACATGTTTTGCCCAATAAAGCACTCCTCAGGGGACGAGTCTGAATAGAGTTCTAAATACAGTAAATAATTGCAGCCACATACTGCTGCTTGGGGTGAACCTCTCTGATTTTTAGCCCCATCACAGTGATGCAGCAAAGTAATCAAACAGGCCTCTGCACCCAATACATAGATGTATGAGGCATCAGCATATAGTAAATGCAGTATTGCATGTGGCAATAAATGTATGCCACATATGGCAGTGGTGTTGTAGTCTTACCTTGCACTCCGCTTGCATACACAGCACTCCTAGAAGTAAAGTTGTCACCGAAGATTACGTCACTTCTAGCACAGCCAGTTGACATATGTGCTCAAGGAGAGGTGTCCTGTGCAACCGGCATCACATAAAAGACGCTATACTAAGCAACAGTGAGTGCAGCAGCCACATGATGTGCCCCATATAGCAAAAAAGGAATATTCCATGGCTGCTTTCACCTCGCTGGAAAATCAAACATATTTAGGTGGTAGTCTCATCTGAAACTCTCTAATGGTTTCCCAACATATTGATGCCACATTTACAGGAGCCAAATAAACCACTGGAGAACTACTGATAAGGCCGAACAACGATTTTTAGGTTCTGAATTTAACAATCAGCTACCAGTGCACGAAAAGTGCACGATGGCTGCACGTTTAGAGGCATCGATGATCGCTTAAACGATTGCTTTTTAGCGAATTTTTTAGTGATCATCACTCTGTGTAAATGGGCCTTTAGCAATAGATGGATGGGAGAGATAGTTATGAGAGAGATAATTATGATAGATAGATAGATAGATAGATAGATAGATAGATAGATAGATAGATAGATAGATAGATAGAGAGAAAGGACTATGGATGTGGAACCACTGTATCAACCTACCGGGTAGGTGAAAATCCGATCCAGCATGGCTAACAGCCAACTCCAGTGTGGGAGGTAAGATACCAGATGAACAGCCCCATATACGGATAGAAACTAGGGAAGGTTTCTTGCTCTGGAACTGATAACTAGGAGAGGAAAACCCCTGCGTAAAAACGGAGCACTTGCCCCGATAAGGACGGCCACACAGTCTTCCTCTACGAAGAATTTTTTTGCCTCTGGACCAACATTGTATGAAAATGGGCTAAACTATATATAATGTATTGCATAACTTTTGTAAAAAAAATTTGTAGGGAGATTGGGGGGAAAAAAAAAATTCTGCAATTTGTTTTTTGGATTTCATTTTTATGGTGTTCAGCGTGCAGAATAAATAATGTGATAACATTATTTTCTGAGTCAACACGATTCCGGCGATACTAAATTTATACAGTTTTTTTATGTTTTGCTATTTTTGTACATTTAAAACATTTTTTTTTCTTAAAGGTTTGCTTTTGTGTCGCCACATTCCAAGAGCCATATTAATTAACAAAATCTGTAATTCCAGCATGTTTTTTATTTTTCACTGCATTCTCTGAGCAGTATGAATATGAAAGTAATTCTACAGGCCAGTACGATTATGCCAATACCAAATTGTAATAGTTTTTTACTTTTTCGCTACTTTTTCACAGTTTCAGGGCTTATACAGACATCCATATAGCGGCCAGGTTTTCACGTCCGGCCGTACACGCTGTCCCTCTCTGCAGGGGGAGGAGGCGGGATGTTCCGGGAGCAGTGCCCTGAGCTCCTGCCCCCTCTCCGCCCCTCGCCACTATTTTCAATGGGAGGGGTTGGGGCAGAACTTAGCTCAACCCCTGTCCTGCCTCTCCCATTGCAAACAGTGGTGAGAGTCAGAGAGGAGGTGGAGAGAGGGTGGAGAGGGGGCAGGAGCTCATTGAACTGCTCCCGGACTGACCCGCTCCCTCCCCCTGCAGAGAGGGACAGCATATATTGGCCAGACGTGAAAACCCAGCCAATATACGGACATTTGAATAAGCCCTAAAAAAAAATAAAATAAAAAGATTATTTTTTCTATCGTTGCATTCAAAGACCCCTAGCATTTAAATTTTTTTTTATCAATGGAGCTGTGTAAGGGTTTTTACTTTGCGGGATGAGTTGTACTTATGAGTATTAGTACCATATGTTGATCTGTGCAGCATTTTGATCACTTTCTATTCCATTTTTTGTATGGTGAGATACATTAGCTAATTTTGCCACGTTTTCAATTTTTTTCCCATGCCGTGCACCCTGAAGATTAACCCCTTCCCACTCCAGGGCGTAAATTTACGTCCTGCAGAGTCAGGGTATGTATGAAGAGAGATTGTGGCGTGACCTCTCTTCATACAGCGTGGGCATCACCCGTGGGCAATAACTGCAATCGTACAGCATTGCATCATACTGCAGGAGCGAACAAAGCAATGCTAGTTATGGTCCCCCAGGGGGGCTTAAAAAAAATAAAATCAATAAAGTTTTACTAATTGTAAAAAAAGAAAAAAGTAATAAAAGTTTATATCCCCATATCTATAATACAAAAATCTGAAAAAAAAATACATATTTGGTATCGCCGCGTCTGTAAAAGTCCGATTTATCAAAGTAGTGCATTATTTACCCCACATGGTGCATGTTGTCTGAAAAATAAAATAAAGAACGCCAGAAATGCACTTTTTCAGTCACCCTGTTTCCCAGAAAAAAATGCAATAAAAAGCTATCAAAAAATCGTATGTATCCCGAATTGGCACGAATGTAAACTACAGGACATCCTGCATAAAAATGAGCCCTCGCACAACTACGTCGACGGAACATAAAATAAAAAGTTATTGTGCGCAGAAGATGGTAAAATAATGTTTTAAAATTAAATATCTTTGAAAAAAAAATACAAGTACTACAGCAAAAACAACTATACATGTTAGGTATCATAGTAATCGTACTAACCCATAGAATAAAGTTATCATGTCATTTTTGTTGCAGTTTGTGCGCCGTAGAAACAAGACGCACTGAAAGATGCTGGAATGTCATTTTTTTCATTTTACTCCACTCAGGAGGCTGGAATCGGCACATGTGATGGGGGCGGAGCTACGCGATGATGCGTACAAGGGGGCGGAGCCAAAACGCTGCTGCTGCCGAGCGGAGCCGAAGGGAGAAGACCCATCTGCGCAAGCGCGTCTAAAAAAGCAAGAAGACACCGAAATTAGATGGAGCCATGGAGACGGGGACGCCAGCAACGGAGCAGGTAAGTGAATAACTTCTGTATGGCTCATATTTAATGCACGATGTATATTACAAAGTGCATTAATATGGCCATACAGAAGTGTATAACCCCACTTGCTTTCGCGAGACAACCCCTTTAAGTACTTAAATGCCTGTCTTTCCTGGTTCATACCTTTGATAACATTTTTCATTAACCCCAGTTTTATATGAAGGGGTGGAAGAAGAATGTCTTTTGGGCCCACAAGAAGCTTAGCAATGACATTTTTCTTGGTAGAGTCAAGATTTCTTGCAGGCCAGTCCGCTTTAATGTAATGTGATTTCCTATCCCTACTGTCCCACATACATAAAAAGCAATAGTAGTTAGTGTACCCCAGTGGCATTCCTAAGAGTACAGCAATGATTTTTAGATTACCACAGATTTTCCACTTGTGTTCAGCATATTTGATTGAGTCAAGGAGGGCTGGCATGTTTTCATAAGTCTCCTTCATGTGAACTGCATGACCAACAGGAACAGAAGGAAGACGTTTGTCATTGTGACGTAATACAGCTTTTAATCTAAGCTTGGAGGAGTCTATGAATAGCCTCTATTCAGTTACATCATGGTTCAAATTCAAACATTTCATCAAGCCATTAAAGTCGCAGCAAACAACCAGATTGTTTTTCCTCTCGAAAAAGGCAGCAGATCCCTCTGACGTTCTCTGCACTGTGAGACCCTGACATCAGGTTGGAGAAGATTCCATTGCTGTAGTCTTGACCCTAGAAGTTACGCCTTCTCCTTTGACATGTCAAGGTCTCGAATGAGATCACTCAATTCCGTTTGACTTAGTCTGTGCGGTGTATCATCTTTTACCTCAAAGTCAGGGTCATTGGATGTGGAAGGCTTGTTGAGTTCTTCTTTTTCCACACTTTCTTGATTTTCTACTTCAAGCTCATAATGTTAGGATGGAGTAGGAACTGGTAAACTATCTGAATGTGGAATAGGTCGAATAGCAGATGGAAGATTCGGGTATAGAACGGTCCCTGTTTTCTTCATTGACAATCCTGCCTTTATAGACAGAGTCAAGCAGAAATAGCAGTCATCTGTATGGTTTGTAGGCTCCCGTCAAACCATAGGCACAGCAAAAGCCATAGATTGTATTTTTCAGCCATTCTCGTTGATTAACTGAACAAGAGTACCAACATATATGTGGAGCCCATGACTTATCCTGGTCCCCTACTTTCATACCAAAATAACGATAATGGGCAGTCTTCACAAGAGGCGTCACATTGCGTTTCTGGGACAAAAATGTTCTTTCACCACAAATGTAACAGAAATAATTCACTAGATTTACAAATTTTTGTGGCATTTTGATATAACAAATTTTACACTTCAAAAGCACTCCAAAACCAGAAATTCGGAAAAAAAGAAAAACAGAAACACTATGAAACTCAGTTATAGCAACATTTATTATGTT
The DNA here is from genome assembly GCF_035609145.1 of Eleutherodactylus coqui. Taxonomy (NCBI): domain Eukaryota; kingdom Metazoa; phylum Chordata; class Amphibia; order Anura; family Eleutherodactylidae; genus Eleutherodactylus; species Eleutherodactylus coqui. Next base: position 68,893,906 of record NC_089841.1, on the reverse strand, counting down.
TATAACCTACAAACATATGGAGAACATTGTGTTATATCAGTTGAGAGGTATGACAACTCCTCTTCCCAAAAAAATTCCCACAAAATAAAAAAGAAAACTTTAAAAAATTACACGCCACTGTATCTCCAAAGCAAGTGCTCATCGGTCATTTTTATGGTGATTTTTGAATTCAGCAGATGGAAATGGAAATACATAAAAATACGCTAATGTTGAGCCGGAAACAAAATCATCGTTGGGCAGTGTAATCATTCCGATTCCGCATCTAGCGGGAATCTAAACAATTTATTGGCCCATGTAAAAGGGTCCTAACTAGAGATGAGCGAGCACCAAAATGCTCGGGTGCTCGTTGCTCGAGTTGAACTTTCCGCAATGCTCGAAAGTTCGTTTCGAATAACGAACCCCATTGAAGTCATTGGGCGACTCAAGCATTTTTATATATGACTGACACTCCGCTTAGGTTTTCACTTGTGAAAATCTGGAAAACCTACGAAAGTGATGGAAACGCCACAGAAACGGATATGGCAGGCCAGGGGCAACATGAAGGGCTGCATCTCAGGCTCCCAGGTCTCACTATTAAGCCACAATAGCATCAAGAGTATGCCCCCCTTAACAATTTTTACTTCGGACAAACCCTCATTAGCAAGGCACACCTTAGCTAAGCACCACACTACCTCCAACCAAGCACAGTCACTGCCTGCGGGACATGCTGCCCAACCCACCGCACGACCCTGCATCCGCAGCGCACACAAAAGTGTCCCTACGCAGCCTTCAGCTGCCTTCATGCCACACGCTCGCTTCATAGCCACACCACCCTCATGTCTATTTATAAGTGCGTTTGCGATGAGGAGCAACCGGAGGCACACATTGCAGAGGGTTGGCAGGGCCAGGTAGCGACCCTCTTTACAGGGGGGGCAATAGCCCACAATGCTGTTGAGAATCGATGAGAAATTGACGTTTGATCTTCATTAGAGATGAGTGAGCACCATAATGCTCGGGTGCTCGCTACTCGGGATGAAATTTCCGCGATGCTCGAGGGTTCGTTTCGAATAACGAACCCCATTGAAGTCAATGGGCGACCCGAGCATTTTTGTATATCGCCGATGCTCGCTAAGGTTTCCATTTGTGAAAATCTGGGCAATTCAAGAAAGTGATGGGAACGACACAGCAACGGATAGGGCAGGCGAGGGGCTACATGTTGGGCTGCATCTCAAGTTCCCAGGTCCCACTATTAAGCCACAATAGCGGCAAGAGTGCCCCCCCCAACTATTTTTACTTCTGAAAAGCCCTCATTAGCAATGCATACCTTAGCTAAGCACCACACTACCTCCAACAAAGCACAATCACTGCCTGCATGACACTCCGCTGCCACTTCTCCTGGGTTACATGCTGCCCAACACCCCCCCCCCCCGCACGACCCAGTGTCCACAGCGCACACGAAAGTGTCCCTGCGCAGCCTTCAGCTGCCCTCATGCCACGCCACACTCATGTCTATTTATGAGTGCGTCTGCCATGAGGAGGAACCGCAGGCACACACTGCAGAGGGTTGGCACGGCTAGGCAGCGACCCTCTTTAAAAAGGGCGGGGCGATAGCCCACAATGCTGTACAGAAGCAATGAGAAATATAATCCTGTGCCACCGCCATCAGGAGCTGCACACGTGGGCATAGCAATGGGGAACCTATGTGCCACACACTATTCATTCTGTCAAGGTGTCTGCATGCCCCAGTCAGACCGCGTTTTTTTATAAATAGTCACAGGCAGGTACAACTCCGCAATGGGAATTCTGTGTGCTCCCACAGCATGGGTGGCTCCCTGGAACCCACCGGCTGTACATGTCAGGGTAAATTCTAAGTACAGCACCAATCAGGCCCACCCCAATGTCCCGCTGTCGACGTTAAAGAAGAAACACCACACACGGAAGTCTGGTATAGCTCCTCACACGGGAAAAAACAACTGCGCTGCCCTTTATTACAGATTACATGAGATCTTATACCCTTTGGTCTCATCACTAGCAATGGGTGATGGGCTCATTGGCTAAAATTCACAGCATAACCATATATGGGAAGTCCGGATTTCCGGCCTGAGACAGTGAAAGTTATGTACGTAGTTGAACAGTCTTCATCTAGATATGGCGCTTCTGGGAAAACGGCCAAGCACACGGCCTTGTGTCTGGTTCTTCTTTGCTGTACATTTTGTCTTCGCCTGGCAAGGCCTTTGGAATATCTGGTATAAGGCGAAGTATTAAGTTTTTTCATAGAGTTAGTACATATGAGAATAAAGTTAGTATACATATAAAAAGAAAGGCACATAACTATATCTATATAAATGTATATATTCCAGTGTTTTCTTTTCTACCTACAAGGATATATATATTTCCTTCTCAAACCCCCCTAAAAACTTAATACGGAGACCAAGCACCAGGCCTTGCACTCTCCCTCGGTCGCCTCTCCCTTGCGTCAGGGTTTCCCCACTGCTCATAAGTCCCTACTCCTAGGAGGGGGGGATCCCTACCTCACCTCAGAAGGAGGCCATGGATTCCCTGGGCTTATTTCCGGGCATCCATACCCTCTATCTGTACAAGTTAACACTCCACAGGGTGTGCCCTCGCTCGAACCTAAGGTCTTCTGCACTATCCCTAGGCAAATGGGAATTCCACTAACAGTCCATCTTAGGAGATCGGGGCAGGCGCAGTACTAGTACATTTCTCCATTCTTCTGGTAACGTACGTGGTTGGCATTATCGGAACTGGCTCTTCATCTTTTTCAAACAAGGGAAATGTTGGTGTCACATTGTCCAGTCCCTTACTCAGACTCTTTTTGATCAAAGGGATAATACACCTAATACACATACAGGAAGTTACATACCCCACCACTTTCTGCTAAAATTATATCCAGGGCCACTCTATTTTGGAACGCCATGGATGCAGTGGGCCCTAACTGGTCAGCTAACCCTTTCAAAGCATCCCTGGTGTAGTTTACAAACCTCTGCTGATTGTAATAGATATAATTCATCCAATCTACATTATTATTAACAGTGACAATAGCAAATAAGGACTCAAAACCTGCTTTCTACAATTAAATTCATCTGGCACCCCCCTTGGCACTCCTATTGCATCTATGTATACATGTGGATCAAAGTTACCACCTGGAGCGTCAACCTCTCACCCTCAGTGTAGTCTTCATATTGCACATTTGATTGTATTAATTTGTTCTGAAACAGGGGGCTAGTGTACAGTAGTCAAGTGTGTGTGTTAGAGGAATTGTACCACATTATAGCATGTAAAGGATATGCAGGATCATTAGTTCTTTCAGTGCGAAGTGTGGATCCAAGTGGGCTTTCCTTCGAGCTTGACTGCAGTTGGGGTGGTAAGCAACATCTGGTAAGGACCTTTAAACAGGGTCTCTCTCTCAAACTTTTTCACATAGACCCTGTCACCTGGTTTCAGATAGTGACACTCATCTGTAGGACCTGGGAGAAAAGCAGAGACTGCAGAATGCATTATTGACAATTCCTTTGAGAGGGCTATGACTAAATTAACAAGAAAATCATTCCCCAAACTCTGATACTGTGGCATGTACCCTCCTGGGAAAAAGAAAAACTAATGGAAGACACTCAATTCAAGATTTGCCCGTTTCCTCTATTGTCTTTTAGATCTACTTTCCTACTACTCCGCGGATGGTAGGGTGTGTGTAAAGCCTGGAATATACCCAAAGCAGACATGATGTGTTGCATTATTTTACCTGTGACATTTGTACCTTTGTTTGGCTCAATTACTTCCGGTACCCCGTATCTGCAGATTACCTCATTCATGAGCTTCTGTGCGGTTACCTGCTTATTTACTTTGGTAACAGGGTAGGTCTCCGACCTGAAAAGAAATCAACAACAACAAGCACATATTCATGCTTCCCAACAAGTGGGAGCTGAATGTAGCCAATTTGCAATCCCTGAAATGGGTAGAGTGGTCTAGGCAAGTGTGATGTGGCAAATTTACTTCTGCCCTGTTGCTTACGGCAAAGATCATGCAAAATTGGACAAATGATGCAGCAGCTACAGAAAACCCAGGAGCCACCTGTCCTCGTTCAAGCATCGACATCATTGCCGCTTTAAGAGGTGCGTCTTTCTGTGCGTCAGCTGGGCCATCATGGGGCACAGGGACTGTGGTAGGCAAGTGCTGTTGACTGTTCGCCATACGCTGTCCCTTTTTAGTCCATTTTTTCCTTTTCTTCCTTGCTGGCTTGTAACTGTAAAGTCTTTAGCATATCAAAGTCCAAAGTTTTTATCAAAGTCCAAATTTTTATCAAAGTCCAAGTTTTTATCAAAGTCCAAGTTTTTATCAAAGTCCAAGTTTTTATCAAAGTCCAAGTTTATTGTTAAAGTCCAAAGTTATTGTTAAATTCTTCTTTTCTTCTTTCTTCCACGGCTTGAGGGCCGCTGCCTTTGCTGTGTGGTCTGTGATGGCGTTGCCTCTTGCTTCTCCGGTGTAGGAATTGGTGTGAGCTCTCTACTTTATCAGGTAGAAGTAGGGCCTCCATGAGACTGCTGCATCATTCTTAATTGGCTGTCCTGCTGAGGTAAAAAACTGTCTGGCCTTCCATGTTGGGCCGTAATCATGAGCTATGCCAAATGCATACCGGGAGTCAGTGTAAATGTTTGCCGTCTTACTTTTGCCACTCTACACGCCTCAGTGACGGCCTTTTTAGTTCTTGTACTGCGACATGCGGAGGCATTCTGCTTTTAGGACATCTTGTTGTGTAACCACTGCATATCCAGTGTGGAGTCGTCAATCACCCTGGTATCATCTATAAAAAACAACTCAAAATATGCATTGTTAACAAGGGCTTTCAGTAACTTTTTAAAACTTAAATTTTCTTGTTGCATCAATGCTAGACAATCAGGCTGATATTCTATTTCAAAAAGATCAGAACCTTGTTGCAAAAAATTTTAAAAATTTAAAAATGGCTTGCAAAAAATTTAAAAATGGCTGATTTGCAATACCTAGATCACCTATGCCTTCTCCTCCCCCCCTTTGAACCAGGGTACTCAATTGTAAGAATAGTAGCCGGGTTCAAGTTAGTACAACATTGTAAAAAGATTTGATGGATGCAGATAAGGCCTGTAAGATGTCAGCACCAATAACAGAGACATGAGTTACATCAGGGCAGAATAATCTACAAACACCTATTAATATTGAAATGTAATATTCCTTTAAGCAGATTCATTATTAGTCTGATCCTGCCTGCAATGTCTTATCAAATTTGAGAGAGAAGAAAAAAAAACAAAAAAAACTTTTACTAGCTGCTCAAGATCCTCACCCCCTCCCTTGTGGACAAGAGGGATGAAACATTACGTACTATTACATCATCTAGCTCCACCCCCTCGATACTGGTCGCTTGCTTCTTTTTTCAAACCTTCATTTAAGCTCTACAGTCTAAGCATCCACATCTCAAACAAGCAAAGTCCCATGCATGGGGGGGGACCCCCATCCCTAGTCAATATCTACATCACACATTTGAACACTGGTCACTAACTCTCATCCATCCATGCGCTCAAGTCTGCTCCGTCACCCCCTATTGAAGGTGTACCAGTATATACAGATGCACAGACAAAAAAAAGTTTGATAAACATACATACATCAGCTGAAAAACACCGAGGTGAATGCTATAATGTTATAAAGTACATGATTCTATTGAGATGAGATTGTGAATGAGCGCTATCTTTGACAAATTATGTGAAAAAAGTTTGCTGAGTGACTGAGACATTCTATCTTTCTTATTTACTGAAACTATTATATGCTGTATTAAACGCTAAAGTGTTTTAGAATCTGTGGGTATTTTCAGCCCCCCTTGTCTTTCTTTCTCTGTATTTGACCCTGAACAAAAAGTGAAGTCTGAAAGCCCCCACCTTTGTAAAATATCTGTTATCTCTCTACGAATATGAAACACAGACTGAATAAGTTGTTTTAGTTTAACTATTCCCTGCATTTGAACTCATAAATAACACATATGCTGGGACCTTGCAACATTCATTTTAAACCCCTGTATAAGTAAGAATATATCTTAGAAATTGCTATATTTCCTGCCTACTAAGACAGTATTAATTAAATTCATTTCAAGCCTCCATTCCATTTAAGCAAGCAAAGATATTATCCAGGGTCAGTATTGCATTTTCTCTGCTTTGTTATCGCTTGACCTTGAAAACTAAACACAAGTTGCAGCTTTAAGTAAACAAATCTTCTCTTCTAAAAGCAAGCTCAGTTAACCATTTGCACACACATATATATATATATATATACATATATATATATATCTATATCTACCTAGTATTATACACCTTTAAACAAATAATGTGTACATGCTTAACTTTCTCTGACTGTCTCTCTCTCCTCCTCACTCCAGCACTTTCTAGCAAACCCTGGTCTTTCAAGGCGCCTCTTGGTCCTAAAGACCTCCTCCCAGACACCATGCTGTAATCTACCGTGCGGGTCGATGTCACACATTTTCATAAGTTTTCTTACATTTTACAAATTGGGACTCTCCTCCACCAATTGATCCGCATGGCGGCAGCCCTTGAGGGGCTCTGTCTTCTTTAATAAGGTCTTTTGCATATTAGAACAACAACAACAACAATAATAATAACATGCTCCATAGAGTGCATCCCTCTTAATTCCAAATTGTCAGCCCCTTATATACCGGCAAAACAACCGAGGGTCCCTTCTCCTATGGAACCAGCCTCATAGAATGCATCTCTCTGAAATCAAATCGTTAGCCCCATATATAAGGCAAAACAACCGAGAGTCCCTTCTCCTATGAAGCCTGTCTCACAAAATGCATCCCTCTTAAATCAAATCGTTAGCCTGGGATATATATATATGGCAAAACAACCGAAGGGTCCCTTCTCTTATGAAACCTGTCTCACAAAATGCATCCCTCTTAAATCAAATCGTTAGCCTGGGATATATATATATATATGGCAAAACAACCGAGGGTCCCTTCTCTTATGAAACCTGTCTCACAAAATGCATCCCTCTTAAATCAAATCGATGCATCCCTCTTAAATTCAAATTGTTAGCCCCTTATATACTGGAAAAACAACCGAGGGTCCCTTCTCTTGTGAGACTAAATGAAAAGAAAGAGAAAAAAAATTCTGCAGATACAACAAACAATCTCCACTATCGTTAAAAACACTACGGACTTCAAAGTACAAATAGACTACAGACTAGTTTCTGGGTGAGCGATTGGTGCGCATATCACGGTCAGTGGTCCATGACGGCAAACCCGAAGCCCACACGAGTTACCGTGTAGAACTCTTAACCCAACCCATCCGGTCACAAAACACAGATAGTCCCTCCTGCTGCAAGACTCGCAGTGTAAAACACAACATAAATATATGCTGGTCTTACCTGGAGTTCTGTGAGTTTATCAGGCTCGGTTTGCAGCAGGACGGCTTCCCCGTGGCGTGGATCCGGGTGGATTGCGTTGCACGGCTCCGGTTTTGTCGCCCCAGTTCGTTGCGCCAAATTGTCAGGGTAAATTCTAAGTACAGCACCAATCAGGCCCACCCCAATGTCCCGCTGTTGACGTTAAAGAAGAAACACCACACACGGAAGTCTGGTATAGCTCCTCACACGGGAAAAAACAACTGCGCTGCCCTTTATTACAGATTACATGAGATCTTATACCCTTTGGTCTCATCACTAGCAATGGGTGATGGGCTCATTGGCTAAAATTCACAGCATAACCATATATGGGAAGTCCGGATTTCCGGCCTGAGACAGTGAAAGTTATGTACGTAGTTGAACAGTCTTCATCTAGATATGGCGCTTCTGGGAAAACGGCCAAGCACACGGCCTTGTGTCTGGTTCTTCTTTGCTGTACATTTTGTCTTCGCCTGGCAAGGCCTTTGGAATATCTGGTATAAGGCAAAGTATTAAGTTTTTTCATAGAGTTAGTACATATGAGAATAAAGTTAGTATACATATAAAAAGAAAGGCACATAACTATATCTATATAAATGTATATATTCCAGTGTTTTCTTTTCTACCTACAAGGATATATATATTTCCTTCTCATACATAAATGTATCCCATTGCAGTGCCCTGGACAGCAGAGCTAACGTCAGATTAAATGCAGGTGGGCTTCGGCCCACACTGCATGCCCCAGTCAGACTGGGGTTCTTTAGAAGTGGACACATGCAGTTACAACTTCGTGTGGACCGACAGCATGGGTGGGTCCCAGGAAGCCACCGGCGGTACATAAATATATCCCATTGCAGTGCCCAGCACAGCTGAGGTAATGTCAGGTTTAATGCAGGTGGGCTAAAAATTAATAGGATTACACTGTAGGCGAGGGCCCAAAAAAATTGGTGTACCAACAGTACTAATGTACCTCAGAAAAATTGCCCATGCCCAACCAAGAGGGCAGGTGAAACCCATTAATCGCTTTGGTTAATGTGGCTTAATTTATAACTAGGCCTGGAGGCAGCCCAGTTACAATAAAAATTGGTTCAGGTGCAAGTTTCAACGCTTTAATGAGCATTGAAACGTATAAAAATTGTTTACAAAAATTATATGACTGAGCCTTGTGGGCCTAAGAAAAATTGCCCGTTCGGCGTGATTACGTGAGGTTTCAGGAGGAGGAGCAGGAGGAGGAGGATGAATATAATACACAGATTGATGCAGCTAAAAGGTCCCCGTTTTTGATGGTGATAGAGAACGATGCTTCCATCCGCGGGTGCAGCCTACGTATTGCTTAGGTATCGCTGATGTCCGCTGGTGGAGAAGAGAAGTCTGGGGAAATCCAGGCTTTGTTCATCTTGATGAGTGTAAGCCTGTCGGCACTGTCGGTTGACAGGCGGGTACGCTTATCCGTGATGATTCCCCCAGCCGCACTAAACACCCTCTCTGACAAGGCGCTAGCCGCAGGACAAGCAAGCACCTCCAGGGCATACAGCGCGAGTTCAGGCCACGTGTCCAGCTTCGACACCCAGTAGTTGTAGGGGGCAGAGGCGTCACGGAGGACGGTCGTGCGATCGGCTATGTACTCCCTCACCATCCTTTTACAATGCTCCCGCCGACTCAGCCTTGACTGGGGAGCGGTGACACAGTCTTGCTGGGGAGCCAGAAAGCTGTCAAAGGCCTTAGAGAGTGTTCCCCTGCCTGTGCTATGCATGCTGCCTGATCTCCGCGCCTCCCCTGCTACCTGGCCCCCGGAACTGCGCCTTCTGCCACTAGCGCTGTCGGATGGGAATTTTACCATCAGCTTGTCCGCCAGGGTCCTCTGGTATAGCATCACTCTCGAACCCCTTTCCTCTTCGGGTATGAGAGTGGAAAGGTTCTTCTCATACCGTGGGTCAAGCAGTGTGTACACCCAGTAATCCGTAGTGGCCAGAATGCGTGTAACGCGAGGGTCACGAGAAAGGCATGCTAACATGAAGTCAGCCATGTGTGCCAGGGTACCTGTACGCAACACATGGCTGTCCACACTAGGAAGATCACTTTCAGGATCCTCCTCCTCCTCCTCAGGCCATAAACGCTGAAAGGATGACAGGCAAGCAGCATGGGTACCCTCAGCAGTGGGCCAAGCTGTCTCTTCCCCCTCATCCTCATCCTCCTCATGCTCCTCCTCCTCCTCAACGCGCTGAGATATAGACAGGAGGGTGCTCTGACTATCCAGCAACATACTGTCTTCCCCCGCCTCCGTTTCCGAGCGCAAAGCGTCTGCCTTTATGCTTTGCAGGGAACTTCTCAAGAGGCATAGCAGAGGAATGGTGACGCTAATGATTGCAGCATCGCCGCTCACCATCTGGGTAGACTCCTCAAAGTTTCCAAGGACCTGGCAGATGTCTGCCAACCAGGCCCACTCTTCTGTAAAGAATTGATGAGGCTGATTCCCACTACGCCGCCCATGTTGGAGTTGGTATTCCACTATAGCTCTACGCTGCTCATAGAGCCTGGCCAACGTGGAGCGTAGAGTTCCACCGTGTGGGCACGTCGCACAGCAGTCGGTGCACTGGCAGATTAAACCGATGTTGCAGGGTGCGCAGGGTGGCAACGTCCATGTGGGACTTGCGGAAATGTGCGCTGAGCCGGTGCACCTTTCCGAGCAGATCTGACAAGCGTGGGTAGCTTTTCAGAAAGCGCTGAACCACCAAATTAAAGACGTGGGCCAGGCATGGCACGTGCGTGAGGCTGCCGAGCTGCAGAGCCGCCACCAGGTTACGGCCGTTGTCACACACGACCATGCCCGGTTGGAGGCTCAGCGGCGCAAGCCAGCGGTCGGTCTGCTCTGTCAGACCCTGCAGCAGTTCGTGGGCCATGTGCCTCTTCTCTCCTAAGCTGAGTAGTTTCAGCACGGCCTGCTGACGCTTGCCCACCGCTGTGCTGCCACGCCGCGCAACACTGACTGCTGGTGACGTGCTGCTGCTGCTGACACATCTTGATTGCGAGACAGAGGTTGCGTTGGAGGAGGAGGAGGAGGGTGGTTTAGTGGAGGAAGCATACACCGCCGCAGATACCAGCACCGAGCTGGGGCCCGCAATTCTGGGGGTGGGTAGGACGTGAGCGGTCCCAGGCTCTGACTCTGTCCCAGCCTCCACTAAATTCACCCAATGTGCCGTCAGGGAGATATAGTGGCCCTACCCGCCTGTGCTTGTCCACGTGTCCGTTGTTAAGTGGACCTTGCCAGTAACTGCGTTGGTGAGGGCGCGTACAATGTTGCGGGAGACGTGGTCGTGCAGGGCTGGGACGGCACATCAGGAAAAGTAGTGGCGACTGGGAACCGAGTAGCGCGGGGCCGCCGCCGCCATCATGCTTTTGAAAGCCTCCGTTTCCACAAGCCTATACGGCAGCATCTCCAGGCTGATCAATTTGGCTATGTGCACGTTTAACGCTTGAGCGTGCGGGTGCGTGGCGGCGTACTTGCGCTTGCGCTCAAACACTTGCGCTAGCGACGGCTGGACGGTGCGCTGAGAGACATTGGTGGATGGGGCCGAGGACAGCGGAGGTGAGGGTGTGGGTGCAGGCCAGGAGACGGTAGTGCCTGTGTCCTGAGAGGGGGGTTGGATCTCAGTGGCAGGTTGGGGCACAGGGGGAGAGGCAGTGGTGCAAACCGGAGGCGCTGAACGGCCTTCGTCCCACCTTGTGGGGTGCTTGGCCATCATATGTCTGCGCATGCTGGTGGTGGTGAGGCTGGTGGTGGTGGCTCCCTGGCTGTTCTTGGCGCGACAAAGGTTGCACACCACTGTTCGTCGGTCGTCTGCACTCTCAGTGAAAAACTGCCAGACCTTTGAGCACCTCGGCCTCTGTAGGGTGGTATGGCGCGAGGGGGCGCTTTGGGAAACAGTTGGTGGATTATTCGGTCTGGCCCTGCCTCTACCCCTGGCCACCGCACTGCCTTTTCCAACCTGCCCTGCTGCTGCACTTGCCTCCCCCTCTGAAGACCTGTCCTCAGTAGGCTTAGCAAACCAGGTGGGGTCAGTCACCTCATCGTCCAGCTGCTCTTCCTCCGAATCCTCTGTGCGCTCCTCCCTCGGACTTACTCCAATTACTACTACCTGAGTGATAGACAACTGTGTCTCATCGTCATCGTCCTCCTCACCCACTGAAAGCTCTTGAGACAGTTGCCGGAAGTCCCCAGCCTCATCCCCCGGACCCCGGGAACTTTCCAAAGGTTGGGCATCGGTCACGAGAAACTCCTCCGGTGGGAGAGGAACCATTGCTGCCCATTCTGGGCAGGGGCCCGAGAACAGTTCCTGGGAGTCTGCCTGCTCCTCAGAATGTGTCATTGTAATGGAGTGAGGAGGCTGGGAGGAAGGAGAAGCAGCAGTCAGAGAATTCAGAGTTGCAGCAGTGGACGGCGTAGAATTCTGGGTGGTCGCTAGATTGCTGGATGCACTTTCTGCCATCCATGACAGGACCTGCTCACACTGCTCATTTGCTAATAAAGGTCTACCGCGTGGACCCATTAATTGTGAGATTAATCTGGGGACGCCAGAAACGTGCCTCTCTCGTAATCCCGCAGCAGTCGGCTGCGAAACACCTGGATCAGGATCTTGGCTTGTGCCCACACCCTGACTTGGGCCTCCGCGTCCTCGCCCGCGTCCACGTCCTCTAGGCCTACCCCTACCTCTCAGCATGGTGTATTACGAGTAGAGCAGAAACAGAACGCTGTAATTAAATGTGCCGCTTATTGGCTTGTGGTTGGAGGCTGACTTCGCTTACGGAACGCACAGCAGAGCCAGGAAAGAATTTTGCGCACGCCTGCAGTGAGACGTAGGTGCGTAGGACTGAGATAGTGGAATCCACAGCGCAGAAGCAGTCAAGTGGCCAGACGCCACTAGTAGGCCTTAAGTATTTTGCTTCTATTTTTTGAACGGCAGAGCTGAGACAGTAGACAGATACTGTAGGCAGCGTATATATGTATACTGTTTCAATGCGGACAGGATGACGACGGTGATGTTACGGGCACCGCAGAGCCAGGAAACACTTTTGCGCACGCCTGCAGTGAGACGTAGGTGCGTAGGACTGAGATAGTGGAATTCACAGCGCAGAAGCAGTCAAGTTGGCAAACGCCACTAGTAGGCCTTAAGTATTTTGCTTCTATTTTTTGAACGGCAGAGCTGCTACAGTACACAGATACTGTAGGCAGCGTATATATGTATACTGTTTTAATGTGGACAGGATGACAACGGTGATGTTACGGGCACCGCAGAGCCAGGAAACACTTTTGCGCACGCCTGCAGTGAGACGTAGGTGCGTAGGACTGAGATAGTGGAATTCACAGCGCAAAAACAGTCAAGTTGGCAAATGCCACTAGTAGGCCTTAAGTATTTTGCTTCTATGTTTTGAACGGCAGAGCTCAGGCAGTAGACAGATACTGTAGGCAGCGTATATATGTATACTGTTTCAATGTGGACAGGATGACGACGGTGATGTTACGGGCACCGCAGAGCAAGGAAACACTTTTGCGCACGCCTGCAGTGAGACGTAGGTGCGTAGGACTGAGATAGTGGAATTCACAGCGCAGAAGCAGTCAAGTTGGCAAACGCCACTAGTAGGCCTTAAGTATTTTGCTTCTATTTTTTGAACGGCAGAGCTGCTACAGTACACAGATACTGTAGGCAGCGTATATATGTATACTGTTTCAATGTGGACAGGATGACGACGGTGATGTTACGGGCACCGCTGAGCAAGGAAACACTTTTGCGCACGCCTGCAGTGAGACGTAGGTGCGTATGACTGAGCTAGTGGAATTCACAGCGCAGAAGCAGTCAAGTTGGCAAACGCCACTAGTAGGCCTTAAGTATTTTGCTTCTATGTTTTGAACGGCAGAGCTCAGACAGTAGACAGATACTGTAGGCAGCGTATATATGTATACTGTTTCAATGTGGACAGGATGACGACGGTGATGTTACGGGCACCGCAGAGCCAGGAAACACTTTTGCGCACGCCTGCAGTGAGACATAGGTGCGTAGGACTGAGATAGTGGAATTCACAACGCAGAAGCAGTCAAGTTGGCAAACGCCTCTAGTAGGCCTTAAGTATTTTGCTTCTATTTTTTGAACGGCAGAGCTGCTACAGTACACAGATACTGTAGGCAGCGTATATATGTATACTGTTTCAATGTGGACAGGATGACGACGGTGATGTTACGGGCACCGCAGAGCCAGGAAACACTTTTGCGCACGCCTGCAGTGAGATGTAGGTGCGTATGACTGAGCTAGTGGAATTCACAGCGCAGAAGCAGTCAAGTTGGCAAACGCCACTAGTAGGCCTTAAAGGGGTGGTCTCGCGAAACAAAGTGGGGTTATACACTTCCGTATGGCCATATTAATGCACTTTGTAATATACATCGTGCATTAAATATGAGCCATACAGAAGTTATTCCACTTACCTGCTCCGTTGCTAGCGTCCCCGTCGCCATGGTGCCGTCTAAATTCGCCGGCAGCTTGCTTTTTTAGACGCGCTTGCGCAGTCCGGTCTTCTCCATTCAGCATGAGCCGCTTCAGTGTGCTCCCCGCTACAGCTCTTCTGCGCATGCGCAGACGAGCTGTCACTGCTCGGGAGCGCGCTGGAGCGGCCATTCTGTACCTTCCTCTGTTAGAGGAAGGTGCAGAGCTGCCGAGCTGTCCGGAGAAGCCGCCCAGCTGTCCCGCCGTCCAGCTGTCCTGGTAAGTGATGGGCCGGGGGGGCTGCCGCTGCGCCGGGGGGGGCTGCCGCTGCGCCGGGGGGGCTGTCGCTGCGCCGGGGGGGGGGCTGTGGGCTGTCGCTGCGCCGGGGGGGGGGGGGGGCTGTCGCTGGGCCGGGGGGGGGGCTGTCACTGCGCCGGGGGGGGCTGTCGCTGCGCCGGGGGGGGGCTGTCGCTGCGCCGGGGGAACTAGCGCTGGGCCGGGGGGGGCTGCCGCTGTGATGGGGGAACTAGCGCTAGGCCGGGGGGCTGCCGCTGTGATGGGGGGGGCTGTCGCTGCGCCGGGGGGGGGGGGCTGTCGCTGCGCCGGGGGAACTAGCGCTGGGCCGGGGGGGGGGGCTGTCGCTGGGCCGGGGGGGCAGACAGATACTGTAGGCAGCGTATATATGTATACTGTTTCAATGTGGACAGGATGACGACGGTGATGTTACGGGCACCGCAGAGCCAGGAAACACTTTTGCGCAAGTCTGCTGTAACGTTTAGCTGCGCATTAATTAGGACTACTACCCCCAGCAGACACGCAGTACACTGGGGACGGTCACAGGCAGCCCAAATACAGTTTTTTTCCCAAAATTTGTTTGAAAAAGCCCACTGCCTATATAGCCTGTATATCTCTTGTATATCCAGGTATATATATATCCTGGTATACAGGATGCACCTGTATATCGCATCCTGTATACCAGGATGCGATGACCTATGTCCGTCACTATGGCCGTCCAGACTTATTCATTACCTTTACGTGTAACCCAAAATGGACAGAAATTACAGAAGCTCTACTGCCCAGGCAGAAACCCCAGCATCGCCATGACATCACAAGTTTTCCATCTTAAAGTTAAAAAGATCATGAGTTTGTTAACCAAAGGGAGTCTTTTTGGAAAGCCCAGATGTTACATGTATTCTGTCGAATGGCAGAAACGTGGTCTCCCTCACATTCATATTTTGTTATGGCTTGAAAATGCAATCACACCAGACCGGATTGACAATATAATTTGTGCAGAGATACCAAATCCAAAAGAAGATCCTATTCTGTACAACATTGTTAAACGTAATATGATACATGGGCCATGTGGAAACTTCAACACACATTCCCAGTGCATAAAGGATGGCAAGTGCTCCAAGAGGTACCCCAAGTCATTTCTCAGTGCGACCCAGACTGGTGATGATGGGTATCCGAAGTACAGAAGAAGATCGCCAAGTGAGGGTGGGTTTACAGTAACTATTGAGAAGGGACTTGGGTACTTGATAACAGCTGGGTAGTTCCTTTTAATCCTGTTCTTCTCCGCACCTTTAATGCACACATCAATGTTAAGTACTGCAATTCTGTCAAATCCATTAAATATATTTGCAAGTATGTGAATAAAGGTAGTGATCAGGCCACATTTGCAGTGGAGAATGAATGTGATGAAATAAACATATACCAGACAGGTCTATATACTAGCAGTTCTGAAGCCATTTGGCGTATTTTTTCTTTTCAAATCCATGAAAGATTCCCTTCAGTAATGCACCTTGCGGTTCATCTGGAAAATGGGCAAAGAGTCTATTTTACTGCAGATAATGCAATAGATAAAATTAACACCCCTTCAAAACCTACTCTTATAGGATTTTTTGAACTGTGTAAGGTTGATGGCTTTGCAAGAACCCTCCTATACCACGAAGTTCCTTCATTCTATTTATGGAAAAAATATAGATTTGTTCGAAGAAAACAAGGAACATGTGTTATCGGATATCCAGGAGTGAAAAAAGACACAGTTCTTGGTAGAGTTTATACAGTGCATCCAAATAACTCTGAATGTTACCATTTGCGACTACTACTGCATGAGGTTCAGGGCCCCACATCTTTCAGTCATCTAAAAACTGTTGACGGTGTGCTTCATCTAACATTCCAATCAGCATGTAAGTCACTCGGTTTACTTGAGGATGACAGTCATTGGAACAAAACATTGGAAGATGCAGCTTTGTCTGATTCAGCAGTTAGGTTGAGAGAATGGTTTGCCATCATGGTGGTCTTTTGTCAGGTGTCTGAGCCATTGCTGTTGTGGGAGACTCAAAGACAATTTCTCTGAGGATATCGTGCGGCAAGTGCAGAGACATAATCAAGAAATAAACATACAAAATAAAGAGCATATTTATAACAAGACCTTGATTTTGCTGGAAGACATCATTCTGTCTTTGGGAGGTCGAACCTTACAAGAGTATAGCTTACCAGAATCAATACGAACTGATGACATTTTGGAAAACCGAGAATATCTGAAGCAAATTAATTACGATGTTGCAATACTGAAAGATACAGTGACAAAACATGAAGCATGCCTTACTGATGACCAAAAGATTGTCTACCATAAAGTACTACAAAGTGTTGAGTCTAATTCAAACAAAGTCTTCTTTTTGGATGCATCAGGAGGAACTGGAAAAACCTATTTGATAAATTTGTTGTTGGCCAAAGTAAGGAGCACAAAAAACATTGCAATTGCTGTAGCATCCTCAGGCATTGCTGCTACACTACTACAGGGAGGAAAAACATCACATGCCACCTTCAAGCTGCCATTAAATTTAAGTCGAGTTGAAGCCCCAGTCTGCAGTATTTCAAAGCAGAGCGACTTTGCACGAGTACTCCAAGACTGTAAACTTATAGTGTGGGATGAATGTACAATGTTGCATAAAGCCAGAATAGAGGCAGTTGACCGCACTCTTCAAGATCTCCGTAACAGCAACAAACTTATGGGAGGAGTCACAGTGTTGTTCTCAGGAGACTTCAGGAAACTTTACCTGTCATGCCCCGAGGTACTCGTGCTGATGAGGTCAATGCTTGCCTCAAGAGTTCTTTTCTTTGGCCAAAAGTAGAAAAATTATCTCTTTCTACAAATATGAGGTTTCATCTGAGGGGTGACATCAATGCTGGCGAATTTGCTGATCTTCTGTTAAAAATAGGCAATGGAGATCTTAACAACATCCATAGCATCCTTAAAGGGGTTGTCCCGCGCCGAAACGGGTTTTTTTTTTTTTCAACCCCCCCCCCGTTCGGCGCGAGACAACCCCGATGCAGGGAGGTAAAGAAAGCTCACCGGAGCGCTTACCTGAATCCCCGCGCTCCGGTGACTTCTCTACTCACCGCTGAAGATGGCCTCTTCCTCCGTGGACCGCAGCTCTTCTGTGCGGTCCACTGCCGATTCCAGCCTCCTGATTGGCTGGAATCGGCACGTGACGGGGCGGAGCTACACGGAGCTACACGGAGCCCCATAGAAGACTGCAGAAGACCCGGACTGCGCAAGCGCGGCTAATTTGGCCATCGGAGGGCGAAAATTAGTCGGCACCATGGAGACGAGGACGCCAGCAACGGAACAGGTAAGTATAAAACTTTTTATAACTTCTGCATGGCTCATAATTAATGCACAATGTACATTACAAAGTGCATTATTATGGCCATGCAGAAGTGTACAGACCCACTTGCTGCCTCGGGACAACCCCTTTAAGATTCCACCAAACCTGTGTACGATTGTCAACTCTGTAGACAGTCTTATAGCAGAAATATATCCTGACATTAAACACCTCAGACAGAAACCTGCCTCTTGGCTACGAGAAAGAGCATTGTTAACGCCTACAAACGCTTCTGCCTCTGAGTTAAATCATTGTTTGTTGGAACGTCTTGGTGGAAGTGAGACTGTTTACAAGTCGATTGACTCAGTTCTGAACAGTGATGATGCTGTCAACTATCCTGTTGAGTTTCTTAATACACTGGAGCCGCCAGGAATGCCTGCTCACCGCCTTACTCTCAAGGTTGGAGCACCCATAATGTTGTTACGGAATTTGAACCCTCCAAAACTGTGTAATGGAACAAGGCTGCAAATAAAGACATTGCGGCCGAATGTTATTGAGGCGACTGTGTTCACAGGCTGTGGTGAAGGTGAAACAGGGTTTATTCCACGGATACCTATAATCCCTTCAGACTACATTTTTGAATTTAAGCGGCTTCAATTTCCCATTAAATTATGTTTCGCCATGACTATTAACAAGTCGCAGGGGCAGTCACTGACAAAGGCAGGTATAGATGTGAGACAGGGCTGTTTCTCTCATGGACAGTTCTATGTGGCGTGTTCCCGAGTCGGCCAGCCAAGTAACCTGTTCATACTAGCTCCTGGGGGTGAAACTGCCAACATAGTATACAAAGAGGCCCTCACCACTTAATACCATTATTTGTTTTCTATTTGTAAGATTTATGAAAAATGTGAAGTTTTAAATGTTTCTTTTAAGCAAAGTTTTAACCTTCCCTATGTTAAGAGTTAGATTCCTAAGTTTAGTATTTTACATTCATATTTGTTATTTACAACAAAAAAATACCTTTTTAGTTTTAACGAATTATTATTTCCTTTTAAAATTCAATTGTTTTCAAATTTGTTTTTCACAAATCTTTTTAATTTTATTTTATATAAAGGAAACGTCGCATGGTTACCTCCACGTGGTGTTTCCTGGGTAACGCAAAGAACTATGCAAAATGGTGAACATAATTTTTTCCTCGGTACCTCTAAAGTAACGACGACTTCATAAGATTTTCCGTGTGAACATCAGATAAACACCAGTACCAAATTAACTTGGGCGAAGCCGGGTATATCAGCTAGTTTAGATATATAAGCCTCCATGTCCTCCTTTGCAGGTATAGCTTTACTATGCAAACTAAGAGCTCTAATCTCTGCTAGTACTGCAGTAGGGGCATAACTACAGGCTCAGGGGCCTGGGTGCAAAAGTTCAGCTCGGCCATTCCTCCACACCTGTACCCGTACCCATACCTAAACTGTGCTACATACAGCTGTAAAACAAATTTACATACATGATCTAGCCCCTTGGCATAAGCTTTTCAAACATGACTCGTTTCCTGGACTACATGAAAAATTGTTTGTAGCTGCTCAGGCGGTGCTTATGTTTTTTGTTGCATTCTTGAACCACAATTAACTTAAAAAAAAGCACAACCAAAAATTAAATGAGGTATTCAAAAACCACATGCTTTTTTTTAGAAACGGCGTACACTATCTAGAACCACATGTGGATTTAAACACTAAATGCGTTTTTTTTGTTTGGTCAAAAATCTGCATGCGATTTAAAAAACAATCACAACTGCAGTATCTCAGTGGAAGGGAGGTCCGTGCGCCGGGGAAGTCTGTAGCTTGCAATTGGCTGCTGGCTCTCTGGGTAACATCCCTGTCCTCCCTGAGTGCCTCCTACAGCTGGCCCGCGACGGTGAAATGGCATTGGCCCATGGGTCCCCATTCATTAAAGGACCAGGTCACAATTGCAAACCCTATGGTATACCAGTAAACTGCAGAGCTTTGAGTTGGTTCACCTAACATGGGAGGTCTGCTGTATAGGATAGGAGAGGTGTGCTGTTGGCCATGTTTAAAGCATTCTCCCTGTCCCAGGTGAATGGTGAGGAAGTCTTGCAGCACTTGTTGTCCCTGGTCAGATTTGAACTTAGGACCCATCTACAAGAAGCTCCTCCTCCCCCTCCCTCTCCTCCTCCTTCCCCCCTCCTCTCTTCGTCTTTGTCCTTTCCCGTCCTCCCTGAATCCATTTTCTTCAGTGTCCAACTTTGCAGCAGTAAGCTGTGATTGGAAAGATGGCTGCGTTAACTATCCGGCATTTTATTGCAATGCTTGTGCCTCCCTTTTTCAGATCTCATCCACACTTAACACTTCGCTGGGGCGTAATGTGATTCATTGTTTTATTTCGGGTCCTGATTAGACATTGCAGTTGCTTTTTGATCCGAGGAAGATGAAGTCTTGAATTGCCTTGATTTCTTCATTGTTGCTTTTGAGTTTTCCTGTACCATTACCGGCTGTTGTCATGATCTTAGTTTTCTTGCTATTCACATACGAGGTCGGCTTCTTCACTTCCTTCTTTAACTTTTAGTTTCAGTTCTGCAAGATCTTCCTGACTTTCTGCCAGCAACACAGTTTTGTCACATGGGTGTGACATGGTAAGAGATGCTTTAGCATGTAGCCTGCAGCCACAGAGTGTGTGACGGATGGCACCTGGTATCAGGAAGTGTTGCAATGTCTGCCTGAGGCTTTACTAGGAAAAGCTCTCCCGGTGTTATCACCTCCTCAGACTCACCTACGTTCCTTGCTATCTTGGAACCATATTCAGTTAGGCACTCGCGGTGTCTGCGATTTGCTTCGGACTCTTCATCAGTCCGCATTCACATGACTGATAGCTAGTTGCGCACTCCGTCCGTGTGCTGTGCGGGACGCCACACATTTCAGGTCTCATTCTCATTAGTTGGCGCTATTTAAATAACCCTTCTGTTCATTTTCCATGCGAGCTCTGACCATGTCACACAGTATGCACCATTACTGTACCCTTCACTATCTTGCAGGAGTAAACACTTCTTAATCCCTCATGTCTTCCTCTTTATGGCCCCCCTGACTGAGGGCACATCCAGCGTCCTCTTCTCCCCCTCCTTAGATGACACACAAAGAGACCCTGAAGATGTATTTGTGATGTCACATCCCCGGCCTAGTGTGGAAGGTGGAGCCTCCAGCAGAGGGGCCTTTCCTGGAGCCTCAGCCTGCTTTCCCTCTCACTCCCCAGGCAGAGTAGAGGCTGCTGTCAGAAGCTGCTAACAAACATCTTCTTAGCAGGACGGTCACAGCACAGACGGCTTAGATACACTTATATTATACTGTAGGCTTAGATACACTTGCCTTACAGACAGTATCACACATAAGATTAGATACACAGGTTCAGCAGCACAGTATCACACATGACAGGATTAGATACACAGGCTCAGCAGCACAGTATCACACATGACAGGATAAGATACACAGGCTCAGCAGCACAGTATCACACATGACAGGATTAGATACACAGGCTCAGCAGCACAGTATCACACATGACAGGATTAGATACACAGGCTCAGCAGCACAGTATCACACATGACAGGATTAGATACGTAGGCTCAGCAGAACAGTATCACACATGACAGGATTAGATACACAGGCTCAGCAGGCGGTATCACACATGACAGGATTAGATAAACAGACTCGGAAGCACAGTATCCTCCATGACAGCATTAATACACAGGCTCAGCAGCACAGTACCACACATAAGATTAGATACACAGGCTTGGCAGCACAGTATCATACATGACAGGATTAGATACACGGGCTCGGCAGCACAGTATCACACATGACAGGATTAGGTATACAGGCTCAGCAGCACAGTATAACACATGACAGGATTAGATACACAGGCTCAGCAGCACAGTATCACACATGACAGGATTAGATACATAGGCTCAGCAGAACAGTATCACACATGACAGGATTAGATACACAGGCTCAGCAGGCGGTATCACACATGACAGGATTAGATAAACAGACTCGGAAGCACAGTATCCTCCATGACAGGATTAATACACAGGCTCAGCAGCACAGTACCACACATAAGATTAGATACACAGGCTTGGCAGCACAGTATCACACATGACAGGATTAGATACACGGGCTCGGCAGCACAGTATCACACATGACAGGATTAGGTATACAGGCTCAGCAGCACAGTATAACACATGACAGGATTAGATACACAGGCTCGGCAGTACAGTATCACACATGACAGGATTAGATACACAGGCTCAGCAGCACAGTATCACACATGACAAGATTAGATACACAGGCTCAGCAGCACAGTATCACACATGACAGGATTAGATACGGAGGCTCAGCAGTACAGTATTACACATGACAGGATTAGATACACGGGCTCGGCAGCACAGTATCACACATGACAGGATTAGATACACAGGCTCAGCAGCACAGTATCACACATGACAGGATTAGATACACAGGTTCAGCAGCACAGTATCACACATGACAGGATTAGATACACAGGCTCAGCAGCACAGTATCACACATGACAGGATTAGATACGGAGGCTCAGCAGTACAGTATTACACATGACAGGATTAGATACACGGGCTCGGCAGCACAGTATCACACATGGCAGGATTAGATACACAGGTTCGACTGCACACTAAAGCATATTTATTATTGATGCTGTGCCAGAGTTCTGGTGTAATTTGCACCTTTTTTGGTGCAATAATTGTAGACAAATTCACTATTGATTTGCTCCAAAAAGAACAGATGTTACACCTGTTCAATTTTCAGAAGTGTCTGGGGAAGGGGGCGAGGTGTGAGCGTTTTTAGAGATATTTATCATCTGACTTGTTGCCATCTCCCCCAGTAGCCGGCAGTGTACAAAGTGTCTCCACATCTAGACATGTGGTGTTTAATCATACAACACATTTATCAGCATTGTGCGACATTTGATACATTTGTTGCATCTTTAAATTGAAGAAGGGAAGAAAAGCTGCCAGAAAGCGGGTGTAAAACATCTCCTGATGATAAATACCCACAGTATTCCTGCAGATTATCACAGTTCACGGCTCCGTACAGTATCATATTGCAGGATATGGTGTAAAACATCTCCTGATGATAAATACCCGCAGTATTCCTGCAGATTATCACAGTTCACGGCTCCGTACAGTATCATATAGTAGGATATGGTGTAAAACATCTCCTAATGATAAATACCCGCAGTATTCCTGGAGATTATCACAGTTCACGGCTCCGTACAGTATCATATTGTAGGATATGGTGTAAAACATCTCCTGATGATAAATACCCGCAGTATTCCTGCAGATTATCACAGTTCACAGCTCCGTACAGTATCATATTGTAGGATATGGTGTAAAACATCTCCTGATGATAAATACCCGCAGTATTCCTGCAGATTATCACAGTTCACGGCTCCGTACAGTATCATATTGCAGGATATCCCGGTGATTGATGGCCGGCTGATGTGTTCTGTGCCCACAGACTGCAGAGCTGCTGGGAATCTGCCACCGACACTCCCATCATCTATGACACGGCAGCCTCCTCCTATATACTGGCTTACAGGAAGTAACAGAAACAAATCCGGAGCTCATTACACAGGAGAGGCAGACGCACTGAGAAGACTGAGGTAATAGTATATATTATACAGCGCAAGTACTAGTATAGAGAATAGTGCATAGAAAGGTACACAGAATAATATACAGAGGGACTGTACACACAGTATACAGCACATGTACATGAACATGTAGTATACAGAATAGTTTATATAATAGGTACTATATATGCAGTATACAGTAAATGTGCACTTTATTAGAGCCCCCGCCATCTCATGATTGGAGCTTCTCTGTGTGAAAATTCGAGCCGTGACCCGGAATGCAACATAAGATCATGTGACAAGTTTTCTGTGGATCAGTTTCAGCGATCTAAGTGACTTCCAACAAGAACTGGTTGCTAGACTAGCTAAAAAGTTGCTTCGAACAGTGCTGCGCAGAGTATATCGAGAATGGTGTGATCGAGGAGAAACATCCAGTGAAAGAAGAAACAACTCATCCACAAAAGGAGGCGGAGGAGAATGGCAACAATGGTTCTGATGAAGAGCCAGTGCACAGTCCAAGAAAACCGCAGCCGTTACGGGTCCAAGTTTCTCGCACCAATATCACACTCGCCCGTGTGACTTCAGCCAAAGGGAAACAGAAAGACGAGACTCCAGGGGGCAAAAAAAGCACAAATTGTATCACTTGAGCAGTGGAAAACATCACCGGATCAGGTGAATCTAGATTTCTGCTTTACCGTTTGCTGATGGGAGGTCAGAATTTGGTGCAAGCAGCATGAATTGCTGAACTCTTTCTGCCAGGTGTCAGCAGCTCAGGCTGGCGGAGGTGGATATTTGTCTGTATTTTTATTTTTGATGGAAGCATTCTGACTTTGATATGCCTGGGGTGTCAGTAATAGTGTGGTTGACTGGGGAGGTGCAGGGCGGCCTGACGGGCTTTATAGTGGGGTGTCATTAATAGACAGTAAGCCTGCATGATGCAGCACCTCTGTCAGCTGGACTGGAACCCTTTCTATGGCTATTTAATAGGTATAACATTAGGCTGTCCCCTCTACCCCCAAAATATAGTAGGTTTGTGGGTGTTCATCAGTATATTGCACCTCCATATAGCAGTCTGCCTGTCTGCACGCTGTTGGGAAGTGGCGCTATACCTGCCCTTGTATCTATCTATCTATCTATCTCAATACCAGTAAGTATGGCTGCTGGCAGTGATTTTTTTTGATTGAGGTGGATTAGTGGTGTGGGGAATGTTTTTAGCACAAACTGGAGCCTCGGATACCTGTGGATGGATGTCAGGATGAATTGCTGTGGATCTGAAGGTCCAATGAATTGCTAGATAGATTTCCAGTGTCTACAGGGTAGTATACAGCAGTGTTTCTCAACTCCAGTCCTCAGGGACCCCCAACAGGTCATGTTTTCAGGATTTCCTCAGTACTGCACAGGTGATGTAATTATTGTCAGTCCTCAGATATTGCAACAGCTGCTCTTACTATAGGATATCCTGAAAATATGACCTGTTGGGGGTCCCTGAGGACTGGAGTTGAGAAACACTGGTATACACAAAGATGTACAGTACATGCAGTATACAATATAGTACAACCCCATCCACCCCCCCCCCACAAAAAAAATAATGCAATGATGTGTAAATCTCATAAGTATATTTTATTCACAATAGAACACATTCCAGAAGGTGAAAGTGAGACATTTTTTCATTTAATTTTAGAAAATTAACTCTTTTAGAACTAGATGGCAGCAACATATCTTAAAAATGTTGGGACGGGGTTAACAAAAGGCTGGAAAAGTAAGTGGAGGATCAATTTTCTACTACGTCACATGACTGTATATAAAGAGCATGTTAGAGAGGCAGAGTCTCTCTGAAGTAAAGATGGTTGAAGAGTTACCAATCTGTGAAAAACTGCACCTAAAAATTGTGGAACAATTTCAGAAAATGTTCCTCAATGTAAAATCGTGAAGACTTTGACTGTCCTAGCAAGTACAGTACATAATATCTAAACATTCAGAGAATCTGCAGACGTTCATGTACACAAGAGACAAGGCCAATGGTTAATATTGTATGCATTAAAAACAGGTATGATTCTATAATGCAAATCACTACATGGGCTCAGGAATGCTTCCAGAAATCATTGCCTGTGAACACAGTTCACTGTGCAATCCAGAAATGTAAGTTAAAGCTGTTTTATGCAAAGAAGATGCCATATATCAAGAGGCACCAGCATCTTCTGTGGGCCAAAGCTAATTTAAAGTGGACTGAGGCAAAATAGAAGACTGTTCTACGGTTAGAAAATCACAATTTGAAATTATTTCTGGAAAGCACGGATGCTGTGTCCTGTGGAATCAAGAGGAGAGGGACCATTCAGTTTATTATCAGCGCACAGTTCAAAAGCCTGCATCTGTGATGGTATGGGGCTGCATTAGTGCATTATGGCATGGGCAGCTTACACATCTTCAAAGGCCCTATCAATGCTAAACAGCATATAGAGGTTTTACAACAACATATGTTTCCATCCAGACAACGTCTCTTTCAGGGAAGGCCTTGCATATATCAGCAAGACAATGCTAAACCCCAGACTGCATCCAACACAACCGCATGGCTTCACAGAAGAAAAGTCCGAGGGCTGAACTGGCCTGTCTGCATTCCAGACCTTTAACCAATAGAAAACTTGTGGCGTTCTCTTTTTTTTTTTTTATTTACATTTTCCACAGTATCCCAGCTTTTTGGGAATTGGGCTTGTATATACGCATAGGTATGCCACAGTACATGCAGCAGTATAGTATATACATGGAAGTAAGGTACATGCAGTATGATATATACACAGGAACTGTAAATACAATCTATATTCACATTATATACGATAAGTACAGTATAGTATAGACATGGAAGTATGGTCCACACAAAATATAGTATCCTACATACAGAGGTATAGTATACACAGAATAGTATATACATTGCATTCTGAATCCCTCCTATGTCCCCTTTAAGTTCAGTATTACTTTATTTGCTCACATGGGAGTATGTGTAACTCCTCTTGCAATTCTCCTGTTAGAAACTGATGGGCGTAGACAGGAAAAACTGTTTGCCTGGCAATTAATATTGTCAATGACCCATTAAAGAAATGCAGGTGATTTATAACCAGGAGGTGCCATAACCCACAAGAAACGCCCTTCAGTTACTATCATAGTGCCGCTCACCACTCCTGCATTTCACTTATTTCTTATTTCACTTATTTCATACATATGGAAAACCTTGTGTACATTACCTACATAAATATTTGCAAGCTTACAGCCGTGAATAGTGCGGGCTCCGTGTGTGCAGGTGGAGACATTCATGTATTTGGTCATTTAGCCTCACATGACATCCCCATGATAACAGTACATCTTACGGGATGTGATCAGAATCTCTTGATAGTGCAGCCTCAGATCTCACAGTGAGGGTGCATTCACATGGGTGACAGAGTCATGGCTGACATTCTTGGGCGTGACTCGCAACGCAAATCAGTGTGCTATGCAATGAGTGGGGAACCGCACATGTAAAAACACCCATTACAAATAATGAGTTCTGTTTTCTTGCATCCCGCAACACACAAACATCGCACGCTTTTCTCACCTGTGTGAATTCCCTCTAAAGGAAAGAGATAAAAAGAAGAGTTTTCAGGATAATTCTAAAATCTTTATATAAAAGAGTCTCCTGGAATCATTGGTGGCTGACTAATAGCAGCAGGGACTAGTAGTACTGTGTGTGCTGTGTGTGTCCAGATCTCATATATAACAGAAGCTGATAGAATAGGCAGCTTACTTGTTATGCCAGCATAGATGTTTATAGAGCTGCTAACTAAATCGGTTTTGATGATGAAATCTCGCTTGGGATACAGATGGAGAAGGGGATAAGGACATCTGAGAACATTAACCCCTTAATGACATGGCCTATTTTGGCGTTGAGGACCAAGCGATTTTTGGTATTTTTCCATCTCCATTTTTCAAAAGCCATAACTTTTTTATTTTTCCGTCGACGCGGCTGTATAAGGGCTTGTTTTTTGCGAGGCGAGCTGTAGTTTTTATCAGTGCAACTTTTGGGTACATAGACAATATCGCAAAACTTTTATTATTTTTTTATGATAACAGGGAGAGAAAACACATCAATTCTGACATATATTTATTTATTTTTTTTTTACAGCGTTAATCATGCAGCATACATAACACACTAAATTTTTTCTGCGGGTCGGTACAGTTACAACGATACCAAAATTGTTATTTTTTTTAGGTTTTTACACTTTTTTGCAATAAAAAGCCTTTTTTTTTTAAATCTTTTCTTTTTCTCTATCACTGCATTCAAAGTCCTGTAACTTTTTTATTTTTCTATATACGGAGCTCTATGAGGGCTTATTTTTAGCGAGACAAGCTGTAGTTTTTATTGGTACCATTTTGGGGACTGTACGCCTTTTTGATCACTTTTATTGCATTTTTTGTGAGGCAAAATGCTAAAAATTAGCATTTTGCCTCTGTTTTTTAGCGTTTTTTTTAACGCTTTTTGTTGTACAAAATAAAAAGAGCGTCAATACCCAATATGTGGGGTTTTAATTTTTTTGAACCTTTTTTTATGCTAATATTAGAAAAAGCATAAAAAAGGGTTTTTTTTACATTTTTTTTTACATTTTTCTTTTTTTTACACTTTTCTTTACACAATCTGAGTCCCTCTGAGGGACTTGCAGCACTGTGCCTATGATCGCTGTCATAAGGCATGGCAGAGCTACTGCTCTGCCATGCCTTATCGCTTGTACAGCGATTATAGGCACAGGCAATACATGCCATGGTGACAGGCCGGACTGGGAGGACTACCCTTTACCTCTTAGCTCCCCCTTATCTATGAAATAAAGGACACAACAACCTGCTGGCGTTTTACGTGGGTAGGCCACAGCTTTATTTAATTTCTCTTTTACTCCACTTTATACCCATCTTCCATGCCGCTTAACTGCTTTATTAAATTTTAAACTTTTAACGTGAAAACAACCAGGCGTAAGAAAGCCCCATGATGGGCCTGTACAGCCCTTCCATCCATTGCTGGCATGGAAAAAACATTACCGCCTAACCCCAAGCTGTGACAACTTCCTAAACAACTTAACTTCCTCATAATAACTCTATCACACCTCCCTTTCCTTACAGGGCGGGTGGGTGGGCGACTCCACTCTTCTTTCTCCTTCTGAGCACTGACTCCTCCTCTTCCTCTCTTCTCTTTCCTATCCCTCTAACCCTTCCCTTGGTCGCTTCCTTCCTCTCCATCTAGCTAGCCCCGCCTCCCAGTCCCCCACAGCTACGTTATACACTTTGCTGTTTTACAGACTGGGAGGACTACCCTTTACCTCTTAGCTCCCCCTTATCTATGAAATAAAGGACACAACAACCTGCTGGCGTTTTACGTGGGTAGGCCACAGCTTTATTTAATTTCTCTTTTACTCCACTTTATACCCATCTTCCATGCCGCTTAACTGCTTTATTAAATTTTAAACTTTTAACGTGAAAACAACCAGGCGTAAGAAAGCCCCATGATGGGCCTGTACAGCCCTTCCATCCATTGCTGGCATGGAAAAAACATTACCGCCACCAAGGATGCCGCATATCCCTATGCTGCACTCCGCCCCCCACATGCCAGCCACAACGCCTCCTCTACCCCGTCCTGCAGCCCTGACAAAAACGTGTCGGTGCCAATATCGCTAAGGTGTACACCGTCACCCCTAAACATGCCTATCTCTCTCTTTTCTAACTCCCAGTGTCTAACTGACACCCCCCCAATTGACTGAACAAATTTAGACATCTTAAAATTAACGTTCTTCCTTGCTCTCTCTATCGCCTCCATATCCCTCGCTTCCCTCCAGAACCTTCTGGCCACAATATCTGACCAGACTATAATAACGTCCTTAAAGAACTTTTTAAACCGGTATAAATCCTCTTTCATCAACGTTAGCAACTCTCCCACTTTAACTTTCCCCAGATCATTTCCACCCGCGTGGATTACCAAGATCACTTTATCGGGTGACCGCCTGCTGATTTGCAGCACCTCTTGGAGCAGCCCGGTCCATTTCAACCCTCGTACGCCATGCCATTGCACGCATACGTCTTTTTGTCCCAAATGGGGACCCACCGGCCTTGCTCTGGCCCTCTTTTCGGCCCAAAATATGTAGGAGTGGCCTACCACCCACACTGTCCAATTTGAACCTGTAAAACAAATCAAGAAAGAAAAACAGGGGAAGAAATGTCCCCAACATCAAACTCATAACCATTTCACAGTACTCTCAAATCCGGCCTTACATAGGACCGGTATGCCTCCGACTTCCACCTACCCACCCTTTTTACCTCCTCACTTCGCAACCCGCAGGAAAAAGCCGACGTGGCCGCCCCAATTCTAAACGAATGAGACCCAAAATCGTTTGGCGCCAAACCCAGGTTTTTTAAGCATGACCGCATTATCGCCGTGAACTGGTACCTTGTTACCGGAAATCCCGTTGCGTGCACCAATAGCGGGCCGCCACCACTGTGGCGTGCCATAACGTTTCTAACTAACTTTACTGGGCACCACTCTGTCCCCAGCGCACGAATCCGCAACCATTCCCCCGCTCCGTATATGTCCGTTTTCGATTTCCGTATGCAAATTTTAATATCGTCGTCCACGAGCGAAACATCCGAAAATTGAAGACCTCCCGGATTATTTTTACTCGTCGATACTAATTCGCCCAACCGCAACGCTGCAAAAAAGGCCAAGGAAAATGTAGCTCTAAAAAGCGCCGTTTCTTCTACGTTCGCACATACTGATCCCATTATCTTCATCATTGCGCAAAGCAGCTCGAAAGTGATCGGGCGTCTCCCATCCCGAGAAAACTTCTCTTTCTTCCAACCTTTCAGTATTTGCGTAAAAACAAACTCCTTTGTCACGTCGCGACTCCCGTGTAGGCGCAACAAAAATGCTATTGCCGAAACGTGTTTTCTCGCCGCATCCGCCGACGCTCCCCGCCCGCGCAGGTTCGCCAATGTGTCTAAAGTAACCGCTCTAGCCTGCTCCGTATCCGGAAAACCACCCCCGGCGACCTCAAACCATTGCTTCCAAATCTCATTGTAGCGCCGCCATGTGGCTTCGGATACCGACTTACGGACCAGATTCAGGAGCTCCTTTCTATTATTTGCCATAAGAAAGCAGGGCAACATACCCCCTCGACGTCCGCCGTCGGGTGAAGCTCCCTGAATTTCGACATCTGGAATCGAGAAAGAGCGTCAGCTTTGTTATTTAAATGTCCTGGTACATGGCTCGCTTTGAACTTTATGTTATGCTGTAGACAATCCAAAATCAAATGGCGTAAAGCCGCCAACACCAATTTGCACGCTGAGGACTGTTTATTTACCGCTCTCACCACCGTCTGGTTATCCGACCAAAAACATATACTTCTATTAGCCAACACCGGGCCCCATAGTTCAATGGCGACCATGATGGGAAAAATTTCCAACAGTGCTATGTTTCTCGTCCATCCTCTCTCGACCCAGGCTTCCGGCCACAAGGCGTTGCACCACCTGTTACCAAAAATCACACCAAAACCGCAGGCTCCGGCTGCATCTGATACCAGTCCTAGCTCCTCACTGTCGACTTCTTCCCTTTGGCATATTACCTGCCCATTGAAAGTTTCGAGAAAAACCTTCCATATGTGCAGGTCCGCCTTCATTTCCTTTGTCACCCTGACAAAATGATGAGGCTCCTTTGCCCCTTTCGTCGCCAAAGACAATCGCCTCGAAAAGGCGCGTCCCATGGGTATGACCCGACACGCGAAATTCAGCAGGCCCAGCAGCACCTGCATTTGATGCAGTGTAACTTTCCGTGATGTACTAACGGTCTCTACCATCTGCCGCAGCCGCGCAATCTTTTCTTCTGGTAGCCGAAACACCATATCCTTAGTATCGATCTCGATACCTAAGAACTCCAAAGCTGTCACTGGCCCTGCTGTCTTCTCCGCGGACAGGGGGACGCCTGCTCTTTCCATCAGCCTCTGAAAAGATGCCAATAGAAAACCGCATACGCGTGACTCGGGGGGCCCTACGAACAAAAAATCGTCCAGATAGTGTAAGACCGAAGGGATGCCCGTCTCGAATCGAAGTATCCATTCCAAAAATGAACTGAAAACCTCAAAATAATAGCACGAAATAGAGCATCCCATCGGCAAACACATGTCCACGAAATAGCACCCTTCCAATCTACACCCCAACAGATGAAAACAATCAGGGTGTACCGGAAGCAACCTGAAAGCTGATTCAATGTCCGCCTTTGCTAACATTGCACCAGCTCCCGCCCGACGGACTAGATACACCGCCCGGTCGAAAGACGCATACGACACTGCCGCTTGCTCTTTCGAAATCCCGTCGTTGACCGAATCACCCGCCGGAAAAGATAAATGATGGATAAGCCGGAACTTGCCCGGTTCCTTCTTCGGGACCAGCCCCAAAGGTGAAACCCGCAAGTTCCCGAATGGGGGTTCCCGAAATGGGCCCGCCATCCGACCCAATTCCACCTCTTTCAGTAACTTCTCCATCACTAACTCTTTGTTTTCTCGAGCCGATTTTAGATTGTCGCAGAGCCTAAGGGAAAAAGTCGGGTTGTGCGGTATCCGGAAACCTTCCGTAAAGCCTAACCTAATTAATCTTGACTCCTGCGTCCTGTGGTACCGGACGAGCCACCGCTCCAGGTACCTGACGTTCACTGGGGTTCGCCCCTGCGCTGGGCACCCCTGGTGTAACTGCTGTCCTCTGTCGCCTAAAACACCGTACCGCGGAGTGTGCTCCTCCGCACACTGAGCACTCATGCCGAAACTTACACGATGCGTAGAATCGGCAATGACCTTCGTTGAAGGCCCAGCACGATCCGGAGGGTTTTGATGCCGCAGGTGCCTGCTGTCCACTGGCGCCTGCAGCGGTCCCCTGAAAAAACGGCTTTACCGGTTTTTGTGAAAGAATAAGCTGGATCCACACATCCGTTGCTTTCGTGGCCCAGCTTATGTTCTTCATTCCGGAAATACGACGACGAAAATCCTCGTCGTATCTCCACCACGCCGACCCTCCGTGCAGTTTATAAGCACTATGAATGGTGTTCATATACACCATTAGTTCAGGACCCTTCTGTGGACTGTGTTGACAGGCTACGTGTGCCAACATTAAAAACGCCTGTAGCCAATTCCCAAATGTTTTGGCTACTTTCGCTTTTCTGTCGGTCCCACGATCCGAAAACCGCTCTTTGTCGACCGCAATATGTTCCACCGACAGTAGTGACCATATGTCAACATATGTACCATTTTTAATTTTCTCCGTTAATTCTTCCGTCAAGCCCACCCCGAGCGGGGCTACCCCGCAGAAAAGTGTATCTGCGAACCTCAAGCCGTCACCAACCAGCTCTTCGCCCCTACGACTCGCCCCTTGCGAGCTCTCGGGTGCGTGAGCCAAACTTTTACCAACCTCATAACGATTTACCAGCGCTTTTAGCGCTCCCATAAACTCTTCATCACACAACTCTTCGCCCCTACGACTCGCCCCTTGCGAGCTCTCGGGTGCGTGAGCAAAACCTTTTTCAATTCCAGAACGATTTACCAGCGCTTTAAGCGCACCCATAAAATCTTCGTTATACTTATCACCAGATGTTACCGATACATCCCAAACATTTTTGTAGTGTGACTCACCCGCCTTGTTCCTCCCTGGTTCCGCCAAGAGGAAGCTCGGGCCGGGTGGCGTTGATACACGATCCCGCCTCTGGCCTGCGTGTCGTTCCGTGCCCAAATCATGGGTGACACCACGGCTTCTCTGGCTCTGCGCACTGAATGCCCTACCGGCCGAAGGTGCCATATTGTGCCTGCTACTGCGGGGAGCGTACCTATTATCTGCGGAAGAAGCCGGCGAGAGAGATGAAGTATCGCGTGAAGCCCGAGCGTCCCGCTCCCGGCCGCTGCGCCTATCGTAAGCAACCGCCGCTCCTGCCCTTCTCTGTGCATCCATTAAAGGGGCCTTCCTTTTCCGACCCTCATTCTCTGGGGACGCTGACGAGCTCGTATTTACCCGCGCTCTTCTGCCTGCCCTAAACCGCTGCGCCCCTTTTTCGCTTCTGCGCCCCCCCACCCCCCCATACTTACCTTGCCCTGCTGCTTGCTCCTCCCTGGCGCGCCAACTTGCTCGCTCCCTTGCCGAGCTGCCCGGTGAGCGCCCGCTTGTGTGCCGCTCGTGTCGGGCGCCCTGCCATCCGCCGGCTGCCCCTAATGCCACTATTGCCTGCTGCTGCACAAAGTGCCCCCGCCCCTCCCCTCTACAGGCAGAGGGGCTGTTGCCAACGCCCCAAGCCCACTTCTCATGTAAACTATGCTGCCTGCACTATCTCCACTATCCCTACCCTCCCTTCTATTTATCCTCCTAACACCTCTCTTTGAAATCCGACCCCCCCCCCTTTCCCTCTCGCTACCTCCGCTAAGCTCTCCCTCCCCCCCGCTACGCTCCTCCGGGCTGAACAGGGACTCGCTCCCGTAGCCCCTTGTGGCCTCCTTCTGCAGTGCAGGCCTCCCGCCGGTACTGCTTCCGGCTCGTAGATCCCTCCGCCTGCTGAGGGAGACACGTGTCCCGCTCTCCCTCTCCTCCGCCATGATCTCCTGCGCCGCCACGGGATTCCCCTTGCCCGCGCAGGACTTACCCGACCTTGGCACCGCTCCTCCTCTCCCGGTGAGTAGAACTCCAACTTCCGCTCCGCTCTCGTCCCCACTCCTACGCTCCCCAGACCTGTATGCCTCCGCCTGGCGCTGCGACCGCGCCGCTCCACTCCGGCTCGCTCCCGCTGCTCTTGGGCTGCTTCTGCCCCCTTTCTTCGGCGCTGGGCTGGGGCTTAATCTTGCCGGTGGTTGCCTTCTTCTTTGCGGCCTCCCACGTGGTTCCGTGCCGCCGCACTCCGCCGATGGCTCCTCTTCCGTCCCCGACTCCGGTAACGCCGCCGCCGCTGCTGCCGCCGTCCGGTACTCTTCGGCCATCTTCATGAGCCACAGGGGACCCTGGCTGGCCACCGCTTCCCGAATTTGCTGCGTTAGATGCTCCATCTTCAGACTTGCTTGCAGACCTCTCCTGGTGCGACTCCACTCTTCTTTCTCCTTCTGAGCACTGACTCCTCCTCTTCCTCTCTTCTCTTTCCTATCCCTCTAACCCTTCCCTTGGTCGCTTCCTTCCTCTCCATCTAGCTAGCCCCGCCTCCCAGTCCCCCACAGCTACGTTATACACTTTGCTGTTTTACAGGGCTCTCGCGATGACATCGCGAGAGCCGGACGGAGACACAGAGGGAGTGCGATCCCTCTGTGAACTCTTTCCCTGCCGCGATCTACTTAGATCGCGGCAGGGAAGGGGTTAACAGCGGGGGGCGCATCTCCGATGCCCCCCCGCTGTTGCAGCGGGACGCCGGCTGTGACTGACAGCCGACTCCCGCTGCGGGATAGCGCGAAGTTAGTCATGATCTCGCGCTATCCCGATGACGTACCGGTACGTCATTTTGCGCGAAGTACCAGGCTCCCATGACGTACCGGTACATCATGGAGCGGAAAGGGGTTAAAGGGTTTTCTGGGCAAAATCTATTGACAACTTATCCTATGCATAGGTTAGCAATAGAGATGAGCGAACGTGTTCTTCCGAGCTTGATATTCGTGCGAATATTAGGGTGTTCGGGATGTTCGTTATTCGTAACGAACACCATGCGGTGTTCTGGTTATTTTCACTTCCTTCCCTGAGACGTTAGCGCGCTTTTCTGGCCAATTGAAAGACAGGGAAGGCATTACAACTTCCCCCTGTGACGTTCAAGCCCTATACCACCCCCCTGCTGTGAGTGGCTGGGAAGATCAGGTGTCACCCGAACATAAAAGTCGGCCCCTCCCGCGGTTCGCCTCAGATGCGGTGTGAGTTAGATGAGGGACAGTGCTGTTTGTACCGGAGCTGCTGTAGGGAAAGAATTGGTAGTTAGTGTAGGCTTCAAGACCCCCCAAAGGTCCTTATTAGGGCCACTGATAGCTGTGTGTTGGCTGCTGTTAGCAGTGGCAATTTTTTTTTTCTCAAAATCGCCTCTGCAGACCGTTGCACCTGGCATTAGGGACAGAAGTGCTGCATAGGCAGGGAGAGTGTTAGGAGTGAGTGTAGCCTTCAAGAACCTCAACGGTCCTTTCTAGGGCCATATTTATCCGTGTGCAGTACTGTCCAGGCTGCTGTTAGCTGTGCTGCATTTTTTTTTGCTTCTCAAAATCGCTTCTGCAGAGCATTGCACCCTCCATTGATACTGCAGGGAAAGAATTGTATAGGCAGGGCCACAACACAGTTATTATTCATTGAATATACGCAGTGCTGCCTTTTGGTGGAAAAAAACTGAAAACAAATCTATTTGTCCAGCCTCTGTCCGTCCTAAGGGCGGTGGACACGTGTGAGCTGCGTGAACAACATTGCTAAATCAGACGCACCCAGCTACGCTTTACTGCTGGCTTCGCCATTTGCTTTCCTTAATTGGGAAAAAAATACCTGCTCTCCAAGAGTTATAATAACTCTGCTACCCTCACGTTCTGTGACACATAAGCAGGGACACAGCACAGTTATTAAACTTCTCATGTTCATTGAATATACGCAGTGCTGCCTTTTGGTGGAAAAAAACTGAAAACAAATCTATTTGTCCAGCCTCTGTCCGTCCTAAGGGCGGTGGACACGTGTGAGCTGCGTGAACAACATTGCTAAATCAGACGCACCCAGCTACGCTTTACTGCTGGCTTCGCCATTTGCTTTCCTTAATTGGGAAAAAAATACCTGCTCTCCAAGAGTTATAATAACTCTGCTACCCTCACGTTCTGTGACACATAAGCAGGGACACAGCACAGTTATTAAACTTCTCATGTTCATTGAATATACGCAGTGCTGCCTTTTGGTGGAAAAAAACTGAAAACAAATCTATTTGTCCAGCCTCTGTCCGTCCTAAGGGCGGTGGACACGTGTGAGCTGCGTGAACAACATTGCTAAATCAGACGCACCCAGCTACGCTTTACTGCTGGCTTCGCCATTTGCTTTCCTTAATTGGGAAAAAAATACCTGCTCTCCAAGAGTTATAATAACTCTGCTACCCTCACGTTCTGTGACACATAAGCAGGGACACAGCACAGTTATTAAACTTCTCATGTTCATTGAATATACGCAGTGCTGCCTTTTGGTGGAAAAAAACTGAAAACAAATCTATTTGTCCAGCCTCTGTCCGTCCTAAGGGCGAACACCCACTGGCGTTTGCGTTTTCCGCGGAAAAAAACGCAGCGTTTTCACCGCGTTCCCCGCGTTTTTTCCGCCCGTTTTCCGCGGCGTTTTTCGCGGCGTTTTCGCGGCTTTTCCATTAATTTCCATGGAGAAAAATAAGGACACATATGCAACTGACAGCTCCTATGTTAAAAACGCAAACGCAACGCAAAAAAAACGCCAGTGGACAGGAACACATGTTATCTCTATGCCTGTGCAGGAAAAACGCAAAACGCAAAACGCAGGTAAAAAAACGCCAGTGGGTGCTCGCCCTTAGGGCGGTGGACACGTGTGAGCTGCGTGAACAACATTGCTAAATCAGACGCACCCAGCTACGCTTTACTGCTGGCTTCGCCATTTGCTTTCCTTAATTGGGAAAAAAATACCTGCTCTCCAAGAGTTATAATAACTCTGCTACCCTCACGTTCTGTGACACATAAGCAGGGACACAGCACAGTTATTAAACTTCTCATGTTCATTGAATATACGCAGTGCTGCCTTTTGGTGGAAAAAAACTGAAAACAAATCTATTTGTCCAGCCTCTGTCCGTCCTAAGGGCGGTGGACACGTGTGAGCTGCGTGAACAACATTGCTAAATCAGACGCACCCAGCTACGCTTTACTGCTGGCTTCGCCATTTGCTTTCCTTAATTGGGAAAAAAATACCTGCTCTCCAAGAGTTATAATAACTCTGCTACCCTCACGTTCTGTGACACATAAGCAGGGACACAGCACAGTTATTAAACTTCTCATGTTCATTGAATATACGCAGTGCTGCCTTTTGGTGGAAAAAAACTGAAAACAAATCTATTTGTCCAGCCTCTGTCCGTCCTAAGGGCGGTGGACACGTGTGAGCTGCGTGAACAACATTGCTAAATCAGACGCACCCAGCTACGCTTTACTGCTGGCTTCGCCATTTGCTTTCCTTAATTGGGAAAAAAATACCTGCTCTCCAAGAGTTATAATAACTCTGCTACCTTCACGTTCTGTGACACATTAGCAGGGACACAGCACAGTTATTAAACTTAGATAATTCATTCACTAGAGGCAGTGGGGCCTTTCGTTTTCCAAAAAGGGCAAAAATTATATTTGGCCTGCAGTCTTGCGCCAATTTATTTCCTGCCTGTGAAATCAAATCACTGGTAATACAGCATGCTGAGGGGTAGGGGTAGGCCTAGAGGACGTGGACGCGGCCGAGGACGCGGAGGGCCAAGTCAGGGTGTGGGCACAGCCCGAGCTCCTGATCCCGGTGTGTCGCAGCCGACTGCTGCGCGATTAGGAGAGAGGCACGTTTCTGGCGTCCCCACATTCATCGCCCAATTAATGGGTCCACGCGGGAGACGGTTATTAGAAAATGAGCAGTGTGAGCAGGTCCTGTCCTGGATGGCAGAAAGTGCTTCGAGCAACCTATCGTCTACCCGCAGTTCTGCGCCGTCCACTGCTGCCAATCCGAATCCTCTGTCTGCTGCTCCTCCTTCCTCCCAGCCTCCTCACTCCACTACAATAACACCTGCTCAGGAGCGGGAACACTCCCAGGAACTGTTCTCGGGCCCCTGCTTAGATTGGGCAGCAGCGGTTCCTCTCCCACCAGAGGAGTTTATCGTCACTGATGCCCAACCATTCGAAAGTTCCCGGGGTCCGGGGGAAGAGGCTGGGGACTTCCGCCAACTGTCTCAACAACTTTCTGTGGGTGAGGAGGACGATGACGATCAGACACAGTTGTCTTGCAGTGAGGTAGTAGTAAGGGCAGTAAGTCCGAGGGAGCAGCGCACAGAGGATTCGGAGGAAGAGCAGCAGGACGATGAGGTGACTGACCCCACCTGGTGTGCAACGCTTACTCAGGAGGACAGGTCTTCAGAGGGGGAGTCAAGGGCATCAGCAGGGCAGGTTGCAAGAGGCAGTGCGGTGGCCAGGGGTAGAGGCAGGGCCAGACCGAATAATCCACCAACTGTTTCCCAAAGCGCCCCCTCGCGCCATGCCACCCTGCAGAGGCCGAGGTGCTCTAAGGTCTGGCAGTTTTTCACAGAGACGCCTGACGACCGACGAACAGTGGTGTGCAACCTTTGTTGCGCAAAGCTCAGCCGGGGAGCCAACACCAACAGCCTCACCACCACCACCATGCGCAGACTTATGATGGCCAAGCACCCCACAAGGTGGGACGAAGGCCGTTCACCGCCTCCGGTTTGCACCCCTGCCTCTCCCCCTGTGCCCCAACCTGCCACTGAGATGCAACCCCCCTCTCAGGACACAGGCACTACCGCCTCATGGCCTGCACCCACACCCTCATCTCCGCTGTCCTCGGCCCCATCCAGCAGTGTAGTTCAGCGCACCGTTCAGCCGTCGCTTGCGCAAGTGTTCGAGCGCAAGCGCAAGTACGCCGCCACGCACCCGCACGCTCAAACGTTAACCGTCCGCATAGCAAAATTCATCAGCCTTGAGATGCTGCCGTATAGGGTTGTGGAAACGGAGTCCTTCAAAAGTATCATGGAGGCGGCGGCCCCGCGCTACTCAGTTCCCAGTCGCCACTACTTTTCCCGATGTGCCGTCCCAGCCCTGCACGACCACGTCTCCCGCAACATTGTGCGCGCCCTCACCAACGCGGTTACTGCCACGGTCCACTTAACTACGGACACGTGGACAAGCACAGGCGGCCAGGGCCACTACATCTCCCTGACGGCACATTGGGTGAATTTAGTGGAGGCTGGGACAGAGTCAGAGCCTGGGACCGCTCACGTCCTACCCACCCCCAGAATTGCGGGCCCCAGCTCGGTGGTGGTATCTGCGGAGGTGTATGCTTCCTCCACTAAAGCACCCTCCTCCTCCTCCTCCTCTGTCTCGCAATCAAGATGTGTTAGCAGCAGCATGTCGCCAGCAGTCGGTGTCGCGCGGTGTGGCAGCACAGCGGTGGGCAAGCGTCAGCAGGCCGTGCTGAAACTACTCAGCTTAGGCGATAAGAGGCACACGGCCCACGAACTGCTGCAGGGTCTGACACAGCAGACCGACCGCTGGCTTGCGCCGCTGAGCCTCCAACCGGGCATGGTCGTGTGTGACAACGGGCGTAACCTGGTGGCGGCTCTGCAGCTCGGCAGCCTCACGCACGTGCCATGCCTGGCCCACGTCTTTAATTTGGTGGTTCAGCGCTTTCTGAAAAGCTACCCACGCTTGTCAGACCTGCTCGTAAAGGCGCGCCGGCTCTGCGCACATTTCCGCAAGTCCCACACGGACGCTGCCACCCTGCAACATCACTTTAAGCTGCCAGTGCACCGACTGCTGTGCGACGTGCCCACACGGTGGAACTCTACGCTCCACATGTTGGCCAGGCTCTATGAACAACGTAGAGCTATAGTCGAATACCAACTCCAACATGGGCGGCGCAGTGGGAGTCAGCCTCCTCAATTCCTTTCAGAAGAGTGGGCCTGGTTGGCAGACATCTGCCATGTCCTTGGTAATTTTGAGGAGTCTACCCAGGTGGTGAGCGGCGATGCTACAATCATTAGCGTCACCATTCCTTTGCTATGCATCTTGAGAAATTCCCTGCAAACCATAAAGGCAGCTGCTTTGCGCTCGGAAACGGGGGCGGGGGAAGACAGTATGCCGCTGGATAGTCAGGGCACCCTCCTGTCTATTTCTCAGCGCGTACAGGAGGAGGAGGAGGAGCATGAGGAGGATGAGGAGGAGGGGGAAGAGACAGCTTGGCCCGCTGCTGACGGTACACCGGCTGATTGCCTGTCATCCTTTCAGCGTGTATGGCCTGAGGAGGAGGAGGAGGAGGAGGAGGATCCTGATAGTGATCTTCCTAGTGAAGACAGCCATGTGTTGCGTACAGGTACCCTGGCACACATGGCTGACTTCATGTTAGGATGCCTTTCTCGTGACCCTCGCGTTGCACGCATTCTGGCCACGACGGATTACTGGGTGTACACACTGCTCGATCCACGGTATAAGGAGAACCTGCCCACTCTGATTCCCGAAGAGGAAAGGGGTTCGAGAGTGTTGCTATACCACAGGACCCTTGCGGACAAGCTGATGGTAAAATTCCCAGCCGACAGCGCTAGTGGCAGAAGGCGCAGTACCGAGGGCAAGGTAGCAGGGGATGTGCGTAGATCGAGCAGCATGTACATCCCAGGCAGTGCAACAGTCTTTAAGGGCCTGGCCAGCTTTATGGCTCCCCACCAAGACTGTGTCACCGCTCCCCAGTCACGGCTGAGTCGGTGGGAGCACTGTAAAAGGATGGTGAGGGAGTACGTAGCGGATCGCACGACCATCCTTGGTGACGCCTCTGCCCCCTACAACTACTGGGTGTCGAAGCTGGACACGTGGCCTGAACTAGCGCTGTATGCCCTGGAGGTGCTTGCTTGTCCTGCGGCTAGCGTCTTGTCGGAGAGGGTGTTTAGTGCAGCTGGGGGAATCATCACAGATAAGCGTAGCCGCTTGTCAACCGACAGTGCCGACAGGCTAACACTCATCAAGATGAACAAAGGCTGGATTTCGCCAGACTTCTGTTCTCCACCAGCGGACAGCAGCGATACGTAAGCAATACGTAGGCTGCACCCGCGGATGGAAGCTACGTTCTCTCTCACCATCCAAAACGGGGACATTTCTGCTTTATCAATCTGTGTCTAATATTCCTCCTCCTCCTCCTGCTCCTCCTCCTGAAACCTCACGTAATCACGCTGAACGGGCAATTTTTCTTAGGGCCACAAGGCTCACTCAAATAATTTTTCTGAACAATTTTTATAAGTTTCAATGCGCTTAAAAGCGTTGGAACTTTAACTTGAACCAATTTTTCGTTACACTGGGCTGCCTCCAGGCCTAGTTAGCACTTAAGCCACATTAACCAAAGCGATTCACCTGCCATCTTGGTTGGGCATGGCCAATTTTTACTGAGGTACATTAGTACTGTTGGTACACCAATTTTTTGGGGCCCTCACCTACAGTGTAATCATAGTAATTTCTATGTTCTTCGCCTGCACTCATGGTACAGAAAGGTGTGTGGGGTTGGCCTACAGTTTAGCTACATAAATGTAACTTGTGCCTTGGCTATACTAAGGCTACTGAAATGGAACGAAGACTGCGCTCCCGCTATACTGCTGCTTCAGAATTGTTAATGGGGCCTGTCCTGAGTGCTACTATTGCTTACATGGAACGAAGACTGCGCTCCCGCTATACTGCTGCTTCAGAATTGTTAATGGGGCCTGTCCTGAGTGCTACTATTGCTTACATGGAACGAAGACTGCGCTCCCGCTATACTGCTGCTTCAGAATTGTTAATGGGGCCTGTCCT
Organism: Eleutherodactylus coqui; assembly: GCF_035609145.1. Taxonomy (NCBI): domain Eukaryota; kingdom Metazoa; phylum Chordata; class Amphibia; order Anura; family Eleutherodactylidae; genus Eleutherodactylus; species Eleutherodactylus coqui. Next base: position 68,852,188 of record NC_089841.1, on the reverse strand, counting down.
GAGTGCTACTATTGCTTACATGGAACGAAGACTGCGCTCCCGCTATACTGCTGCTTCAGAATTGTTAATGGGGCCTGTCCTGAGTGCTACTATTGCTTACATGGAACGAAGACTGCGCTCCCGCTATACTGCTGCTTCAGAATTGTTACTGGGGCCTGTCTTGAGTGCTACTATTGCTGACATGGAACGGACACGTGGAGAGGACACGTAGTGCCTCAAAAACATCCCCCTCCTCCTCCAACAGGGAAAACATTGTTGGCAAATGCCTTTGCATTGGTTCGTCTGGTGGCAGTCCAAGAATTTCACCTTTACCGACACAACAAGAGAGCCCCCACACCATCCCCCCGCCACGGCCCACTTAATCCTGGCCACATTCCGAAAACCAACAAAATACAACCGTGCTACTAGGTCCGCAGTCACCACCACATTACCACCAACGCGGTTACTGTTAAGGTGCATATAACCACGGACACGTGGAGAGGACACGTAGTGCCTCAAAAACATCCCCCTCCTCCTCCAACAGGGAAAACATTGTTGGCAAATGCCTTTGCATTGGTTCGTCTGGTGGCAGTCCAAGAATTTCACCTTTACCGACACAACAAGAGAGCCCCCACACCATCCCCCCGCCACGGCCCACTTAATCCTGGCCACATTCCGAAAACCAACAAAATACAACCGTGCTACTAGGTCCGCAGTCACCACCACATTACCACCAACGCGGTTACTGTTAAGGTGCATATAACCACGGACACGTGGAGAGGACACGTAGTGCCTCAAAAACATCCCCCTCCTCCTCCAACAGGGAAAACATTGTTGGCAAATGCCTTTGCATTGGTTCGTCTGGTGGCAGTCCAAGAATTTCACCTTTACCGACACAACAAGAGAGCCCCCACACCATCCCCCCGCCACGGCCCACTTAATCCTGGCCACATTCCGAAAACCAACAAAATACAACCGTGCTACTAGGTCCGCAGTCACCACCACATTACCACCAACGCGGTTACTGTTAAGGTGCATATAACCACGGACACGTGGAGAGGACACGTAGTGCCTCAAAAACATCCCCCTCCTCCTCCAACAGGGAAAACATTGTTGGCAAATGCCTTTGCATTGGTTCGTCTGGTGGCAGTCCAAGAATTTCACCTTTACCGACACAACAAGAGAGCCCCCACACCATCCCCCCGCCACGGCCCACTTAATCCTGGCCACATTCCGAAAACCAACAAAATACAACCGTGCTACTAGGTCCGCAGTCACCACCACATTACCACCAACGCGGTTACTGTTAAGGTGCATATAACCACGGACACGTGGAGAGGACACGTAGTGCCTCAAAAACATCCCCCTCCTCCTCCAACAGGGAAAACATTGTTGGCAAATGCCTTTGCATTGGTTCGTCTGGTGGCAGTCCAAGAATTTCACCTTTACCGACACAACAAGAGAGCCCCCACACCATCCCCCCGCCACGGCCCACTTAATCCTGGCCACATTCCGAAAACCAACAAAATACAACCGTGCTACTAGGTCCGCAGTCACCACCACATTACCACCAACGCGGTTACTGTTAAGGTGCATATTACCAGTCTGACTGGGGCATGCAGACACCTTGACAGAATGAATAGTGTGTGGCACATAGCTTCCCCATTGCTATGCCCACGTGTGCAGCTCCTGATGGCGGTAGCACAGGATTCTATTTCTCATTGCTTCTGTACAGCATTGTGGGCTATCGCCCCGCCCCTATTAAAGAGGGTCGCTGCCTAGCCGTGCCAACCCTCTGCAGTGTGTGCCTGCGGTTCCTCCTCATGGCAGACGCACTTCTAAATAGACATGAGTGTGGCGTGGCATGAGGGCAGCTGAAGGCTGCGCAGGGACACTTTGGTGTGCGCTGTGGGGGGGAGGGGGGGCGGTTGGGCAGCATGTAACCCAGGAGAAGTGGCAGTGGAGTGTCATCCAGGCAGTGATTGTGCTTTGTTGTAGCTAGTGTGGTGCTTAGCAAAGGTATGCCATGCTAATGAGGGCTTTTCAGAAGTAAAAGTTGTTGGGAGGGGGGGGGGCCCACTCTTGCCGGTATTGTGGCTTAATAGTGGGACCTGTGAACTTGAGATGCAGCCCAACATGTAGCCCCTCGCCTGCCCTATCCGTTTCTGTGTCGTTCCCATCACTTTGTTGAATTGCCCAGATTTTCACACATGAAAACCTTAGCGAGCATCGGCGAAATACAAAAATGCTCTGGTCGCCCATTGACTTCAATGGGGTTCGTTGTTCGAAACTAACCCTCGAGCATCCCGGGAAGTTCGTTCCGAATAACGAACACCCGAACATTTTGGTGTTCGCTCATCTCTAGTTAGCAACAGTTCTCTGGACTCATCCCTTTCCTTCTCCATCTGCTCTAGGCCTTCATGATTTCTCCAACTAGTTCTTCGAAGCGAGATTTGCATTGAAAATAAAGGGAAACAATTGCCGATCTTACTTAAGGTTCGCTACTTTACTGAAGAGATGGGAGTTGTTTTTGCCTGAAAAACACCATGCATCGGCATGAAAACGCACATTGTCGAGCACAATATCAGTCCAAGTGTTAGGTGCACTGTTCAGACACAATCTTCTGTGTTTGGCAAACATGGGTGTCCGTGCATTCTATCTGTCCCCTGAGCTTATATTCACTCTCTACCAGCACTCCTAGCGTTAATAGCTTCAGGCCTCTTGTTCAGCTGATGCACCTTTTCCAATCACCGCCCTATATAGCTGCCCTGGGCCATTCAGACCTTGCTGCAGTGTTGATGAGAGTTTGTTCCCTTCACGGCCAGCCGCTACTTCGGTAGTTACCTTGCAACCTTGCGTTCTGCTTTTGCTCTGTGTACTTTGTTCGTGCACTCTGCAGTCTGTTGTTCCAGGTGTCCGCTTCCCTGTTTATCCTTGTCAGCTTGTTCCTCCTCTCTCTTTACTCCCCGGTGTTGTTCTATCTTTGTTTTACAGGTGTTCTGGCCCACCAGGGTAAGTCAGCGCTTAGAGGAAGACCGTGGGGTCGTCCTTATCGGAACAAGTGCTCCGCTTGTAGGCAGGGGTTTCTCTCTCCTGGTTATCAGTTCAGGGCAAGATACCTCCCCTAGTTTCCATCTATATATGACTGTCAGCCGTACTGGATCGGATCTTCACCTACCCAGTAGGTTTACACAGTGGTTTCAACATCCACAGTCCTTACACCAAATTTCTTGGCCCGATTTTGCGCTCGCCCGTGTATAGGTAGCCTATGTATAAGGCGCTTTCTGAGATTTTGTTCTTTAGATATTTGACTTCGTATGTTCATCATGTCGATAAAACAAGTTTAACTCCTTCCTACTGCAGCCTTTTATTGAAGAAAAACAAACACAATTGCATCATTTTTGGGGGAAGTGGTGGAGTTGGTTTTTACTGCATTCATGCTTCAGTAAGATTGACACTGTTATCTTTATTCTGTAAGTCAGTCTGATTACAGCGATACCAAGTTTATGTAGTATTTTATGTACTACTACTTAAAAGAAAACACATTTCTAAAAATTTCTGTCACTTTTTTTGAACCCCATAACTTTTATTTTACATTGATGCTGCTGTGTGAGGGCTCGTTTACACTGAACGATAATCATTCCGATTCCTGCTGGATGCAGGAATCTGAACGATTTATTGGCCCGTGTAAAAGGGTCCCACCATTCCATGAGGAAATTACTATATGTCTTAAAGGCGTTTTCCACCCACTTTAATTTATTCTGAAAAGTGTTGCAAGAAATGTATTGTGCATCAGTGGGGTTAGTATTTATTAGGGTGCGTTCACAAGAGCGTATATCGGCTCGGTTTTCACGCCGAGCCGATATACGTCCTCCTCATCTGCAGGGGCGGGGAGCCTGGAAGAGTCAGAAGCAGGAACTGAGCTCCCGCCCCCTCTGCCTCCTCTCTGCCCCTCTGCACTATTTTCAATGAGGAGGCAGGATGGGGGTGGGGCTAAGGTCCGCAAATTAGCCCCACCCCGCCTCTCTTCATTTCAAATAGTGCAGAGGGGTGGAGAGAAGGCAGAGGGGGGGCGGCAGCTCAGTTCCTGCTCCTGGCTCTTCCATCCTCCTCCCCCCCCCCCCCCTGCACATGAGGACAACGTAGATCGGCTCGGCGTGAAAACCGAGCCGATATACGCTCTTGTGAATGCACCCTCACACAAAGCAATCGGCATTCCTGACTGTGACTCATTAAAACTATAATCCTGTTAACAGACTAAAAAAAACACATAACAAGTTTCAAAAGATTGGACATACTATCAGATGAATACTTCATCTGATCATGAGTCACCAGGCATCTCTCGCTTTGTTCAAGCAGTAAAATATAATGTGGAGTTGTTGCTGTATAATAAGAGGTTGTCCAGTTGTAAACTATTGATGACCTACTCTTAGGATAGACAATTAATAGTGGACTGGCCAGAGTCCACTGCCTAGGACCCCTTCCGTTGAGCTGTAAGGTGGGCCTTTGTATTCATGCTCTTACCTGATTTCTCCAGGAATCAGACCGCTCCATTCTCACTGCAGTGGCCAGGTTTGGTATTACAGGCTTTCTGTGGAGCCTGTTACACCACAACAAGCAGAGCGGAGTGCTTCTGCCCATTCATTTTAGCAATCTTCGGGGGTCTCACCCCCATCAATAAAAACTTCCTACATATCAGAAGGTACACTGTACGTCAGAGTTTTTTTTATAGTTTAGTTGAGGCCCTTTTACATGGAACGATTATTGTTCAAAAAAATTGTCCAAACAAGTACAAATGAACAATAGATTAGTTCAGTCCAAAGGCAGCCAATGATCGCACAACGAACGATAAATCATTCGCTTTTTGTTCATCGCTCATTATCTGCAGGCATAAAAATCATCGTTGGCTCGTTCACTAATCGTTCAGTTTAAATTCCGATAGTCCAATCGTTCTCACTTATACAGCAAATGTGAACAACTGAACGATTTCTCGTTTGAACGAGCCAACAATGTATCTGCCTGTATAAACAGGCTGCAGGGGTGAACTCTGACATCGTTCGCTCATTCAAACGAGAAATTAATGATTTGCCAACAAGTTAGGTTGTTAATAATTGATCAGTAGGGGTCCACCACTCAGGACCCCCACCGATCAGCTGTTCTCCAGAGGGTTGTCAGTGTGTACAGAGCAGGAAGCGGAAAACTCAGTAAACCTTGCAGAAGCCCGAGCTGCAATATGCCAAGTTAAAGGATTATAAGCATCTGAGGTCATTACTGTATGGCAGGGGTGTCAAACTCATTTTCTCCGAGGGCCACATCAGCCTTATGGTTGCCTTCATTGCCACCATTTTACACACACACACACACCTCTCAACCTGCAGCTGCTCCTCCTCAGCGTCGCTCTTCTTGCTGCAGAGATCATGTTCTCTACAGTCATCTTCCCTCCTCCGCGGCCGTTGTCAGTCTGCTAGCGGCAATCCTTTATTACTGTCTGCACTAGACAGAACAAGCCGAGAGCAGACTGCCTACTGACAGCAGCACGGAGGATTGAGGGAGCTTACTGCACAGCCGGCGGGCCACAGAAAATGAGGCAGCGGGCCGGATTCGGCACGCGGGCCTTGTGTTTGACACCTGTGCTGTATGGTATAGGTGTAGTGACCCAAAGTTAGGCACTACACAGGTTATGTGATCACTTTTATTCAATCATGTATATATGTCTTTAAAAAGGTTTAATTTTTGTTTGTAACTTTCATCATCTGCCTGACAACCACCACTGGATCTCATTGGCTGTCAGGATCCTCATTTTCTATTGGCTGGGGTGCCACCCAGCAACAGGTCAACGATTGGCTGGCAGAACAGTGAGGAGAGAGGGCACTCATGATTAGTGGAGCAACGGGTTGGTTAGTAAAGTCCTATCAGAGCAGTTGAAAGTTGGCAGTTGGAGAGAGACTGGCAAAGAAGAAGGTCAAGAGCAGAGCAGGAGTGAGATAAGGAGGATTACAGTGAGAAGGAGAAGGTGTAGTAACTATGAGGACAGATTGTAAGGAAAAGATATGGAAAGACAGTATACAGAAGAAGCATATAGAAAGAAGCATTGTATTAGGAGGAGAGAGAGAGAGAGAGAGAGAGAGACAGACACAGACACACATACAGATACAGCCCGGCGTCACGAACAACAAACTAACTGTTTACCACCCTACCCGACTGGCAGATAGTCCTAAAATGCCACACTAAGACTATATATTCTATATTCCATTGGCTGCCGCCGTTTGTGAAGGGAGCAGTGAAGCCACTGCTGCGGCCGCTATCATTGCCACCAACGCCTCACAACCTGGTGCACACTACTTAGGGGTTTTTACTGTGTCCCCCTATACAGGGTGTAGAGAAAAAGACTGATCCAGCACAATATCTCAGTACTGGTATCAAATGACAATAGCATACTTGAATATGGAGGTGTGGATCTGCTACAAGATGGTATGGCACTCCGGGCTCCTGGGGGCTCCAGAACATGATTTCAATTTTGTATTGTGGCTCTTGATAGGGAGTAAAATCCAATTGCAAAGTTGACAATCACAGAAAATGGCCATATACTTACTGACTAAGGAGGGCCGATAACTGCATCCGCTCAGCATACAGGTAGCAGACAACCAAATGAGGGAGCTAATTACACCTGTGAGAGACACCGATGAAACAGCTACTCACACTGCCTCTTGATATAGAGGGGAGTGGCTGCTTGGTGTATACTCCCACACAGAGTGGATACAAAGTGCCAGACCATTCTGATACATGTAGTGCACCATGCAGACCAGCAACCTATTAATGACACCATAATAGTTCGGCAGGTTGCCCTGCACCTCAAAAATGAATGACATTGGTACTGCCACCCTGGGCTCCCCCTGGAGTATAGGGACTCACTACAAGCAAGGAACCTTGACGCGGTTAGTGGGCTTATGTATCTTGGCCAAAATCCAGCTAATGCCTTGCATTTATTATCTATTTTTCACATGCAGTGCGGCTTTATAGTCAGTAAGTATATGGCTATTTTCTGTGATTGTGTTTATGTTTTTATATCTCCCCTTCTGTGACGTATCAATTGCAAAGTTGAAGAGTTGGACTGCTGCTATGACTGAAGTAAGGGAAGGGTACTTGAAGTGGCCTCCTCCTGCTGCGATGGGGGCAGATCAGAAAGTCATCCACTGGATCAGTCTTTTTGATTACACCCTATATAGGGAAAACAAATGTATGCCGACACATATCAGCCCAACACATGCCAAAAAGACACTCATATAGTAGGTGTATGGGGCCTATGGATGTTTGGTGCGCGCGCCTGAAGTGTTTATGTTAATACCTCTGGCTTTGCCGCACATACAATGACTCACTGAATACAACACTTAAAGTTTCCTCTGCTCATATCATGGAGCTCAGAGATAGTGAACTGATGAACACAGATAGTGTCATCCTGATGACTGTGGTTTCATATCTCCTAACAGAACAAGAACAAAGATGCCGTTCCGTCCTCCATGTTTTCCTCCATGTTGTGGTCTCATCGTGGTTGAGTCCAAACAGCCGGGTGAGAAACTTTTTCCTATTTTTACTTGCAAGCAAATTGTATAATATGTGACCCCAGAATCCATAAGCTCGCTGAGACCTACTATCTCTACCTTCCTCAGACATTACTTGTGGTCACTCAGGACTCACTATTTGCACTGTATTCTGTATATTTAGGTGACTTATGGAGAGATCAGCTTTATTTATCCATTCATGTGCCATTTAAACAGACTCCCACCCAGAATTCTTTGTTCACAAGAATGTTGCAGAGCCTAACAATGCTGAAAGAAACTCTAAGAAGCCTGGGAGGAGGAGATGGAGAGAACCCGTACATGTCTTTGCAGTGTATATGGCCTTAGCTAACATGTATCATTCTTTCATTATACAAATGCGAAATAGACAGCAGCACTTAGACGTACCTCGCAATGCTGAGGGAGGCCTCCAGTGAATGATGCAGGCTCAACAGCATGGGTCTGGATTAGAGATGAGCGAACGTGCTCGGCCACGCCCCTTTTTCGCCCGAATACCGGGATTTCCGAGTACTTCACTACTCGGGTGAAAAGTACTCGGGTGCGCCGGGGGGCGGGGAGAGGCGTGGCGGCGTGGGGAGTAGCAGCGGGGAACAGGGGGGAGCCCTCTCTCTCTCCCTCTCCCCCCCCCCCCCACTCCCCGCTGCAACCCCCCGCGCCGCCACGGCGACCCCCGAATTTTTTCGCCCGAGTACGGAAGTACTCGAAAATATCGGTATTAGGGTGAAAAAGGGGCGTGGCCGAGCACGTTCGCTCATCTCTTGTCTGGATCCATGACCCATATAGACGTGTAAATTTTCTGAAGGAGAAGCCGCATTCAGGTTACCAATGGTGCAATACTTACAAGCTTTAAAAAGGCTTCACCTTCATTCAAATGCACATGAGTTTAGACAACGTTTTGGCTATCTCTCTTAGCCTTTTTCCAGTCACTGATTCCCAAAGACCCCAAACCATTATAAATACACACTATAATTAAAGTTTCAACCAATCAACAAACATAAATAAAACAAGGGCCACCCACTTGGTATGAGCCCCACAGCCCACCATACCTTAGATGCAGGTGTTGACCACATGTAATTGTACTGATAATAATGGACTTTCATGTTTTTACAAGACTAAAATACTGGTGTGTATTAGATATGGATCAAATCACTGTCTCAAATATACTTCTTCTTTGTGTCATATTAACACACCATAAACTTCTTATGTAGATCTTTCACACAGTTGTATCTTAAAGAAATAATAAATAACCAGTTGTCATGCTGAATATCTTTTAATTGTACAACACACATATTGCACCTAGGTCACCTATAAGGTACACCAGATTTAGGCAAGTTGGCACGTGGTCAATAATATGCATCATAATGCCAATGCACTACTTGCCAAATAATTCACAGTTAAGGCTACATCCAATGACAGTCCTCAAGTCGCTGTCCCCCACACAGAAATATCAGCCCATCATCATGTATCTGAGGATCTATAGGACAAAGTATAAAAACGCAAAATTAAAATTCATCAACATTAAACGCAACAAAATCGTGTGTATGAATCCATAAATAGACAATTCCCACATAGCAAAATCAAACTGCAAAAGGTAACGGGTTATATTCAATGTTTAACACTTTTGGCTGTAAAGTATTTAATTAAAAGATCCATCTAGCCTCCAGTAATCGTAACCTTTTTTCCTCTATCACCCCCCCCCCCCCTAATTCTGGGGGGCACCGAATCTATCACCCTATAGTTGAATTGACTAACTGAATGTCCAGAGGCCACAAAGGGCTTAGGAACTGGCAAGTCAACCTTGCATGTTCTGATGTTACTTTTGTGGTTAGCTATGCGTTTCCGCACTTCTGTCATTGTCTCTCCGACATACAACGAGCCGCAAGGGCATATGATGATATGTCGATGAACATGTGAAATGACCCTTGATATGGTATGTATCACCCGTGCGGGGGTGCGTTAACACATCCACTCGAAGAAGGTTACCACAAGAGACGCAACCCAAACACAGGAAGCAACCATCCCTAACAGGTGCCAACGTTCACTAAGCAGTACCGCAGCTGTTGTCCTTAAAATTATGAACCAATTTGTCCTTTAAGTAGCGTGTTGTAGCTGCCCTCTCTGTTGACCTCCTCCAGCACGACCTCCTCCTCCAAATCTTTATACAGAGTGACCCATCACTCCTCCTATACTTCCTGTCTTGTTCCTGCACTTTTTCCTCTCCTCCCCCTCAGCATACTGGCTCACTCTGGAGTTTCCCGCTCTGAACTCTCACCATCCCTCTCTACCAATCAGTGATGGTATGACATACAGCCAATAAGCAGCCAGCTGTTGCCAAGCTTTAGTTTAGCTTGTAGAAAGAAAGGGGGAAACAGGGGTTTTCCAATGTACGGCACTTTCTATGTCTCCTAGATGCACATAGCAAAGTGTGACAGGACTATTGATTGCGTGGCTATTCTGGAGGACCCTCTGGGCCACTACATGAGTATGTGTATAATATATTCACTATGCATCTAAAGTTCGTCGTTGAATGGTCCTTATGGAATCCTGAGATTTAGACTTGTAAGCTAGTCTTCATATATAATGACGCGTCACAGAAGGGGAAACAAAGAATTAAAAACAATCACAGAAAATGGCCGTTACTTACTGGGTGAGGAGTGCATATGGATGCATCCTCTCACCATGCAGGTAGCTAACTACCAAACTACCTGTGTGGGAGTATACACCAAGCATCCGCCCCCCCCCCCCCCCCCACCACATTATCAAGAGGCAGTGTGAGTGGTTGTCTTATCGGTGTCCTGCACAGGTGTTATTGGCTCCTCCATTTGGTAGTCGGCTACCTGCATGGTGAGAGGAGGATGCATCTATATACACTCCTCACCCAGTAAGTAACGGCCATTTTCTGTGGTCATATATAATGACCAAGTATAAATGCTTTCATAGATCCCACACTACAGACAGTGAGCCAATATTAATATGAAAAGAATCCAATAGATCCTCTTCTGTTCTAGCTTTACCATCAAGCAGGTTCAACCAAAATGGATTCAATCTCCAAACTCTATGCAAACCAATTCCCCACCATTCATAATCAACGACGAATAAAGTGGGGGGTGATCAGACACCGTCCATGGTAGATATTCCACTCTATGAACATGAGGAAGCATAGATGGAGTACCTATTAGTAGATCTATTCTAGTAAGTGTATTATGTGAACTGGAATAACAAGAGTATTTTCGAACTTCTGGATTTTTCAACCCCCACAGATCACATGAACCCAATTCCATTAATAAATGTGTGAAAGTTGTTTTCGCTGATGTATACATTGAAGAGGCTGCATCATTCACACAAGCATGGCAGTTCCCTTCAATCAGCTGATTGGTGGGGGTCGCCAGTGGCAGACTCTCACCTCTAAGATATTGAAGGGTTGGATAGGCTGACAAGCTTTAGAGGTTACATAACCACTGTAAACCCTCTTTAGTACTATGACTCTTTTCAGTTATATATGTATCTGTACTTTACTAGCATGTATTCATGTTATGTACCCAACTTTATGCATATCTACTCTACGTAATTTTCTGGTTAAAGAGTCCAAGATTTCACTCTAGCTAACTAGCTACACTACTACAAGTACAATAGTTTACCTAGACAACTATTCTAGCTTTTAGAGCTCTTCCCTAGTAATTATCAGCATTACTAGCCTCTGGCCTGCTGCACACCACAAATATGGCATTTTCCTATCACTCGCTAACACACTATACAATCTATCCAACTAGAACTTGACCTTATCAAACATAGCAGCTTTCCCAAATTCAGCACGTTAACTTTACTGACCCCTCTTATAGGAATACATGGTGGCTGAGCCCAGGCCCCCTTAACTCATACACTAAGCAGGCTCCTCTACCACCTCACATGGTCACACCGCCAAACTCTCCTGTTTAATGCTTTTCTATCCCCCTCCCTAACAGCGTTCTGTCACAACACTCAGGGCCACAACATTCACAACCAGATCAGATTCTGCATAATGCTCGGTACGTCCTCCTCATCTAAACTCGTGACCAGGAAAGTGTGCTCCCTAGTGCCCAGCGATACTGGCAAACCTGCCGCATGTAGCAGCCCGCCAGACCTAAACAACATGAGGGCTAACAGATGCACAAACATGGAGAACAAAATAACATGGCATATAACATGTCAACAGCAACATTTACAGTAGAACATCCTCCCCTTGAAAGTATATTAGAAAGATGAAGAGCTCTATATTATACAATAATTAAACTTTATTCACACAAAACTAAACACCCCTTTATACAGATGAAAGATTATTGTGGTGTTACAGAAGCTAAAAGGCTAATTAAATCAAAGTGAGTATCAGTAAAAAAAAAAAAACACGCCTCAGTCTAACTCCCACTCCCAAAAAAGTGGTTCTCCCAGCAAAAGAGCCTAAGTAGTTATGCAATGTGTATGAGGGTGAAGAAAGTGAATTGCACAACATAACACAAAAAGCTAAACCATTTGTAAGTCAGAAGGAAACCATCCAATCTGAAGACCCCACACATTTCATCAGTGATACACATGGGGTCTTCACAGGGTCAGCCAGGGCTCTTGGACTACAGAGTCATAGTAAGCCCCATGTCTGCCCCACCCTTGGTTTAACAAATTCAGGGACACTTCTTAACACAAACATGTTTATGGGGAATGCAATACACAATAGAGATATCAACTTGCCATTTTTGTATATGTAACATGTACTCGATCCCATCAAGAACATCATTGACCAGATGTAAACATACGAGGTTGGTTCAGGTGGATGAAGCATATCTAATTTCTTCATTTTCTTTGGATCAATTAGTTCCTCTCAAGGGGATCTCCGTTGATGTCCAGGTGAAAGGCTTCGTGGCTGATGTGTCTGCGACGCTCAAGTACAAGAATGAGGAGGAGAAGGCGCTGGAGGCCATCTTTGTGTTCCCCATGGATGAAGACTCCGCTGTCTACACCTTTGAGGCCACAGTGGAGGGAAAGACCATCGTAGCCGATCTCCAGGAGAAGAAAGAGGTAAATTCTTGGTGTTTATGAACTTATGAAGATTGTAACAAGGGCAACTAAAGCTCATGTTTGAACAAGAGCCCTATGGTTCTGAGAATGCAGCGTCAGGTAAAGGTTGGTGGAAGCTTAAAGCAAATCATACAAATTCCTTTGCAAATGATGAATAAATTGTCAAGGACTCTTATATTATCAGGGATCTAGGCTGGAAATAAATTATGAATGGTGGTCAGCAGAGCCGTAACTTGAAGCTCCTGGGCCCCAATGCAAAACCTGTAACCGAGCCCACAACTATAATACTTTATTCATAATACTGGGCTCCCTATATGGAGAGGAGAGGCCTTATGGGCCCCCTAAGGCTCCTGGGCCCAGGGTGCAACCGCATCCCCTGCCAGTGGGGGTCAGTATTTTAGTTCTGATCATCATTTATGGCTGCTGCTACTGAGGATGTTCTATCCTCCTGCTTCTCCCCGATCTGTCCTACTTTCCGTGCGTCCTTCCTAGAATTTGGTGCTTGAGGAGGAGTGAGAAGAGCCCACTGGATTAAGGTAAGAACACATATAAGAGTAGTAGCAATTCACATAAAGACCTGATGGGACATTTAGCTTGGGAGTGGAAGATCCATAAACACTGTGGTCAGTAAGGACTACTTTAAATGCTGTGCTTGCTCTATGCTGTGGTTTTTTTTTTAATTGCAGAAAAAAACATCTGTGGCGTAAATAAGCCCTAGTGTTTATTCATTTTAGGCCAAATTCACATGAGTGTATGCGTTTTGCAGAATATTTGTTGCATTTTTGCATTCATTCTGGCATATTTTACTCTACTTTTAATGTGTGCAAGTTATTCACAATTGCAAAACAACACACACCTTTGCACTCAGTCATTAAAATGGCCAATTAGTTTAATGAGTTCAATATGTTTTCTTTCCCTGCACATTTGTCTGACAGTAAGACTGTCCTTTTTGCCCATAACAACCAATCACAGCGTAACTTTCATTTCTCAAGCTGCTGAGGTAAAATGAAAGCTGCACTGTGATTGGTTGCTGTGGGTAAGAACAGTGTAGTGGCCCAGTTCATGCTTTCCTGACCCCCTCCATAATGTCATGTCTTATGTTGGTGCGCTGTGCAAATCTGTCTAGTCATTCCATTCTCTGTATTGCACAGCTGCAGCGTGTGATGGGTTAAGTGTTTGCAAAAGCCTGGAGATTGCCTGTGAATGTATCAATTTATGTCCTATCACATGGTATGAGTGAAGCTATAAATGTGAGTGTTTGAGAGTGGGAAAAGGTCCATTCTTCAGGGTCCATTCTCTTCTGGGTTCCTGATCAAGAGTGCCGGTTGCATGGGGGTACCTTCAACCCTCATGCAGTGAAGAATGGAAGAGGATGAGAGGTTCCCTGGATTGACTGTGCTAGCATGAAAGAAGAGTGAGCCCTAAAGAGAGAGAGAGCGTTAGTGAAACGTGAGTGTTACTCTTCAAGGCCCAATGCACAGGTACGCTTTGTCAATTGCTCACACCCGAGTGTCCTGAAGTCTAGGACCGCCAGGTGGAGGTACTCTTTTACAATTGTTCACACCCAAGTGTCCTGAAGTTCCAGTGTGTAACGGAACGGTGGTATCACCCATGATAACTATAATCCCTGTTCTACTGTTTTTTGGACATCCCTCTCCTAGGGGTGTCCAGCAAAGAGGCTCAGCACTGCTCTGGCCAAGGCTACGTGCATCCCTCCGGGAGGGAGCGTGGTAAGTGCTGCCATGATAAGCCAGCATCTTACCCTCCCCGCTCCTCAATGTATGCCCTGTGTCCGAGGTCACCTTACGGGACGCTTCAAAAGTCTTACTATTAGACAGTTTTGCTGAATGAGGCCAAAAAAGTTTTATTTTGCTGTAGTCGTCAATAGGGGGATACAAGACAAAATGGTTGCCAATGAAGATTTTAATATCTAGTAGTCTATAAGTAGGCAACTTCATTTTCATACAAAGTTAAATGACGATCCACCCAGGGGGCGCACAATTCGTAAGTGGTACTCCAATATTAAGAAAAAAAAGTTGCATATTTAAGAACAAAATCATCCAGCCCTCCACCAGTAAGTGTGAAAACAGTGGAGCATGTCCATGCAAGTTCACAAAAAGTCCTCAGAAATCTACCATTGGAGCAAGCAAGAAAATTGTACATCACGCAGCCGACAGTGTGAAAGATTCTATGCAAATGTTCGCAATGATATCCCTACCGATTACAGTTGTTACAGGTCCTGAAACCAGATGACAAAGAGAGGTGACGTTTCTGCGAGAGTATGCAAACTAATGGAAAGTGATCGTTTAATGGGATCTTTAGTGTTTAGTGATGAAGCCACCTTTCACCTTTCAGGCCCAGTTAACAAACGTAATGTTAGAATCTGGGGGAGGGAAACCCACATGTCTATGTGGAGAATATGCGCCCTGCGATTCTCACGGTCTCTGTTAACAACAGAAGTCAGGTGACCCCTGCTTGCCAGTCAGAAGCCACAGCATAACCGCCCATTCTCCTGGCATCAGCGCTTACATCCTGGGCGCCATGATGCCAGGAGTTCCTAACATATAGGCTCTGTATGTCATCCTGCGGCACATTTGCCCACAGATGTTGTAAATGGGCCTCTAGATTCTGCACACTGGTAGGCTGCCAAAGCTGGCATCTCAGCTGGCCCCATAAGTGCTCGATCGATTGACAAATCTGCTGACTGGGTTGGCCAAGGAAGTGTGGCAATCTGGGAGAGGAATTCTTGTGGAACCTTTGCTTTCTATTATCCTGCTGAAAAATGCCTCTTGGAAGCCATGCCATGAGAGACAACACATGGGGCCACAAGATGTCCTGAACATATGAGCATATAACACTGAGCTGTTATTGTTTTTGGACTACAATGGCCCCCCAGATCATCGCACCAGCAGTGAGGGCAGTTTGTCACTCCACAGCAAAGGCAGGAGTGATGTTCTCACCACGAGGCTTCCATACTTAAACATGTCTATTTTCGGCTACCAAACAGAACCTGGATTCGTCACTAAAGACAATCTAGTTCCAGTCCATAGAAGTCCAAGTGTCTTGTACACGACACCACTGCAAAGGAAGGCAATAGTGTTGGAGTGTTAATGGCAGGACATGTAATGGGCACCATGACATCTAATTTCCTTCTGCTAAGAGCCTGGAAATGGTGCGGGCAGAGATGAGTTCTCTAATGAAGGTACCACCTGTGTCTGGATGATGAACAACAAAACTGTTGGATTTGCTCATGCATGTTGGCTGATCAAATGATCCTCTCACTGGTGATCTGTCTGGGCCAACCAGAGCCTGTTCGCTGCGTGTGCGTGCTTACCCTCACATAACTGCTCCTACCTCCTAAGAGTTTGTTCAGAACAGCCTAGATGGCAGTCAGTTTGTCAAAACAACCATCCTGCTTCTCTAATGCCAATGATGCACCCTTCATTGTCAGATGCAGCAGTAGACCCCACACCCTACTGTCCGGGGTCTGAACGAGAGGGGGAACGGAGGCAGATAGTGGCAGTGAAGGACCCCTCCACTGGCCCAGTGCTACAGCCAGGGAGGGAAAGAGAAGAGGTGCCGGAGTTGCAAGGAGAGGTGTTCTGCACCTTAATGATGTAGCTAGGATGGGAATAGCACCTCACCACTATGCAGATCTGACCCCACTGATAGGAGTAATGAAGTGCTAAGCCTGCCCCTCCTCTCCTACCCTAGAAATGAGCAGGAAAGGTTTTAGCGCCCTGATGGCACAATATATAAAGGAAGAGAAAAGGAGGGCAGAAGCAGATACAGTAGAAGCAAAGAAGCAGATCAGTGGACAAAAAATAGCATATTGCAGAATTATGGTGGATATGGTCCAGGCAGCAGCAGTAGACCAGAAGGCCCTAACATCTTTGGGGGCCAGCCATATCCTTAGGGTAAAGTGCCTCACAGCTTCTGTGAGGAGAGGGAGTCCCCCCCCCCCCCCCCCCCCCACCTCCCCGCAGTGCTGGACACTGCAATGATGGTGCAGAAGAGATGCCAGCAAGCAGCAAAAGGTGTATTGTCTGAGCATGGGTGGACTATGATCCCCAGGTCTGCGTAAGATTAAATCCCTGGCCACGTGGGAGATGAAGGACTCCGGGACTGCAGTTATGTGACACTATCATAAAGCGTTAACTATGGCACTATGGATTAATACAAGGCCTTGTGGTGTAATCGAAGAGTTAATTGCTGGGTAGTAATGATGTTATACAATTATTACACAGCGTGATATCATGTTATGTAATGTTTCTGACATGTCTATGAAGAAGTATGCATAATAGTGCAGTGAGGCGCATGACAAACAGTATAGTGGTAGTGTGAATTCAAGTAAAGTAATGTGTGATGCCCGCCTAGATATGAAAGCGACGTCTACGACGTGTGTAATATGTCCTGTATGTAGGGATGCTGCTCCTATAGGGCATGTGAGGTCGGGATCTATGACCATAATGATGATATATGTAACAATTATGCCGCAGACATGAGAAGTTGCAAAAGTTACTGACAGTCCTGTGAAGTCATGTGTGTTAGTGCAAATACGCTCTCAGATATACTGTGGTTGTCATATTAGACATGGGTAATATGAGCTCGGAGACACCAGTGAAAGACACGCATTATAGTGTTTGAGCCACAGGTCATCTGGTTTAATTTTGGCGGGAAGAAGTTTATATTGTAACTCAAACAAAAGAAGGTATGATATTTAGATATATTACAACATATTATGTGCAGGTAGGTCATTCTCATGGGGAGTGTTCATGAGGTAATCAGGAAAGGTTAGGAGATTAGGAGACATGCTTAGTAGAGATTTTGCCACATGGCCAAATTAGCAACAGACTGTTGAATCTGCTCTTCTCTGCTGGTTTCTGCTGGCTAAGATGAGAAGCTGGAGCCAGGACATGCTAAACCATGAGCCAAAAAGCCAGTCAAACCACCCTTGATCCTTATCTTGCCTGAGGTTTCTAAATTATCTGTCAAATTAGAGCAACACCTCAGAAGGGGTATAAAGCTTTTGCCATATCACATGGTATTCCAATTATTACCCGACCATTGTATATTGCCAGACTCAAAACCCCCATATTGATACTCCTAATGCTCTAACTTCTGTGTTACTCTGTAGTGTAGGAGGGCCACTACAGTCTTCATTTAACACAGTATCCCTTTTCTGTCTGAAATTATAGTCTGGTTTCTGATACATAAAAACACTCAGGCGAGACAAGGTGCAAGGGTCCCGTCATATTATTTGCTACACGTTAACATTTTGTCCGATTGCACAATATCATTGGTAGACTTACTGCTACCTTGTTGTATCTGCTGACATTTTCTGATCTCTGAAACATTACATGTGAATCAGTAACAAACCTCTGCCGAGGCCACCTGCCTGGCTTGTGATATAGTCATATTTGTCCATCGTGTGTGTTCCACCTGGAGGCACCCAGAACAGTATTCTTACATACTAATGTAGCTCTGAGCATCTCCCTCTTCCACATCGGTGTCATTGTTATATTGCTTTCAATACAGAGATAGAAGTGGATACAGCTAATAGATAGGTTCGCAATATATCCTAACCACTCTTAAGATTCGCCATACACATATTGGTGATATGACCAAATATTCCACCTGATATGATATTACCTTCCACCCATCACAACCACCTCTTACATGATGTATGTCTTCCATTTGCTTTAGAAGAAAGAAAAAAACTACAGCCCAATGACCACAAGAGTCCTACATATTATGAAGGATATGGGTTGCATTTGTCTCCTCCCTTAGTAAATATTTTTACAATGACTGGTGTGAACACAAATTGGCTTGCCTTTTAAGTTTCACAAGGTAGTGGTGGTAAGCAGCACTTGAAAGGGTCCTTCATATCTTGGTTCCAAGCTCTTTCTCACATGTCTTTTTAGGACAACCCAATCGCCTGAAAGCAAACCATGCAACCCCGCTTACGAGTCTGGATCTGGAATCGAGGAAAATACACACTTATGAGTATATGACAGTTATTTCCTGCTATAAGGCACTTGTGGGAGGTGAGGCCCTTATGGTAGGCTTCGAATAAGTATAGGCTTATTACAGGAACCCTTCCAAACTAAACTTTATAAGGAGTCAACTAAGTCTTACAAATGGGCATGATTCTAACCAAGTAAAGGTCTAATAAATTATCTACCTCTATTAATTACTATGACTTCTGGTACACCATATGTACAAATTACTTTGTTCAACAATTGCTTTAGTCGTATTCCTAGCATTTTTATTTTATTTTACAAGCCACGCCTCTAGCTAATGTGAAAAGAGGTCTATGCAAACCAACACAAAACTCCAAAACACCTACCTTTAGTAGCTGTTTGTAGTCATTCTGCAGTCACTGAAACAGATAGTCAGCGCGAAATTACCTTCACCAATTGGCCTGGGTTGTGATGGGCACATACCATCCCTGTACAAACTGGGTCGCAGCAGTGTTGAACCCTGGGAAAAGCCAAGCAGAAGACCGTATTATGCAAATTATCACCCTGGATAGATGAGTTAGCTCATGGTTCAGGTGTGACATCATGGAGTAGAGTGTGCAGGGAAGGCACAGGAGTTTAAACTTCATCCATATTCCATCAGTGTTCTGTTTGGCTCCTTTCATTTGCCACTCCTCCTTTTTCTTTCTTTTGAGGCCTGTTCCTGCAATTTGAGCAAAAGACACACTTGCACACCTGCTTTGGGTGCAATAAAATTAACAGGTTAAGGAACTAGTAACCCTATTACCGTTTCCGGTATATTCAATTGTTGCTTATATCGCCATAAGCGTGTTTGCCCCTATGAAGTTGACTGGGCAGGTCTCTGGCATCAAAAATCTACTCTTTTTTTAAAATGTAAAACACCTTAAGTAAAATCGTTGTTAATTTGACTAATGTACTTTTCAGGCTTGTCAAGTACACAATTATCTCATTTTAGCATAATAATTCAACAGTATTCAAAATAAGTAGAACTCAATATTTTAAAATACACCATAAACTTGACTTGTGTATGCATCAAGAAAATTATATATATACATATTTTGGTAGCTTGTGATTAGTATCTCAAGCAACAGGTCTCAGAAATTAAATAAAATGTCTGTCATTTAGCTGCCTAAGGGTGCATTCACATGAACGTATATCGGCTCGGTTTTCACGCCGAGCCGATATACGTCGTCCTCGTGTGCAGGGGGGGGAGGATGGAAGAGCCAGGAGCAGGAACTGAGCTCCTGCCCCCTCTCTGCCTCCTCTCCGCCCCTCTGCACTATTTGCAATGAGAGGAGGCGGGATGGGGGCGGAGCAAAGTGGGCTGAATTAGCCCCGCCCCTGTCCTGCCTCTCCCCATTGCAAATAGTGCAAAGGGGTGGAGAGGAGGCAGAGAGGGGGCGGGAGCTCAGTTCCTGCTCCTGGCTCTTCCATCCTCCCCCCCCCCCCCCCCCCTGCAGAGAGAGCCAACGTATATCGGCTTGGCGTGAAAACCGAGCCGATATACGTTCGTGTGAATGCACCCTGAGACATAACTTCTTATCGCGTTTTGCTGCAAACTGACATATCTATTTGGGTGCAATCTTTTTTTTTTTTTTGCCACTGAGTGTGTACATGTGTGTGCGTGTATATGTGTATGTGTGTGTGTAATAAATATATATATATGTCTTACTATATTTAAAAATATAAACATTTCTAAAAACTTCTTTGCCACCACATTTTGATCCCCCATAGCTTCTTTTATGCTTTCTGTCGATTTGATTGTATGAGGGCTTGTTTTTTGTGGAGCAAGAGGTAGCTTTTATTGGTACCAATGGGGTACATATGACATTTTTGGATTTTTGTTTATTCAATTTTTTCTTTTAGTGGTAGTGTGACAAAAAACCCCTGCAATTCTGGCACTGTATACTTTTTTTTCTTACAGTATTCACCATGCTTGAAAAATAATGCAATATTTGATATTTCAAACTTTTATGCACATGATAATGATACCAATTTATGTAAATTTTTTGCTGCTTTGATTTTCTTACGTTTCTAACAGACTAATTTTTCTTTATTGAACTTATATTTACTAGTTCCCAAAGGAGACGTGAACTTGTAATCGTCTGATCGCTTGTACAACATACTGCAATGATTCAGCTTTGTAGCAAATTATTTTTTACCAGAAGCCTATTAAGTTGCTGGTAATACAATATACACATCATAGGATAAAATTTACAGCAGTTCTCAGAGCCTTAACAAAGCCCCAGGCTCCTGATCCCGCTTCATACAACGCATTGCGACCCATAATGGATATATCCATCAAAACTCGTTAAGAGATTAAAACAGAATACAATTAAGTCTTGTAATGTAAAACACCACTGGTCACTGCTAGTTCTAGCTAGGCTACCAGAGAAAGATACTGAAGATTACAAAATACTAGTTGATGGCATTGCTGCTTTACTGGCCAAAAGAAGCTTTTAGCAAGAAATTATATTTGCATTACTTGGTGAAGAAAGTGAAACAAGGAGTATTTCCAACTTTTAAACACCACTATACAGTTCATATATATGTTTACTCTGCTGTACATAAATAGTTGAGTCACTTTGAAAATACGTTGGGTTACTTATCTTGGACTGATTTGAAGTTAAGGTCTGTATTTTACCTCACAGTGAAAGTTACAATTCTGCTGTTTGCTATTGAAAATAAAACACCCCAAATGGCTCAACTGAGCTTCAATAATGGGGAGTATTTCCTACATTAGGTAGCTGGTATAAAGAAACCACTTCCCATAGTGCAAATCTCCAAACAATATCTGTGTAGACACTGAAGCAGCAGGGATTACTGGGAGATTACCACTGTTTAATCAGCAATCATTATCTAATCTACCCAGATAACAGATCCTGATGTTTTATCTCATAGCCCTTCTTTCTCTTTCTCTAGGCTCACAAAACCTACGATGAGGCCATCAAACAAGGCCAACAGGCTTTTCTGCTGGAAGAAGATGAGAGCTCAGCTGATGTTTTCAGCTGCAACGTTGGAAACCTACCGCCTGGTCAGGAGGCTGCAGTGACCTTAAAATATGTGCGGGAGCTTCCAGTCGAGGCAGATGGAGCTGTTCGTTTTGTACTTCCTGCTATCCTCAACCCTAGGTACACCCCAAAAGGTAACTCTACCAAATATCAACTAGGGGTCTGAAAAAGCTTCATGGTTTTTAAAGCCATTTTGTTATCAAAGGCATACATGCCAATACCACTAATGATATACTGTGAACCATATGAGTTTGTCCTAAAAAAGACGTGCCATGGATGATGAAAAATGAGGATTATGAATAATAACAAGAATAATGAAAAATGAGGGCTGAGTGGTGATGATGATCGATAACAATGATAGAGAAGAAGGACGACTGATTTCAGCAAAGATGGATGAGTAGGATGATGGTATAAACATGAGCATAGATGATGATTATAAATGATGATGATAGATTAAAAGGGTGATAGAAAATGACAATTAGGAGGAGCAGATGATGATGCATGACGGGGGTAATTAATTTTAGTAATGGTGGATACATTAGACATAATACAGTAGATGATGGTCTAAGAATGTCCACAGATGGTGAGGCTGGATGGTAATATGTGATGGTCCTAGGTGAAAAGTATGATAGAAAGCAGGATGAAGGGTGGATAATAGTGATGGAGTAGGTGATGAGGATGGATGATATGTGATCTACTGGATGAAGAGGATAATAAAACATGACAATTCTGAACATGAAAGATGAGGCTAGAAGGTAACCATAGTTGATTGCATATACATGTAATAGTGAATGATGGGTGATGATGGTGGATGATGATACATAACAATAATCACATTCTATTCTGATCCATCAGACCGATTTACTTTTCCTGCTTTTCTCCTTTTTCCTCATTCCCATGCAGAACATGATGTGAGTGTGACTGCCACCCGTCCACAGGTGCCTATTGGAGAGATCCCATACACCCTGAGTGTGAGCGCTCATTTCCAGTCTGCATACGGCATTGCCAAGATAGTGTCCAACTGTGATATCAGCCCTGTGGAGTACACTAATGAGGACAAGACTGCAGCCAAGGTGAGTGGATAGCTCAGAGCTGTGCATACTGGATACATTCTTCGTGAATTTGCGGTAGAATTCAAAAAGTACAGCTGTATAAATCCATATACAGTGAGCTCATCCTACTGATGGCGGCAGAAGACAGAATTCTGTCAAGTAATGATATGACTGTGAAGGGAAACAGAATTATAGACCTGTTTATCCTAGACAGCATCAAAAGAATAGGAAAACCTTATTAATGAGATTCCAAATTAAAAAATCTTAACATCTTTCGACTTACTAAACTGATATACGATATACATTTGTAAATTTTTTTAGTGCTTTGGAGTCTTACAAGTAAGCAAGTACTAACTATTAAGCTGCAGGGTGTCTAGGCAGATACTGAACTCATTCTTTATGTAATCAGGATAGTGATTGCTCTGGGATAAACTGACCCAGCATGGACCATGGCTGCAGTTATATGGACACTATGGCAGGCTCTTAGTTGAGCTTCAGTGGGTTCAAAGGTGAGCAATAAAAGTAATAAATAGAATGGGTGGACTATAATATCCAGAGAGGTTATCAAAATTACAGCTATGTAGATTAGAAAAAAGACGGCCAAGGGGCGACCTAATAACTATGTATAAATATACTGTATCTGGGATCAATACAGAGATCTCTCCCGTCACCATTTATACCTAAAAATGTAGCTGTAAGGCTTCATTTAGAATGCATGTTACAACCCATCTCTGGCGTCCATCCCAGGGTTTCGTCTGAAATGTTAAAATGGCATTCAGACAAAACCACGGGCTTACATAACTAAAGAGGAGACAAGTTCTGCAAGTTCTGGTCTGTGTTTTAGCAGGTTTCTGTTAGTTTCTAGCATTTGGTAGCTACTGTAGTTGGCTTTATCATAGAAACTCTATATCAGGTAATATTATTTAAAAAAACTGCATATCTCTATTAGTGAATGTGATTTATTTTATGGTGAGTCTTCAAATATTTCCAGGTATCACTGGCTGAGGGACACAAGTTTGAGCGTGACGTTGAGCTCCTTGCTTATTACTCAGAGATGAACAAACCAAGTGTGACTGTGGAGGCCGGGCAGGTATCTTCTGATGCTGCCAAGGAGCCAGAACCATCAGGTAACTTATATGCATTGTATCATGACCCTAACCTACTCTAAGTGTTACACTATCAGTAAGGTTGAGGTTTTGTTCCAGGCGTCTGTTGAGATCCCCGAAATCAGTATTCGGATGGAACCCTGGGACAGAACAAAAGACTTTCATTTGTTGCACAGAGACCAATAAGATCCTCTTTTTCAAGGTTTTCATTGTATTTGAAGGATAGAATAGCATAGCTGATTACATTATTCAATCCTCCAAATATAACGCAAACATTGTGAAATGGAGACCTTATTGGTCTTCGTTTGACAAATGAAAGTCTACAGTTTCTTCCTGTTTTCAGGGATCCAAAAGAAACCCTGGGACACAACTTCTGGACATGTTAAGGTTAATATTTGTGCAGATATGATACCTTCTGCAGGCTAACAAAAATGTAAAGAATGATGATAATATCATCAGCTGGTTTTGATAACTTTCCAGCAAGGTAAACAAATTTTCCTCCTCTCTGTCCAAGTGCTGAAACTAGCGGATTGTCATGTACCATGTCTCGAATTCCTAACACAATTACATTAACCAATCAAGTCTCCATTCAGAGCATCCAATGCATGATGTAGGAGTACTAAGTTGCTGAAACAAGTCTTTAGTTCTATTTCCAGGACGAAGGGTGTACTGTACAGACAGATCTTGTACGGCTAGATTGGGATGTGTTATTAGTGCTAGACCCAGTCATCAATTGGGGAATTGTATTTATATTGGATTCCTTTATGGACAAAAGCTATGTTCTTTGTTGAGCCACAAGTCCAAGTCATACCTTTAACATCAACCATTGCTCCCTCACTATTTGGCTATGGCACTAGCTTAGTACTAAAAAAAGGCGAAACTCTCTTTTGGTGGAAAGAGCCTTTGCCTAATATAGTTTATGCCACAAGGTCCATCCAAATAACTCTACAAACCTATGCCTATGTCTTCTTATGCTGCTGTGCAGCAATCACCATGTAACTCCTCACCAATAATGGCATTTTAAGGCTGCACCACCTCAGCACCATGTTAGTTGAGCATAGGAATTGCACTGGAGAACCACAGAGGCATTGTAAATGATCAGTAATCAAGCACAGGATGTAAGCACAACAGAACTATTATCTTACTTTCTTGAGGACCTGCAGAGAATGGCCATGTGGCCAGAGGTCCTGCTGCAGTATAGGTCCTCACAAATATACAATGCATGAAACTAGACTGTTTATCCAAATAGTGAATGCCAATCGCAACCTTTATAATGAAGAACATCCTTGGGAAGAACGCTCTCAAATGAACACTTGGACCATTGGCTGAAGAGTTAGAGATGTTTCAGTAAAGGCACTCTGAAGCTGGTAATTGTGACTGACATTTGTCCTACATACAACCTACCACTGATGTCCTCAACTTTACAGACTGAGCTTTCCTTCATAGAATAAATGACATGTTCAAGGAGATGAGCTTTGAAATGTTTGCCCTTTTTCATGTGGTTTCTTAAAGAGATTGTCTTTTTTTCCAAAACTAATTTTCTGGTCAAGAGATGAGGATCCTGAAGAGTGGCTACAAAGAGGATGTCTCACTCTGGAGGACCTGTCATAACCTGTATTACATGAACAAACCAATGATGTGAATGTGTACTGTACAATGCTTAATTCCTGTATGGTGGCGTTGTAGGAAAGTTCAACTCTAACTGTGAGGTTTCCACATAGAGTTCAGTTGATTGTTGAAAGTCACAGGAGCAGGAAACTTTGTGATTAGCTTGTTGTAAAAGGACCCATCTAACAAGTAAAGATTGCTCGAAGCAGGCAAGCTTAATTTTCATGGTTCTACTGACAGGACATGCCTGAAAGATGTGACATTCCTCCTATATTTCCGCATATAAATATGGCCATACATGAAGACTCTGTCTTTTTTCTTTCTATTGTACGTAAATTGTTTCCCTATTCTGTAGGATCTTTGATGACCGAGTCTGTTGCCATGTTGAACTTCTATCCCAGTTTCCCCGCTGGACAGGAACAAACAAACTGTGGGGAGTTTATCTTTGTGGTGGACCGGTCTGGGAGTATGGAGTGTCCAATGAACTCAGAGCCAAATGCGCCACAACGTATTCAAAGTGCGAAGGTCAGTGAGCTGATTCCAGGGGACCAATGGGAGAGAACATCTACTTAGTAGCCATTGTAAATGGTTTAGAATATAACCCGCATACCTTATTTACTAGAGGGGACATACAGTGTTCTATTCCTTTAATCTATCAAGTCACACAGTTTTCTTTCTGTTTCTTATGCAGGAGACCCTGGTCCTTCTTTTGAAGAGTTTGCCTCTCGGTTGCTACTTTAATATCTTTGGATTTGGTTCAGATTTTGAGTCTTTCTTCATGTGAGTTTAATATAAATGTTTTTGGTATCACATCTGTACATGTATACATTTTTGTAAACTTTTTGGAGCAAGGTAAAGGTTAGATTGTACTTTTTATCACTTCTATACAATGACACTCATCATGGTAGCCTTTCATCATGAAAACTCCTCCCAATTGATCCTCCAGCCATGGATTCTTGAGCCATAAGACAATATAGTGCTTATTATTTAACTCTGTTATTTCATTATTAAGCATTTTATTACTTTTTGTGTT
Source organism: Eleutherodactylus coqui (assembly GCF_035609145.1). Taxonomy (NCBI): domain Eukaryota; kingdom Metazoa; phylum Chordata; class Amphibia; order Anura; family Eleutherodactylidae; genus Eleutherodactylus; species Eleutherodactylus coqui. The sequence goes on along the minus strand of NC_089841.1, from coordinate 68,825,774 downwards.
CTTCAGGGAGAGTAAGGAGTATACACAACAATCTATGGAAGAAGCTGTTACAAAGGTCAATGAGATGAAAGCCAACTTTGGAGGAACAGAAATCCTGAGACCGTTAAAGAAAATCTATGGTACTGCTGGGATGCCAGACCACCCACGACAGGTTAGTCACTCAAAGAATCAGAACCTGCTTTGGGTTTTATCTGTGAGTGCTGGAACCACTGTAATTCACTCTGTCTGCTCAATATCCAGGTATCTGTCCATGTTACATTTAATATGTGGTGCTGTACAGGGACTCAACAGACAAAGATGGTCCACTAGTATTTTCATAGGGTCTATGAACCTTCCCATTCATGTACTTTATCATTGTACACCAGTGATGGATGTTTTTGTCTAGATGGGAGATTGTCTTCTCAAAGAGGTGTTCTTTGAAAAGGTTTTACCATGTAACACGTGCATAAGAATGAAATATGCACACTCACTCAGCTCGCACTCTCATTTTTGTTATGATTTTTATAGCACTTGACTGTAGTAGTTCTACTCCTACTCTGTTTGGAAATGTAGAATGATTTTGCCGTTCTGTGATAAATTTGGTACTTTTTTTTTATTTACGATCTTTTTAAGGTTTTTCTCTTCACGGATGGAGAGGTTGGAAACACAAAAGAAGTGGTCAATGAAGTCCAGAAAAATTCTAATACCCACCGGTAATATCAACAATCCTCTTATGTCATTGTTTCAATCTCCATGCATTTCCTTCCAACTTTCTTTGCAACATTGAAGGGATTTTCCAAGTTATAACATCTCATTACAACACCTTCCCCATTGAGTAACCTAACAAATAGTGATATGCTCACCTCTCCCCGCTCCCGCTGTGTCTAGCGCTGTTACATGATCCCCCGCTCCAGTCTGTGTTTTCAGCTGCAGTCTTGCCCCTTTCACTGGACGTCACAGGGGCTTCAACCAATAACAGAGCTTAGTGATCGATAGCGAGGAAGAAGAGGTGAGTTTATTACTATTTATGTTACTCCATTGGGAAGGAGTTGTACCGAGATGTTATAACTTGGACAACCTTTTTTTCTCAAGTCATTGGACCCAAAGCCCTAATCCCATCTCAAAGAAGCCTTGTAAAATAACTTAGTAAGATGTTCCATATTTCTCAACCAGCATTATAGTTCCACAAAGATTTTGCTTTGACTGACCCACCATCAAGTATCTTTGTACAAGCAGAAACCCTACATTTTTTAACATAACAACAGCTCATGTGGATGCTGTCTTCCAACAAAGACCTGACCAGGTATTCATCTTGCTGCTTGCTTTCCTGCTGTAATCACCATAAAGTTCCTGTTGTTCAACCCACTACCTGGTGGTGGATAGGTTTATTAAATGGTTGACTCTAGAGATGTACATTATGGAACTATAATGGCCCATGCATCTTTCTCTAGTGAAACAATACATGATGAATCAATGGATAATGTAGTGTATCATCCATGAAGGCCCATTGATTTTATACAGATTCCATATTGTTTCATAGTTGAATAGCTCTTAATTAATATTTTTGGTCCTTCAATGGTGAAAAAAAGGAACTATTTCCAGAGGCTAGTTACCTGGCAACTAAAACCACAAGAAATTGGGCCAAATACAGGCCGATAAGCTAACATTGCTCTTGATTGATCATGGTTTTGAGGTCAGAGTGGAGAACATGCACTAAAATAGATGAAAAAGTGATTGATAAATTCATGAGCATCACCATCATACACTTTGCATTACATTTTACAATAACATACATAAAGTTCGTGGGTAAATTCATTTTTATACGGGTGAATTATATCATTTATTACATTGTGACCTTCATATTCTTGATTTCTGTGTAGATGCTTCACATTTGGCATTGGTGAAGGAGCCTCCACATCCCTCATCAAGGGCATGGCCAGAGCAGGAAGTGGAATATTTGAGTTCATCACTGGCAAAGACAGAATGCAGACCAAGGTGAGTGTCGGTCTTCTGTGTTGGACTCTTTCCTCCTTGACTTTCTGGTATTGTTGTCATTAGCATGTACACTCTGTTAGATCCCAATGAGGATTGTATCTGGTACAATAGGCATCAATTCAGTATTTGTTCACATATGCCCTTTTACTGATAAACTTCCCAATAATAATAAATATGATTGTACAGATTAACCCAACCAATAAAGCGGTAATGACATTTTGGATATGGAAGTCCAATTGTTTTAAGAAATAAATTACAAAACTTTTTTCCTCTACTAGGTTCTTCGGGCTCTGAAATGTTCCTTACAGCCCATTGTGAAGAATGTCTCACTGACTTGGTCCCTTCCTTCTGGCATGGAAGCCATTCTTCTGTCTAAAGTCCCTACTGCTATCTTCCAGGGTCAAAAGTCTATTATCTATGCCCAGCTGAAAGGAAAGGTAGGTAATGTCGAGTCCAAACCCCAAAAAACACTCCACTCATAAAACTTCACAGTTACTTATCCTAACTGGGGTCAAATATAAAACTATTGTTCAAATAAAACTATCACCATATTAAGTGTTGACCCTTATTTTAGACGAAATGAGAGTACAGGAGTGTATCCATACCCAAAGACCCCCAAGCCTCATCTTCACCCTTTATATTGGTTGGGCCTATACATAGTATTCACAGCCTCTAGTCACCATTGGCAAGTCATTAAAGCTTACCTTTCCATTTCCTAGGTGGAGACTGAAGCGGAGGGTGAAGTTTGCCTGCAGTACAATTTTAAGGATGAACTTTTGAAAAACCCCATTTGTTTCACTCTTAAAGTTGAGAAGATTGAAAGGTAATTCATTTATATGGTACAATTCACAGGGATGCAGAAGAAATCTACAGAGTAATGGGACAAAACAGCGTGAAAATTAACAACCTGAATTACAAATTTAACATCCCCGCTGTGTGTTCGGCTAGGGGTGTTAAGGGTGTCAATTATACTGTATTACAGCTCTCACCTCTTCACCAGTTTGATCACACAATGCCTCCATCCGACCCTTCTGCAGGCTTGTGAACATGGTACGGGTTAGACTCCTTCACTTGTGGTCGACTTGGGAAAACTCCTAAAGCCTATCTAAACTTTTTAGTATAATGATTGTGATCAATAAAAACAAACCGTAACTCTATGGTTTCACCTCTTCTTGGCAAATGTACTAACAGATGAAAACAGTTTGGCGAGTTATGTAACATTCACCCTGTGCATAAGATAAACTGTAGGCTCATATAAAAGCGGCTGATAACCTGGACAATATGCAGTGGAGCTTATCCGCTTCACTCAATCAGTTATAAAGGGTTCTGGAGGATCCCTGGCTTCGTTAAGGCTAGTCCATATCTTTATACAATATCTTTTGTGGTTAAATTTAAAGGGGTTTTCTCATTACTAAGAATTGATTCTCAAGCACTCTGTCCTTCCTGGTTGCTGCTGGCCAGGACCTGTGACTGCTGCTATGGCCAATTACTGGCTATAGCAATGACCCATCGCCAGTGATTTCCTGCAGCAGCTACATGTCCTGGTTATCAGCAGCCAGGAAGGACTGAGTGGTTGTGAAGCAATTTTAAGTAATGGGAAAACCCCTTTAATCCAGACCTGGTTAAGGCACCAAGGAATAACTAACTTCCATCCTGCTACTCTAGGAAGGTGTTGTAAATTGTTGTAGAGCCTACAGAAGAAGGACTGAAGTCAGATAATTTAGAGTCTACCACAAGGTTTGCTTTATATTGTAATATCTTTTCTTCACAGATATAAGAACCTGTATATAGTGTAACTGTATATAGTTTAGGAAGAGTGTACCCAATAACTGACCGCTGAGATCTCAGTTTCTTAGCAGTCTCCTCCGACACACAGGACGCATTCAGACCCTTTAACAAGTCTCGTAACAATGGCTGGGAATTGTGGTTCAAAGCCAGAATCATCTCCAGAAGGAGAAGATAACCATGCACAGACAACTGTTTCAATGTGTTTGCCCTTTATCAGTGTGCAGCAGGTTTCTGACTTGGATAGTGAGAGGCCTGTAGATGTGGGTCAGGAAGGATATTGGCTCTGGCTCACAATTCCCAGTCACTGTTACAAGGCTTGTTAAAAGGTCTGACATTGACTTGCAGGAAGGTTGCCTTTCAATAGGTGGTGCTGTAGAGGTATTGTTCTATCCTCTCATTTGCATATTTCCCAGAGGAGCATGGTCTTATAAGTCTTCTTACACTTTCCAGTTGCTCTCCCTAAGGAAACACAAGACCCTTCCTAAGCCATGTCACAGGCCTCTCACTAGTCACGCCAGAAACCTGCTGCCCACTGATGAGGGGCAATCCGTATGAAACAGCTGTCTGTGCATGGTCATCTTCTCCATCAGTAGAAAATTCTGGCTCTGGCTCACAATTCACAGTTATTGTTATAAGGCCTGTTAAAAAAGTCTGACATTGACTAGAAGGAATCCTGCCTTTCAATAGTTGTCGCTGTAAAAGGTATTGTTTCATCTTCCCACGGACAACAAATCAAAGCACAGATCTACCCATCTTCTAACTTCCTTTCTTCTCCTAGACCCACCATCCACAGACTGGCAGCCAAGTGTCTAATCTCTCAGCTGGAAAGTGGAAATGATTCAAAGTCTGAGGAGGTGAAGAAGAAAATCCTGGAAACCAGTCTGCAGTCTACAGTCATCTCCTCGCTCACTGCCTTTGTAGCTGTTAATAAGGACACCAAGACTCCAGTGGATGGTCCTCCAATCCAAAGAGACATCCCCGCTCCAGGTACTGAACTCTTTACTGTCTGATTTACACCAGGATCTGTAGTAATGATGCCATGTAAATATATCAAGTATAATGCACCTATAAAATAATCAACCATACCAGTGCTCATATAAAAGAACTGACCATATCAGTGAAGTCAATGGAAGCCATCCCATCTGCGGCCAGTCTACAGTTCCCAGATTCCGCGGGAAAGCAGGATTTTGAAGAAAAAAAAGTATGTGGACATGAGGCCTAATTCAATTCTGGCACCTGATAAAACAGCCATATCAGTTTTTGTATAATACAATTAGTCATGTCAGTGCATACGGTATATAATAGAAATGGCTACAACAAAATTGACATTCAAAATCTGCACCACAGGTTAGTTTTGCTACACATTTTGTTAAAATTTTTTTGGATGAGATTTGTTTAACCCCTAACTGTCCAGAAGCAGTTCCTCCAATTGAAGTGCAAAGGGCTCAAAGAGGGAGGATGCTCTCGCCACTAATTCTCTAACTTCCTGGTGTTGTACAAACATGAAATTTGGCATGACCATTCTTTAGGTCCTAAATAGAAAAAGTAAAGCAAATTGATTATTCAATGCTAAGTGCAAAAGCATTGGCACCCCTATGTAATGTACCTAATTGAATTCTCTAATTTCCCGGTGTCATATAAACATGAAATTTGACACGACCATTCTTTAGGTCCATTCATTGAATGACAGCTGAGTGGCCAGCTATGAATGGCCAGGTGCTGCCTGTGATTAGCTGAGTGCTGTGACCAATCACAGGCAGCACTCAGCTGTCATTGAATAAATGGCTGAGAGCTGCCTGTGATTGGCTGAGCGCTCAGCCAATCAATCAGATACAGCTCTTTCAGCAGGCAGGGATTTTAAATCCCCACCTGCTGAAAGATTTTCATAGCAGTGCAGGGAGAAGACAGTCTAGACACGCCTGAGTCCTGGCAGCTGAGGAGAGGAGAGTATAAGTTTTTTTCAGTTTTTAACACATTCTAGGGATGAATTTCAGAGAAGGGCTTATATTTGGAGCCCTTCTCCCAAAATCCCTGCAGGGCTTGTCAGCAGCCCACTGCTTTCAATGGAACTGCAGAAGTGCCAGTCCCATTGAAAGCAGTGGGAGAACATCGCGATCCTCTGCCACAGCTGTCACAGCTATGGCAGGCAATTCTTTACTCCCCGCGGGGAGTCCCTTTAGCACTGATCACTGTGACAAGGGAACTCCCCGCTGGGGAATATTGACACGCACCACAGACCTATGGTGCACGCATGTCCTATGTTTTGCAGGTATATGCGTTTGAAGGCCTGTAAAACACGGACATGTGAACACACTATAGGGAACCAATGTTTCTAATAGAAGCATGTTTTTGTGCGCACAACTGTACCCACATAAACATGCTCATGTGAAGCCACCCTTATTAGGGGTAAAAAGCTATAATAGTTTTTAAATTGATATTTATTTTTAATATTTGTATATTATGCTTAAATAAAGTACAGGAATGGGTTCCTTATTTAGTTTCGGATGTTTTGATAATCTGCCTAGTCTCGGATATGGCGATGGTTTTGGTTGGCGCCGGGTCATTTTCGGGTTCCCTGTCGTCCTTCTCAGAGTTTGTGGACTCTCCCAATGTGTATTGTCTAGGATTTAAGTTCACATCTGGCATCTACGAGTCCACTATTATGTTCCTTGATCTTTTGATTAACAGAGGTTTGAATGGAAACCTTGAAACTATGGTTTTTTGTAAACCAACTGCTGCAGTCTTCTTAGCTTCCATTCCACAACCATAAAAAGAGGGATTCTTAAAGGTTAGTTCTGCAGACTTAAAAGGAACTGCTCTGATGATGAGAGTTTCAAAAGAGAATTGATGAAGATGAAGAACAGATTCATATGTCGTGGCTATCCAGAGAGAGTGGTTATGGAAGCCTATAATTATGCTCTAGGCCAGAATCGTGATGGAATCCTTGTGCCACACGTACGATCGAACTCTGGCCACAGGATTAGAATGATCGGTACATATGACCCTGGAGCTGGCGAGGTTAAGAAGATATTTAGAAGTTCTTACATCAGGACCATCTATCACCTTCAGACGAGGGAAGAACCTCGGGGATAGATTGCTTCACAGCCATTTCAAGCCAATTAGTAATTCGCGGGGCGACCTCTCTTCATACAGCGCGGGCATCAGCTGTTCACTACAGCTGACCCCCGCTGGCAATAGCTGCAATGGCCCCCCCCCCCCCCGCGCAGTGAGATCGGGGGAGCCGTGCAGGCACCATGGCAGCCAGGGATGCCTTAGGAGACTGCCTATCAAGCCATCCCCATGGGGTGGCTTGATAGGCTGCCTGTCAAATTGGAGTATTACGTCATACTGCAGGAGCGATTAAAGCATCTCATGATGTAGTCCCCCAGGAGGGCTTAAAAATAAAGTTTAAAAAAAAGATCAATAAAGTTTTTTTAATTGTAAAAAAAAAAGTAATAAAAGTTTGAAATCACCCCCCTTTTGCCATATCTATAATTAAAAAATCTAAATCATAAAATAAAAATACATATTTGGTATCGCCGTGTCCGTAAAAGTCCGATCTATCAAGTAGCACATTATTTACCCCGCACCGTGAACGTCGTCTTAAAAAAAAAAAAAAAAAAAAAAAGAATGCCAGAAATGCACTTTTTCAGTCACCCTGTCTCCCAGAAAAAAAGCGATCAAAAAGTCGTATGTATTCCAAATTGGTAATAACAGAAACTACTGGATATCCCACAAAAAATGAGTCCCCAAGGAACTACGTCGACGGAAAAATAAAAAAGTTATTGCGCGCAGAAGATGACCGCAGAAAATTGAAAAAAATTAAATGTCTTTGAAAAAAAAAAAGAGATTTGTACAGTAAAGAAAAAAAAACTGCACAAGTTTGGTATCATAGCAATCGTACTGACCCATAGAATAAACTTATCATGTGCCATAGAAACAAGACGCACATACATTATATGGTACATTAAATAGCACCATTGAAAAATACAACTTGTCCTGCAAAAAACAAGCCTTCATAAGTCAATGGATAAATAAAGGAGTTACGATTTTTTTAAAGGGGGGAGGAAAAAACGAAAATGGGGAAAAAAAGGGGCCGCGACATTAAGGGGTAGGCCCATTTAGACGGGACGATTACACTGTGAAACACATTTTTAAATGATTTTCATAACAGAAAGTAATTGATATGTTTCTGTAAAATTAAAACCTGCTGATTACATTGGTAAAACTGAATATTAGCAGCACGTCTCACTTTCGAGTTACAAACCACTTCCTTTATTTCAGATGATAACAGTTTGTAGGAACCAGCAAAAAAGGGCCGATTGTATTTCCCATTAAAATGTCTCTTCTGCATAATACACAGTGAATAGAACCCATTGATGGGTTCATGCACATGAGAATATTTTTTTGCACGATGTACAATCGCGTGAAAAAATACGCAGCGTGACCTTGTTGGGGCATATTACACACTGCAATAAGCCATTGAAGTGAATGGGCGGGCACAAATACGCAGTAAGTGCGCAGGAAACCTGCTTATTTGCGCACCATTTCAATGAGCCTGTCTACGTTCTTCTTTACGTTCTGTCTACAAATATGCGTATGTATTGAATTTAATGAATGGCCGAGCGCTGCCTGTGATTGGCTGAGCGCTGTGACCAATCACCGGAAGCGCTCAGCTGTCATTCAATGAATGGCTGAGAGTTGCCTCTGATTGGCTGAGTGCTCAGCCAATCAGATGCAGCTCTTTCAGTAGAACTTCAATACAGTGTTGGAGACCAAGTGGCTAGACACACCTGAGCCCTGGCAGCGGCGGGTAGGTAAGTATATATATATTTTTTTATTTTTTACTATAGCCAGGAATGATTTTCAGGTAAGGGCTTATATTTAAAGCCCTTCCCCGAAAATCACTGTGGGGGATGGGGCACTGGCATCCTATCCGACAGCAGTGACAGCCCCATTGATAACAATAGGCACGCAGCTTCGTTCACGCGCGGATCTGTGCACACACACACACGTGCAAAACAACGCTCGTGTGAACAAGGCCTTACAGTGAATGGAGGTGGGCGGGGGGAGAGCGCTCCCCAGCTGCCCCGTCTCCCTGCTGGCCGCCCTCTTAGTGATGCAACAGCACCGGAGCAAGCAGAGGGCCTCCTCACACATGATCACAGCAAAGCGCTGCATTTTAAATTGCGGTGCTTTGCCGCATTTAACTTTCGGTTTCGGCCGCAGCGATGCTGTGGCTCACACCGACACTTACCACTCCTCATCATTGATGAGGTGTGCTAAATGCTCAAAAATAGGAGGGACACCGCTCGAAAATCGTGGCACTGAAAAGCACCACGATTGAGCGGCTGTGTGAGAGGCTCCATGCTGTAAAAAGCGGTGCATGTGAGGGAAGTCTAACTGGGAACCCCGTCAGGCATCGTTTGCTCGACACGTTGTATTATGTAAATGGGGCTTAAGGCTGAATGAGCTTCTCCATCTTGTTCCTGAGCCTTTATACAGAGTTTTCCTCACCTTCAAGCTGTTATATCAGGCTTGTGTGAGATCATCTACATCAGGGGTGTCAAACTCATTTTCACCGAGGGCCACATCAGGCTTATAGTGACCGTCAAAGGGCCGATTGTAAGACAGTACAGTAAGGGCCTGTTCACACAAGCGTATTGGCGTACATAATATGCAGTGAATAGAAGCCATTGATGTCAATGAGTCATTCACATGATGTATATTGTCACACAGCAGGACCTATTTTGTTACATACTACGGACCCCGATAGGCCATTGAAGTGAATGGGGCACACAAATACGTGGTGAATGTGCAGGAAACCGATGTATTCACTGCATATTTATGCACCATTGCAGTGGGCCCATCTGCGTTCTTTTTTGCGTGCCCAAGTATGCAGGCATAAGCGATTTTCGATCGCGCAAATACACAGCGTATTTGTGCAACCGAAATACGATTACGCCCGTGTGAACGTGCCCTAATAGTGACCCCTACTGTGAGCCCAGTAGTAACATTAACCCCCCCCCCCCCCTCAGCAGCCACCATTAACCTCCCCCAGCAGTAACCATTATCCCCCCCCTTCCCCACACAGCAGTCACCATGCAAAACCTGTACCAGGGCCCCCAACTATAATGCTTTATTCATAGTACTGGTCTACTTATATGGAGAAGAGAGGCATTATGGGCCCCCTAAGGCTCCTGGGCCCAAGTGCAACCGCATCCCCTACAGTTAAGCCAGTGGCCTGACATCTTAGTTGTATAGTGTATTTTGTGTATTGTTTGTCTCTTTTGGTATTGGCTCTTGGTTTTAAATTCTTTCTTATTAAAGGTTATTTTTTGGGGGTGTCTGCAGTGAATTTCTCCTGTGAGACTGCCGCTGAGTATTCTGACATTTTTTTACATTGTTTTCTTTGTATTTTCCCAGGTTTCATGTGTTTCGCTTCAATGCCAGCAATGCCAGTACCTATGGCCTGTTATGCTGGTAGGCCCCAGCTACGAATGTGCATGGGTAAGTTGGCACTTCTTCTACCATGGTGCCCGGACACGGATATTGAGTGATGACTGTTGTTCAGCCTGCTACATCTGTAATTCATTATCAAGAAGCTCCACCAAATATATGAAAATGATGAGAAAATAGCGGTGGGTTTCACTATTAATATAAGCAATATTCTCAGCATCGCAGGGCAGGGATGCACCCACCTTTTCAGCTGCCTGAACAGTGACATGGCATTGCACCACTATAAGGTAGTCCATGAGGGGATGTAGAACATCCACAGATGGCAAATAACATATGAACATAAAAGTTATTATTTTTTTAAGGAAATCTGTATAATACAAGTGCATAGGATATATAAAAATCCTGATCTAAGGCCTCGTTTACACGAGCGTGTGTTCGCGTGTACATAGGGGCGCACAAAAGCGCGTGCCCACGTACGGGCAAAAACACTGGTGAATGCAGCTCAGTGTTCAGTGACAAGGGGACTCCCCGCGGGGAATATTGATGTACAGCACAGACCTATGGGTGAACGCATGTCCTATGTTTTGCAGGTACGCGTGTTTCCACGCTTGTAAAACACGGACATGTGAGCACACTATAAGGAACCAATGGTTCTAAATAGATGCATGGTTTTGTGCGTGCGTATGTACGCACATAAACACGCTCATGTGAATGAGACCTTATGCTGCGTATAGTACAGTATATTACTTACATGTAGATGAATTACCCACCTACACTCACTCCATTAAACTTATCCATTATAGACCTATATGCACACTAGGCATTAAATGTGTGCAGTCTATTATAGAATGCACTGAAAGAATCACAGTACATAAATATGGTACCACAACTAAGCTCAGTATATAAATACGGTATATGAAGCAAGCACTATAAATAAATATTAAACTAGTATCTAAGTTCAGTAAATGCTGTATCAGACCCAGCATAGTAAATAAATATGGTACAAGAACAAAGCACAGTACATAGATACTGTATCAATACTAAGGACAGTTCATAAATTTAGCTCCAGTACTGAGTCTGGTAAGTAAAAATTACACCAGAACCATGCTTAGCATGTGTATACAACAACAGAAACACGATTAGTACATAGATGTAGTCCATAAATATGGTACCAGAACTAAGCTTAATACATACAATTACAAAACATAGCAAAATTAATAGATTTGGTACCAGAGCTAAGCTGATACAGGATCAGAAATAAGATGAATACATAAATACGATACTGAAACCATGCACAGTACATAATAATAATAATAATCTTTATTTGTATAGCACCAACATATTCCGCAGCGCTTACATAGACAGGGGGAATACAGAAAGACAAAAAAAAATACCAAAAATTACAGAACCACGGTTACATAGAAATCAGTTGATGGAAACAATAGGGGTGAGGGTCCTGCTCCAACGAGCTTACATACTACAAGTAATGGGGTGATACAGAAGGTAAAGGGCTGGAGATGTGCACAGTATGGCGAGGTGGAGAGTGAGCGATGTTATACACAGACAATAGTCAGACATTTAGCCGTGTGATGGCAGAAGCAGTATGACTGCAGGAGCGGTTTATGATGGCTAGCAGGGATTGCAGTCAGTAGGTCAGGGAGCATGTTATCAGGCGGAGTACAGAGGGGTTTGTTTAGGGAATGCGGTATGCCTCCCTGAAGAGGTGTGTTTTTAGAGCATGCCTGAAGTTCTGCAAGTCTGCACATGTATATGATAGTAGAATCACACCTCCACGCATCACTGCAGTGCATGTCTCACATATTTTACAGATTCACCACTTTCACCCTCAGGCAGTGGCCATAGAGAGATCAGGCACACTTACAGTACCCAATTTCAGGATCTGGGTCAAGGTTTGAGTCCAGCTGTCAAAGTCACTCTTTAACCCTTTCCCGCTGCAGGGCGTAAGTTTACGTCCTGGCAGCCTGGTACTTCCCGCAACAGGGCGTAAACTTACGTCCTGGAGATAGCGCGGGATCACATAAGATCCCGCGCTATCCCGCAGCGGGAGCCGGCTGTCAGTCACAGCCGGCGTCCTGCTGCAACAGCGGGGGGTCATCGGAGATACGACCCCCGCTGTTAACCCCTTCCCTGCCGCGATCTAAGTAGATCGCGGCAGGGAAAGAGTTCACAGAGGGAGCGCGGCTCCCTCTGTGTCTCCGGCCAGAACTCGCGATGTGATCGCGAGAGCCCGGCCTGTCACCATGGCAACAGGACGCCAGACACTGGCGTCCTGTATTGCCTATGCCTATAATCGCTGTACAAGCGATAAGGCATGGCAGAGCAGTAGCTCTGCCATGCCTTATACCAGCAATCATCAGGGCAGTGGTTAAAGTCCCTCAGAGGGACACAAACAGTGTAAAAAAAACAAAGATTAAAATAAGAATTTAAAAAAATATAAAAAAAAGAGTAAAAAAAAACATTTTTTAATGCTTTTTCTCAGATTAGCATAAAAAAAGGTAAAAATAAAATAAAATCCCACATATTTGGTATTGTCGTGTCCGTAACGACGCGTACAATAAGTTGCACATGGTGTTGACTGTGCACGGAAAAAAACGCTAAAAAAAACGCTAAAAAACTGAGGCAAAATGCTAATTTTTAGCATTTTGCCTCACTAAAAACGCAATAAAAGTGTTAAAAAAAGCCGTATGTACCCCAAAATGGTACCAATAAAATCTACAGCTCGTCTCGCAAAAAATGAGCCCTCATAGAGTGCCGTACATCAAAAAAGAAAAAAGTTACAGGACTTTGAATGCAACAATTTAGAAAAAAAAAAAAGATTACCCAGAAAAAGGGGTTTTATTGCAGAAAAGTGGGAAAACCTAAAAAAAATGTAAGAATTTTGGTATCGTTGTAACCGTACCGGTCCGCAGAAAAAATGGAATGTCTCATTTATGCTGCATGAGTACCGCTGTTAAAAAAAAAAAAAAATCTATGGCAGAATTGATGCGTTTTCTCTCCCTGCTATCATTAAAAAAAAGTTTTACAATATAGTCTATGTACCCAAAAGTGGCACCGATAAAAACTACAGTTCGCCACGCAAAAAACAAGCCCTCATACGGCCGCGTCGACGGAAAAATAAAAAAGTTATGACTTTTGATAAACGGAGAAGAAAATCCGCCAAAAATTGTTGCGTCCTTAAGCCCAAAATAGGCCATGTCATGAAGGGGTTAATCACAGTCTGTTTAGCCTGCACATGGGAAGTTCCTGTCCTCTTAAGAATTGCTCATTGAAGTGAATGGGCACAAATCAGCTGCAGTCACACAGCTGCCCATCAGGGATTCCTAATCTACTATTGATGGTCTATCCTGAGGATCATCATTTTATTAATATGGATGTAACAATGAGCATCAGTAGAAGAGCAGTCATAATCTGAGTTTGGCGTCATCGGACTTTGCTCCTCAACGTTCTGCAGAACTGCAGATTGTGATTTGATCTGTACAGCTTCGAGTGGAATCCCAAGGGCAAGGGGTGCGGTGGTTGTGACTGGGCTCTGAAGCCTAGATGGCCCACAGGCCCCCCACCACATCAACCTGCTTATTTCTGCATCCTCACCTAGCAGATAAGACTAGAAGAATGTGTCATATCTAGGTTACAGTGGAGCAATCATGACCCACTCCGCTGTCTGTACCAAGCAGCCAACTCCTGCCCTTTGTTGGCCGGGCAGTAAATGACCGAACTCATCCAGCCAATAAAAACCTGAGCAGTTTGGCTGCAGCATATTGGCAGTTCATGTCCTGCCACAGCTGAACTCCATGAGTCCTTGTTCCCGTTAGAGGTCACTTATTATGCAAGATGTCAGAAGGAATCCCTACTCAACAGCAAGTATAACATGAGCTATGGAAAAAGATTGATGGGAGAAGGACACGCCAGGATCACAAGCCAACAACCTCTGTGCCATTCCACGCCATTCCCCGGATCATTTCTGTATAGCTGAATCAAATACTGTCTAGCATGTGATTACTGTTGACGATCATTGGTCTTGGCTGTACCAACACTGAGGGTGCGGGCAGACGAGCGTAGGCGTATTTACGTTCGCACGAGCGCAACGTATAATCGCCCGAGCGAGCGTTTTTCACCGATCACGACCAGAGCTAGAAAGCGTATTTTCGTTTGTTCCTACTTTGCAAACGGTCTTTTCGGCGATCGAATATGCGTTGGCGCGTATTTCGGTCGCATATGTTCCGGTTTTTTTCGAATTGCCGTTTTTACGCGCCGTAAAATCGCCCATGTGAACGAATACATTCGAAACCATTGCCTCAAATGGTCACGTATATACGTTTGGTCGCAAAAACACGCCGTTTATGCGCTCGTCTGCCCGCACCCTGAGGCTGAGGATGGGTTGAAACGATTGTGTGACATGATTATGCTACCTGGAAGTGACAGAGGGGGAGGATTGGACTGCTGCTCTGAGCTCTCCGGATAACATCAGCTAACAGTGTATGTACTTACATTTTTGCCGGTGGTTCAGGAAATAAAGGTTCTATTCAGGGCATAAGTTTAGCAAGAGTGAAGGGGGTTACTGAGCGGGAGCAACAGGGGGCCCCATTCAAAGTTTCACTATAAAGCCCCATGAGTTCCGTGTACGCCCCTGAGCAAGTCCTCATCATTTCACTATTTTTCTGGGGAAATAAAACATATGTGACAATCGGAGAGCAAATATGCTTCCTGATTGATGGGGATGATAACATGAAACATAATTCCAGTAGAGATATACAGGAGAATCACAGATCTTCTCTGCTGTGCTGGTTTCTCTCTCTCTCCCTCTCCCTCTCCCTCTCCCTCTCTCTCTCCCTCTCCCTCTCTCTCTCCCTCTCCCTCTCTCTCCCTCTCTCCTCCTCTCTTTCTCATTCTCTCTCTCTCTCCTCCTCTCTTTCTCACTCTCTCTCTCTCCTCCTCCTCTCTCCTCCTCTCTTTCTCACTCTCTCTCTCTCTCCCTCTCCTAAAAAATGACAGCTGTGAATTTAGTATTCCCGACTCCACTTCAAACAGCTGTAACTCAAGTTCTGTAAGAGCTATGCACATGCTTTTGGCGTCAGTTTAAAACCAGGAATCTTTGATGAGCTACAGTCATTTCAAGTAGAATGAGGTCTGTTCATCTTAAACTGTAGTGTCCTTTTCCTGCAGAGCAAACAGAACTCATCCCAACTGCTTGGTGGTGGTGGTGTTAATGGTGTTAATGTGTTATGACTACATGTCTAGTTTACTGTACAATTAAGGGAAATCATTTCTATCTGGACTTTGGTAGGTTTCATTATTTCCAGAAATGTTATCCAAGATCAAATTGATCATAACATTGAAGACAGATGTAGCAGAGCTGAATTTGTCACCTAGCTATATGTTTTTTATACAGTCATTATTAATTGACTTTCATTCTCGTTTTTATTGCCTAAACTCTCCCTTCTCTTCAATGTTTTTTCTATTGAATTTACTCTGCACTTCCTCCTTGTACTTGTTCATAGTATGGACATTAATGTGTAGTATATTGACTGATGTTCTCCAACTTCTTATCATTTACTTTTCCATTCACAGCTTCAAGGCCCGCTCCAGGTACAGTATAATTCTCAATATTCTGCTCAGGTTATCCTCTTAAATCCCTTCTTCTTTGTGAATTCAGCATACTGTGAGATATGTATTAATACATGAGCGGTACAGCTCTGACTTCTGGGGTCCCCACAGATCATAAAATGAATACCCTGGAATATCATAGTTATAGCTATGGCCAGGTGTAGTATAGTCAGGCAAAAAAGGATCCTGGATGGGTAGTATAGCTTCTTTAAGCTTTTGGGATGGGTTACAATGTTATATCTCTATTTACTATACAATCTCTATGTGCAGTAATTGTGCACCCACTGTTGTATGTGCCACCATAGTTGTATCCAACAATAAAGATAAAGAGCAGCAACTGCTGGTGCAATCAATGTTCATGCTTGACATAAGCTGTATGGTACAGTCGAACTGTTGTGGCTGTTCAAGTAAGCTGAGGATGTGAGTATTCATCCTGACATTTGATTGCACCAGCAGTTGCTGCTCTTTATCTTTATTGTTGGATACAATGTGTTGGAGGATCTACTGGTCTGGATCCTAAGCGGGCAACTGCCATATGTACTTTTTGCTCTCCCATTATGCAAGTTGTGCTGCAGGTGTGAATATATTGTGACTGATTGCCACCATAGTTGTGTCATGACTAGAGATGAGCGAACGTACTCGTCCGAGCTTGATATTCGTGCGAATATTAGGGTGTTCGGGATGCTCGTTACTCTTAACGAGTAGCACGCGATGTTCGGGTTACTTTCACTTTCATCTCTGAGACGTTAGCGCGCTTTTTTGGCCAATAGAAAGACAGGGAAGGCATTACAACTTCCCCCTGCGACGTTCAAGCCCTATACCACCCCCCTGCTGTGAGTGGCTGGGGAGATCAGATGTCACCCGAGTATAAAAACCGGCCCCTCCCGCGGCTCGCCTCAGATGCCTTGTGAGATAGCTGAGGGACAGTGCTGCTGGTGCCGGAGCTGCTGTAGGGAGAGTGTTTGTAGTGAGTGTAGGCTTCAAGAACCCCAACGGTCCTTCTTAGGGCCACATCTACCTGTGTGCAGGCTGCTGTTAGCAGTGGATATATTTTTTTTTTCTCAAAATCGGCTGTGCAGAGCATTGCACCCTGCATTAGGGACAGAAGTGGTGGTTAGGCAGGGAGAGTGTTAGGAGTGAGTGTAGGCTTCAAGAACCCCAACGGTCCTTTCTAGGGCCACATTTAACCATGTGGAGTACTGTGCAGGCTGCTGTTAGCTGTGTTGCATTTTTTTTTTCCTCAAAATCGGCTGTGCAGAGCATTGCACCCTGCATTGATACTACAGGGACAGAATTGTGTAGGCAGGGCCAGAAGACATATATTATTGATTGAATATAGTCAGTGGGCCTTTTCTTTAAAAAAAAAAAAGGGAAAAAAGTATATTTGGCCTGCCTCTGTCAGTCCTCAGGGCTCTGGGTACGTGTGTGCTGCGCGGAGAACGTAAAAAAATCAGACGCAGCCAGCTACGTTTTACAGCAGGCTTGCGCCACTTTCTTTCCTGCCTGTGAAATTCCTTGCTCTGCTCTAGTTAATAACTCTGCAACACTAAAATTCTGTGACACATTTGCAGGGGCACAACACAGTTATTAAACTTATTATTCATTGAATAGACGCAGTGGGCCTTTCCTTTAAAAAAAAAGGGAAAAAAGTATATTTGGCCTGCAGGCTTGCGCCAATTTCTTTCCTGCCTGGGAAATCAAATCACTGGTAATACAGCATGCTGAGGGGTAGGGGTAGGCCTAGAGGACGTGGACGCGGCCGAGGACGCGGAGGGCCAAGTCAGGGTGTGGGCACAGGCCAAGCTCCTGATCCAGGTGTATCGCAGCCGACTGCTGCGCGATTAGGAGAGAGGCACGTTTCTGGCGTCCCGACATTCATCGCACAATTCATGAGTCCACGCGGGAGACCTTTATTAGAAAATGAGCAGTGTGAGCAGGTCCTGTCGTGGATGGCAGAAAGTGCTTCGAGCAACCTATCGTCCACCCACAGTTCTGCGCCGTCCACTGCTGCAAATCCGAATCCTCTGTCTGCTGCTCCTCCTTCCTCCCAGCCTCCTCACTCCACTCGAATGACACATGCTCAGCAGCGGGAAGACTCCCAGGAACTGTTCTCGGGCCCCTGCTCAGATTGGGCAGCAGTGGTTCCTCTCCCACCAGAGGAGTTTATCGTCACTGATGCACAACCATTGCAAAGTTCCCGGGGTCCGGGGGATGAGGCTGGGGATTTCAGCCAACTGTCTCAAGGTCTTGCTGTGGGTGAGGAGGACGATGACGATGAGACACAGTTGTCTTGCAGTCAGGTAGTAGTGAGGGCAGTAAGTACGAGGAAGGAGCGCACAGAGGTTTCGGAGGAAAAGCAGCAGGACGATAAGGTGACTAACCCCACCTGGTTTGCAACGCCTACTCAGGACAGGTCTTCAGAGGGGGAGGCAAGGGCAGCAGCAGGGCAGGTTGCAAGAGGCAGTGCGGTGGCCAGGGGTAGAGGCAGGGCCAGACCGAATAATCCACCAACTGTTTCCCAAAGCGCACCCTCGCGCCATGCCACCCTGCAGAGGCCAAGGTGCTCTAAGGTCTGGCAGTTTTTCACAGAGACGCCTGACGACCGACGAACAGTGGTGTGCAACCTTTGTCGCGCCAAGATCAGCCGGGGAGCCACCACCAACAGCCTCACCACCACCAGCATGCGCAGACATATGATGGCCAAGCACCCCACAAGGTGGGACGAAGGCCGTTCACCGCTTCCGGTTTGCACCGCTGCCTCTCCCCCTGTGCCACAACCTGCCACTGAGAAACAACCCCCCTCTCAGGACACAGGCACTACCGTCTCATGGCCTGCACCCACACCCTCACCTCCGCTGTCCTCGGCCCCATCCACCAGTGTCTGTCAGCGCACCGTCCAGTCGTCACTAGCGCAACTGTTGGAGCGCAAGTACGCCGCCACGCACCCGCACGCTCAAGCGTTAACCGTCCACATAGCCAAATTTATCAGCCTTGAGATGCTGCCGTATAGGGTTGTGGAAACGGATTCCTTCAAAAGTATGATGGAGGCGGCGGCCCCGCGCTACTCAGTTCCCAGTCGCCACTACTTTTCCCGATGTGCCGTCCCAGCCCTGCACGACCACGTCTCCCGCAACATTGTACGCGCCCTCACCAACGCGGTTACTGCCAAGGTCCACTTAACAACGGACACGTGGACAAGCACAGGCGGCCAGGGCCACTACATCTCCCTGACGGCACATTGGGTGAATTTAGTGGAGGCTGGGACAGAGTCAGAGCCTGGGACCGCTCACGTCCTACCCACCCCCAGAATTGCGGGCCCCAGCTCGGTGCTGGTATCTGCGGCGGTGTATGCTTCCTCCACTAAACCACACTCCTCCTCCTCCTCCTATGCAACCTCTGTCTCGCAATCAAGATGTGTCAGCAGCAGCACGTCGCCAGCAGTCGGTGTCGCGCGGCGTGGCAGCACAGCGGTGGGCAAGTGTCAGCAGGCCGTGCTGAAACTACTCAGCTTAGGAGAGAAGAGGCACACGGCCCACGAACTGCTGCAGGGTCTGGCAGAGCAGACCGACCGCTGGCTTGCGCCGCTGAGCCTCCATCCGGGCATGGTCGTGTGTGACAACGGCCGTAACCTGGTGGCGGCTCTGCAGCTCGGCAGCCTCACGCACGTGCCATGCCTGGCCCACGTCTTTAATTTGGTGGTTCAGCGCTTTCTGAAAAGCTACCCACGCTTGTCAGACCTGCTCGTAAAGGTGCGCCGGCTCTGCGCACATTTCCGCAAGTCCCACACGGACGCTGCCACCCTGCGCACCCTGCAACATCGCTTTAATCTGCCAGTGCACCGACTGCTGTGCGACGTGCCCACACGGTGGAACTCTACGCTCCACATGTTGGCCAGGCTCTATGAACAGCGTAGAGCTATAGTGGAATACCAACTCCAACATGGGCGGCGCAGTGGGAGTCAGCCTCCTCAATTATTTTCTGAAGAGTGGGCCTGGTTGGCAGACATCTGCCAGGTCCTTGGAAACTTTGAGCAGTCTACCCAGGTGGTGAGCGGCGATGCTGCAATCATTAGCATCACCATTCCTCTGCTATGCATCTTGAGAAGTTCCCTGCAAAGCATAAAGGCAGATGCTTTGCGCTCGGAAACGGAGGCGGGGGAAGACAGTATGTCGCTGGATAGTCAGAACACCCTCCTGTCTATATCTCAGCGCATTCAGGAGGAGGAGCATGAGGAGGATGAGGAGGAGGGGGAAGAGACAGCTTGGCCCACTGCTGACGGTGCCCCTGCTGCTTGCCTGTCATCCTTTCAGCGTGTATGGCCTGAGGAGGAGGAGGAGGAGGAGGAGGAGGATCCTGAAAGTGATCTTCCTAGTGAAGACAGCCATGTGTTGCGTACAGGTACCCTGGCACACATGGCTAACTTCATGTTAGGATGCCTTTCTCGTGACCCTCGCGTTACACGCATTCTGGCCACTACGGATTACTGGGTGTACACACTGCTCGACCCACGCTATAAGGAGAACCTTCCAACTCTCTTTACCGAAGAGGAAAGGGGTTCGAGAGTGTTGCTATACCACAGGACCCTGGCAGACAAGCTGATGGTAAAATTCCCATCCGACAGCGCTAGTGGCAGAAGGCGCAGTTCCGAGGGCCAGGTAGCAGGGGAGGTGCGGAGATCGAGCAGCATGTACAGCCCAGGCAGTGCAACAGTCTTTAAGGGCCTGGACAGCTTTATGGCTCCCCACCAAGACTGTGTCACCGCTCCCCAGTCAAGGCTGAGTCGGCGGGAGCACTGTAAAAGGATGGTGAGGGAGTACATAGCCGATCGCACGACCGTCCTCCGTGACGCCTCTGCCACCTACAACTACTGGGTGTCGAAGCTGGACACGTGGCCTGAACTAGCGCTGTATGCCCTGGAGGTGCTTGCTTGTCCTGCGGCTAGCGTCTTGTCGGAGAGGGTGTTTAGTGCGGCAGGGGGAATCATCACAGATAAGCATACCCGCCTGTCAACTGACAGTGCCGACAGGCTAACACTCATCAAGATGAACAAAGCCTGGATTTCCCCAGACTTCTCTTCTCCACCAGCGGACAGCAGCAATACCTAAGCAATACGTAGGCTGCATCGGCGGATGGAAGCATCGTTCTCTCTCACCATCCAAAACGGGGACATTTCTGCTTCATCAATCTGTGTATAATATTCCTCCTCCTCCTCCTGCTCCTCCTCCTGAAACCTCACGTAATCACGCTGAACGGGCAATTTTTCTTAGGGCCACAAGGCTCACTGATATAATTTTTCTAAAAATTTTTTATACGTTTCAATGCTCTTAAAAGCGTTGGAACTTTAACTTGAAACAATTTTTCGTTAAACTGGGCTGCCTCCAGGCCTAGTTACCACTTAAGCCACATTAACCAAAGCGATTAATGGGTTTCACCTGCCATCTTGGTTGGGCATGGCCAATTTTTACTGAGGTACATTAGTACTGTTGGTACACCAATTTTTTGGGGCCCTCACCTACAGTGTAATCATAGCAATTTCTATGTTCTTCGCCTGCACTCATGGTACAGAAAGGTGTGTGGGGTTGGCCTACACTTTAGCTACATAAATGTAACTTGGGCCTTGGCTATACTGCAGCTACTGAAATGGAACTAAGACTGCGCTCCCACTATACTGCTGCTTCGGAATTGTTCCTGGGGCCTGTGTAGGCTGCTACTATTACTTAAATGGAACTTAGACTATGCTCCTCCTATACTGCTGCTTCGGAATTGTTACTGGGGCCTGTCTTGAGTGCTACTATTACTGAAATGGAACGAAGACTGCGCTCCCACTATACTGCTGCTTCGGAATTGTTACTGGTGCCTGTCTTGAGTGCTACTATTACTGAAATGGAACGAAGACTGCGCTCCCACTATACTGCTGCTTTGGAATTGTTACTGGGGCCTGTCTTGAGTGCTACTATTACTGAAATGGAACTAATCCTGTGCTCCCCCTATAATGCTGCTAGTGATATGTTAGTGGGGCCTGTCCTAATGCTACGGCTGAAATGTTACGAATTATGGGCTCTGCCTATACCGCTGTTGATGGTATGTCTCTGGGGTTTGGAAACAGAGGCTTCCCAAAGACATGATGGCGGCGAGGCCATTTCCCACCAACGCGGTTACTGTTAAGGTGCATATAACCACGGACACGTAGAGAGGACACGTAGTGCCTCAAAAACATCCCCCGCCACGGCCAACTTAATCCTGGCCACATTCCGAAAACCAACAAAATAAAACCGCGCTACTAGGTCCGCAGTCACCACCATATTACCACCAACGCGGTTACTGTTAAGGTACATATTACCAGTCTGACTGGGGCATGCAGACACCTTGACAGAATGAATAGTGTGTGGCACATAGGTTCCCCATTGCTATGCCCACGTGTGCAGCTCCTGATGGCGGTGGCACAGGATTATATTTCTCATTGCTTCTGTACAGCATTGTGGGCTATCGCCCCGCCCCTTTTAAAGAGGGTCGCTGCCTAGCCGTGCCAACCCTCTGCAGTGTGTGCCTGCGGTTCCTCGTCATGGCTGACGCACTTATAAATAGACATGAGGGTGGTGTGGCATGAGGGCAGCTGATGGCTGCGCAGGGACACTTTGGTGTGCGCTGTGGGGGGGGGGGGGGGGTTGGTCAGCATGTAACCCAGGAGAAGTGGCAGTGGAGTGTCATGCAGGCAGTGATTGTGCTTTGTTGGAGGTAGTGTGGTGCTTAGCTAAGGTATGCATTGCTAATGAGGGCTTTTCAGAAGTAAAAGTTGTTGGGGGGGGGGGCCCCACTCTTGCCGGTATTGTGGCTTAATAGTGGGACCTGTGAACTTGAGATGCAGCCCAACATGTAGCCCCTCGCCTGCCCTTTCCGTTGCTGTGTCGTTCCCATCACTTTCTTGAATTGCCCAGATTTTCACACATGAAAACCTTAGTGAGCATCGGCGAAATACAAAAATGCTCGGGTCGCCCATTGACTTCAATGGGGTTCGTTACTCGAAACGAACCCTCGAGCATCGCAAAAATTTCGTCCCGAGTAACGAGCACCCGAGCATTTTGGTGCTCGCTCATCTCTAGTCATGACATCTGTGCATCTGACTGTTGTAGAAACGTTGGTCAATTTATATCTATGGATATGATTTGTTGTAGAATTCCAAATTTAAGCAGAGTTGAGTAACTAAAGCTGTAGTGCAGTCAGGGACCAAGTCAGAAAATAGGTGCATCATGATGTGCAGCTCAGAGCAGTCCTATGGATGTGCCCATCACTCAGCTGTTGTCCGGGCCTAAGATAAGAACCCCCATCACATCAGGAATCACCAGATTTTCATTTTGTATTCCAATAGAAATCCCTTTCCTAGTGATTACAGGAAGGACTACAGGTCCCTCTCCATTATCATCTATTTTCATGCTGTAAGAAATTAAAATGCATTCCTGCTGCAGAGTGCCCGCCTCCTGCTGGTGGCAGTGCCAGTGAGGGGCATCCTCAGCTCTCATCCATCACTGGGAGCAAACCATGGGCATAAGTGGGCAAAGATCACTCTACATGGTTAAGATTTATGGATGCAGGACATTTCATCTTTAGTCATTATCATCTGCTTTTCTTTCAGTGGTGAAGAAGCTGTGCTGTGCTGCAGGTATGCTCTATCCTAAAGAGAATGTCTCATTGTATTTCATTGTGTTGCTGTTAGCCATTTAGTCGTTCACGACCCTCGGCGACGCTAAAGGCAAGCTCCCTCCAAGTTTTTCGGCTTTACACTGCTTCTTTCAGTT
Source organism: Eleutherodactylus coqui (assembly GCF_035609145.1). Lineage (NCBI taxonomy): Eukaryota > Metazoa > Chordata > Amphibia > Anura > Eleutherodactylidae > Eleutherodactylus > Eleutherodactylus coqui. The sequence continues at coordinate 68,802,135 of NC_089841.1, read as the reverse complement.
GTGTGATATCCATGCCAGTATCAGCTCTGACAGTATCAGCCATTGTGTCCGTTGGCGCCGGGTCTTCTTTTGCCACTGATCTGTCCAAGCATTATAGATTTTTCTAGCGCCTCTGCTCACATTACATTTTAGTTTCATGTAATATTAAACACTGATGTATTTTTTATAAAAGAGTTAAAGGGGTTGTCCCGAGGCAGCAAGTGGGTCTATACACTTCTGCATGGCCATAATAATGCACTTTGTAATGTACATTGTGCATTAATTATGAGCCATACAGAAGTTATAAAAAGTTTTATACTTACCTGCTCCGTTGCTGGCGTCCTCGTCTCCATGGTGCCGACTAATTTTCGCCCTCCGATGGCCAAATTAGCCGCGCTTGCGCAGTCCGGGTCTTCTCCTCTTCTCTATGGGGCTCCGTGTAGCTCCGTGTAGCTCCGCCCCGTCACGTGCCGATTCCAGCCAATCAGGAGGCTGGAATCGGCAATGGACCGCACAGAAGCCCTGCGGTCCATGAAGACAGAGGATCCCGGCGGCCATCTTCAGCAGGTGAGTATGAAGACGCCGGACCGCCGGGATTCAGGTAAGCGCTGTGCGGGTGGTTTTTTTAACCCCTGCATCGGGGTTGTCTCGCGCCGAACGGGGGGGGGGGTTTAAAAAAAAAAAAAACCCGTTTCGGCGCGGGACATCTCCTTTAAGGCACATTTACCATGGACGAGTGTCAGACAAACGATGCCCGACACCCGTCCCTGTGTCTCCGTGCTCCTGCGCGGGAGCTAGCACAGCTGGCTCGCACACGGAGCGGCCTGCAGGGGGGTGCAGCAGTGCAGGAGATCTCTCTCCTCTCGCTCCCCCACCCCCCTCCATTAACATAACACAGCCGCCGTTCACTACTGAACTGCCGCTGTTTAAACTGCACGCTGAGCGATCAGCTTCATCACTCATCTTTCATGCTGCATAAAAGATCAGCGATGAATCTCATTGTGAAGTTAAAACAGCGGCCGTTCAGTAGAGAATGGACGCTGTGTTATCTTAATGGAGAGGAGCAGGGAAGCGAGAGAAGAGAAATATCCTGCACTGCCCCGCCCCCCTGCTGGCGCATCGTGACCCAGCCAGTTCTGCTAGCTCCCATGCGGGAGCACGGCAGCGCGGAGACACAGGGACGAGTGTCGGACATCATTTGCCCGACACTCTTCCTGTGTAAATGGGCCTTAAAATGGAGGTGACACCTTAATTGGCTAACCAGAAGATTATATATGCAAGCTTTTGAGGCTACTTAAGGCTTCTTCATCAGACTTTGGTCAGATTAGATCTGAGGAGACACTTATATACACAACAGATCACAGACATGGTGGGATTTATTTACATTTTAAAAAGACAGGGGAGCACTGAGTAAAAATCACAGCATTTATATAATGATAAACCAGAGAGGACTAAAGGCCCATTTACAAGAGCCGATGATCCCTAAGAAATCGCCAATCGGCGATCGTTTTAGCGATAATCGGTGCGTGTAAATGTGCGCCCATCGTGCGCTTTTCGGGCACTGCTAGCTGATCATTAAATTCAGTCCGACCTAAAAATCGTCCTTCACTCTTATCAGCAGTTCCCCACGGGGAGTGCTGATAGCATTGTTTCCCCATGGAGTACAAAGGATCTGAGCGCAGATAATAACCTCGGGCTATTAACTGCATTCAGCTAAGGCTTCATTTGCACACTTAATTGCTACTAAGTGTCTGAGTAGCTACTTAATACTTTATGCAAAATGATCACTCAAAGCTGTCACTTAAACTGTTCTTTGAGCGATCTTTGAGCGATCATCTGCTGGTGTAAATCGGCCTTAAGATTTGTCTATAAGATGAAAAGGGGTGAGGTGGTGATTAGGAAGTCCCTGATTGGTGTGGTGTGTTTTAACTTCCCATATATACCCTGGGGCTGAGTTCAGACCATGTGTTAGCGTCCTTTTACTTGAGATGATTGTTGGGCACTTAAACGTCCAACAGTTGTCCCGACAATTATTCACACAGGAGCTCTGATCATTCAGTGAATGAGGCAGATTGCGTGCAGCGCTAAAATCTTACGTTCCAGGTAAAAGGGTCGTTAATGTCTGGAAAGTCACATAGGTTTGTATTCCCATATTTTTCTGTCTGTCATTTTTAAAAAGTTCTTTGAGTATTAACCCCTTCAGGACACAGCCTATTTTGTCCATGAGGATGCAACGATTTTGGGGGGGATTTTCATCTCCACTTTTCAAAAGCCATAAATTTTTCATTTTCCTATTGGCATGGCCATATGAGGGCTTCTTTTTCACGTGGCAATCTATATTTTTTAGTGGTATGATGTTTAGGTGCAAACAGTGTATTGTAAAAGGGAGAGAAAACACATCAATTCTGCTTTTTTTTTTAATCTTTTTTTTTGGCGTTAGGGCTTATTCACAGGAGCGTATATTGGCCGCCATTTTCATGGCCAGACGATATACGCTACCATCTGAGCTGTCTTCCCTCCCCCTCGCCGGCTCTCTGCCTTTCTCCTCCCCTCCGGCTGTTTGCAATGGGAGGGGACAGAGCTAAGCTCACCACCCCTTGTCTGCAGCCAGCAATGGGAGGGGGCAGGATGTGGCCCCGCCCCCTCCCATTGCAAACAACTAGAGCGGAGGAGAGGCAGAGAGTCGGCGAAGGGGAGGGAAGGAGAAAGACAGAGCAGATGGTAGCGTATATTTCTTAAAATTACAATTATTTTTACATCGCTGCATTCAAAGTCCCATAACTTTTTTATTTTTCCATGGTCGGAGTTCCGTGAGGTCTTGTTTTTTGTGCAACGAGCCGTAGTTTTAATTTGTACCTTGAGGTACATACAGCTTTTATGGCATTTTTTGGGAGGTAAAACAAACAAAATAAGCATTTTGTCTCTGTTTTTATAAATGTTTTTTTGCTGTGCAGAATAAATAGTGTGTTTAATTTTTAGTACAGATTATCATGGACATGATGATACCAAATATGTGGAGATTTTCTTACATCTTTAAGTTTTTTTTTATACAAATAGGGAAAATTTATTTTGTTATTTTTTTACACTCTTTATATTCTTTAAGGGGACTTGAACCACAGTGACTAGGATCGCTATAATATGTACTGCAATGCCTTATCGCTTGTAACAGCGATTAGGCAACAGTGAGCCGGGGCGTCAGTATCTGGCATCCTGTTGCCATGGCAACCCATCAACTCTCCATGATTACATCGTGGGAGTCCGATGCCATCACAAAGGGAGCATGCGTCCTCTGTGAACCCTTTACATGCCGCAATCTATATATATCACGGCATGTAGGGGGTTGAAAACGGGAGTCACTGTCCTCATGTACCCAGCTGTTCCAGCGGAAAGCATCTATAGGTAATAGACGGTTCCCACTGCGGGATGGCGCGGGCTCAGCTTCTTCCTCCACAGTAAACAGGCTGCCGTTCATAGATGAACAATGGCCTATTTAGACAGGTCAATTGTTGTTTGATTATTATGTCTGCAGAAACTGAAGAACAAACAAATTATCATTCTTTGTCCAGTTGCTGCGGCATCTACACGGCCTGATCATTGTTCAGCTTCCTGCAATACAGCAAAAATCTGAATGATGATCAGGCCCTTAAATTTGTGGAGCCGTTGCTGGGATACGACGTTGTAGCATGATTACACACTACAGGGGGAGTGAATGAGCGTGGTGACTGTGATGGCGTAATGAGGAAGTAAGCGCAGGTGCGCTACTACTAAGGAGACGCTGGAGATTGAAGTGGATGCCGTGGTGATGGCGCGCCCAGCCGGGGAGGAGGACTCTGGACCCTTATGTGTCCTGGATTGGACACACAAGCAGCTAGTATACAGCTGACAGCTGATGCATGATTAAGCGGTAGGAGGAACGTTTTGATAACCAATGGTATGCTTGTATTATCCATGTTTTAAACTATTTAAGGGGGGTTGTATCAGATTGTGACATGCTTGACAAAGGCTGTTTGTAATGGCCGAAACGTTGCGTGTTTTTTACTGGATGGAATAAAGAAAAAGAACCTGTTTTAATGCACCTAAGTGTGTCTGCTGCCATTCGTATAGGATTTCGTGATTTGGGACAAGTGGAAGATTAGAATCCATCTTCCAGAAGTGGCTGTGCAGTAAGAACCTCCCCTTGGGCAAGGGTATTCTGTTTGTGCTGCAGGCGTTTGACTTGGATTGGATCAGGCCCTTAAAGGGGTTGTCCCGCGAAAGCAAGTGGGGGTATACACTTCTGTATGGCCATATTAATGCACTTTGTAATGTACATTGTGCATTAATTATGAGCAATACAGAAGTTATTCACTTACCTGTTCCGTTGCTGGCGTCCTCGTCTCCATGGTGCCGTATAATTTCAGCGTCTAATCGCCCGATTAGACGCGCTTGTGCAGTCCGGTCTTCTCCCTGGTGAATGGGGCCGCTCATGCCGGAGAGCTGCTCCTCGTAGGCTGGAATCGGCAATGGAACGCACAGAGCCCACGGTGCACCATGGGAGAAGACCTGCGGTCCACCGTGGGTGAAGATCCCGGCGGCCATCTTAGCAAGGTAAGGAAGAAGTCGCCGCAGCGCGGGGATTCGGGTAAGTACTAAACGTTTTTGTTTTTTTTAATACATGCATCGGGTTTGTCTCGCGCCGAACGGGGGGGCCTATTGAATTTTTAAAAAAAAAACGTTTTGGCGCGGGACAACCCCTTTAAAGTGTCCAGGAAGTGATGGAGTATAGATCCTCAGCAAATATTAGGTAGTGACAGGAAAGCTGCATGCAGAGCTTTATTTGTGGGTACTAGTGTTATTATCCTGCCTTCTCTATTCTTCCATAAATACAATAGAGCTGTCATTAGCTCACCGCTCTTTACTAAGCAAGACATGACACTGCGGATATTGTCTCAGTTCATGCAGCAAAGCTGAGAAGTGAACTAGGGATCATAGGAAGTTGCTATACTGGCCAGTGTGAAAACTGCAGTAGTGCAAGATTTTTTTTTATGTGAAAACATATATATATATATATATATATATATATATATATATATACACACAACTGTGTATCAAACAATAAGTTTATAATGAAGACCTGATGCAAATATTTCATTGTTTTGTGACACATTCCCTTTAGAGGACTTTTTTTCCTTTGCAGCAACATATAACATTTTGCATTGCTAGGACACTCTGCCGATCTCCTAAACAGCAAAGCTGCATCCTCATTGGTATTTTCCCTGCACAGTGCCACTCCTGACCAGCTGCTGTGTAGGGAACTACAATGTGGGACTATTCTAGTCAATTGGCTGAGTTAAGACTCAAAATAAATAGGGCAGCGCTCCAAGAAAAGGGTAGAGAAAATCACTGAAGTGAGGGGAAATTTAGGTTTCTACTCACCCTGACATACCAGGGACACCCTTGGGTGAGGGTGCTCCGGTATGCTCACAATCCGAGTAGGCAGAACAGAGTAAGGTACACGCTGGTCTTCAAGACATCCACTTAGGAGAGCGTCAGAGGTGTGATCCAAGCATATAGTGATGATATGCCGGAAAAGAAGGAAGTGCAATGCAGATATAACACCTGAAAAAATACCCAGTGCTCCAGTCGATAGCCTATAGGATATTTGTATATTGAAGTAAACTTTCTTCACAGAGGTGCTTCTGATGAGTGCACCCCATATCCCAGATGGCAGTGAAATCCTGTAGTTTGAGTCTAGGAACTCTTCACTCTGATCAGTTGTCAAAAACTTTTAATACATTCAATGCGATACGTTTCGGCTCAACCAAAGCTGAGCAGTGTAAAGCCGAAAAACATTGGATAGTCTCCGACAGCAGAGAGGCTGGCAATATACAGTAAGAGAACCTCAATGGACGTCTTCCAACATCGGAGCTGTACAGTCTTAAATCATAATGTCTTTACCCGTCAGACAGTGGATTGGAGAGGGTTAAATGATCGGATCAAGCACTCTGGTTATCTTTTTTCCCTAAAACGGTCAATTAAAATTTTGTTCTTTAAAGACTCGTGGTGAGGAACAATTTCGCCTGATCCGTTTGAACTGTCCGAATGAGACGTTAACCTTCCACTTCTTGGCATGGCAGCTAAAAAAATCTAAAACCGTATTAGAATCAACGGGCTAGAAATGCGTTTTTAATTGAATGGTCCCTTCTTCAATATACAAATCCAGATTTAAAAAGGTAATTTAGGAGGGGTTGAATGAACCAGTAAATTCCAAACCCCAAGAATTTGTATTCACTTTTTGGATAAAAAATTCAATTTAATCAGTTGTGCCACCCCATATAAACCGAATATCGTCAATATACCTTCAATAAAATTTAAAATAGGGATCATTAAATATCTCTTCAAATGCCCCATGTATAAATTTGTGTAGCATGGAGCGAGTTTTATCCCCATCCCTGTAACCTTAATTTGTAAAATTGGCGATTAAATGTAAAATAATTGTTATTTAAAATAAACTTAATCCCTTCTAGTATAAATTCTTTTTGGCGATCGTGCATGAGGGGATAATCTTGTCTTATCTTATATATGTGGCACACTTGTGTGATTTTGTTAAACTTGAGAAAGGCTCCGCCTTGGTTGAGCCGAAACGCGTCGTATTGAATGTATTAAAAGTTTTTGACAACTGATCGGAGTGAAGAGTTCCTAGACTCAAACTACAGGATTTCACTGCCATCTGGGATAATGGGTGCACTCATCAGCGGCCCCTCTGTGAAGTTTACTTCAATATACAAATATCCTATAGGCTATCGACTGGAGCACTGGGTATTTTTTCAGGTGTTATACCTACATTGCACTTGCAATGGGCTGAGTTGTAATTCCTTTGCAGCTAAGAGGTTGCTTTTCCTTGCTAGCGCTGTGGTGCTTTTGCTTTAAGAATTCAAGGGGTTCCCAGCAGTTGGACTCCACAATCAGTAATTTATGGCATATCTTAGTGTGATGGCCATAGTAATAGTTTTGTAAGAAAGAGAGTTAAAGGGGTTGTCCCGCGAAAGCAAGTGGGTCTATACACTTCTGTATGGCCATATTAATGCACTTTGTAATGTACATTGTGCATTAATTATGAGCCATACAGAAGTTATCAAAAGTTATTCACTTACCTGTTCCGTTGCTGGCGTCCTCGTCTCCATGGTTGCCGTCTAATTTTCGCCGTCTAATGGCCAAATTAGACGCGCTTGCGCAGTCCGGGTCTTCTCCTTTTCTCAATGGGGCTCCGTGTAGCTCCGCCCCGTCACATGCCGATTCCAGCCAATCAGGAGGCTAGAATCGGCAATGGACCGCACAGAAGCCCTGCGGTCCACCGAGGGAGAAGATGCCGGCGGCCATCTTCAGCAGGTAAGTAAGAAGTCACCGGAGCGCGGGGATTCAGGTAAGCGCTGTCCAGTGTTCTTTTTTAACCCCTGCATCAGGGTTGTCTCGCGCCGAACGGGGGGGGGGGGGGGGGGGGGTTGAAAAAAAAAAAAAACGTTTCGGCGCGGGACAACCCCTTTAACAAAAGGAGAGAGAGTCGTTTAATTTGGCAACATTGTACTAAATATATGAAGATTGTTCATGCTACATAATATTATTTATTAATACATGTATAATTTGTATCATGCAGAGAATCCTGCAGAGTGATAAACAGAGAGTAAATGTATCTCCCATATACTTCTATCAATCATTTCTAGCTCTACTCTTCCATTAAAAATGTTCCTTACTTATTTCATTTTTTAGGTCAAAATAAGTTTGTAGGGTCACCGCTGTAATTCTCTTTTTTTTCTCTTAACAGCTCCCAAGATGATGAAAAAGAAAAAAAAATGTAAATATTGTATGTAAAACTTTATTTTCTGCTTCATCTTATTATGGAGATCAGTTGGTTCTCAGGTTATCCTCTTAAATTCCTTCTGTGTGAATTCAGCATAATGTGAGATTTCCATTAAAATGTAATCGGTACGGCTCTGACTTCTGGGATCCCCACAGATCATAAACTGAACACCCTGTAATATCATAGTTAACATAGCTATGCCCAGGTGTAGCATAGCCGGCTACTGGATGGGTAGTATAGCTTCTTTAAGCTTTTGGGATGGGTTACAAAGTTATATCTCTGCTTACTATACAATCTGTAAGTGCAGTAATTGTGCACCCACTGTTGTATGTGCCACCATAGTTGTGTCATGACATCTGTGCATCTACCTGTTGCAGAAACGTTGTCCTGGTCAATTTATATCTATGTATGTGAATATTGTAGAGCTCTAAATTTTAGCACAGGTGAGTAACTAAAGTTGTAGTGCAGTCAGGGACCAAGTGAGAAAATATGTGCATCATGGTGTGCAGCTCAGAGCAGTCCTATGGATGTGTCCATCACTCAGCTGTTGTCCGGGCCAAAGATAAGAACTCCCATCACATCAGGAATCACCAGATTTTCTTTTTGTATTTCAAGAGAAAACCCTTTCCTAGTGATTACAGGAAGGACTACAGGTCCCTCTCTGTTATGATCTTTTTTCCATGTTATACCAAATTAATATCCATTCCTGCTGCAGTGTGCCCGCCTCCTGCTGATGGCAGTGCCAGTGAGGGGCATCCTCAGCTCTTATTCATCACTGGGAGCAAGCCATGGGCATAGATGGGCGAAGATCACTCCATGGTTAAGATTTATGGATCTAATTTCTTTCGTTCTCGTCATTATTATCTGCTTTTCTTTCAGTGGAGATCCGGAATGAAAGTTCAGGTATGATTTATCCTAGAGGGAATGTCTTGTGAATTTCGTTTTTAGTTTCATGTAATATTATTAAATACACTTGTATAAAAAAACATAAGTAATAAGGAGGTGATGCCTTTTAAATTTAGAACATTTTATATGCAAGCTTTTGAGGCTACTTATGGCTTCTTCATCAGGCTTTGGCCAGGTTAAACCTGAGGAAACACTTATATACACAACAGATCACAGACCTGGTGGGATTACTTTATATTTAAAAAAAGACAGGATAACAATTGAAGCATTGAACAGAAAAGCAGAGCGTTTATATAATGATAAACCAGAGTCACAGGACCTGTCTATGAAAAGGGAAGAGGGGGTGATTAGGAAGTCACTGATTAGGTTGATGTGTGGGAAGTTCCCATATAATCAGACATGTACTCTGTGGCTAGATTCAGACCAAGTGTTAGGATCCTTTTACTTGGAATGATTGTCGGGCAGAAGAAGTCAATGTGGACAGAAAGCCATGTAAATCTGCCTGTCAAGCATAGACTTACCGTTAGGTAACCTTTCTATAAGAAACACCTGTAATAAACACTGGAAGGAGTCTTCCCATCTACAACTGGAGACTATGCCAAGGTAAGTCCACCACCCACCAGCTAAAAATGTTAGCGATCAAAAGAAATTATCTGGATCAGGCAGAGAATCCTGCAGAGAACAAATGTATCTCCCATATTCTTATATCAGTCATGTCTAGATTTACTTAGTGAGGAAGCCTGTTTACCCCTTAATGACAACTTTTTCAGCTCTTCTCATCGTCTCATTCCAGGGGACATAACTTTTTAATTTTTCCATCGACACAGCCATAAGAGGGCTTGTTTTTTGCTGGACAAGTTTTCTTTAATGGCATCATTTTTGGGTACATACAATGTATTGGATAACTTTTTATTAATTTTTTAGGGGGATTCTTCCATTTGTTTTTAAGAAGATCCTTTTCATGTGTCAACATTCCCTGATAGGCCATTTTATTGAGTCATGCCATATAGGCATTACATGAGCATATCAGATGTGTTCTCTCCTAAATGTATTACATTCATGTGGAACATTTGGAAGGGACCGATGTGAAGAAGAAAAATCACATGCCGAAATTTTTTCTTTTTTTTTTCTTACTTCTACAGAAGCATCCGATGGCGTGCCATATAGTTCTCCAGGTACGTTAATTGTGTTTTTCTGAACTCCCTTATTATGATCAGATAAACTGTTGAAGAAAAGTGTGCTAGTATAGACGGGTGCTGTGTTGGGTCATACTGGTGGAATTTAGGCTGGGTTTACTGTATGTGTTATTTTTGCAGTTGTTTTGCCGTGCATTTTGGGAAAACTGATGGGGAAAATTCCAGCTTCCCATCCCACAATATACTATTCCCTGTCCCCATGGGAAAATAATATAAAATACTGTGTGATACAGTTTACATGTATTCCCACGACTGAAACATTATTCATCATTACGTAACTACCCGACCGCTCAGCAATAGTGCACTCCAATTTTTTGTCCTGTTGTAGGAAAAGTACAGCATTATATGTTGACCAGATGAATGAGCATCCATCAAATGCATATCTGGCTCATCGGGGTGTCCTGAATGGGGTCTATATACTCAGGAGGACAAGTGGATAGGGGTTGGCCTTATGAAATAACTGCTTTTATATGAGATCATGCAGTTCTTAAACATTGCAAACTGCTTTTCTTTTCACAGTTATGGATTGCTCACCTTCAGGTATGATTCTCTTTATTCTCATGGGGTTTTCCTTTATTCCAATTATTATACTAGTATACAATCATATTATACAACTATTCAATCAATTATTACTATATTACACCAGTGACTCCGGAGTCCCCTACATACGACTCTGCAGATGTTTTCAGCTCTAAAAACTGTTGTGCACTTCTGAGAGGTCACATCATGACTAGAACGTGGCACTGTGCCCAGAGCGAAGACTACTATCAAAAAATACAAAGTAGCAGAGTAAACTTTTAAATATGGCAAATGGTGTTCAGCCAGACTGAATGATGAAAGTGACAAATCCTAATAAATATGGCCCAGGGATATGACTTTTATTTTATTACCAAGTTGTAGTTATGATATGGCCTCCCACAAGTGCACAATATTGGGTGGTGCAGAAGTAGTTATATCATTTTTAATTCAATGCGAGTACAAAACCAGTACAATTACAATTGTAACAAATGTAAATGGAAATTAAACATCGAGAAACTACATCTAATGCCTAATTGAAGCTCGCTCTCACTGAGGAATTCAATAACATTCCAGATCATATGTGTAGGGGTGCATGTGATCATGTGACTTATCGTCTCCAAGCTTGCATCGATCTTGAGGATGCGATGGTTGATCATAACATCAAAAACAGACATTAGATGTACTTTCTGAATGTTTAATTTTCATTTACATTTGTTACAATTTAGGTCATTGATCTTTTGGAATTGCATTGCATTAAACATGATACATCTACCCCACCCAGAAGGTTATATGCTATACACAGTGCATATAACTCTCTACATCGTAGTAGCTAAGCTCTTAGGGAGATATCTGCCTACATGCTTTCTGATTGTTTCCAATAACAACCAGAATTGTGACTGCAGCTCTGGAGTATAATAAAACTAACTCTGATTCAGTACCAGATAAGTAATATCATGTATTTAGAAAGTGACACAATGTTACCTGTAAATAACCTGCACTCACACTTTATATCTGGGGGTAATTAATCATTCTGAAATCTTCCTCTCATTAGAGAAAAAAAAAAATTCTATACTTACCAATTGCTCTCTAGGCAGTCTTCTTACCAGATCTTCTCCTCACTGATTTTCTCCTGGCCCCTCCAGTCCCCCGGGTCACGTCACCGCAAGCTGGACAATTCTTCTTTCTGTGATGTAGCGTCCATTAGCTGCATTCTGCTTCCTGCAAGGCAGTGTACGCTATGTCACTAATGATGTAGCGTTCAGTGCCTTGCAGAAAAGCCGAATCCACGGCAACCTGCCTTAGCGCGCAGGCACAGACTATTGCTGCGACTGCGCAGTGTCTCGTCGCGAGTGTTCATATATAGCAAATGAACCCTACATAACAGAAAGAAGAGGATCCAGCCGGCTTGTGGTGATGCGACCCGGGGAACTGCAGGAGCCAGGAGAAGATCGGCGAGGAGAAGTATAGAATTTTTTTTCTAATGACAAAACCCCCTTACATCTAATGCAATTAACTGTATTCTCCTTGTTTTACTTGTGGTGAATGTATGGATACAGCTGCCGATGAGGAAACCCCAACTTTTGTCAGATTCATTTCCCTTCAAAATGCTGACGGTTCCTGGAATCTCAACCCTGAATTCTCCTCTATCCTGGGTATACCGCAGCAGGACATCAGTAACAAGAATCCAGATCAGGTATGATTGATGTGTCTGGGGGATCTTAGCTGTTCTTAGCGCAAATTAACGCTATAGGTATATTCTTGCTTTCCAGATTCAAAAAGGGTTGAGTTATGAGCTGCTCACAAAATTGACTGCCTGCCACACTTAACTTGTGTAATCAGGACAATGTCTGCTTTATTTTGGGAACAGACAGTAATATTTATAGGTTTTAGACAAAAACATCACTAAGATACACCTTGTTTGTGAATATGCATAACTTATTACAATTCATTTGTTATCATTGGTCCTTAAACCTCAGTATGTGCAGTGACATCGGTCTGAAGGCAGACCTTCCTCCGGGTCGTTGTTTGGTTGGTCTATAAACTCACTAGAGTTAACTCCGCTCCAGCCTTACCTGTATGTTACCTATTTCTAGGATCATTAATTAGTTACATTTCCAAGCTTATGCACTGGCAGTGATTAGTAATTATCAATCAGTTAAGCCTACATGATATAAATTTATTGTGTATAAAGTACATTTATTTTAAGGATTTACGTGCTTAAATTAATGTGTATAAAGTTTTATATGGAGAGATAAATACACACACGGTTTAACACAGAGAGACAAGGGTTAGGAGGCTTGACAGTCAGGTGACGCCTACTGCTGCTGATTGGTTGCTAGAGGCTGTAAGTGTAGTCGATGACACCGGGCACCAGTTGGCTCTCTTGGGCTGCTGACTTCCAGCCTCAACAGCTGTAATTAGAATTAACTTTGATTGTAGCCATTAAGCCTTTAGATGCCTCAGACAGCAGTATTTAAATGGCCTGAAAGAAGGAGATACTCCCTTTGTCTCCCAAGTGGCTCCATCCACAATGAGTTTGCAGGGTGCCTTTCTGGTGTCATGGCAGCTTGGAGCCTTCTGAAGGCCCCAAGAACTGACATGTATCTCTGCCTATTAAGTCCGGTCTGTGGCATATTTTAATAGAATGCATGCAGAAATACAATATAGTGCGCTACTGAAGTACTGCAGTATATTTAATAAGTTGTCTAACAATTGCTAGTTCAAGAACTTCCCTGTGGGGAATAAAAAGTAAAAATAACGGAAATATAGTTTTTTAAAATGTATCTTTAAAAAAAATAAGTTTTTGAAACCCTTTTGTTATTTTTAAAATGAAATTTTAAAAAATTAATCATGTGGTATCGCCATAAAAGTCTGATCTATTAAAATAATGCGTTATCTATCCCACACTGTGAATGCAATCAGAACTTTTAAAATTGTGCAATGCCAGAATTGTGTTATTTTGGTCACCCCTCTCCAATATAACATTTAATAAAAAACACTTAAATACCTTTTGTACTCAAAAATGGCACCAGAAAACTAGAGGTCATCCTCCAAAAAAACAAGCCTCCACACAACACTGTTGAATGGAAAAGTAAAAAAAGTAATGGCAATCAGACGATGGCGACAGAAAAAAATGTTAATTATATGTTAGTTTAATCTTGGTATCGCCTTAGTTGTACCGACCAACGGAATAAAGTGTAAATGTTGTTTTCGCTGCAATTTGTACAACGTACGAAAACCACCCCACCCCCCCAAAAAAGGGCAAAGCAGTATTATTTTTCTATTTCAGGCCACTTAAAAAAACTTTCAATACATTATATAGTACATTAAATGGTACCGTGTGAAGAATAAAACCTATTCTGCAAAAAATAGCGCCTCCGTCGGCTATACCAATGGAAAAATAATAAAGTAATGATTTTTTTGAAAGTGGTGAGAGGAAAAAACGAAATTTAAAAAAAATGCAACGTGGCCGCATCCTCAACGGGTTAATTCCTCGCCATTTTTATGATCTCAATTTGTTCTCAGTAAATGCAAAATAACAAGATATTTGTCCTACGGTGTTCATTGGGGGGGACAGCTTGAAGACTGTGAGTATAGCTACTGCCACTAGGAGGCGGACACTAAGCAGAAAAAAGGTGGTTCCACTACTGGTGAAAGCAACCATTTTTTGATTACTTCCTCTGGAAAGGCATACATAAGTGCTTCACTGTGCCAAAGTGCTTAGGCCTTATCTGAAAAATTGCATTCTCTGGTTAACACATCGTCAAAGTCCTCATGAGGAGGAAAAACTTCGGAGAATGCTTAGGGCGTCTGAGGGAAAATGCAGGCATAGTCTGTGTCTGATTAAACACTTGATCGGTATGTGTTATGACGGCTATTAAGCTATCCACCATCGTGGAGAGTATGGACGGCTGTTCCTTGTCCAGATCAGAATCAAAGGGAGATTTGGACAGATCACCTACTGAGTGACTATTGTGAGCACACTTTTGGAGGAGCTGAATGGGAGGACTAGGTGGGAGACCCGGATGACCATCTGGAGTGAGAGGACCTAAACCTCTTTCGTGGCCTGCCATGGGAGAAATCCTGAAACATTGAGTCGGCTCTGTCAGATACATTGTGTAGAGGTGTAGTGGACATATGGTCCAACTTATGCAGAATTGCTATGGAAGACTGTGTAAGGCCTGAAACTGCCAGTGACCAGGAGCATGCCTATTCTGGCTCAGCAATCTTAGAGGGCTACATGGAACAGGTACCCATAGTGGGATCTATGGCCGTGACGGAATGCAATTAGGAGAAAACGACTCTAACTGTCCACATGAAAACTGGATTACAGCAAGAGCATGCATAAAATTTGTCTCTGGCCGACCCCTGTCTTGAGTCTTCCATTCAGGTGTCAAACATGGTGCTAAAACAACTCCTTGGACTGTTAACCAAACACCGTGGTGCACCATAACTGCAAGCGGTACCGCAGGAGAATTAACAAATGGGGAAGTAGATACCAGGCACAGCCTACCCAAAATGGACTGTTCAGTGCAGTGGAGTTAACTGCAGTCCTGATGCCAAAAAGCGTGAGCAGATCCCCGTATTTCATGCTTTGTTCGGCATGGAAGCACAGGTCCCAGCACACCATGCTGTCCTAGGAGCTACATTAACAAGCATGAAATGAAGGGGCGGGGCTCAGAAGAAACAGCCAACCAATAAGGAGCGCCATTCAAAGTAGCGCACACTGGGCCTAGATAGGAGGAGGCCAAAGCCCCACGTCATCACTGAGTGCCGCCCTGCAGGCATGGCCTAGCAAGCATGCAAACAAGGTCTGGAGTAATGGAGCTCCCCCGCCGTATTACATGGTGTGGTTCCTCTCTGTACCTGTCACATCATTGCATGGGGTCGGCTTTTTGGCTCACTTAACTAAGGGCCCTTTAACACGGGCTGATAAATCGTTCAGATTCTCACATCCAGCAGGAATCTAAATGATTTTCATTCAGTGTTAATTAGAGATGAACGAACGTACTCGTCCGAGCTTGATATTCGTGCGAATATTAGGGTGTTCGGGATGCTCGTTACTCGTAACGAGTACCACGCGGTGTTCTGGTTACTTTCAGTTTCCTCTCTGAGACGTTAGCGCGCTTTTCTGGCCAATTGAAAGACAGGGAAGGCATTACAACTTCCCCCTGTGACGTTCAAGCCCTATCCCACCGCCCTGCTGTGAGTGGCTGGGGCGATCAGATGTCACCCGAGTATAAAAGTCAGCCCCTCCCGCGGCTCGCCACACATGCCTTGTGACTTAGCTGAGGGAAAGTACTATCGTGCTGGTGCTGCTGTAGGGAGAGCGTTAGGAGTCAGTGTAGGCTTCAAGAACCCCAAAGGTCCTTCTTAGGGCCACATCTACCTGTGTGCAGGCTGCTGCTAGCAGTGTTTTTTTGTTTTTTTTTCTCAAAATCGGCAGTGCAGAGCATTGCACCCGGCATTAGGGACAGAAGTGGTGCTTAGGCAGGGAGAGTGTTAGGAGTGAGTGTAGCCTTCAAGAACCTCAACGGTCCTTTCTAGGGCCAAATTTAAGCGTGTGCAGTACTGTGCTGGCTGCTGTTAGCAGTGTTGCATATTTTTTTTCTTCTAAAAATCGTCTGTGCAGAGCATTGCACCCTCCATTGATACTACAGGGACAGAATTGTGTAGGCAGGGCCACAACACAGTTATTGTTCATTGAATATCCGCAGTGGGGCCCTCCCTTTGCAAAAAAGGAAAATAAATTATATTTGGCCCGCCTGTGTCAGTCCTAAGGTCTCCGTGTACGTGTGTGCTGCGTGGACAACGTACAAAAATCAGACGCAACCAGCTACGGTTTACTGCAGGCTTGCGCCATTGTCTTTCCTGACTGGCAAATACCTGCTCTGCTAGAGTTAATAACTCTGCTACACTAAAGTTGTGTGTCACTTTTTCAGGGCCACACTACAGTTCTAAAAGTTATTGTTCATTGAATATACGCAGTGGGTCCTTCCCTTTGCAATAAAGGAAAAGAAATTATATTTGGCCAGCCTGTGTCAGTCCTAAGGTCTCCGTGTACGTCTGTGCTGCGTGGACAACGTACAAAAATCAGACGCAACCAGCTACAGTTTACTGCAGGCTTGCGCCATTGTCTTTCCTGACTGGCAAATACCTGCTCTGCTAGAGTTAATAACTCTGCTACACTAAAGTTGTGTGTCACTTTTTCAGGGCCACACTACAGTTCTAAAAGTTATTGTTCATTGAATATACGCAGTGGGTCCTTCCCTTTGCAAAAAAGCGAAAACATTATATTTGGCCTGCAGGCTTGCGCCAATTTATTTCCTGCCTGGGAAATCAAATCACTGGTAATACAGCATGCTGAGGGGTAGGGGTAAGCCTAGAGGACGTGGACGTGGTCGTGGCCGAGGACGCGTAGGCCCAAGTGAGGGTGTGGGCACAGGCCGAGCTCCTGATCCAGGTGTGTCGCAGCCGACAGCTGCGCGATTAGGAGAGAGGCACGTTTCTGGCGTCCCCACATTCATTGCCCAATTAATGGGTCCACGCGGGAGACCTTTATTAGAAAATGAGCAGTGTGAGCAGGTCCTGTCCTGGATGGCAGAAAGTGCTTAGAGCAACCTATCGTCTAGCCACAGTTCTGCGCCGTCCACTGCTGCAAATCCGAATCCTCTGTCTGCTGCTCCTCCTTCCTCCCAGCCTCCTCACTCCACTACAATGACACCTGCTCAGGAGCGGGAACACTCCCAGGAACTGTTCTCGGGCCCCTGCTCAGATTGGGCAGCAGTGGTTCCTCTCCCACCAGAGGAGTTTATCGTCACTGATGCCCAACCATTCGAAAGTTCCCAGGATCCGGGGGAAGAGGCTGGGGACTTCCGCCAACTGTCTCAAGAACTTTCTGTGGGTGAGGAGGACGATGACGATGAGACACAGTTGTCTTGCAGTGAGGTAGTAGTAAGGGCAGTAAGTCCAAGGGAGCAGCGCACAGAGGATTCGGAGGAAGAGCAGCAGGACGATGAGGTGACTAACCCCACCTGGTGTGCAACGCCTACTCAGGACAGGTCTTCAGAGGGGGAGGCAAGGGCAGCAGCAGGGCAGGTTGCAAGAGGCAGTGCGGTGGCCAGGGGTAGAGGCAGGGCCAGACCGAATAATCCACCAAGTGTTTCCCAAAGCACACCCTCGCGCCATGCCACCCTGCAAAGGCCGAGGTGCTCTAAGGTCTGGCTGTTTTTCACAGAGACGCCTGACGACCGACGAACAGTGGTGTGCAACCTTTGTCGCGCCAAGATCAGCCGGGGAGCCACCACCAACAGCCTCACCACCACCAGCATGCGCAGACATATGATGGCCAAGCACCCCACAAGGTGGGACGAAGGCCGTTCACCGCCTCCGGTTTGCACCGCTGCCTCTCCCCCTGTGCCCCAACCTGCCACTGAGATCCAACCTCCCTCTCAGGACACAGGCACAACCGTCTCATGGCCTGCACCCACACCCTCACCTCCGCTGTCCTCGGCCCCATCCAGCAATGTCTCGCACCGCACAGTCCAGCTGTCGCTAGCGCAAGTGTTGGAGCGCAAGCGCAAGTACGCCACCACGCACCCGCACGCTCAATCGTTAACCGTCCACATAGCCAAATTTATCAGCCTTGAGATGCTGCCGTATAGGGTTGTGGAAACGGAATCCTTCAAAGCTATGATGGCGGCGGCGGCCCCGCGCTACTCAGTTCCCAGTCGCCACTACTTTTCTCGATGTGCCGTCCCAGCCCTGCACGACCACGTCTCCCGCAACATTGTACGCGCCCTCACCAATGCGGTTAGTGGCAAGGTCCACTTAACTACGGACACGTGGACAAGCACAGGCGGGCAGGGCCACTACATCTCCCTGACGGCACATTGGGTGAATTTAGTGGAGGATGGGACAGAGTCAGAGCCTGGGACCGCTCACGTCCTACCCACCCCCAGAATTGCGGGCCCCAGCTCGGTGGTGGTATCTGCGGCGGTGTATGCTTCTTCCACTAAAGCACCCTCCTCCTCAACCTCTGTCTCGCAATCTAGATGTGTCAGCAGCAGCAGGACGTCGCCAGCAGTCGGTGTCGCGCGGCGTGGCAGCACAGCGGTGGGCAAGCGTCAGCAGGCCGTGCTGAAACTACTCAGCTTAGGAGATAGGAGGCACACGGCCCACGAATTGCTGCAGGGTCTGACAGAGCAGACGGACCGTTAGCTTGCGCCGCTGAGCCTCCAACCGGGCATGGTCGTGTGTGACAACGGCCGTAACCTGGTGGCGGCTCTGCAGCTCGGCAGCCTCACGCACGTGCCATGCCTGGCCCACGTCTTTAATTTGGTGGTTCAGCGCTTTCTGAAAAGCTACCCACGCTTGTCAGACCTGCTCGTAAAGGTGCGCCGGCTCTGCGCACATTTCCGCAAGTCCCACACGGACGCTGCCACCCTGCGCACCCTGCAACATCGCTTTAATCTGCCAGTGCACTGACTGCTGTGCGACGTGCCCACACGGTGGAACTCTACGCTCCACATGTTGGCTAGGCTCTATGAGCAGCGTAGAGCTATAGTGGAATACCAACTCCAACATGGGCGGCGCAGTGCGAGTCAGCCTCCTCAATTCTTTTCAGAAGAGTGGGCCTGGTTGGCAGACATCTGCCAGGTCCTTCGAAACTTTGATCAGTCTACCCAGGTGGTGAGCGGCGATGCTGCAATCATTAGCGTCACCATTCCTCTGCTATGCATCTTGAGAAGTTCCCTGCAAACCATAAAGGCAGCCGCTTTGCGCTCGGAAACAGAGCCGGGGGAAGACAGTATGTCGCTGGATAGTCAGAGCACCCTCCTGTCTATATCTCAGCGCGTTCAGGAGGAGGAGGAGGAGGATGAGGAGGATGAGGAGGAGGGGGAAGAGACAGCTTGGCCCACTGCTGACGGTACCCATGCTGCTTGCCTGTCATCATTTCAGCGTGTATGGCCTGAGGAGGAGGAGGAGGATCCTGAAAGTGATCTTCCTAGTGCGGACAGCCATGTGTTGCGTACAGGTACCCTGGCACACATGGCTGACTTCATGTTAGGATGCCTTTCTCGTGACCCTCGCATTCAACGCATTCTGGCCACTACGGATTACTGGGTGTACACACTGCTCGACCCACGCTATAAGGAGAACCTTCCCAGTCTCATTCCCGAAGAGGAAAGGGGTTCGAGAGTGTTGCTATACCACAGGACCCTGGCGGACAAGCTGATGGTAAAATTCCCATCCGACAGCGCTAGTGGCAGAAGGCGCAGTTCCGAGGGCCAGGTAGCAGGGGAGGTGCGGAGATCGAGCAGCATGTACAGCCCAGGCAGTGCAACAGTCTTTAAGGGCCTGGCCAGCTTTATGGCTCCCCAGCAAGACTGTGTCACCGCTCCCCAGTCAAGGCTGAGTCGGCGGGAGCACTGTGAAAGGATGGTGAGGGAGTATGTAGCGGATCGCACGACCATCCTCGGTGACGCCTCTGCCCCCTACAACTACTGGGTGTCGAAGCTGGACACGTGGCCTGAACTAGCGCTGTATGCCCTGGAGGTGCTTGCTTGTCCTGCGGCTAGCGTCTTGTCGGAGAGGGTGTTTAGTGCGGCTGGGGGAATCATCACAGATAAGCGTACCCGCCTGTCAACCGACAGTGCCGACAGGCTAACACTCATCAAGATGAACAAAGCCTGGATTTCCCCAGACTTCTCTTCTCCACCAGCGGACAGCAGCGATACGTAAGCAATACGTATTATGCACCCGCGGATGGAAGCTACGTTCTCTCTCACCATCCAAAACGGGGACATTTCTGCTTCATCAATCTGTGTCTAATATTCCTCCTCCTCCTCCTCCTCCTGCTCCTCCTCCTGAAACCTCACGTAATCACGCTGAACGGGCAATTTTTCTTAGGGCCACAAGGCTCACTCATCTAATTTTTCTAAACAATTTTTATATGTTTCAATGCTCTTAAAAGCGTTGAAACTTTAACTTGAACCAATTTTTCGTTAAACTGGGCTGCCTCCAGGCCTAGTTACCACTTAAGCCACATTAACCAAAGCGATTAATGGGTTTCACCTGCCATCTTGGTTGGGCATGGCCAATTTTTACTGAGGTACATTAGTACTGTTGGTACACCAATTTTTTGGGGCCCTCACCTACAGTGTAATCATAGCAATTTGTATGTTCTTCACCTGCACTCATGGTACAGAAGTGTGTGTGGGGTTGGCCTACACTTTAGCTACATAAATGTAACTTGGGCCTTGGCTATACTGCAGCTACTGAAATGGAACTAAGACTGCGCTCCCACTATACTGCTGCTTCGGAACTGTTACTGGGGCCTGTCTTGAGTGCTACTATTGCTGACATGGAACGAAGACTGCGCTCCTGCTATAAAGCTGCTTCGGAATTGTTACTGGGGCCTGTCTTGAGTGCTACTATTGCTGACATGGAACGAAGACTGCGCTCCCGCTATAATGCTGCTAGTGATATGTTAGTGGGGCCTGTCCTAATGCTATGGCTGAAATGTTACGAATTCTGGGCTCTGCCTATACCGCTGCTAATGGTATGTCTCTGGGGTGTGGAAACAGAGGCTTCCCAAAGACATGATGGCGGCGAGGCCATTTCCCACCAACGCGGTTACTGTTAAGGTGCATATAACCACGGACACGTGTAGAGGACACCTAGTGCCTCAAAAACATCCCCCTCCTCCTCCAACAGGGAAAACAAACATTCTTGGCAAATGCCTTTGCATTGGTTCGTCTGGTGGCAGTCCAAGAATTTCACCTTTACCGACACTACAAGAGAGCCCCCCCACCATCCCACCGCCACGGCCCACTTAATCCTGGCCACATTCCGAAAACCAACAAAATAAAACCGCGCTACTAGGTCCGCAGTCACCACCACATTACCACCAACGCGGTTACTGTTAAGGTACATATTACCAGTCTGACTGGAGCATGCAGAGACACCTTGACAGAATGAATAGTGTGTGGCACATAGGTTCCCCATTGCTATGCCCACGTGTGCAGCTCCTGATGGTGGTGGCACAGGATTCTATTTCTCATTGTTTCTGTACAGCATTGTGGGCTATCGCCCTACCACTTTTAAAGAGGGTCGCTGCCTAGCCGTGCCAACCCCTCTGCAGTGTGTGCCTGCGGTTCCTCCTCATGGCAGACACACTTCTAAATAGACATGAGGGTGGTGTGGCATGAGGGCAGCTGAAGGCTGCCCAGGGACACTTTGGTGTGCGCTGTGGGGGGGAGGGGGGGGGCGATTGGTCAGCATGTAACCCAGGAGAAGTGGCAGTGGAGTGTCATGCAGGCAGTGATTGTGCTTTGTTGGAGGTAGTGTGGTGCTTAGCTAAGGTATGCCATGCTAATGAGGGCTTTTCAGAAGTAAAAGTTGTTGGGAGGGGGGGGGCCCACTCTTGCCGCTATTGTGGCTTAATAGTGGGACCTGTGAACTTGAGATGCAGCCCAACACGTAGCCCCTCGCCTGCTCTATCCGTTGCTGTGTCGTTCCCATCACTTTCTTGAATTGCCCAGATTTTCACACATGAAAACCTTAGCGAGCATCGGCGAAATACAAAAATGCTCGGGTCGCCCATTGACTTCAATGGGGTTCGTTACTCGAAACGAACCCTCGAGCATCGCGAAAAGTTCGTTCCGAGTAACGAGCACCCGAGCATTTTGGTGCTCGCTCATCTCTAGTGTTAATGCATGCCCCGACTGAACAACGAATGAGAATTTGTTCACTTATCATTCATGGTTCAGTTTTTGCATGCAGAAAACTGAATGACAGATCAGCCCGTTTAAACAGGCAGTCATACATTTATAAATGAATTTAGAGTTATTTCTTGTGTCCTCCAATCTAATGTACCTGAAATAATATATATTCCTATTTATACTTTCCTCATTAGAATATGGACTCATCAGTGTGGGCGACAGTCCTGGCGCTGATCTGGCTCCACGCATCTTGTCTAGACCAGAAAGAGGAATGGGAATTACTGGAGTATAAGGCCATGTCCTGGCTTAAGGCCAAAGCAGGTAAGTTCCTGATTAGTGCTGAGCAAACTTTTGAAAAGTTCGCTTCAGCCAGTTGTCGAAGTTTGGCAGAAGGTTCATTTAGGTTCAGATTAGTTACAACTGATCCGGAGTTCACCTGTACCCCTAAGACTGGTATATAAAACTATCTACGAACCATAAAATCCCTCCTCCTCCATCATTATAAATGTAGCTCAGTGGTTCGTACTGTTGCTTTGGAGCACTGGGGTACTGGATTCAAATCTGACCAAAGACAACATCTGCATGGAGTTTGTATGTTGTTCCTGGGTTTGTGTGGGTTTCTGCTTATTAATAATAATAATAGTAGTAGTAATCGCCTTATATAGCACATACATTTACTGAGGAGAAGAAACACAAACACTGGGAGAACATACAAACACCATGCAGATGTTGTCTTTGGTCAGATTTGATCCAAGACCCCCAGTGCTGCAAGGCAACAGTACTAACCACTGAGAAGAGGAGGAGAGTTTAGTGGGTTCGGCCAAGAGGAACAGCCCAAAGTTTGGGTTCGCACAGAATCAAACTTTTAGTGAAGTTTGACCCGAAACCGGATTTGATTGTTTCAGTCCTGATGAGATGTTTGGTAGATCAATAGGGTTTTCAATGGTGGCAGGCTCTTGGATATTTTGGATGACTTCATTGGACATTTATCGTCATCAACTTATCACAAAGTATCCTCTGTCCGATATATTTGTTTTATATAGCCCAAATGCATGATTACCTTAAAATGAATCCTCTCTCATAGCAACGGTCTATTCCCAAAATGGCCCCACCTCAGTTACTTGAACATCCAAGAACTCAGAAGCCATTCTTCTGCACTTCAGCCATCAAGAGTGTTCCAGGTCCTTTCTGTTTGTGGCCACACAGAGGGGCATTGGCCCTGTGCCCCTTTGGAGTTTACTGGGATTAGATAGGACACTCTACCAGCAGATTATTTTGTGGATAGTGCTATGATTGTCACATCTGTAGATTTTCATAGAAGCCATATACACAAAAGGGGAAGAGATTTGTAATCAACACTGCTTGCAAAGTTACTTAATATTATATGTTAGAGGAATAGGAACTACAGATGAATATCTTTCTGGGCACGATTTTTCTAAAGGGAGAATTTTTTATTGCCAATTGGTATTTGCTCCACGTAAAACCAGGAAGGCCAAAATACTAATCCATATTCCAACATTTCGACTTACATTGACTTATATTTGACAAATATGGCTCCATAATACCCTATTCTCCTTGTAGTCACAGCTCATGAGGTTCTAGCTTTGATCAGTCAGTTGTGAGATATCTAATATTATTGGTGGCTCTAACAGGGAACGTCTCCTATTTTTGCAGGTTCCTCTCTGGATCAGTTTGTCAGAGCTGGGAATGAGCTGCTGAAATTATCTGTGGATCCTAAAGTGTTTGGCCTGTGAGAGGAAGAATAAAGATGGCAGAAGGCTTCTCCTCCTAAATCCTGGAATATTGCCCTCCTCCAGAATGTTGCTGCTGTTTATCTTTGCCCTGGAGTCATTTTGCCTAATACCATCTCTGTGTCTTATTACTCTTCATATGGGATACAAGCCAAAGATACTCATGATACATCTGAGGCTGCAAAATCATCACTACAATGTGAGACCCATGGTTTCCAATGGGTTCTTTCACATGAGCGATGTTTGGTAGCGAGATTCTGTAGTCCGTGCGGATGCTGCCTAAAGAGTAATCTTCTATATTTTCATTATATAGGTGCTTAAATATTCATATATCAATAAAACATAATGATCAACTCCAGCTGTAATGTAGTCATATATGGGGACAGTCCTTGGGGGTGCCTAAACACACAGGGGTGGTAGTACTGCAACGCAAAACACTCCACAACTGCACCCTACATGTAATTAGATGGGATATTTACAGTCAAAAACTCAAGAACATAAGTCTGATATTTTCTCTTTTTTTATTATTGCCTTTAATCTAAATCCTGTAATGTGTTTTGTTGATTCTGGATAAATGTAAAAATCCTAATAAACATTGATTTAAAAAAAAAATCAAGAACATGTTTTATGATGCATTTTCCTTCATTGAGATAAATAAGCCATGACACGGTGGGAAGAGGTGCCAGAAAAACCCATATTTTATAAAATACATCAGAATGTAATATCAGGTGTCTGTGGTAAATAACCAGAATTATAACAACATTTGGTCAATTCCCCTTGTGAATACACCAAGTGCGGTGCTGTGTTTGCAAGAAAGCAGCAATGTATGATGGAGGAGTCAGCACTAACTGTACTGTTAAAGTGCTGGTGCCCCTGCTGTACAGAGGAGCCTGGGAGAAAGGAAGATCGGCCGCCCAAATGGCCGTATGAGACCGAGCATCCCTCTCTTCACTCTCTCTACCAGGCTCCCATGTCCAGCACAGGAACCAGCACTGTCCGAGCGCTTATCCCATAAATGGCCCTATGAGACAGACCATCCTGCTGTATTTCCCCTATTCAAAAAGTCAGCTTGGTAGAGAGTGGGCCCTCTACCTCACAGGTGTGAAACACAAGGCCCGCGGGCCGAATCCGGCTGACTCCCACTGCGCCGACAAGCGTGGGTAGCTTTTCAGAAAGCGCTGAACCACCAAATTAAAGACATGGGCCAGGCATGGCACGTGCGTGAGGCTGCCGAGCTGCAGAGCCGCCACCAGGTTACGGCCGTTGTCACACACGACCATGCCCGGTTGGAGGCTCAGCGGCGCAAGCCAGCGGTCGGTCTGCTCTGTCAGAACCTGCAGCAGTTCGTGGGCCGTGTGTCTCCTATCTCCTAAGCTGAGTAGTTTCAGCACGGCCTGCTGACGCTTGCCCACCGCTGTGCTGCCACGTCGCGCGACACCGACTGCTGGCGACGTCCTGCTGCTGCTGACACATCTATATTGCGAGACAGAGGTTGAGGAGGAGGAGGGTGCTTTAGTGGAGGAAGCATACACCGCCGAACATACCAGCACCGAGCTGGGGCCCGCAATTCTGGGGGTGGGTAGGACGTGAGCGGTCCCAGGCTCTGACTCTGTCCCAGCCTCCACTAAATTCACCCAATGTGCCGTCAGGGAGATGTAGTGGCCCTGCCCGCCTGTGCTTGTCCACGTGTCCGTAGTTAAGTGGACCTTGCCACTAACCGCATTGGTGTGGGCGCGTACAATGTTGCGGGAGACGTGGTCGTGCAGGGCTGGGACGGTACATCGGGAAAAGTAGTGGCGACTGGGAACTGAGTAGCGCGGGGCCGCCGCCGCCATCATAGCTTTGAAAGCCTCCGTTTCCACAACCCTATACGGCAGCATCTCAAGGCTGATAAATTTGGCTATGTGGACGGTTAACGATTAAGCGTGCGGGAGCGTGGCGGCGTGCTTGCGCTCCAACACTTGCGCTAGCGACGGCTGGACTGTGCGGTGCGAGACATTGGTGGATGGGGCCGAGGACAGCGGAGGTGAGGGTGTGGGTGCAGGCCATGAGACGGTAGTGCCTGTGTCCTGAGAGGGGGGTTGTATCTCAGTGGCAGGTTGGGGCACAGGGGGAGAGGCAGCGGTGCAAACCGGAGGCGGTGAACGGCCTTCGTCCCACCTTGTGGGGTGCTTGGCCATCATATGTCTGCGCATGCTGGTGGTGGTGAGGCTGTTGGTGGTGGCTCCCCGGCTGATCTTGGCGCGACAAAGGTTGCACACCACTGTTCGTCGGTCGTCAGGCGTCTCTGTGAAAAACTGCCAGACCTTAGAGCACCTCGGCCTCTGCAGGGTGGCATGGCGCGAGGGTGCGCTTTGGGAAACAGTTGGTGGATTATTCGGTCTGGCCCTGCCTCTACCCCTGGCCACCGCACTGCCTCTTGCAACCTTCCCTGCTGCTGTCCGTGCCTCCCCCTCTGAAGACCTGTCCTGTGTAGGCGTTGCACACCAGGTGGGGTCAGTCACCTCATCGTCCTGCTGCTCTTCCTCCGAATCCTCTGTGCGCTCCTCCCTCGGACTTACTGCCCTTACTACTACCTCACTGCAAGACAACTGTGTCTCATCGTCATCGTCCTCCTCACCCACAGAAAGTTCTTGAGACAGTTGGCGGAAGTCCCCAGCCTCATCCCCCGGACCCCGGGAACTTTCCAATGGTTGTGCATCAGTGACGATAAACTTCTCTGGTGGGAGAGGAACCACTGCTGCCCAATCTGAGCAGGGGCCCGAGAACAGTTCCTGGGAGTCTTCCCGCTCCTGAGCATGTGTCATTGTAGTGGAGTGAGGAGGCTGGGAGGAAGGAGGAGCAGCAGACAGAGGATTCGGATTTGCAGCAGTGGACGGCCCAGAACTGTGGCTGGACGATAGGTTGCTCGAAGCACTTTCTGCCATCCAGGACAGGACCTGCTCACACTGCTCATTTTCTAATAAAGGTCTCCCGCGTGGACCCATTAATTGGGCGATGAATGTGGGGACGCCAGAAACGTGCCTCTCTCCTAATCGCGCAGCAGTCGGCTGCGACACACCTGGATCAGGAGCTCGGCCTGTGCCCACACCCTCACTTGGCCCTCCGCGTCCTCGGCCGCGTCCACGTCCTCTAGGCCTACCTCTACCCCTCAGCATGCTGTATTACCAGTGATTTGATTTCACAGGCAGGAAATAAATTGGCGCAAGCCTGCAGGTCAAATATAATTTTTTCCCTTTTTTGCAAAGGAAAGGCCCCACTGTGTATATTCAATGAACAATACGTTTAATAACTGTGGTGTGGCCCAGAAAAAGTGTCACACAACTTTAGTGTAGCAGAGTTATTAACTCTGGCAGAGCAGGTATTTGCCAGTCAGGAAAGAAAATGGCGCAAGCCTGCAGTAAACCGTAGCTGGTTGCGTCTGATTTTTGTACGTTCTCCACGCAGCACACACGTACACGGAGACCTTAGGACTGACACAGGCAGGCCAAATATAATTTTTTCCCTTTTTTGCAAAGGAAAGGCCCCACTGCGTATATTCAATGAACAATAACTGTGTTGTGGCCCTGCCTACACAATTCTGTCCCTGTAGTATCAATGGAGGGTGCAATGCTCTGCACAGACGATTTTTAGAAGAAAAAAAATATGCAACACTGCTAACAGCAGCCAGCACAGTACTGCACACGGTTAAATTTGGCCCTAGAAAGGACCGTTGAGGTTCTTGAAGGCTACACTCACTCCTAACACTCTCCCTGCCTAAGCACCACTTCTGTCCCTAATGCCGGGTGCAATGCTCTGCATTGCCGATTTTGAGAGAAAAAAAAAAAAAACCACTGCTAGCAGCAGCCTGCACACAGGTAGATGTGGCCCTAAGAAGGACCTTTGGGGTATCTTTCTATATGATTAAGTCAGAGGCATTAGTGTATCTTAACACCACCAGGAAGTCCTGGTAAAGCCAAGATTGACAGGAGGGTGACGCCCCCTAAATGTGATTGGCTGCACATGTGCTTGTCCTGTAGGTCCTGGCAGCCTACTAAGCAAGGACCTACAAGGCAGCATACAGCGGCCCCAACAACAGGCACGCAGCCCGAACTTCAAGCCTTTTCCTCAGTTCATGGTAGCAGGGATCCTGCTACCTCTCTACTCACACTGGAAGTCACACTAGAAGTCACACTAGAAGCCCTGCACTCTCTGGCTCTCAGCCAGACACTGTCTCTGTTGCAGCAGGGTACAACCCTTTTTATATCACCTGTGGGTGTTTTCCTTCTTGCTTCAGGCATCAGACTGATTGTCTGTTGCCTCCTACAGGCCATCTTCTGTAGCACATTCCTACAACATGTACACCCATATATATATATATATATATATATATATATATATATATATATATTTATATACACACACATATACATATTTACGCTCACATATCTTCAGTTCATGGTTACTTACATTATTCTCTATTCTTAGTGTGAGGCGTCAACCCCCCCCCCCCCTAGTATCTTGATATTTCTGGTAGGGCCCCTTGAGCCTACATGTGGAATCTCCTTGATATTCTTATCTCATCTAGACATATGTCCCTCAGTATAGTTACACAACCTAGTTTGTGAAGTAGCTTCTCCTGGTATATTTCAATGCTGTCTGTTATTGCGTAGTTTTAAATTCATTTTATACATAATTAAATATTTTCCATTACACCATCTTACAGGAGTAAGCACTTCCTGATCCCTCACGTCTTCTGTTTTACGGCCCCCTTTATTTAGTGCTTATTCACATAGGCAAGAATCTCGCATAAATTTTGTGCATTGTGAGAGACGCACAAAACTCGCGAGAATGTGAAATCTATTCTTTTCAATGAACTCATTCACATGAGCAGTGAAGCTGCAAGGATAAAAATCGCAGCATGTTCTGTCTTTTGGCGTTCCATCGGAATACCTCGCTTATTGTTTTCTATGGGACATTAAAAGACATTGCATGCCGTGAGATGTGATGTTTCCTATTGAAATCAATGGGAAATACTTGCGATCCTCTGAGGCGCGTGAAACATGTGCAAGAGGATCGCAATCTCACAGAAGCGATGCAACAAGTTTTTGAATGAAAAAAACGCCTCACATCAGCCTGAAAACGCGTGTTGGCAAGCGCGAAATCGGGCCAAGTTTCTTTGCCCAATATCATAGTTGGCCGTGTGAATGTAGCCTAAAGCAGGATTGAAGATGGAACTGGCCATCTGCTCTTATAGCCATCAGGGCTGCCTTGTGTAAATTTAGCCTAAGGCCTCCCACACACAGGTGTTATTTAAATGGCTCGATAATCATAGCACTTAAAAGTGCCGCGATCGATCGGCTGTGAGAGCGGTCCCATTAAAATGCAACATTGCTCCTCTCAGCGCTGCTGCCGGCAGAGGTGTGCGCGCCTGCAGCAGCGCCTCCTCCTCTCTCCTACTCTTTCTTGCATAACCAGAGAGGAGAGGTGAGGGGAGGAAGATCCTGGAAGCACACACTGCCATCACTGTGTGTATCCAGCCCGCAGCGCTGCAGAGTGATTACCGGCTGGTAGGTGCCAAAAGTGGGACAAATGGTTGTCCGAGTGGAAAGTAGGAAACAGGGTTCCAATGCGGGACTGTCCCGCCTAAGGCCTCATGTCCACAGGAAAAATCAGGCCAGCTACGGATTCTCCATGGAGAATCCGTAGCGGGTCCCTCCTGCCCCGCGGACATGAGGCATAAAATAACAATTACTCACCTCTCCGCACGCTCTGGATCTTCCCCTCTTTACGGCTTGATCTTCTCTCCGTCGCGGCTGGATCTTCTTTCTTCGGCCCGGCGGATGTGCCCAGCAGAAAAAAGATCCGGCTGCGAAGGAAGGAAAATCTGCATCGCCAGGAGCAGGTGAGTGTAATTCAGGCGCGGGTCTCCCGCGGACCCGGACGGCTTCCATAGGCTTCAATAGAAGCCTGCAGGAGACCCGCAGGAAAATGGAGCATGTCCATTTTTTTATCTACCCGCGGGTGGTCAATGCATCCGTATGGGGTGCGGATCCGCGTGCGGGTGAAGAGTTAAAATCCGCTGCGGATTTTAATTCTTCTTTTCCCCGTGGACATGAGGCCTAAATCAGGACGTCTGGTCACCTTACCGCTTGTGATGTCACATCCCCGGCCTAATGTGGACTGTGGAGCCTCCAGCAGAGGGGCCTTTCCTGGAGCCTCGGCCTGCTTTCCCTCACACCCCCCAGGCAGAGTAGAGGCTGCTGTCAGGAGCTGCTAACACACATCTACTCAGCAGGACCGTCACAGCACAGACAGCTTAGATACACTTATCATATTATACTGTAGGCTTAGATACACTTGCCTTACAGATAGTATCACACGTCACAGTATAACATATGCCTGATAACATGCTCCCTGACCTACTGACTGCAATCCCTGCTAGCCATCATAAACCACTCCTGCAGTCATACTGTTTCTGCCGTCACACGGCTAAATGTCTGACTATTGTCTATGTGTATAGCATCCCTCACTCTCCACCTCGCCATACCGTGCACATCTCCAGGCCTTTACCTTCTGTATCACCCCATTACTTGTAGTATGTAAGCTCGTTGGAGCAGGACCCTTCCCTATTGTTTCCACCAACTGATTACTATGTAACCGTGGTTCTGTAATGTTTGTACTTTTGTCTTTCTGTATTCCCCCTGTCTATGTAAGCGCTGCGGAATATGTTGGCGCTATACAAATAAAGATTATTATTATTATTATTATATGACAGGATTAGATACACAGACTCAGCAGCACAGTATCACACATGACAGGATTAGATACACAGGCTCAGCAGCACAGTATCACACATGACAGGATTAGATACACAGGCTCACAGCACAGTATCACACATGACAGGTTTAGATACACAGGCTCGACAGCTAAGTATCACACATGACAGGTTTAGATACACAGGCTCGGCAGCACAGTATCACACATGACAGGTTTAGATACACAGGCTCGGCAGCACAGTATCACACATGACAGGTTTAGATACACAGGCTCGGCAGCACAGTATCACACATGACAGGTTTAGATACACAGGCTTGGCAGCACAGTATCACACATGACAGGATTAGATACAGAGACTCACAGCACAGTATCACACATAACAGGATTAGATACACAGGTTCAGCAGCACAGTAACACATGACAGGATTAGATACACAGGCTCACCGCACAGTATCACACGACAGGTTTAGATACACAGGCTCAGCAGCACAGTATCACACATGACAGGATTAGATACAGAGACTCACAGCACAGTATCACACATAACAGGATTAGATACACAGGTTCAGCAGCACAGTAACACATGACAGGATTAGATACACAGGCTCAGCAGCACAGTATCACACATGACAGGTTTAGATACACAGGCTCGGCAGCACAGTATCACACATGACAGGTTTAGATACACAGGCTCGGCAGCACAGTATCACACATGACAGGTTTAGATACACAGGCTCGGCAGCACAGTATCACACATGACAGGTTTAGATACACAGGCTCGGCAGCACGGTATCACACATGACAGGTTTAGATACACAGGCTCGGCAGCACGGTATCACACATGACAGGATTAGATACACAGGCTCGGCAGCACAGTATCACACATGACAGGTTTAGATACACAGGCTCGGCAGCACAGTATCACACATGACAGGTTTAGATACACAGGCTTGGCAGCACAGTATCACACATGACAGGATTAGATACAGAGACTCACAGCACAGTATCACACATAACAGGATTAGATACACAGGTTCAGCAGCACAGTAACACATGACAGGATTAGATACACAGGCTCACAGCACAGTATCACACGACAGGTTTAGATACACAGACTCGGCAGCACAGTATCACACATGACAGGTTTAGATACACAGGCTCAGCAGCACAGTATCACACATGACAGGATTAGATACAGAGACTCACAGCACAGTATCACACATAACAGGATTAGATACACAGGTTCAGCAGCACAGTAACACATGACAGGATTAGATACACAGGCTCAGCAGCACAGTATCACACATGACAGGTTTAGATACACAGGCTCGGCAGCACAGTATCACACATGACAGGTTTAGATACACAGGCTCGGCAGCACAGTATCACACATGACAGGTTTAGATACACAGGCTCGGCAGCACAGTATCACACATGACAGGTTTAGATACACAGGCTCGGCAGCACGGTATCACACATGACAGGTTTAGATACACAGGCTCGGCAGCACGGTATCACACATGACAGGTTTAGATACACAGGCTCGGCAGCACGGTATCACACATGACAGGATTAGATACACAGGCTCAGCAGCACAGTATCACACATGACAGGATTAGATACACAGGTTCGATAGCACACTAAAGCACATTTATTACTGATGCTGTGCCAGATTTCTGGTGCAATTTGCACCTTTTTTGGTGCAATCATTGTAGACAAATTCACTATTGATTTGCCCCAAAAAGAACAGATGTTACGCCTATTCCGTTTTCAGAAGTGTCTCAGGAAGGGGGCGAGGTGTGAGCGGAGTGACGTTTTTAGAGACATTTATCATGTGACTTTTTAAAAAGTTGCAAAATCTGTTGCCATCTCCCCCAGTAGCCGGCGGTGTACAAAGTGTCTCCACATGTAGACATGCCGTGTTTAATCATACAACACATTTATCAGCATTGTGCGACATTTGATACATTTGTTGCATCTTTAACTTGAAGAAGGGAAGAAAAGCTGCCAGAAAGCAGGTGTAAAACATCTCCTGATGATAAATACCCGCAGTATTCCTTCAGATTATCACAGTTCACGGCTCCGTACAGTATCATATTGCAGGATATGGTGTAAAACATCTCCTGATGATAAATACCTGCAGTATTCCTGCAGATTATCACAGTTCACAGCTCTGTACAGTATCATATTGTAGGATATGATGTAAAACATCTGATGATAAATACCCGCAGTATTCCTGCAGATTATCACAGTTCACGGCTCCGTACAGTATCATATAGTAGGATATGGTGTAAAACATCTCCTGATGATAAATACCCGCAGTATTCCTGCAGATTATCACAGTTCACGGCTCTGTACAGTATCATATTGCAGGATATGGTGTAAAACATCTCCTGATGATAAATACCCGCAGTATTCCTGCAGATTATCACAGTTCACGGCTCCATACAGTATCATATTGCAGGATATGGTGTAAAACATCTCCTGATGGTAAATACCCGCAGTATTCCTGCAGATTATCACAGTTCACGGCTCTGTACAGTATCATATAGTAGGATATGGTGTAAAACAACTCCTGATGATAAATACCCGCAGTATTCCTGCAGATTATCACAGTTCACGGCTCCGTACAGTATCATATTGCAGGATATGGTGTAAAACATCTGATGATAAATACCCGCAGTATTCCTGCAGATTATCACAGTTCGCGGCTCCGTACAGTATCATATTGTAGGATATGGTGTAAAACATCTCCTGATGATAAATACCCGCAGTATTCCTGCAGATTATCACAGTTCGCGGCTCCGTACAGTATCATATTGTAGGATATGGTGTAAAACATCTCCTGATGATAAATACCCGCAGTATTCCTGCAGATTATCACAGTTCACGGCTCCGTACAGTATCATATTGCAGGATATGGTGTAAAACATCTCCTGATGATAAATACCCGCAGTATTCCTGGAGATTATCACAGTTCACGGCTCCGTACAGTATCATATTGTAGGATATGGTGTAAAACATCTCCTGATGATAAATACCCGCAGTATTCCTGCAGATTATCACAGTTCACGGCTCCGTACAGTATCATATTGCTGGATATCCCAGTGATTGATGGCCGGCTGATGTGTTCTGTGCCCACAGACTGCAGAGCTGCTGGGAATCTGCCACTGACACTCCCATGATCTATGACACGGCAGCCTCCTCCTATATACAAGCTTACGGGAAGTAACAGAAACAAATCCGGAGCTCATTACACAGGAGAGGCAGACGCACTGAGAAGACTGAGGTAATAGTATATGTATACATTGTACAGCGCAAGTACTAGTATAGAGAATAGTACATAGAAGGGTACCCAGAATAATATACAGAGGGACAGTACACACAGTATACAGCACATGTACATGAACATGTAGTATACAGAATACTATATATAATAGGTACAGTATATGCAGTATACAGTAAACATGCACTGTATGGCCGCTTTATTAGAGCCCCCCGCAATCTCATGATTGGAGCTTCTCTGTATGAAAATTCAAGCCGGGACCCCAAAGTGCAACATAAGATCATGTGACAAGTTTCCTGTGGATCAGTTTCAGCGATCTAAGTGACTTCCAACAAGAACTGGTCATCGCTGCTAGACAACAGTGCTGCACAGAGAATATCGAGAATGGTGTGATCGAGGAGAAACATCCAGTGAAAGAAGAAACAACTCATCCACAAAAGGGGTCAGAGGAGAATGTCAACAATGGTTCTGATGAAGAGCCAAGAAAACTGCAGCCGTTTATAACACTGGAGCTCTTCCTGATGTAGTTGAACACACAGTTTGCTGTTTCTTAGCACTGATGGGCTATAACAGCTGATGACCCCTTCCAGCTTGCCCCAGTACATTTTTCGCGCTTCTGTGATATTGCGATCGTCAGGCGCATGCTCCATGCATGTTCCATCTGATTGGGATATGGATGGAACTCGCCTGTGAAAATGACATTGATTTTAATGTGTTTTTTCACATGAATGTTTTTTCTATCACAGCGTTGCTGGGAGATTGAAAAATCACTACATGTCCCTTTTTTCACAAGGAGCCACTCATTAGTTTCTATGGAATTGTTTAAAATAACTCGCACACCATGTGATTTGCATCCAAGTGCAATTCAATTTTTACTATTAAAGCTATTGGAATCCCTTACAATTTTTTTCATGTACGGGAAAATCACAGTTACATAGATGGATTGCCTTTTTAAGCAAAAAATACATCACAGACACATGAAAATCACGTTTGCAAGTGCAATACGGGTCCATGTTTTTCCCACCAATATCACACTCGCCCATGTGAATCCAGCCAAAGGGAAACAGAAAGACGAGACTCCAGGGGGCAAAAGAAAGCAAAAATTGTATCACTTGAGCAGTGGAAAACCATCGCCGGATCAGGTGAATCTAGATTTCTGTTTTACCGTTTGCTGATGGGAGGTCAGCATTTGGTGCAAGCAGCATGAATTGCTGAACTCTTTCTGCCAGGTGTCAGCAGCTCAGGCTGGCGGAGGTGGATGTTTGTCTGTATTGTTATTTTTGAAGGAAGCATTCTGACTTTGAAATACTTGGGGTGTCAGTAATAGTGTGGTTGACTTGGGAGGTGCAGGGCGGCCTGACGGGCTTTATTGTGGGGTGTCATTTATAGGCAGTAAGCCTTCATGATGCAGCACCTCTATCAGCTGGACTGGAACCCTTTATGTGGCTAATTAATAGGTATAACATTAAGCTGTCCCTCTACCCCCAAAATATAGTAGGTTTGTGGATGGGCGTTCATCAGTATATTGCACCTCCATATAGCAGTCTGCCTGTCTGCACGCTGTTGGGAAGTGGCGCTATACCTGCCCTTGTATCTATCTATCTATCTCAATACCAGTAAGTATGGCTGCTGGCAGTGATTTCTGATGGAGGTGGATTAGTGGTGTGGGGAATGTTTTCAGCACACACTTGGTCCTCTGATACCTGTGGATGGATGTCAGGATGAATTGCTGTGGATCTGAAGGTCCAATGTATTGCTAGATAGATTTCCAGTGTCTACAGGGTAGTATACAGCAGTGTTTATCAACTGCAGTCCTCAGGGACCCCCAACAGGTCATGTTTTCAGGGTTTTCTCAGTATTGCACAGGTGATGTAATTATTGTCACTGCCTCAGACATTGCCACAGGTGTTCTTACCATAGGATATCCTGAAAACATGACCTGTTGGGGTCCCTGAGGACTGGAGTTGAGAAACACTGGCATACACAAAGATGTACAGTACATGAAGTATACAATATAGTACAACCCCAATCCCCCTCTCCTCCCCCCCCCCCCAAAAAAATAATGCAATCATGTGTAAATCTCATATAACTGTATTTTATTCACAACTAGCTTACCCGTCGCGCGTTGCTGCGAAGACAGACAGACATACATACATTCGTTTTTATATATCTAGATAACAACCAATCACAGCGCAGCTTTCATGTTACCTCAGTGGTATAATATATAACAACCAATCGCAGCGCAGCTTACATGTTACCTCAGCTTTATAATATATAACACCCAATCACAGCCAGCTTTCATGTTACCTCAACAGTATAAGAAATAGCAACCAATCACAGCACAGCTTTCATTTTACCTCAGCATTCTCAATATCCAGCAATTGTCTTGCGAAACGTTCGGCGGATGCATCAATTTGTAGTTGAACACGCATCCCGTTGCTCGTAATGCCTTTTGCTTTCATGCTTGAGATGGAAATCAAACGATCTTTGTCTGGGGAGCATAACTGTCGACGATGCTCGCACGCGCGCCACCTATCGTAAGATAGATGTACTACGCCAGTAATCTTCCCAGGAGTGTACTCAACAACTTCCCAAAGTTTCATGGCGATTGGATGAATGGTGTAGTAATGCATAACAGACAGACATACATTCATTTGTATATATATAGATGACATCAGGAAGTGAGAGAATTAGATTACTTGCGTAAAATTTGGACGCTAATTCTTTGGCGCTTAGAATTTAATAATCGAGTTGGGACCCTTTAAGTTTTCCTATTTATGACATAATCAATGCTTGTGCCAAATTTCAACTTTCTATGACATTGGGTAGTGAGAGAATTAGATTCCGTTCGTAAAATGTGGACGCTAATTCTTTTGCGCTTAGAATTGAATAATCGAGTTGGGACATATTAACTTTTCCTCTTTATGACATAATAAATGCTCGTGCCAAATTTCAGCTTTCGATGACATTGGGAAGTGAGAGAATTAGATTCCGTACGTAAAATTTGGACGCTAATTCTTTTGCGCTTAGAATTGAATAATCGAGTTGGGACCCATTAACTTTATCTATTTATGACATAATCAATGCTCATGCCAAATTTCATGTTTTTTACGACATCGGGAAGTGAGAGAATTAGTGGCAATAATGGAAATCGACAATCTATGTGGTGGGGGCGTAACTGTCAACGACGCTCCCACGCGCGCCATTTATCATAGCATAGATGTACTATGCCAGTAATCTTCCCAGGAGTGTACTCAACAACTTCCCAAAGTTTCATGGCAATCGGATGAATGGTGTAGTAGCGCATAAAGGACAGACAGACAGACACACATGCATTCAATTTTATATATATAGATAGAACACATTTCAGAAGGTGAAAGTGAGACATTTTTTCATTTAATTTTAGAACTAGATGGCTGCAACATATGTCAAAAATGTTGGGGCGGGGTTAACAAAAGGCTGGAAAAGTAAGTGGAGGGTCAATTTTCTACTAAGTCACATGACTGTGTATAAAGAGCATGTTAGAGAGGTAGAGTCTCTCTGAAGTAAAGATGGTTGGAGAGTTACCAATCTGTGAAAAACTTAATATTGTATGCATTAAAAACAGGTATGATTCTGTAATGCAAATCACTACATGGGCTCAGGAATACTTTCAGAAATCATTGTCTGTGAACACAGTTCACTGCGCAATCCACAAATGTAAGTTAAAGCTATATCATGCAAAGAAGATGCCATATATCAAGAAGTCCCAGCATCTTCTGTGGGCCAAAGCTAATTTAAAATGGACTGAGGCAAAATGGAAGACTGTTCTATGGTCAGATGAATCACAATTTGAAATTATTTCTGGAAAGCACGCTGTGCCCTGTGGAATCAAGAGGAGAGGGACCATTCAGTTTATTATCAGAGCACAGTTCAAAAGCCTGCATCTCTGATGGTATGGGGCTGCATTAGTGCATTATGGCATGGGCATCTTACACATCTTCAAAGGCCCTATCAATGCTAAACAGCATATAGAGGTTTTACAACATATGTTCCTATCCAGAAAACAGGGAAGCCCTTGCATATATCAGCAAGACAATGCTAAACCCCAGACTGCATCCAACACAAACACGTGGCTTCACAGAAGAGTCCGGGGGCTGAACTGGCCTGTCTGCATTCCAGACCTTTCACCAATAGAAAACTTGTGGCATTCTCTATTTTTATTTTTTTATTTACATTTTCCACAGTATCGCAGCTTTTTGGGAATTGGGGTTGTATATATGCATAGGTAAGGCACAGTACATGCAGCAGTATAGTATATACATGGAAGTAAGGTACATGCAGTATGATATATACACAGGAACCATAAATACAATCTATATTCACATTATATACAATAAGTATAGTATAGACATGGAAGTATGGTCCACACATGATATGGTATCCTACATACAGAGAGGTATAGTATACACAGAATAGTATATACATTGCATTCTGAATCCCTCCTATGTCCCCTTTAAGTTCAGTATTACTTTATTTGCTCACATGGGAGTATGTGTGATTCCTCTGACAATTCTGCTGTTAGAAACTGATGGGCGTAGACAGGAAAAACTGTTTGCCTGCGGGTTAATATTGTCAATGACCCATTAAAGAAATGCAGGTGATTTATAACCAGGAGGTGCCGTAACGCACAAGAAACGCCCTTCAGTTACTATCATAGTGCCGCTCACCACTCCTGTATTTCACTTATTTCATACATATGGAAAACCTTGTGTACATTACCTACATAAATATTTGCAAGCTTACTGCCGTGAATAGTGCGGGCTCCGTGTGTGCAGGTGGAGACATTCATGTATTTGGTCATTTAGCCTCACATGACATCCCCATGATAACAGTACATCTTACGGGATGTGATCAGACTCTATTAGTAGTGCAGCCTCAGATCTCACGGTGAGGGTGCATTCACATGGGCGACGGAGTCATGGCTGACATTCTTGGGCGTGACTTGCAACGCAAATCAGTGTGCTATGCAATGATTGGGGAACCGCACATGTAAAAACACCCATTACAAATAATGAGTTCTGTTTTCTTGCATCCCACAACACACAAACCTCGCACGCTTTTCTCACCTGTGTGAA
The DNA here is from genome assembly GCF_035609145.1 of Eleutherodactylus coqui. NCBI lineage: Eukaryota > Metazoa > Chordata > Amphibia > Anura > Eleutherodactylidae > Eleutherodactylus > Eleutherodactylus coqui. Next base: position 68,763,059 of record NC_089841.1, on the reverse strand, counting down.
TTCCCTTTAAAGGAAAGAGATAAAAAGAAGAGTTTTCAGGAAAATTCTAAAATCTTTTTATAAAAGAGTCTCCTGGAATCATTGGTGGCTGACTAATAGCAGCAGGGACTAGTAGTAGCGTGTGTGCCGCGTGTGTCCAGATCTCATATATAACAGAAGCTGATAGAATAGGCGGCTTACTTGTTATGCCAGCACAAATGTTTATAGAGCTGCTAACTAAATCGGTTTGGGTGACACCCATTTATTTGATGATGAAATCTCGCTTGGGATAGGGACGGAGAAGGGGATAAGGACATCTGAGAACATTAAATGGGTTTTCTGGGCAAAATCTATTGACAACTTATCCTGTGCATAGGGTAGCAACAGTTAATTGCTGTATTGTGAATACAATACTGTTGTGCTATCAGAGACGGAATACACATTGAGTGACTCACAGGTGAAGTCCTCTGGACTCATCCCTTTTCTTCTCCATCTGCTCTAGACCTTCATGACTTCTCCAACTAGTTCTTTTGATGCGAGGTTTGCATTGAAAACAAAGGGAAACAATTGCTAATCTTACTAAGGGTGCATTCACAAGAACGTATATCGGCTCGGTTTTCACGCTGAGCCGATCTATGTCCTCCTCATCTGCAGGGGGGAGCATGGAAGAGCCAGGAGCAGGAACTGAGCTCCCGCCCCCTCTCTGCCTCCTCTCCGCCCCTCTGGACTATTTGCAATGAGAGGAGGTGGGATGGAGGCGGGGCTAAGTGCCGCAAATTAGCCCCGCCCCCATCCCGCCTCTGCCCCCCTTCCATCCTCCCCCCCCTGCACACAATGACAACGTATATCGGCTCGGCGTGAAAACCGATTCGATATACGTTCTTGTGAATGCACCCTTGAGGATCGCTACTTTACTGAAGAGATGGGAGGTGTTTTTGCCCAAAAAACGCCATGCATCAGCATGAAAATGCACATTGTCGAGCACAATATCAGTCCAAGTGTTAGGTGCACTGTTCAGACACAATCTTCTGTGTCTGGCAAACATGGGTGTCCGCGCATTCTATCTGTTCCCTGAGCTTATATTCACTCTCTTCCAGCACTCTTAGGGTTAATAGCTTCAGGCCTCTTGTTCAGCTGATGCACCTTTTCCAATCACCGCCCTATATAGCTGCCCTGGGCCTTTCAGATCTTGCTGCAGTGTTGATGAGAGTTTGTTCCCTTCACTTCATGTCCAGCTGCTGCTTCTGCAGTTACCTTGCAACCTTGCGTTCTGCTTCTGCTCTGTGTTCTTTGTTTGTGTAGTCTGTTGTTCCTGGTGTCCACTTCTCTGTTTATCCTTGTCCGCTTAATCCTTCTTTGTCTCTTTACTCCCCAGTGTTGTTCTATCTTTGTCTTACAGGTGTTCTGGCCCACCAGGGTAAGTCAGCGCCTGAGGAAGACCGTAGGGTCGTCCTTATCGGAACAAGTGCTCCGCTTGTAGGCAGGGGTTTCTCTCTCCCGGTTATCAGTTCAGGGCAAGATACCTCCCATAGTTTCCACCTATATATGGAGCTGGTTATCTGGTATATTACCTCCCACACTGGGGTTGGCTGTCAGCCGTACTAGATCGGATCTTCACCTACCCAGTAGGTTGACACAGTGGTTCCACATCCACAGTCCTTAAACCAAACTTCTTGGCCCAATTTTGCACTCGCCCATGTATAGGTAGCCTAAGTATAAGGCCGCTTTCTGAGATTTTTTTTTTTTTTTAGATATTTGACTCCGTATGTTCATCATGTCAATAAAACGAGTTTAACCCCTTCTTGCTGCAGCCCTTTTTTGAAGAAAAAAAGAACACAATTGCATCATTTTTCGGGGAGTGGTAGAGTTGGTTTTTACTGCATTCCTGCTTCAGTAAGAATGACAGTTATCTTTATTCTGTAAGTCAGTCTGATTACAGCGATACCAAGATTATGTAGTTTATGCACTATTACTTAAAGGGGTTGTCCCGCTCCGAAACGGGTTTTTTTTTTTTTCAACCCCCCCCCCCCCCCCCCCCGTTCGGCGCGAGACAACCCCGATGCAGGGACGTACAGAAAGCTTACCGGAGCGCTTACCTTAATCCCCGCGCTCCGGTGACTTCTATACTTACCTGTGAAGATGGCCGCCGGAATCCTCTTCCTCCGTGGACCGCAGCTCTTCTGTGCGGTCCATTGCCGATTCCAGCCTCCTGATTGGCTGGAATCGGCACGTGACGGGGCGGAGCTACACGGAGCCTGCATTCTGCACGAGCTGCTCCATTGAAGAGAGCAGAAGACCAGGACTGCGCAAGCGCGGCTAATTTGGCCATCGGAGGGCGAAAATTAGTCGGCACCATGGAGACGAGGACGCCAGCAACGGAGCAGGTAAGTAAAAAACTTTTTATAACTTCTGTATGGCTCATAATTAATGCACAATGTATATTACAAAGTGCATTAATATGGCCATACAGAAGTGTATAGACCCACTTGCTGCCGCGGGACAACCTCTTTAAAAGAAAGCACATTTCTAAAAACTTCTGTCACTTTTTTTGAACCCCATAACTTTTTTTTTTTACATTGATGCTGCTGTGTGAGGGCTCGTTTACACTGAACGATTTATTGGCCCGTGTAAAAGGGTCTTCGAGGAAATTACTATATTTCTTAAAGGTGTTTTCCACCCACTTTAACTTATTCTGAAAAGTGTTGCAAGAAATGTATTGTGCATCAGTGGGGTTAGTATTCATTACACAGAGCAATCAGGGCATTCCTGACTGTGACTCATTAAAACTGTAATCCTGTTAACAAAGACTAAAAAAAACACATATCAAGTTTCAAAAGATTCTACAGAACTGCTGGCAGCTGATGACTTTATTGTTGGACATACTATCAGATGAATACTTCATCTGATCATGAGTCACCAGGCATTTCTCGCTTTCTTCAAGCAGTAAAATATAATGTGGAGTTGTTGCTGTATAATATATTAAGAGGTTGTCCAGTTGTGAACTATTGATGACCTACTCTTAGGATAGACAATCAATAGTGGACTGGCGAGAGTCCACTGCCTAGGACCCCTTCTGTTGAGCTGTAAGGTGGGCCTTTGTACTCATGCTCTTAGCGGATTTCTCCAGGAATCAGACAGCTCCATTCTCACTGCAGTGGCCAGGTTTGGTATTACAGGATTTCTGTGGAGCCTGTTACACCACAACAAGCAGAGCGGAGTGCTTCTGCCCATTCATTTTAGCAATCTTCAGGGGTCTCACCCCCATCAATAAAAACTTCCTACATATCAGAAGGTACACTGTATGTCAAAGTTTTTTTTATAGTTTAGTTGAGGCCCTTTTACATGGAACGTTTATTGTTCAAAAAATTGTCCAAACAAGTACAAATGAACGATAGATTTGTTCAGTCCAAAGGCAGCCAATGATCGCACAACGAACGATAAATCATTCGCTTTTTGTTCATCACTCATTTTCTGCAGGCATAAAAATCATCGTTGGCTCGTTCACTAATCGTTCGGTTTAAATTCCGATAGTCCAGTCATTCTCACTTATACAGCAAATGTGAACAACTGAACGATTTCTCGTTTGAACGAGCCAACAATGTATCTGCCTGTATAAACAGGCTGCAGGGGTGAACTCTGACATCGTTCGCTCATTCAAACGAGAAATTAATGATCTGCCAACAGGTTAGGTTGTTAATAATTGATCAGTAGGGGTCCACCACTCAGGACCCCCACCGATCAGCTGTTCTCCAGAGGGTTGTCAGTGTGTACAGAGCAGGAAGCGGAAAACTCAGTAAACCTTGCAGAATCCCCAGCTGCAATATGCCAAGTTTAAAGGATTATAACCATCTGAGGTCATTACTGTATACTGCGTGGTATTGGTATAGTGGCCCAAAGTTAGGCACTACACAAGCTGTGATCAATTTTATTCAATCATGTATATATGTCTTTAAAAAGGTTTAATTTTTGTTTGTAACTTTCATCATCTGCCTGACAACCACTACTGGATCTCATTGGCTGTCAGGTTCCTAATTTTCCATTGGCTGGGGTGCCACCCAGCAACAGGACAATGATTGGCTGGCAGAACAGTGAGGAGAGAGGGCACTCATGATTAGTGGAGCAACGGGTTGGTTAGTAAAGTCCTATCAGAGCAGTTGAAAGTTGGCAGTTGGAGAGAGGGTGGCAAAGAAGAAGGTCAAGAGCAGAGCAGGAGCGAGATAAGGAGGATTGCAGTGCGGTGGGAAGGAGAAGGTGTAGTAACTATGAGGACAGATTGTATGGAAAAGATATGGAAAGACAGTATACAGAAGAAGGAAATGGAAAGAAGCATTGTATTAAGAGAAGAAAGAGATAAAGACAAGGAATATAAATATATATATATAGATATATAGAAGGTTAGAGGCCTGTATGCAGCCTGGCGTCACGAACAACAAACTAACTGTTTACCGCCATACCCTACCCAACTGGCAGATAGTCCTAAAATGCCACACTAAGACTATATATTCTATATTCCATTGGCTGCTGCCATTTGTGAAGGGAGCGGTGAAGCCACCGCTGCCGCCGCCATCATTACCACCAATGCCTCACAACCTGGTGCGCACCACTTAGGGGTTTTTACTGTGTCCCCCTATACAGAGTGTAGAGAAAAAGACTGATCCAGCACAATATCTCAGTACTGGTATCATGTATTGAAATGACAATAGCGTACTTGAATATGGAGGTATGGCTCTGCTACAAGATGGTATGGCACTCCGGGCTCCTGGGGGCTCCAGAACATGATTTCAATTTTGTATTGTGGCTCTTGATAGAGAGTAAAATCCAATTGCAAAGTTGACAATCACAGAAAATGGCCATATACTTACTGACTAAGGCCGGCTGCACACGAGCGTGACGGGCTCCGCCGCGGAATATTCCGCGGCGAAGCCCGTCACGGCGCCCCCAGAGACCCCATACTTACCAACGGATCCGGCATTTTCGCTCCCGCACGACGCTTCCCCGCGTCACATGACACGCCCACCGCGTCACATATCACATCATCATATGACGCGGCGGCGGTAGGCGGGAAAGCGTTTTCACACTATCTTCCGCTGTGTTACAGCGGGAGATAGCGTGAACGGACGGCTTCCATTGACTGCAATGGAAGCCGTCAGCGCGTACACCCGCGGCAAATAGAGCATGCCGTGGGTGAGAACGGGAGATTTCACGGTGCGGAGTTCCGCGGTGGAATTCCGCACTGTGTGCCCTGAGCTATTAGGTTCAATAGCACCTAATAGCTGCGGGCAACGCAGCGGATTTTTGCAGCGAATTACGCGGCGGAAATCCATTCGTGGGAAGGAGGCCTAAGGAGGGCAGATAACTGCATACTCTCAGCATGCAGGCAGCAGACTACCAAATGAGGGAGCTAATTATACCTGTGAGAGACACCGATGAAACAGCCACTCACACAGCCTCTCAATATAGAGGGGAGTGGCTACTTGGTGTATACTCCCACACAGAGTAGATACAAAGTTTCAGACCTTCTGATACATGTAGTGCACCATGCAGACCAGCAACCTATTAATGACGCCATAATAAATGAACCACATTGGTACTGCTACCCTGGGCTCCCCCTGTAGTATATGGACTCACTACAAGCAAGGAACCTTGACGCGGTTAGTGAGCTGATGTATTTTGGCCAAAGTCCAACTAATGCCTTGCATTTATTATCTATTTTTCACATGCAGTGCGGCTTTATAGTCAGTAAGTATAGGGCCATTTTCTGTGATTGTTTTTATGTTTTTATATTTTCCCTTCTGTGACGTATCAATTGCAAAGTTGAAGAGTAGGACCGCTGCTATGACTGAAGTAAGGGATGGGTACTTGAAGTGGGGGGCAGATCAGAAAGTCATCCACTGGATCAGTCTTTTTGATTACACCCTATATAGGGAAAACAAATGTATATCAGCCCAACACATGCCAAAAAGACACTCATATAGTAGGTGTATGGGGCCTATGGATGTTTGGTGCGCGCGCCTGAAGTGTTTATGTTAATATCTCTGGCTTTGCCACACATACAATGACTCACTGAATACAACACTTAAAGTTTCCTCTGCTCATATCATGGAGCTCAGAGATAGTGAACTGATGAACACAGATAGGCACATCCTGATGACTGTGGTTTCATATCTCCTAACAGAACAAGAACTAAGATGCCGTTCCGTCCTCCATGTTTTCCTCCATGTTGTGGTCTCATCGTGGTTGAGACCAAACAGCCGGGTGAGAAACTTTTTCCTATTGTTACTTGCTAGCAAATTGTATAATATGTGACCCCAGAATCCATAAGCTCACTGAGACTTACTATCTCCACCTTCCTCAGACATTACTTGTGGTCACTCAGGACTCACTATTTGCACTGTATTCTGTGTATTTAGGTGACTTATGGAGAGATCAGCTTTATTTAGTCATTCATGTGCCATTTAAACAGACTCCCACCCAGAATTCTTTGTTCACAAGAATGTTGCAGAGCCTAACAATGCTGAAAGAAACTCTAAGAAGCCTGGGAGGAGGAGATGGAGAGAACCCGTACATGTCTTTGCAGTGTATATGGCCTTAGATAACCTGTATCATTCTTTCATTATACAAATGCGAAATACACAGCAGCACTTAGACGTACCTCACAATGCTGAGGGAGGCCTCCGGTGAATGATGCAGGCTCAATAGCATGGGTCTGGATTCATGACCCACATAGACGTGTAAATGTTCTGAAGGAGAAGCCGCATTCAGGTTACCAATGGTGCAATATCTCTCGTAGCCTTTTTCCAGTCACTGATTCCCAAAGACCCCCACACCATTATAAATACACACCTTGATTAAAATCTCAACCAATCAACAAACAAATAAAAAAGGGCCAACCCACTTGGTATGAACCCCACAGCCCACCGTACCTTAGATACAGGTGTTGACTACATGTAATTGTACTGATAGTGTATCCAAGGGGAAAATTTTCAGATCCTCCAGCTTGTACAGTCGCGCTAGTGTTCATTCTGCATCACTGCGCATGCGCGGGATTCAGAGTTTCCCCCTGCAATATCAGACCTCCGCCCCTAGTTAACATGGAGACCGGAGTTCATAGCGCAGCATAACGCATGCGCGACATCAGTGTCGGCCGTCATCTTCCATCGCACAGCGTCATCGAATAAATCGTGACATGGCGCACGTGCAAAGCCTGAGAGATGGAACTATGCAGTTCTATAACTTTCAAACCCGGTATCTGTGGTGGGCCAGATTTTCAATATGCTGATGCGCATGCGTGGGACCTGACAAGCGGACCTCTAGCTCTCATCTATAAAAAAAATTGGCGACCATTGAGCATATACCTTTTCCAACACAAGGTGACCCGGTCAAGAATTATGTGACTCCTCCATAATGGACTTTCATGTTTTTACAAGACTAAAATACTGGTGTGTATTAGATATGGATCAAATCGCTGTCTGAAATATACTTCTTCTTTGTGTCATAGTAACACACCATAAACTTCTTATGTAGATCTTTCACATAGTTATACATTAGTATCTTAAAGAAATAATAAATAACCAGCTGTCATGCTGAATATCTTTTAATTGTACAACACACATATTGTACCTAGGTCACATATAAGGTACACCAGATGTTAGGCAAGTTGGCACGTGGTCAATAATATGCATCATAATGCCAATGCACTACTTGACAAATGATTCACAGTTGAGGCTACATACAATCAGAGTCCGCAAGTCACTGTCCCCCACACGAAAATATCAGCCCAACATCATGCATCTGAGGATCTAGAGGACATAAGGGGGGCACCGAATCTATCACCCTATAGTTGAATTGACTAACTGAATGTCCGGAGGCCACAAAGTGCTTAGGAACTGACAAGTCAACCTTGCGTGTTCTGATGTTACTTTTGTGGTTAGCTATGCGTTTCCGCTCTTCTGTCATTGTCTCTCTGATGTACAGCAAGCTGCCAGGGCATATGATGATATGTCGATGAACATGTGAAATGACCCCTGATATGTAATGTATCACCCGTGCGGGGGTGCGTAAACACATCCCCTCGAAGAAGGTTACCACAAGAGACGCAACCCAACAAGGGAAGCAACCATCCCTAATAGGTGCCAACGTTCGCTAAGCAGTACCGCAGCTGTTGTCCTTAAAATTATGAACCAATTTGTCCTTTAGGTAGTGTTTTGTAGCTGCCCTCTCTGTTGACCTCCCTCCAGCACGACCTCCTGCTCCGAATCTCTATACAGAGTGACCCATCACTTCTCCTTCACTTCCTGTCTTGTTCCTGCACTTTTTTTCTCCCCCTCATCATACTGGCTCACTCTGGAGTTTCCCGCTCTGAACTCTCACCATCCCTCTCTACCAGTGATGGTATGACATACAGCCAATAAGCAGCCAGCTGTTGCCAAGCTTTAGTTTAGCTTGTAGAAAGAAAGGGGGAAACAGGGGTTTTACAATGTACGGCACTTTCTATGTCTCCTAGATGCACATAGCAAAGTGTGACAGGACTATTGATTGTGTGGCTATTCTGGAGGACCCTCTGGGCCACGACATGAGTATGTGTATAATATATTCGCTATGCATCTAAAGCTCATCGCTGAACGGTGTTTATGAAATCCTGAGATTTAGACTTGTAAGCTAGTCTTCATATATAACGACCAAGTATAAATGCCTTCATAGATCCCACACTACAGACACTGAGCAAGAGCCAATATTAATTTGAAAAAATTCCGATAGATCCTCTTCTGCTCTCGCATTACCATCAAGCAGGTTCAACTAAAATGGATTTAATCTCCAAACTCTATGCAAACCAAATTCCCCACCATTCATAATCAACGACAAATAAACTGGGGGGTGATCAGACACCGTCCATGGTAGATATTCCACTCTATGAACATAAGGAAGCATAAATGGAGTACCTATCAGTAGATCTATTCTAGTAAGTGTATTATGTGAACTGGAATAACAAGAGTATTGTCGAACTTCTGGATTTCTCAACCTCCACAGATCACATAAACCCAATTCCATTAATAAATGTGTGAAAGTTGTTTTCACTGATGTATACATTGAAGAGGCTACAGCGTTTGCTTGAGCACTGCAGCCCCTTCAATCAGCTGATTGGTGGGGGTCACCAGTGGCAGACACTCACCTCTCAGATATTGAAGGGTTGGATAGGCTGACAAGCTTTAGAGGTTACATAACCACTGTAAACCCTCTTTAGTACTTTTCAGTTATATATGTATCTGTACTTTACGAGCATGTATTCATGTTATATGGCCAACTTTATGCATATCTACTCTACGTACTTTTCTGGTTAAACAGTCCAAGATTTCACTCTAGCTAACTAGCTACACTACTACATATACAATAGTTTACCTAGACAACTATTCTAGCTTCTACAGCTCTTCCCTGGTAATTATCAGCATTACTAGCCTCTGGCCTGCTGCACACCACAAATATGGCATTTGGCATCCTATCACTAGCTAACACACTATACAATCTATCCAACTAGACCTCATCAAGCATAGCAATTTTTCCAAATTTAGTGGGTTGCCATTACTGAACTCTCTTATAAGAAAGCATGGTGGCTAAGCCCAGGCCCCCTTGACTCCTACAATAAGCAGGCTCCTCTACCTCCTCACATGGTCACACCGCCAAACTCTGATATTTAATGCTTTTCTATCCCATCCCTAACAGCGTTCTGTCACAACACTCAGGGCCACAACATTCACTACCAGATCAGACTCTGCATAATGCTCGGTACGTCCTCCTCATCTAAATTGGCAGCGAGGAAAGTGTGCTCCCTAGTGCCCAGCGATACTGGCAAAACTGCCTCATGCAGCATCCCGCCAGACCTAAACTACATGAGGGATAACAGATGCACAAACATGGAGAACAAAATAACATGGCACATAACATGTCAACAGCAACATTTACAGTAGAGCACCCTCCCCTCGAAAGTAGATTAGAAAGATGAAGAACTTTATACGAGATTTATACAATAATTAAACTTTATTGACACAAAACCAAACACCCCTCTAAACAGATGAAAGATTATTGTAGTGTTATGGAAACTAAAAGGCTAATTAAATCAAAGTGAGTGTCAGAAAAAAAAAACATGCCTCAGTCTAACTCCCACTCCCCAAAAAGGGGTTCTCCCAACAATAGAGCCCAAGTAGCTATGCAAAGACCTCAGCTGGTAATAGAGCGAACATGTACAAAACCAAAAAATATGCAGTAATTATACAATGCACAATGTGTATGAGGGTGAAGAAAGTAGATTGCACAACATAACACAAAACGCTAAACCATTTGTAAGTCAGAAGGAAACCATCCAATCCGAAGACCCCACACATTTCATCAGTGATACACATGGGGTCTTCACAGGGTCAGCCAGGGCTCTTGGACTACAGAGTCATAGTAAGCCCCATGTCTGCTCCACCCGTGGTTTAACAAATTCGGGGACACTTCTTAACACAAACATGTTTATGGGGAATGCAATACACAATATACATATCAACTTGACATTTTTGTATATGTAAAATGTACTCAATCCCATCAAGAACATCATTGACCAGATGTAAACATACAAGGTTGGTTCAGGTGGATGAAGCTCATCTAATTTTTTCATTTTCTCTGGGTCCTTCAGTTCCTCTCAAGGGGATCTCTGTTGACGTCCAGGTGAAAGGCTTTGTGGCTGATGTGTCTGCGACTCTCAAGTACAAGAATGAGGAGGAGAAGGCGCTGGAGGCCATCTTTGTGTTCCCCATGGATGAAGACTCCGCTGTCTACACCTTTGAGGCCACAGTGGAGGGAAAGACCATTGTAGCCGATCTCCAGGAGAAGAAAGAGGTAAATTCTTGGTTTTTATGAACTTATGAAGATTGTAACAATGGCAACTAAAGCTCATGTTTGAACAAGAGCCCTATGGTTCTGAGAAGGCAGTGTCAGGTAAAGGTTGGTGGAGGCTTAAAGCAAACCATAGAAATTGATTTGCAAATGAAATAAATTGTCAAGGACTCTTATATTATCAGGGATCTAGGCTGCAAATAAATTATGAATGGTGGTCAGCAAAGGCATAACTTGAAGCTCCTGGGCCCCAATGCAAAACCTGTAACAGAGCCCCCAACTATAATGTTTTATTCATAATACTGGGCTCCCTATAGGGAGAGGAGAGGCCTTTTTGCCCCCTTAAGGCTCCTGGGCAAAGGGTGAAACTGCATCCCCTGAAGTTACTCCAGTGGTGGTCAGTATTTTAGTTCTGATCATCATTTGTGACTGCTGCTACTGAGGATGTTCTATCCTCCTGCTTCTCTACGATCTTTCCTTCTTTCCGTGCGTCCTTCCTAGAATTTGGTGCTTGAGGAAGAGTGAGAAGAGAACACTGGATTAAGGCAAGAACACATATAAGAGTAGTAGCAATTCACATAAAGACCCGATGGGACATTTAGCTTGGGAGTGGAAGATCCATAAACACTGTGGTCAGTAAGGACTACTTTAAATGCTGTATTTGCCCTATGCGGGGTTTTCTTTTTAATTGCAGAAAAAAACATCCGTGGCATAAATAAGCCTTAGTGTTTATTCACTATTTTAGGCCGGATTCACATGAGTGTATGCGTTTTTGCCGAATATTTGTTGCATTTTTGCATTCATTCTGGCATATTTTACTCTACTTTTAATGTGTGCAAGTGTTTCACAATTGCAAGAAAACACACACCTGTGCTCTCAGTCATTAAAATGGCCAATTAGTTTAATGAGTTCAATATGTGTTCTTTTCCTGCACATTTGTCTGACAGTAAGACTGTCCTTTTTGCCCATAACAACCAATTGTGCTTTCCTGGCCCCCTCCATAATGTCATACATGTCATGTCTTATGTTGGTGCACTGTGCAAATCTGTCTAGTCATTCCATTCTGTGTATTTCACAGCTGCAGCGTGTGATGGGTTAAGTGTTTGCAAAAGCCAGGAGATTGCCTGTGAATGTATCAATTTATGTCCTGTCATATGGTATGAGTGAGGCTATAAATGTGAGTGTTTGAGAGTGGGAAAAGGTCCATTCTCTTCTGGGTTCCTGATCAAGAGTGCCGATTGCATGGGGGTACCTTCAACCCTCATGCAGTGAAGAATGGAAGAGGATGAGAGGTTCCCTGGATTGACTGTGCTAGCATGAAACAAGAGGAGCCCCAAAGAGAGAGAGAGCTCTAGTGAAACATGAGTGTTACTTCAAAGCCCAGTGCAGAGGTACTCTTATTAATTGTTCACACCCGAGCATCCTAAAGTCTAGGACCGCTGGGTGGAGATACTCTTCTTCAGTTGTTCACACCCAAGCATCCTGAAGTCTGGGACTTCTGGGTGGAGCTACGCGTCTTCAGTTGTTCACACACCGGGATCTTGAAGCCTGGGATTGCCATGTGGAGGTACTTTTAATCAAGTCTGTCTAAATGCCTGCACTTGGAATATTGTCTACTTTGCCTTGTGCTGTTGGAGTTATATTGAAGTAATGTTTTGCCAGGCCCTGACTCTTCCCAGGGACCTGAGGTACGTTATATTTGTCTGCGGTTCCATTATTCTTCACCGAAGGTCATAGCGGTGTGTAACGGAATGGTGGCGTCATGCATGACAACTGCTATCCCTGTTCTACTGCTTTTTGGGCATCCCTCTCCTAGGGGTCTCCAGAAGAGGCCCAGCACTCCCCTGGCCGAGGCTACGTGCATCCCTCCTGGAGAGAGTGTGGTAAGTGCCAGCATCTTACCCTACCCACTCCTCAATATATGCCCTACGGGACACTGCAACAGTCTTACTGTTAGACAGTTTTGCTAAATGAGGCCCAAAAAAGTTTTATCCTGCTGTAGTCATCAATAGGGGAATACAAGACAAAATGGTTGCCAACGAAGACAAAAGAGCATTTTATGTCTTTGATTTTAACATCCAGTAGTCTATAAGTAGACAACTTCATTTTCATACAAAGTTTAATGACCATCCACCCAGGGGTGCAAAATTCGCAAGTGGTACTCCAATATTAAGAAAAAAAGGTTGCATATTTAAGAAAAAAATCATCTGTCCCTCCACCAGTAAGTGTGGAAACAGTGGAGCATGTCCATGCAAGTTCACAAAAAGTCCTCAGAAATCTACCATTGGAGCAAGCAAGAAAATTGTACATCACGCAGCCGACTATGTGGAAGATTCTATGCAAATATTTGCAATCCTATCCCTACCGATTGCAGTTGCTACAGGACCTGAAACCAGATGACAAAGATAGGTTGACGTTTCTGCGAGAGTATGCAAACTGTAATGGAAAGCAATGGTTTCAAAGGATCTTTAGTGTTCAGTGATGAAGACACCTTCCACCTTTCAGGCTCAGTTAACAAACATAATGTCAGAATCTGGGGGAAGGAAACCCACATGTCTACGTGGAGCGTATGCGCCCTGCAATTCTCCCAGTTTCTGTTAACTGTGGAAGTCAGGTGACCCTTGCCTGCCAGTCTGAAGCCACAGCATAACCCCCTATTCGTCTGGAATCAGCGCTCACATCCTGGGCGCCATGATGCCAGGAGTTTCTAACATATAGGCTCTATGTCATCTTGCAGCACATTTGCCCACAGATGTTGCAAATGGGCCTCTAGATTCTGCACACTGGTAGGCTGCCAAAGGTGGCATCTCAGCTTGCCCCATAAGTGCTCGATCGATTGACAAATCTGCTGACTGGGCAGGCCAAGGAAGTGTGGCAATCTGGGAGAGGAATTCTTGTGGAACCTTTGCTTTCTATTATCCTGCTGAAAAATGCCTCTTGGAAGCCCTGCCATGAGAGGCAACACCTGGAGCCACAACATGTCCTGAACATATCACTGAGCTGTTAAGCTGTTATTGTCCTTGGACTAGAATGCCTTTCCCCCTCAGATCATCGCACCAGCAGTGAGGGCAGTTTGTCACTCCACAGCAAAGGCAGGATTAATGTTCTCACCACGAGGCCTCCATACTTGGACATTACCGTTTTCCGCTACCAAACAGAACCTGAATTTGTCACTAAAGACAATCTAGTTCCAGTCCATAGAAGTCCAAGTGTCTCGTACATGACACCACTGCAAAGGAAGGCAATGGTGTTGGAGTGTTAATGGCAGGATTTGTAATGGGCACCATGACATCTAAGTTCCTTCTGCTAAGTGCCTGGAAATGGTCCAGGCAGAGACGAGTTCTGTAATGAAGGTACCACCTGCGCCTGGATGATGAACAACAGAACTGTTGGATTTGCTCATGCATGTTGGCTGATCAAATGATCCTCTCTACTGGTGGTCTGTCTGGGCCAGCCGGAGCCTGTTCGCTGTGTGTGCGTGCGTTCCCTCACATAACAGCTGCTCCTACCTCCTAACAGTTTGTTCAGAACAGCCTAGATGGCAGTCAGTTTGTCAAAACAACCATCCTGCTTCTCTAATGCCAATGATGCGCCCTCCATTGTCAGATGCAGCAGTAGACCCCACACCCTACTGTCCAGGGTCTGGACGAGAGGGGAAAGGGGAGAAGATAGTGGCAGTGAAGGACACCTCCACCGTCCCAGTGCTACAGCCAGAGAGGGTAAGAGAAGAGGTGCCGGAGCGCAATGAAACTCCCTGCTTCTCTAACAGACTAGCGAAGGGATCGGGAGAGAGTGAAAAGGCACAAGTTGCAAGGAGAGGTGTTCTGCACTCTAATGATGTAGCTAAGATGCGAATAGCACCTCACCATTATGCAGATCCGACCTCACTGATAGGAGTAATGTAGGGCTAAGCCTGCCCCTCTCCTCCACCCCTAGAAATGAGCAGGAAAGGTTTGAGCGCCCTGATGGCACAATATATAAAGGAAGAGAAAAGGAGGGCAGAAGCAGATACAGTAGGAGCAAAGAAGCAGATGCAGTGGACAAAAAAATGGCATATTGCAGAATTATGGTGAATATGGTCCAGGCAGCAGCACAGTGTTTGGAGCTGCTGGAAAGAGTAGACCTAACATCTTTGGGGGCCAGCCATATCCTTAGGGTGAAGTGCCCCACAGCTTGGGAAGTCGGGCTACTGCTGTGTCTGCTCTCTGGTTCCCTAGAGCCTCCGTAGTTGTTTCTTTGGTATGAGCCTGTACTTTGATTATAGTTATCTGTGCGGAAAGAACTAAAACCTTGCAGAACAAAAACACCACTTCTGCATTTTGGATTGGCTTATTCAAGGACTCTATGAAATTTCCACTGGGCCACAAAAGATGCGAAATCATGTATGATTCCAAGTGTGTACCTTAAGTCAGTGTAGACAGTAACAGTCCTACCTGCAGACACCTCACATGTTTCAGCGAGTGCCATCAACTCTATTTCCCTGAGTAAGTTTCCTAGGAGAGAGAGGTGTTTTTGTACAATTACCTCATTCTTTTGGTTACCACCGAATACCCTGTTTTGCTTGTCCATTTCCATAATATCTAGAGCCATCTACAAAAAACTGAAAATCTACATTAGCAATGGGAGTTTTGACATCATTTTTAAGATGCCTAGTTTCACTTTCTGTTAATCCCCAGACAATCATACAGTCGTGTATGCCACCCCTCCTTTTCCCCTTTCCTAATTCAGTAGAAGAAATGAAACTGTATTTGGAACTATACACCTCTTGATTGCGATATGTGAGGGTACTAGCCGGGCAGTCTCTCATACTTAGTGAGTCTGGTAGCTGAAAGATGTTTAGCTTGTGCTCTATGCCGTATTTTCATGGCTAATTGAGAAAGCATGATGTTAAGGGACCCATGAATTCATTAGCCGCCAGCCTACCACAAAGGCTGGTGCTGCTACCTTTTTTTGTTTTCGTTCTCATGACTAATAGGGAGGGAATCTCTGGGGTACTATAATTTATCTTAGAGTGATAGTATTGTCTATCTCTCCACTATCTTTCTCTGAAAACATATTCTCAAGTAGTCTAGGAGCTTTGAGTTTATCTAGAAGGTCAGTCTACTACTGAGTATAGGTTCCTGATGATGCTACGCTATCTGTAGCGAAAAAGCGTCGAACTGCGCATCTTTTTTTAAACAAACTCTTTTTGGGTATCTTTACGCTTAAACTACTTTTTGGTGAATATGGATTGATGACCCCACTCATGTTTCACTTTCATCAATGTGGGTCATTCTTTCCTGCTCCATGACCATCCAGTCCTCTTGTACTATGCACGACTAAGCCTTTTATAGAAGGACATATACCAATGGCATTGATTGACCTGAGGACTGTTTGGATGTAGTCTAACATATAAATTGAGGTTTATTATCCTTCGAACGATTCAGTACACTTTTTGGTTGACCCCCCTTACGTATCGAGCTCTCCTTGAATACGTTTCTCAGCTGGCGGTTAGAATAAGAACCGTTCTCTTGAGAGAAAAACTTGTTGTAGAGATTCTCACAAAAAGAGGTCTCATTCTCTCTCCTAAATGCGGTCTCTTTCTCCTCCCCCTCAACACGAATAGTGGGGTGACCACTAGGGGAGTGATTTATATTTGTTGTCTTATGTTTGTGTCTCTTTCAAGAATTGTATATCAAGCCTTTTTTTAAAATATATGATTTATTAAAAGTTATGTTTTAGAGTCCTTCCGAACCCCAACAGTGAAAAATTTGATCAGCCATCTGGTGTTCGTCCTGTATCTGTGAAAACCTTTTTAAAATGTAAAACACTTTAAGTAAAATCGTTGTTAATTTGACTAATGTACTTATTGGGCTTGTCAAGTACACAATTATCTCATTTTAGCATAATAATTCAATAGTATTCAAAATAAGTAGAACTCAATATTTTAAAATACACCATAAACTTGGTTTGTGTATGCATCAAGAAAATTATATATATACATATTGTGGTGGCTTGTGATTAGTATCTCATGCAACAGGTCTTAGAAATTAAATTAAATGTCTGTCATTTATATAGCTGCCTAAGACATAACTGCTTATCGAGTTTTGCAGCAAACTGACATATCTATTTGGTTGCATTATTTTTTTTTCCAATGAGTGTGTACAAGTGTGCGTGTGTACAGTATATGTGTATGTATGTATGTATGTATGTGTGTGTATATATATATATATATATATATATATATATATATTAGAGATGAGCGAGCACCAAAATGCTCAGGTGCTCGTTACTCGGGACGAAATTATCGCGATGCTCGAGGGTTCATTTCGAGTAACGAACCCCATTGAAGTCAATGGGCGACTCGAGCATTTTTGTATATCGCCGATGCTCGCTAAGGTTTCCATTTGTGAAAATCGGGGCAGTTCAAGAAAGTGATGGGAACGACACAGCAACGGATAGGGCAGGCGAGGGGCTACATGTTGGGCTGCATCTCAAGTTCCCAGGTCCCACTATTAAGCCACAATAGCAGCAAGAGTGCCCCCCCCCCCCAACAACTTTTACTTCTGAAAAGCCCTCATTAGCAATGCATACCTTAGCTAAGCACCACACTACCTCCAACAAAGCACAATCACTGCCTGCATGACACTCCGCTGCCACTTCTCCTGGGTTACATGCTGCCCCCCCCCCCCCCCCCGCACGACCCAGTGTCCACAGCGCACACCAAACTGTCCCTGCGCAGCCTTCAGCTGCCCTCATGCCACGCCACACTCATGTCTATTTATAAGTGCGTCTGCCATGAGGAGGAACCGCAGGCACACACTGCAGAGGGTTGGCACGGCTAGGCAGCGACCCTCTTTAAAAGGGGTGGGGCGATAGCCCACAATGCTGTACAGAAGCAATGAGAAATCCAATCCTGTGCCACCTCCATCAGGAGCTGCACACGTGGGCATAGCAAGGGGGAACCTATGTGCCACACACTATTCATTCTGTCAAGGTGTCTGCATGCCCCATCAGACCGCGTTTTTTTATAAATAGTCACAGGCAGGTACAACTCCGCAATGGGAATTCCGTGTGCACCCACAGCATAGGTGGCTCCCTGGAACCCACCGGCTGTACATTAATGTATCCCATTGCAGTGCCCATCACAGCTGAGGTAACGTCCGATTAAATGCAGGTGGGTTTCGGCCCACACTGCATGCCCCAGTCAGACTGGGGTTCTTTAGAAGTGGACACATGCAGTTACAACTCCGTGTGGACCCACAGCATGGGTGGGTGCCAGGAAGCCACCGGCGGTACATAAATATATCCCATTGCATTGCCCATCACAGCTGAGGTAATGTCATGTTTAATGCAAGTGGGCTTCGGCGCACACTGCATGCCCCAGTCAGACTGGGGCTCTTTAGAAGTGGACACATGTAGTTACAACTCCGTGTGGACCCACGGCATGGGTGGCTCCCTGGAAACCACCGGCGGTACATAAATATATCCCATTGCAGTGCCCAACACAGCTGATGTAACATCAGCTTTTATGCAGGTGGGCAAAAAATTAATTGGATTACACTGTAGGCGAGGGCCCCAAAAAATTGGTGTACCAACAGTACTAATGTACGTCCGAAAAATTGCCCATGCCCAACCAAGAGGGCAGGTGAAACCCATTAATCGCTTTGGTTAATGTGGCTTAATTTGTAACTAGGCCTGGAGGCAGCCCAGTTAAAATAAAAATTGGTTCAGGTGAAAGTTTCAACGCTTTAATGAGCATTGAAACGTATAAAAATTGTTTACAAAAATTATATGACTGAGCCTTGTGGGCCTAAGAAAAATTGCCCGTTCGGCGTGATTACGTCAGGTTTCAGGAAGAGGAGCAGGAGGAGGAGGATGAATATTATACACAGATTGATGAAGCTAAAAGGTCCACGTTTTTGATGGTGATAGAGAACAATGCTTCCATCCGCAGGTGCAGCCTACGTATTGTTTAGGTATCGCTGCTGTCCGCTGGTGGAGAAGAGAAGTCTGGGGAAATCCAGGCTTTGTTCATCTTGATGAGTGTAAGCCTGTCGGCACTGTCGGTTGACAGGCGGGTACGCTTATCTGTGATGATTCCCCCAGCCGCACTAAACACCCTCTCTGACAAGACGCTAGCCGCAGGACAAGCAAGCACCTCCAGGGCATAGAGTGCGAGTTCAGGCCACGTGTCCAGCTTCGACACCCAGTAATTGTAGGGGGCAGAGGCGTCACGGAGGACGGTCGTGCGATCGGCTACGTACTCCCTCACCATCCTTTTACAGTGCTCCAGCAGACTCAGCCTTGACTGGGGAGCGGTGACACAGTCTTGCTGGGGAGCCAGAAAGCTGTCAAAGGCCTTAGAGAGTGTTCCCCTGCCTGTGCTGTACATGCTGCCTGATCTCCGCGCCTCCCCTGCTACCTGGCCCTCGGAACTGCGCCTTCTGCCACTAGCGCTGTCGAATGGGAATTTTACCATCAGCTTGTCCGCCAGGGTCCTGTGGTATAGCATCACTCTCGAACCCCTTTCCTCTTCGGGTATGAGAGTGGAAAGGTTCTCCTTATACCGTGGGTCGAGCAGTGTGTACACCCAGTAATCCGTAGTGGCCAGAATGCGTGTAACGCGAGGGTCACGAGAAAGGCATCCTAACATGAAGTCAACCATGTGTACCAGGGTACCTATACGCAACACATGGCTGTCCTCACTAGGAAGATCACTTTCAGGATCCTCCTCCTCCTCAGGCCATACACGCTGAAAGG
This sequence comes from Eleutherodactylus coqui, assembly GCF_035609145.1. Lineage (NCBI taxonomy): Eukaryota > Metazoa > Chordata > Amphibia > Anura > Eleutherodactylidae > Eleutherodactylus > Eleutherodactylus coqui. The sequence goes on along the minus strand of NC_089841.1, from coordinate 68,743,469 downwards.
ATGACAGGCAAGCAGCATGGGTACCCTCAGCAGTGGGCCAAGCTGTCTCTTCCCCCTCCTCCTCATGCTCCTCCCCCTCCTCCTCCTCAACGCGCTAAGATATAGACAGGAGGGTGCCCTGACTATCCAGCGACATACTGTCTTACCCCGCCTCCGTTTCCGAGCGCAAAGCGTCTGCCTTTATGCTTTGCAGGGAACTTCTCAAGAGGCATAACAGAGGAATGGTGACGCTAATGATTGCAGCATCGCCGCTCACCATCTGGGTAGACTCCTCAAAGTTTCCAAGGACCTGGCAGATGTCTGATGTTGGAGTTGGTATTCCACTATAGCTCTACGCTGCTCATAGAGCCTGGCCAACATGTGGAGCGTAGAGTTCCACCGTGTGGGCACGTCGCACAACAGTCGGTGCACTGGCAGATTAAACCGATGTTGCAGGGTGCGCAGGGTGGCAGCATCCGTGTGGGACTTGCGGAAATGTGCGCAGAGCCGGCGCACCTTTACGAGCAGGTCTGACAAGCGTGGGTAGCTTTTCAGAAAGCGCTGAACCACCAAATTAAAGACGTGGGCCAGGCATGGCACGTGCGTGAGACTGCCGAGCTGCAGAGCCGCCACCAGGTTACGGCCTTGTCACACACGACCATGCCCGGTTGGAGGCTCAGCGGCGCAAGCCAGCGGTCGGTCTGCTCTGTCAGACCCTGCAGCAGTTCGTGGGCCGTGTGCCCTGCCCGCCTGTGCTTGTCCACGTGTCTGTTGTTAAGTGGACCTTGGCAGTAACCGCGTTGGTGAGGGCGCGTACAATGTTGCGGGAGACGTGGTCGTGCAGGGCTGGGACGGCACATCGGGAAAAGTAGTGGCGACTGGGAACTGAGTAGCGCGGGGCCGCCGCCGCCATCATACTTTTGAAAGCCTCCGTTTCCACAACCCTATATGGCAGCATCTCCAGGCTGATAAATTTGGCTATGTGCACGTTTAACGCTTGAGCGTGCGGGTGCGTGGCGGCGTACTTGCGCTAGCGACGGCTGGACGGTGCGCTGAGAGACATTGGTGGATGGGGCCGAGGACAGCGGAGGTGAGGGTGTGGGTGCAGGCCAGGAGACGGTAGTGCCTGTGTCCTGAGAGGGGGGTTGGATCTCAGTGGCAGGTTGGGGCACAGGGGGAGAGGCAGCGGTGCAAACCAGAGGCGGTGAACGGCCTTCGTCCCACCTTGTGGGGTGCTTGGCCATCATATGTCTGCGCATGCTGGTGGTGGTGAGGCTGGTGGTGGTGGCTCCCCGGCTGATCTTGGCGCGACACAGGTTGCACACCACTGTTCGTCGGTCGTCTGCACTCTCAGTGAAAAACTGCCAGACCTTTGAGCACCTCGGCCTCTGCAGGGTGGCATGGCGCGAGGGGGCGCTTTGGGAAACAGTTGGTGGATTATTCGGTCTGGCCATGCCTCTACCCATGGACACCGCACTGCCTCTTGCAACCTGCCCTGCTGCTGCCCTTGCCTCCCCCTCTGAAGACCTGTCCTCAGTAGGCGTAGCAAACCAGGTGGGGTCAGTCACCTCATCGTCCTGCTGCTCTTCCTCCGAATCCTCTGTGCGCTCCTCCCTCGGACTTACTGCCCTTACTACTACCTCACTAATAGACAACTGTGTCTCATCGTCATCGGCCTCCTCACCCACTGAAAGGTCTTGAGACAGTTGCCGGAAGTCCCCAGCCTCATCCCCCGGACCCCGGGAACTTTCCAAAGGTTGGGCATCGGTCACGACAAACTCCTCCAGTGGGAGAGGATTCGGAACCCTTGCTGCCCATTCTGGGCAGGGGCCCGGGAACAGTTCCTGGGAGTCTGCCTGCTCCTCAGAATATGTCATTGTAATGGAGTGAGGAGGCTGGGAGGAAGGAGGAGCAGCAGCCAGAGGATTCAGAGTTGCAGCAGTGGACGGCGCAGAACTCTGGGTGTTCAATAGATTGCTGGATGCACTTTCTGCCATCCACGACAGGACCTGCTCACACTGCTCATTTTCTAATAAAGGTCTACTGCGTGGACCCATTAATTGTGAGATGAATGTGGGGACGCCAGAAACGTGCCTCTCTCCTAATCCCGCAGCAGTCGGCTGTGATACACCTGGATCAGGAGCTCGGCCTGTTCCCACACCGTGACTTGGGTCTCCGCGTCCTCACCCGCGTCCACGTCCTCTAGGCCTACCCCTACCCCTCAGCATGCTGTATTACCAGTAGTGCAGAAACAGAACGCTGTAATTAAATGTGCCGCTTATTGGCCTGTGGTTGGAGGCTGACTTCGCTTACGGAATGCCAGGAAATAATTTTGCGCAAGCCTGCTGTAACACTTAGCTGGCTGCGTATGAATTAGGAGGACAACTACACCCAGCACAGACCCAGTACACTGAGGACAGTCACAGGCAGCCAAAATAGATCTTTTTTTCCCAAATTTTTTTGGAAAGGCCCACTGCCTATATTCAATAAATATATGTCTTCTGTCCCTGCCTCACCACTACTGGCCCTGGAGTATGTAAAATAACTGCAGACTGTTGCACTGTGGACAGGAATACAGCGGTGATGTAACAGCCAACACAGAGCCAGGAAATAATTTTGCGCAAGCCTGCTGTAACACTTAGCTGGCTGCGTATGAATTAGGAGGACAACTACACCCAGCACAGACCCAGTACACTGAGGACAGTCACAGGCAGCCCAAATAGATTTTTTTTCCCAAATGTTTTTGGAAAGGCCCACTGCCTATATTCAATAAATATATGTCTTCTGTCCCTGCCTCACCACCACTACTGGCCCTGGAGTATGTATAATTACTGCAGGGCGCAATGCTCTGCACGGCCGATATACAAAAAAAAAAAAAAAAAGTACAACACTGCAAAAAGCAGCCTCCACACTACTGCACACGGTCAGATGTGGCCCTAAGAAGGACCATTGGGGTTCTTGAAGCCTAAAATACTCCTAACACTCCCCCTATAGCAGCTCCGGCACCAACAGCACTTTCCCTCCTCTATGTCAGAATAAATCAGAGGCGAGCGGTGGGAGGGGCCGATTTTTATACTCGGGTGACACCTGATCTCGCCAGCCACTCACTGCAGGGGGTGGTATAGGGCTTGGACGTCACAGGGGGAAGTTGTAATGCCTTCCCTGTCTTTCTATTGGCCAGAAAAGCGCGCTAACGTCTCAGAGATGAAAGTGAAAGTAACTCGAACATCGCGTGGTACTCGTCACGAGTAACGAGCATCTCGAACACGCTAATACTCGAACGAGTATCAAGCTCGGACGAGTACGTTCGCTCATCTCTAATATGTATATATATATAATGTCTTACTATATTTAAAAAATATAAACATTTTTAGAAACATCTTTGTCACCACATTCTGATCCCCCATAACTTCTTTTATGATTTCTGTCGATCCCCCATAACTTCTTTGTTATGCTTTCTGTCGATTTGGTTGTATGAGGGCTTGTTTTTTGTGGAGGTAGCTTTTATTGGTACCAATATGGGGTACATATGACTTTTTTTGATCATTTTCTATTCAATTTTTTTAGTGGTAGTGTGACAAAAGAACTGCACTTCTGGCACTGTATATGTATTTTTTTTCTTATAACATTCACCATGCTTGAAAAATAATGCAATTATGTTAATTTTTTGTTGCTTTGATTTTCTTACGTTTCTAACAGATTAATTTTTCTTTATTGAACTTATATTTACTAGTTCCCAAAGGAGACGTGAACTTGTAATCGTCTGATCGTTTGTACAACACACTGCAATGATTCAGCTTTGTAGCAAATTATTTTTTACCAGAAGCCTAATAAGTTGCTGGTAATAAAATATACACATCATAGGATAAAATTCACAGCAGTTCTCAGAGCCTTAACAAAGCCCCAGGCTCCTGATCCCGCTTCATACAACGCAGTGCGACCCATAATGGATATATCATCAAAACTCGTTAAGAGATTAAAACAGAATACAATTAAGTCTTGTAATGTAAAACACCACTGGTCACTGCTAGTTCCAGCTAGGCAAACAGAGAAAGATACTGAAGATTACAAAAGACTATTTGATGGCGTTGCTGCTTTGCTGGCCAAAAGAAGCATTTTGCAAGAAATTATACTATTTACATTACTTAGTGAAGAAAGTGAAACAAGGAGTTAAAGGGTATTTCCAACTCTTAAACACCACTATACAGTTCATATATATGTTTACTCTGCTGTACATAAATAGTTGAGTCACTTTGAAAATATGTTGTGTTACTTACCTTGGACTGATTTGGAGTTAAAGGGGTTGTCTCGCGAAATCAAGTGGGGGTATACACTTCTGTATAGCCATATTAATGCACTTTGTAATATACATCGTGCATTAATTATGAGCCATACAGAAGTTATTCACTTACCTGCTCCGTTGCTAGCGTCCTCGTCTCCATGGTTCCATCTAAATTCGCTGGCAGCTTGCTTTTTTAGACGCGCTTGCGCAGTCCGGTCTTCTCCTTTCAGCACGAGCCGCTTCAGTGTGCTCGCCGCTACAGCTCTTCTGCGCATGCGCAGACGAGCTGTCACTGCTCGGGAGCGCGCTGGAGCGGCCATTCTGTACCATCCTCTGTTAGAGGAAGGTGCAGAGCCGCCCAGCCCAGCCGCCCAGCCGAGAAGCCCAGCCGAGAAGCCGCCCAGGTAAGTGATGTGCCGGGGGGGTCTGTCGCTGGGCCGGGGGGGTCTGTCGCTGGGCCTGGGGAACTGTCGCTGGGCCGGGGGAACTGTCGCTGGGCCGGGGGGGGGCTGTCGCTGGGCCAGGGGAACTGTCGCTGGGCCGGGGGGGGGCTGTCGCTGGGCCGGGGGGGGCTGTCGCTGGGCCGGGGGAACTGTCGCTGGGCCGGGGGGGGGGCTGTCGCTGGGCCGGGGGGGGCTGTCGCTGGGCCGGGGGAACTGTCGCTGGGCCGGGGGAACTGTCGCTGGGCCGGGGGGGGGGGCTGTCGCTGGGCCGGGGAAACTGTCGCTGGGCCGGGGGGGGGGCTGTCGCTGGGCCGGGGGAACTGTCGCTGGGCCGGGGGAACTGTCGCTGGGCCGGGGGGGCTGTCGCTGGGCCGGGGGGGGGGCTGTCGCTGGGCCGGGGGGGGGGCTGTCGCTGGGCCGGGGGAACTGTCGCTGGGCCGGGGGGGGGCTGTCGCTGGGCCGGGGGAACTGTCGCTGGGCCGGGGGGGGGGGGCTGCCGCTGTGCCAGGGGGGCTGCGCCGGTTACCTGCTGCCTGGCGGTGGGTGACTGGTCGGCCGCGTTGAATCCAGGGGTCCGGTCGGCGGCTGCATGGCGTCTGGTTGTCAGGGAGACACAGCTGGTAGCGTCTCAGGAGCGCGCACATCGGGCTACAGCAAGTGAAGGGAAAAGAGCCGGCGGCCATCTTGGGAAAATTTTTATAAGTTGCTGAAACGCTGGAACTGTAAGTAGAAACCAGCTAGAAAAGTCATTTACAGGGGGGCTTAGTAATGTTTGCTTAATTAGGGGGACTGGGCAAAAAAAAAAATTCACTGCTTCCTCGAGACAACCCCTTTAAGGTCTGTATTTTACCTCACAGTGAAAGTTACAATTCTGCTGTTTGCTATTGAAAATAAGAAACCCCAAATGGCTCAACTGAGCTTCAATAATGGGGAGTATTACCTACATTAGGTAGCTGGTATAAAGAAACTACTTCCCATAGTACAAACCTCCAAACTATAACTGTGCAGACACTGAAGCAGCAGGGATTACTGGGAGATTACCACTGTTCAATCAGCAATCATTATCTAACATACCCAGGATAACAGATCCTGATGTTTTATCTCATAGCCCTTCTTTCTCTTTCTCTAGGCTCACAAGACCTATGATGAGGCCATCAAACAAGGCCAACAGGCTTTTCTGCTGGAAGAAGACGAGAGCTCAGCTGATGTTTTCAGCTGCAACGTTGGGAACCTACCGCCTGGTCAGGAGGCTGCAGTGACCTTAAAATATGTGCGGGAGCTTCCAGTCGAGGCAGATGGAGCAGTTCGTTTTGTACTTCCTGCTATCCTCAACCCTAGGTACACCCCAAAAGGTAACTCTACCAAATATCAACTAGGGTTTGCAAAAGCTTCATGTTTTCAAAGCCATTTTGCTATTATAGGCATACATGCCAATACCACTAAAGGGTATCATGTGAACCATATGAGTTTGTCCTAAAAAAAAAAATCAGTAAAGATGTGCCATGGATGACGAAAAATGAGGATTATGAATGATGGCGAGACTCAGTGATGGTGAATAATAACAAGAATAATGAAGAATGAGAGCTGAGTGATGATGATGATCGATAACAATGATAGAGAAGAAGGACGACTGATTTCAGCAAAGATGGATGAGTAGGATGATGGTAGTAAATAATGGTGTAAACATGCGTATTGATGATGATTATAAATGATGATGATAGATTAAAAGGGTGATAGAAAATGACAATTAGGAGAAGCAGATGATGATGCACGAGGAGGGTAATTAATTATGGTAATGATGGATCAATTAGACATAATACAGTAGATGATGGTCTAAGAATGTCCACAGATGATGAGGCTGGATGGTAACGTGATGGTCCTGGGTGAAAAGTATGATAGAAATTAGGATGAAGGGTGGATGATAGTGATGGAGTAGGTGATGAGGATGGATGATATGTGGTCTACTGGATGAAGAGGATAATAAAACATGACAATTCTGAACATGAAAGATGAGGCTATAAGGTAACCATGGTTGATTGCATATACATGTAATAGTGAATGATGGGTGATGATGGTGGATGATGATACATAACAATAATCACATTCTATTCTGATCCATCAGACCGATTTACTTTTCCTGCTTTTCTCCTTTTTCATCATTCCCATGCAGAACATGATGTGAGTGTGACTGCCACCCGTCCACAGGTGCCTATTAAAGAGATCCCATACACCCTGAGTCTGAGCGCTCATTTCCAGTCTGCATACGGCATTGCCAAGATAGTATCCAACTGTGATATCAGCCCTGTGGAGTACACTAATGAGGACAAGACCGCGGCCAAGGTGAGTGGATAGTGCAGAGCTGTGCGGACTGGATACATTCTTTGTGAATTTGCGATATAATTCAAAAAGTACAGCTGTATAAATCCATATACAGTGAGCTCATCCTACTGATGGCGGCAGAAGACAGAATTCTGTTAAGTAATGATATGACTGTGAAGGGAAACAGAATTATAGACCTGTTTATCCTAGACAGCATCAAAAGAATAGGAAAACCTTATTAATGAGATTCCAAATTAAAAAATCTTAACATCTTTCGACTTACTAAACTGATATACATTTGTAAATTCTTTTCTCTCTGCTCAAAAAAGTGCAGAGTCTTACAAGTAAGCAAGTACTAACTATTAAGCTGCAGGGTGTCTAGGCAGATACTGAACTCATTCTTTATGTAACCAGGATAGTGATTGCTCTGGGAGAAACAGACCCAGCATGGACCATGGCTGCAGTTATATGGACACTGTGGCAGGATCTTAGTTAAACTTGAGTGGGTTCAAAGGTGAGCAACAAAAGTAATAAATACAATGGGTGGACTATAATATCCAGAGAGGTTATCAAAATTACAGCTATATAGATTAGAAAAAAGACAGCCAAGGGGCGACCGAATAACTATGTATAAATATACTGTATCTGGGATCAATATAGAGATCTCTCCCATCACCATTTATACTCAGGACTGTAGCTATAAGGCTTCATTTAGAATGCATCTTGAAGCCCGTCTATGGCGTTCATCCCAGGGTTCCGTCTGAAATGTTAAAATGGCATTCAGCTACTGGCATTCAACTCGTTCTGCTAGTTCTGGTCTGTGTTTTAGCAGGTTTCTGTTAGTTTCTAGCATTCGGTAGCTACTGTAGTTGGCTTTATCATAGAAACTCTATATCAGGTAATATTATAAGAAAACTGCATATCTCTATTAGTGCATGTGATTTATTTTATGGTGAGTCTTCAAATATTTCCAGGTATCACTGGCTGAGGGACACAAGTTTCAGCGTGACGTTGAGCTCCTTGCTTATTACTCAGAGATGAACAAACCAAGTGTGACTGTGGAGGCCGGGCAGGTATCTTCTGATGCTGCCAAGGAGCCAGAACCATCAGGTGACTTATATGCATTGTATCATGACCCAAACCTGCTCTAAGTGTTACACTCTCAGTAAGGTTGAGGTTTTGTTCCAGGAGTCTGTTGAGCTCCCTGAAAACAGTATTCAGATGGAACCCTGGGACAGAACAAAAGACTTTTATTTGTTGCACAGAGACCAATAAGATCCTCTTTTGACAAGGTTTCCATTTTATTTGAAGGATAGAATAGCATAGTTGATTACATTATTCAACCCTTCAAATATAATGCAAACAAAGGCAAACATTGTGAAATGGAGACCTTATTGGTCTTCGTTTGACAAATGAAAGTCTACGATTTCTTCCTGTATTCATGGATCCAAAAGAAAGCCTGGGACACAACTTCTGGACATGTTAAAGTTAATATTTGTGCAGATATGATACCTTTTGCTGGCTAACAAAAACGAAAAGAATATTGTCAGGGAACCAGGCAACGCAGGAGTCAGGGGTCCCTGCAACATAGCCCACAACCCCTGTCCCTGCCTACTTGCCTCCACTCCTGGCTAACCCCAGGCGGGCAACTGGGCGACGGTCCCTACACTGGCTAGGGGAATGCTGGGGAAAGCCACAATCCCTGGAAACAGAAAACAAATGGACAGACAAACAGACAACCAGAGCGAAGCACAAAGGGAAAAACCGCAAACCAGTCCAGGAGCAAGCCAGGGTCAAGCACAAAAAGTCAGTCCGGAGAAACACAGTACAGAAGGAGGAGACAAAGTCAGGTCAGGGGAAAAGCCAAGGTCACAACACTAATAATCAGGAATACAAGTAAACACTGGCAGTGTCAGGAGGCAACTGAGGGGTTTAAATGCTGTCAGAGCTCCCGCCCCAGCAGCTGATTGGGGCGGAGCACCTGACAGCAGCAGGATAATCAGAAAGTGCTGGGAGAACCTCCTCAGCACTAGCAGACCAGACTAGGTCAGTGGAGATGCAGCAGGCTGCCATGGAAACAGGAACACGGCGCCAGGCAGCAGCCGCCATGCTCCTAGCACCCCTACGCCGTGTAGGAGCCGGGCGGCCAGGAGTGATGACCAGCATAGGAGTCCCCCTGCATCGCGCACTCGCAGCAGGGGCGACAGCGTCCGCCATGCGGGCACGGCGACCCCGATAGCAGCCTATCCTGACAAATATGTTAATATCATCAGCTGGTTTTGATAACTTTCCATCAAGGTAAACAATTTTTGCTCCACTGTCCAAGTGCTGAAACTAGCAGATTGTCATTCACCATGTCTCGAATTCCTAACACAATTACATTAACCAATCAAATCTCCCTTTAGAGCATCCAATGCATTATGTAGGAGTACTAAGTTGCTGAAACAAGTTTGTAGTTCTATTTCCAGGATGAAGGGTGTACTGTACAGCTAGATTGGGATGTGTTATTAGTGCTAGACCCAGTCATCAATTGGGGAATTATATTTATCTTGGATTCCTTTATGGAAAAAAGCTATGTTCTTTGTTGAGCCACAAGTCTACATCATACCTTTAACATCAATCATTGCTCCCTCACAATTTGGCTATGGCACTAGCTCAGTACTACAAAAAGGCCCAACTCTCTTTTGGTGGAAAGGGCCATTGCCTTATATAGTTTCTGCCACAAGGTCCATCTAAATAACTCTACAAACCTATGCCTACGTATTCTTATGCTGCCATGGAGCAATAACCATGTAACTCCTCACCAATAATGGCATCTGAGGCTGCAACACCTCAGCACCATGTTAGTTGAGCATAGTCATTACACTGGAGAACCACAAAGACATTGTAAATGATCAGTAATCAAGCACAGGATGTCAGAACAACAGAACTTTTGTCTTACTCTCTTGAGGACCCGCAGAGAATGGCCATGTGGCCAGAGGTCCTGCTACAGTACAGGTCCTCACAAATATACAATGCATGGAACTGGACTGTTTATCCAAATAGTGAATGCCAATCGCAACTTTTATAATGAAGAACATCCTTGGGAAGAACGCTCTCAAATGAACAATTGGACCATTGGCCGAAGAGTTAGAGGTGTTTCTGTAAAGATGCTCTGAAGCTGGTAATTGTGACTGACATTTGTCCTACAACAACCTACCACTGATGTCCTCAACTTTACAGACTGAGCTTTCCTTCGTAGAAGAAATGACATGTGGTTCCTTAAAGAGGTTGTCCTTTTTTCGAAACTAATTCTCATATTAATTTTCTGGTCAAGAGATGAGGATCCCAAAGAGTGGCTACAAAGAGGATCTCTCACTCTGGAGGGCCTGCCATAATCTGTATTACATGAAAAAACCAATGATGTGAATGTGTACTGTACAATGCTTAATTCCCGTATGGTGGCATTATAGGAAAGTTCAACTCTAATTGTGAGGTTTCTACATAGATTTTAGTTGATTGTTGGAGGTCACAGAAGGAAGAAACTTTGTGATTAGCTTGTTGTAAAAGGACCCATCTAACAAGTAAAGATTGCTCGAAGCAGGCAAGCTTAATTTTCATGGTTTTACTGCCAAGACACGCCCGAAACATGTGACATTCCTCCTATATTTCTGCATTTGTATATGTCCATACATGAAGACTTTGTCTTTTTTCTTTCTATTGTACGTAAATTGTTTCCCTATTCTGTAGGATCTTTGATGGCCGAGTCTGTTGCCATGTTGAACTTCTATCCCAGTTTCCCAGCTGGACAGGAACAGACAAACTGTGGAGAGTTTATCTTTGTGGTGGACCGGTCTGGGAGTATGGAGTGTCCAATGAACTCAGAGCCAAATGCACCACAACGTATTCAAAGTGCTAAGGTCAGTGAGCTGATTCCAGGGGACCACTGGCAGAGTATCTACTTAGTAGCCATTTTGAATGCTTTATTATATAATTCACACACCTTATATACTAGAGGGGACATACAGTGTTCTATTCCTTTAATCTAACAAGTCACACAGTTTTCTTTCTGTTTCTTGTGCAGGAGACCCTGGTCCTTCTTTTGAAGAGTTTGCCTCTTGGTTGTTACTTTAATATCTTTGGATTTGGTTCAGATTTTGAATCTTTCTTCATGTGAGTTTAATATAATTGTTTTTGGTATCACATCTGTGCATGTATACATTTTTGTAAACTTTTTGGAGCAAGGTAAAGGTTAGATTGTACTTTTTATCACTTCTATACAATGACACTCATCATGGTAGCCTTTTATCATGAAAACTCCTCCCAATTGATCCTCCAACCATGGATTCTTGAGCCATAAGACAATATAGTGCTTATTATTTAACTCTGTTATTTAATTATTTAGCATTTTATTACTTTTTTGTGTTCTTCAGGGAGAGTAAGGAGTATACACAACAATCCATGGAAGAAGCTGTTACAAAGGTCAATGAGATGAAAGCCAACTTTGGAGGAACAGAAATCCTCAGACCGTTAAAGAAAATCTATGGTACTGCTGGAATGCCAGACCACCCAAGACAGGTTAGTCACTCAAAGAATCAGAACCTACTTTAGGTTTAATCTGTGAGTGCTGGAACCACTGTATTACACTCTGTCTACTCAATATCCAGGTATCTGTCCATGTTACATTTAATATGTGCTGCTTTACAGGAACCCAACAGGCAAGACGGTCCACTAGTATTTTCAAAAATGTATAACTTTGTGTCCTAGTGTCTATTCTTTATCACTTTAGGGTCTACGAACCATCCCATTCATGTACATTTACATTGTACACCAGTGATGGATGTGTTTGTCTAGATGGGAGATTGTCTTCTCAAAGAGGTGTTCTTTGGAAAGGTTTTACCATGTAGCAAGTGCATAAGAAGACCATAGATGCAGAATGGATTATGCACACTCGCTCAGCTCGCACTCTCATTTTTCTTATGATTTATATAGCACTTGGCTGTAGTAGTTCTACTCATACTCTGTTTGGAAATGTAGATTGATTTTGCCGTTCCGTGATAAGTTGGTACTTTTGTTTAAAATTTATGATCTTTTTAAGGTTTTTCTCTTCACGGATGGAGAGGTTGGAAACACAAAAGAAGTGGTCAATGAAGTCCAGAAAAATTCTAATACCCACCGGTAATATCAACAACCCTCTTATGTCATTGTTTCAATTTCATTGCATTTTCTCCCAACTTTCATTGCAACACTGAAGGGATTTTCCAAGTTGTAACATCTCTTTACAACACCTTCCCCATTGAGTAACCTAACAAATAGTGATATGCTCACCTCTCCCCGCTCCCGCTGTATCCAGCAGTGTTACATGATCCCCCGCTCTGGTCTGTGTTTACAGCTGCTGTCCTGCCCCTTTCACAGGGAGTCACAGGGGCTTCAACTAATAACAGAGCTTAGTGATCAATCGTGACCAAGTGACATGGTGAGTATATTACTAGTCATGTTACTCAATGGGGAAGGAGTTGTACCGAGATGTTATAACTTGGACAACCTCTTTAAGTTACCCGGGAATGTTTTTTTTTTTCTCAACTCTATGGACCCATAGCCTTAATCCCATCTCAAAGAAGCCTTGTAAAGTAGCTTAATAAGATGTTCCATATTTCTCAACCAGCATTATAGTCCCACAAAGATTTTGCTTTGACTGACCCACCATCAAGTATCTTTGTACAAGCAGAAATCCTACATTTTTTAACATAAAGATGACAGCTCCTGTGGATGCTGTCTTCCGACAAACACCTGACCAGGTCTACACTATTATTCATCTTGCTGCTTGCTTCCCTGCTGTAATCACCATATAGTTCCTAGTGTTCAACCCTGGTGGTGGATAGGTTGATTAAATGGTTGATTCTAGAGATGTACATTATAACTATAATGGCCCATGCATCTTTCTCTAGTGAAACAATACATGACAAATCAATGGATAATGTAGTGTATCATCCATAAAGGCCCATTGATTTTATACAGCTTCCATAGTGTTTCATAGTTGCTCTTAATAGCTCTTTATTAATATTTATGGTCCTTCAATGGTGAATGAAGTGAACTATGTCCAGAGGCCAGTTACCTGGCAACTAAAACTACAAGAAATTGGGCCAAATACAGGCTGATAAGCTAACATTGCTCTTGGTTGATCATGGTTTTAAGGTCCGAGTGGAGCACAAACACTAAAATAGCTGAAAAGTGATTGATAAATTCATGATCATCACCATCATACACTTTGCATTGCATTTTACAATAACATACATAAAGTTCGTAGGTAAATTCATTTTTATACGGGTCAATTATATGATTTATTACATTGTGACTTTCATATTCTTGATTTCTTGGTAGATGCTTCACATTTGGCATTGGTGAAGGAGCCTCCACATCCCTCATCAAGGGCATGGCCAGAGCAGGAAGTGGAATATTTGAGTTCATCACTGGCAAAGACAGAATGCAGACCAAGGTGAGTGTTGTTCTTCTCTGTTGGACTCTTTCCTCCTTGACTTTCTGGTCTTGTTGTCATTAGCATGTGCACTGTGTCAGGTCCCAGTGAGGATTGTATCTGATACAAGAGGCATCTATTCAGTATGTGTTCACATATGCCCTTTTACTGATGAACTTCCCAATAATAAGAAATATGGTTGTACAGATTAACCCAACCAATAAAGCGGTAATGACATTTTGGATATGGAAGTCGAATTGTTTTAAGAAATAAATTACAAAACTTTTTTTCTTCTACTAGGTTCTTCGGGCTCTGAAATGTTCCTTACAGCCCATTGTGAAGAATGTCTCACTGACTTGGTCCCTTCCTTCTGGCATGGAAGCTATTCTTCTGTCTAAAGTCCCTACTGCTATCTTCCAGGGTCAAAAGTCTATTATCTATGCCCAACTGAAAGGAAAGGTAGGTAATATCAAGTGCAGACCCCAAACACTCCACTCATAAAACCTCACAGTTACTTATCCTAACTGGTGTCAAATATAAAACTATTGTCCAAATAAAACTATCTCCATATTAAGTGTTGACCCTTATTTTAGACAAAATGCCAGTACAGGAGTGTATCCATGCCCAAAGACCCCTAAGCCTCGTCTTTACTCTTTATATTGTTTGGGCCTATAAATAGTATTCACAGCCTCTTGTCACCATTGGTAAGTCATTAAAGCTTACCTTTCCATTTCCTAGGTGGAGACTGAAGCGGAGGGTGAAGTTTGCCTGCAGTACAATTTTAAGGATGAACTTTTGAAAAACCCCATTTGTTTTCCTCTCAAAGTTGAGAAGATTGAAAGGTAATTCATTTATATGCTACAATTCACAGGAACGGAGAAGAAACCTACAGAGTAATGGGGCAAAACAGCGTGAAAATTAACAACCTGACTTACAAATTTAACATCCCCCCTGTGTTCGGCTAGGGGTGTTAAGGGTGTCGGTAATACCGTATTACAGCTCTCAACTCTTCATGCATTTGATCACACAGTGCCTCCATCCGAACCTTCTGCGAACTTGTGAACATGGTGCGGGTTAGACTCCTTCACTTGTGGTCGATTTGGGAAACTCCTAAAGCCTATCTGAAGTTTTTAGTATAATGATTGTGGCCAATAAAAACAAACCGTAACTCTATGGTTTCACCTCTTCTTGGCAAATGTACTAACAGATGAAAACAGTTTGGCGAGTTATGTAACATTCACCATGTGCATAAGATAAACTGTAAGCTCATATAAAAACGTCTGATAACCTGAACTGTATACAGTGGACCTTATCTGCTTCACACAATCAGTTATAAAGGGTTCTGGAGGATCCCTGGCTTCGTTAAGGTTGGTTTAGTCCATAAATTTCTATAGAATATTTTATGGTTAAATTTAAAGGAGTTTTCTCATTTTTAAGAATTGATTCACAAGCACTCTGTCCTTCCTGGTTGCTGCTGGCCAGGACCTGTGACTGCTGCTATGGCCAATTACTGGCCATAGCAATGACCCATCGCCAGTGATTTCCTGCAGCAGCTACATCTCCTGGTTATCAGCAGCCAGGAAGGACTTAGTGGTTGTGAAGCAATTTTATGTAATGGGAAAACTCCTTTAATCTAGATCTGGCTAAGGCACCAAGGAATAACTAACTTCTATTCTGCTACTCTAGGAAGGTTTTCTTTAGATTGCAATATCTTTCCTTCACAGATATAAGAACCTGTATATAGTGTAATTGTATATAGTTTAACAAGAGTGCATCTAATAACTGACAGTTGAGATCTCCGTTTCTTAGCAGTCTCCTCCGACACACAGGACCCATTCAGACCCTTTACCAAGTCTCGTAACAAATTGTGGTTCAAAGTTAGAATCCTCTCCAGAAGAAGAAGATAACCATGCACAGACAGCTGTTTCAAGGGATTGCCCCTCATAGTGTGCAGAAGGTTTCTAATTTGGCTAGTGAGAGGCCTGTAGAATGTGGGTCAGGAGATGTATTGGCTTTGGCTCACAATTCCCAACCACTATTACAAGGCTTGTTAAAAGGTCTGACATTGACTTGCAGGAATGCTGCCTTTCAATAGGTAGTGCTGTAGAGGTATTGTTCTATCCTCTCATTTGCATATTTCCAAGAGGAGCATGGTCTTATAAATCTTCTCACACCTTCTAGTTGCACTCCCTAGGGAAAAACGATACCCTTCCTGAGCCATGTCATAGGCCTCTCACTAGCCAAGTCAGAAACCTGCCGCACACTGATGAGGGGTAATCACCTCGAAACAGCTGTCTGTGCATGGTTATCTTCTCCATCAGTAGAAAACTCTGGCATTGGCTCACAATTCCCAGTTATTGTTATAAGGCCTGTTAAAAAGTCTGACATTGACTAGTAGTAATGCTACCTTCCAATAGTTGGTGTTTTATAGGTATTATTCCATCTTCTCATTGACAACAAATCAAAGTACAGATCTACCCATTTTCTAACTCCCTTTCTTCTCCCAGACCCACCATCCACAGACTGGCAGCCAAGTGTCTAATCTCTGAGCTGGAAAGTGGAAATGACTCAAAGTCTGAGGAAGTGAAGAAGAAAATCCTGGAGACTAGTCTGCAGTCTACAGTTATCTCCTCGCTCACTGCTTTTGTAGCTGTTAATAAGGACACCAAGACTCCAGTGGAAGGTCCTCCAATCCAAAGAGACATCCCCGCTCCAGGTACTGATCTCTTTACTGTCTGATTTACACCAGGATCTGTAGTAATGATGCCATGTAAAAATATCAATTATAACATACAGTAAATCTTCATATAATATGATGGCATGGTGCTAGCAGAGTATAAGAGCAGTTTTGGTCAAAATTGAGTTAATGGCACTACTGGTCTAGTCTTGAAGACCTCTATGCATATGTGTGAGAAACATTTCATTATGGCTGCCATCAGCAGGACCCCTTCCAGGTACAGTGGGGAAAAAAAATATTTAGTCAGATACCAATTGTACACGTTCTCCCACTTAAAAAGATGAGAGAGGCCTGTAACTGACATCATAGGTAGACCTCGACTATGAGAAACAACATGAGAAAACACATCCAGAAAGTCACATTGTCTGATTTTTAACAAATTTATATACAAATTATGGTGGAAAATAAGTATTTGGTCAATAACAAATGTTCATCTCAATACTTTATTATATATCCTTTACTGGCAATGACAGAGTTCAAACGTTTTCTGTAAGTCCTCACAAGGTTGGCACACACTGTTGCTGGTATGTTGGCCCATTCCTCCATGCAGATCTCCTCAAGAGCAGTGATGTTTTGGGGCTGTCGCTGGGCAACACGGACTTTCAATTCCCTCCAAAGGTTTGCTATAGGGTTGAGATCTGGAGACTGGCTGGGCCACCCCAGGACCTTGAAATGCTTCTTACGAAGCCACTCCTTTGTTGCCCTGGCGGTGTGCTTGGGATCATTGTCATGCTGAAAGACCCAGCCACATGTCATCTTCAGTGCCCTTGCTGATGGAAGGAGGTTTGCACTCAAAATCTCACGATACATGGCCCCATTAATTCTTTCATGTAAACGGATCAGTCGTCCTGGTCCCTTTGCAGAGAAACAGCCCCAAAGCATGATGTTGCCACCCCCATGCTTCACAGTAGGTATGGTGTTCTTTGGATGCAACTCAGCATTCTTTCTCCTCCAAACACAACGAGTTGTGTTTCTACCAAACAGTTCTACTTTGGTTTCATCTGACCATATGACATTCTCCCAATACTCTTCTGGATCATCCAAATGCTCTCTAGCAAACTTCAGTCAGCCCCGGACATGTACTGGCTGAAGCAGGGGGAAACGTCTGGCACTGCAGGATCTGAGGCCCTGGCTGCGTAGTGTGTTACTGATGGTAGCCTTTGTTACGTTGGTCCCAGCTCTCTGCAGGTCATTCCCTAGGTTCCCCCGTGTCGTTCTGGGATTTTTGCTCACCGTTCTTGTGATCATTTTGACCCCGCGGGGTGAGATCTTGCATAGAGCCCCAATCGAGAGAGATTATCAGTGGTCTTGTATCTCTTCCATTTTCTAATTATTGCTCCCACAGTTGATTTCTTCATACTAAGCTGCTTGCCTATTGCAGATTCAGTCTTCCCAGTCTGGTGCAGGGCTACAATTTTGTTTCTGGTGTCCTTCGACAGCTCTTTGGCCTTCACCATAGTGGAGTTTGGAGTGTGACTGCTTGAGGTTGTGGACAGGTGTCTTTTATACTGATAACAAGGTCAAGCAGGGGCCATTACTACAGGTAATGAGTGGATGACAGAGGAGCATCTTAAAGAAGTAGTTACAGGTCTCTGAGAACCAGAAATCTTGCTTGTTTGTAGGTGACCAAATACTTATTTTCCACCATAATTTGCAAATAAATTTGTTAACATTCAGACAATGTGATTTTCTGGATGTGTTTTCTCATGTTGTCTCTCATAGTTGAAGTCTACCTATGATGTCAATTACAGGCCTCTCTCATCTTTTTAAGTGGGAGAACTTGTACAATTGGTATCTGACTAAATACTTTTTTCCCCACTGGTAAGTGCATTCTCCAGTGGTGGCAGGTGGGAAGAACTGGATAAGTGCCACATTCGAAACGAAAATATTTGAAAGTTTCATGGCATTTTTGTGGACTCTTAGTCATTGTTTTAAGCAAGTAATGAACTAAGTAATTAGAACAGCAGAATAAATTTCCAACTTCCTGATTTTGCATGCTCATCTAAACTTTCAAGCTTCATTTTCTCAAAACTGCTTTTAGGCCCAATGTCCACGGGCAGATATGAATTGCGGAATCCATATCTGCCTGTGGACATTGGGCCTAAGTTCAATAGGGAACCATGGGCATCCGCAATTCAATTTACACATGCGGAAAACAAATCGCAGCATGCTCCATTTTAGTGCAGTTCCCACAAGGACAGCTTCCATTGAAGTCAATGGAAGCCGTCTGATGCACAGCTGGTGCTTCCACACACATCTGCAGTACAGAAAAAAGAAGACCCGAGCAGGTAAGCAGGGTCCTTGGCCACGGGCAGGGTTGGATTCTGCTGCGGGCTCCTGAATCCAACCCGCCCGTGGACATGAGGCCTAATTATATTGCTGTGTCAGGCAGCCAGCATATTACCAGTTAGCTCACCAGTTTACATGTCATCTGCGTATAGCTTCAGTATTTTTGGCATATATATTAACCTTTCTCCTGATTATCCAATGCTCTTGCTTTAGGGAAACCCAAGCTTTTCTATTTAGTATCTGAGCCTGTATACTGAGTTTTCTTAATCTGAAATAGCCTAAAAGTGATCTAGAGTTTAGCTATTTCATTTACTTTAGGGCATCTATCTTAAGGCCCATTTGGACTGAACGATTACAACTTCATTAAGAGTTGTTCAAAACCCCGAGCTCCCGTGGGGTTTTGAAGATTAGTCCTCCTGTGAAAATGCATGCAGAGACTGAACGACTGAGCGAGAGTTGTTCAGTTGTTCAGTTTCTGCATGCTGAAAACTGAACAACTAGTCATGCAGTGTAAACAGCAGCCGTTCAGTTCTGAACGGCTTCCTGATAACAATGAACGGAGATGGGCGGGTGGAGAGAACTCTCCAGCCGCCCGCTTCATGCTGGCCGTTCTCTATACCAGCGATACTCACTCCTGTGTAACAGCACAGGAGAAAACATAAGGTCTCCCTCACACAGGAATGCAGCAAACTGTTGCGTTTTAAATAGAGGGGCCTTGCCACGTTTTACTTTCATTTTCGGCTAACTCTGGCACATGGCACTCCTCATTATTGGTGAGGAGTGCTAAACACTTAAAAATAAGACAGGCACCACTTGAAAATCGCAGCGCTTATTCGAGTGGCTGTTTGCGGCTGTGTGAGAGGCTTCACTGAAAACAATGGGAGCCCCTCACAGCATTTAGTGCTGCACTGAAAACGCAGCACTAAGAGCTGTAAAAAGCGGTGCGTGTGAGGGAGGCCTAACTGGGAAGCTCTGTCAGGCATCGTTTGTCCCGTGTAAATGGGGCTTAAGGCTGAATTAGCTTCTCTTTCTTGTTCCTGAGCCCTTATACAGAGTTTTCTTCACCCTCAAGCTGTTATATCATGCTTGTGTGAGATCATCTAGAACCGTGATGGTGAACTTATGACACGCGTGTCAGCACTTACACGCGTAGCCATTTTCGCTGACACGTGGCTGCATACAGAGAAGCATGGGGCTGCATGCCGAGAACCAAGAAGGATGTTTCATCCTCGGCTCCTGCATGACCAGGTCTGTAGGCCAAAACAACAGAACTCCGGCACAGAGCGTCTAGTTCTCGGACTTCCGGTTAGGCCGCTGACCTCACTTTCGGTCGGCGGAGCAGGGAGCTGACACACCAAGCTGAAAGGTTGCCCATCACTGATCTAGATCTAGATAACATGTTCTCTCATGTAGATTGACGGACATGTTTTCTCAACTAGTACTTGGAGGTTCACAGACAGTGTTTCTCCTGCCAATTTAGTCTGCGGTTACGCTTTTTATCAGCACACTAACCATCTTATATTTGGTTGTTTATGGTCCCTTGTGTCTGACTGATGGGTTAATCTGGTTTATGACTAACTGTTCAGGGATCACCAGCTCCATTATCCCTGACATCTTAGTTGTATAGTGTATTTTGTATATTTGTTGTATTTTTTGGTATCAGCCCTTGGTTTTAAACTTCTCTTATTAAAGGTTATTTTTTAGGGGTGTCTCCAGTGAATTTCTACTATGAGACTGCCGCTGAATATTCTGCCATTTTTTTACTTAGCTTTCCTTCTATTTTCCCAGGTTTCATGCAATTCTCTGCAAGAGCTTATCGTTCAGCACCTATGGCCTGTAATGCTGGTAGCCCACGGCCAAAAATGCTCATGGGTGAGTTGTCATTTCTTCAAACTGTTTTCTGGATTGCCTATATCACAGGCATCTACCATGGTGCCCGGACACGGATATTGAGTGATGACTGTTGTTCAGCCTGCTACATTTGTAATTTATTATCAAGAAGCTACACCAAAATGTCTGAAAATGATGAGAAAATAGTGTAGCGGTGGGTTTCACTATTTATATAAGCAGTATTCTCAGCATCGCAGGGCAGGGATGCACCTACCTTTTCTGCTGCCTGAACAGTGACATGGCATTGCACCACTATAAGGTAGTCATAAGGGATGTGGAACATCCACAGATAGCAAAGAAAAAACTGTATAACTTGTATGTTCATATGTTAAGGAAATCTGTATAATACAAGTGTATAGGATAACAATTCACAGAGCGCAGAATAGTCTAGATAAAGTAGAAGCCCTTCACAGGGACACCCTAAGCCATTTCTGATTATTAGGAGGTAACTCTGGGCAGAAAGTTCTTTCCACATTATTAAAAATCACTGTTGATATTCTTTATTAGAAAAAGCCCTAAAAACATACACACTAGGGCTAGAACGACTGGGGTGAAGATCCGTGGAGGACTTTCAAACCCCAGCAACAAACAAGCGTGTACAGAAAACTCAGACGCATGTAGTAGGAAAGACTTAGCTCTCAGCTAAGGTCATCCGGGCAAGGACCTATAACGTGGGTTACATAGATGGACCCCCTATGCACCCAGTATCCCTAATTTAGTGAACGAGTGTGGTTAGGATCCTATCAATTTAATGAATGAGATGTCAACTAAATTATGCAGCCCTTTTAGCTCTATGCGTTTCACTGTCAGTTTGGCGGATCATCAGGAGGTATGGGAGCGTAGGTCAAGGCAGACTAAAGAGAGTTGCAATTGGAACATCAGATCTAAGCAGCCGTATATTATGCAGTTGCAAGCATGGCAAATGAAGGTACAATCACCAACTTCACTATCGGATCTCCAGCCTGTACTCAACAGTGATATACTGTTAGTTCCCCAATAGAAGGAGCTTAGAGTAGATAACCGGGGAAGTAAAGTTTTTCTTTAGGCCTCCTTCCCATGGACGGATTTCCGCCGCGTAATTCACGGCGGAAATCCGCTACGTTGCCCGCAGCTATTAGTTTCTATTGAACTTAATAGCTCAGGGCTCACGGTGCGGAATTCCACCCGTCCTCACCCGCGGCATGCTCTATTTGCCGCGGGTGTACGCGCGGATGGCTTCCATTGCAGTCAATGGAAGCCGTCCGTTCACGCTATCTTCCGCTGTAGCACAGCGGAAGATAGCGTGAAATCGCCTCTCCGCCTACCGCCGCGTCATATGACACGGCCGGCCGCGTCATGTGAAGCTGTGGGCGTGTCATGTGATGTGGCCGGCGTGTCACATGACGCTGCGGCGCGTCACGTCGAAGCGTCATGCGGGAGCGAGGACGCCGGATCCGCAGGTAAGTATGGGGTCTCTGGGGGGCGGCCGGCCTTAGAAGGACTTCATTGCTAAAATTCCACCCTCAGGACAGTAAATAGATGACTATATAAGTGTAAACACTGCCTGTAAGTGTCAACAGTCTGACCCCTTGTTCAGCATAATCCTGGAAAACCCCTCCCCCCCTGAAGAGATCCTATCTAGTGTATAGGATATATACAAATTCTGATCATATGCTGCGTAAAATGTGTAGTACAATATATTACTTACATGTAGATGAATTACCCACCTACACTCACTCCATTAAACTTATCCATTATAGACCTATGTGCACACTCGGCATTAAATGTGTGCAGTCCATTACAGAGTGCACTGAAAGAATCACAGTACATAAATATGGTACCACAACTAAGCTCAGTATATAAATACGGTATGTGAAGCAAGCACAATAAATAAATATTAAACTAGAACCTAAGTTCAGTAAATGCTGTTCCAGACCCAGCATAGTAAATAAATATGGTACAAGAACAAAGCACAGTACATAAATACTGAATTAAATTCAGCTCCAGGAATAAGTCCGGTAAATAAATATTGCACCAGAACCAGGCTGAGCATGTGTATACAACAACAGAAACAAGCTATAGAGCTATATGCAGTGCATGAATATGGTAACAGAACTAAGCTTAATACATACATACAGTAACAGAACACAGCACAATGAATAAATTTGGTACCAAAACCAACCTCAGTACATGTAATGAGAGATCCAAGCTCCGTACATGTATACAGGATCAGAAATAAGGTGAATACATAAATACAATACTAGACCCACGTACAGTACATATATATGGTAGTAGAACCACATCTCCACGGGTCACTGCAGTACATAGCTCTTATTTTTTACAGATTCACCACTTTTACCCTCAGACACTGGCTGTACAGAGATCAGGCACACTTACAATACACTATCTTTCAGAATCTGGGACAAGGCTTGTGTCCAGCTGTCAGTCACTCTTTAATCACAGTCTGTTTAACCTGCACATTGAAGTCACTGTTCTCCTAAGAATTGCTCATTGAAGTGAATGGGAACTTTGTGTATATTTCCAAGCCGGGCCACTACAGTGGGATGAGGCGGACATCAACTACACTCACTAGACCAGTGACCCAGCACACAACAGACTATCAGGGATTCTACTATTGATGGTCTAACCTAAGGATAGGCCATCAAGACAACCTTTTTAAAATCCAATCCTAGAGCAAAGAGTTCAGCTTCTGCTCCTGTGAGGGACGCCCTCAGCCCACTCTGATTATTAGGAGGTAACTCTGGGCAGAAAGTTCTTTCCACATTGTTATGTTTTGGGTTTTTTTAATTGAATCTTTAGCACTTTGGCACGGATACCTTTCTTTGTGAGCTTAGATCATGGCCTTAATGTGTCATTTTAATAATATGGATGCAAGGATGAGCGACGCTCAAAGATGAACACGAGATGACTTTCACTGATGCAATGATTTACACAGAATCAGTAGAGGAGCAGTCATATTTAGAGATGAGTGAGTACCAAAATGCTCGGGTGCTCGTTATTCGAGTCGAGCTTTTCGATATATTCGAAAGCTCTATCCGAGTAACGAACCCCATAGAAGTCAATGGGAGGCTCGAGCATTTTTGTATTGGACCTGCCGGGTGACGGGTTTTTTTCCCCCTCTCTCTCCCCCCCCCCCCCCATTCCCCCACAGCCAGCCACATACTGCTGTGGACATGCGCACGCTGGCACGTCACAGCAGGAAGGGGTAATGCAGGGAGGGGTCGAACACGGTGTGGTACTCGCTCAAGTAACAAGCACCTTCCAGTATTGCTAATACTCGAACGAGCATCAAGCTCAGTCAAGCATGTTCGCTCAACTCTAGTCATATTCTGAGTTTGGCGTCATCGGACTTTGCTCCTCAACGTTCTGCAGAACTGCAGTTCGTGGTTTGCTCTGTGCGGCTTCAAGTGGAACCCCAAGGGCAAGGGGTGCGGTGGTTGTGACTGGACTCAGAAGCCGAGATGGCCCACAGGCTGCCTACCACGTCAACCTGCTTATTTCTGCATCCTCACCTAGCACACAAGACTAGAAAGCGATCATGACCCACTCCGCTGTCTGTACCAAGCAGCCAACTCCTTCCCTTTGTTGGCCGGGCAGTAAGTGACCTAACACATCCAGCCAATAAAAACCTAAGGAGTTCATGTCCTGCCACAGCTGAACTCCATGAGTTCTTGTTCCCAGTAGAGGTCACTTATTACGCAAGATGTCAGAAGGATTCTCCACTCAACAGAAGTATAACATGAGCTACGGAAAAAGATTGATGGGAGAGAGAAACGCCAGGATCACAAGCTGGCAGTAAGCCAACAACCTCTGTGCTGTCTCACGCCATTCCACGGCTCACTTCTGTACAGCTCAATTAAATACTGTCTAGCATGTGATTACTGTTGACGATCATTGGTCTTGGCTGTACCAACACTGAGGCTGAGGATGGGTTGAAACGATTGTGTGACATGATTATGCTACCTGGAAGTGAACGGGAAACTGGGGCAGCACAGACGAGGGTACTGTGGGGAGTAGAAGATCAGAGTGTAGGCTGTTTTTTAATTTTGTGAGGGGACATAAAATTACAGATTTTCTCTGCTGTGCTGGTCCCTCTCCCCTGACACTAAAAAATGAGAGCTGTAAATTCAGTATTCCCAACTCCACTTCAAACAGCTGTAACTCCGGTTCTGTAAGAGATACTACCATACTTTTGGTGTCCGTTTAAAACCAGGAATCTTAGATAAGTAAACGACATTTCAAGTAGAGCCAGCTCTGTTTGTCCTAAAGTGTAGTGTCCTTTTCCTGCAAAGCAAACCGAGCTCGTCCAAAACTGCTGGAGGGTTAATATGCTATGACTACATGGCCTGTCGACTATACAATTAAAGGGTTTCTGTCATTACATGAATAAAATTATATACTTATTCCTCCCCCGTCAGTCTAATTACCAGATCTTCACCTCCTCTATCTTCTCCTGTCTCCTGCAGTCCAGTGGTGTCACTTCACCTCCAGCTGGCTGATTCTACTGCTTCCTGTGAGGTTACGTACATTATCGGCAGTCTTCTTCTTGCCAGCTTATGTACGTTACGCCATAGTTCACAGGCCAGCAGGGGGAGTGCCGATCTACTGCAGAGACTGCTCATGCGAGCTATCTCTGAAATAGATTAGCATTCCTTCCTAGCCAGTGCACAACGTGACCTTCACTAACCGGCCCGGAAGAAAAATGTGACGAATGCAGCCTTCATAACAAGCTGTCCGGTGGTGTTATGAGGTGAGGTGACCCCTGGGGAACTGCAGAAGCTCAGCAAGTTGAAGATCTGGTAAGTAGACTGATGGGAGGAATAGGTAAGTATAGAATGTAATTTTTTTTAATGACAAAACCCCTTCAATGGGACTTTCTAATGTTAAAAACTCATCACAAGTTTGTGTTTTGCAACTTTTGTGCGATGCGTTTTTAACATCAGAAAGTCCCATTGACATTCACGTTAAAAAAAAAGTGTATGGGGGCCCTGAGGGAAATTATTTCTATCTGAACTTGGGTAGGTTTCAATTTTTTCACAGATGTTATCCAGGATCAAATTGATCAGAACATTGAAGACAAATGTAGCAGAGCTGAATGTTGTCACCTAGCTATATTGTTTGTACATTGGCATAATTAATTTGTTTTTATTCTCATTTATATTGCCTAAACTTTCCCTTCTCTTCAATGTTCTTTCTATTGAATTTACTCTGCATTTCCTCCTTGAACTTGTTCATAGAACAGTGGTGCCTTGGGTGGCGAGTGCCTCAGCTTGCAAGCTTCTTGAATTGTAAGCAGGCTCTCTCCAAAATTTTTGCTATGATTCAAGAGCAAAAACTCAGGTTACGAGCCTGCTTTCCCATTGCAGCATTGCTTTCAATGGGGCCGCAGTTGCGGCAGTGGTTTTTGGGGAAGGGCTTTACATATAAGCCCTTCCCTGAAAATCTTCCCTAGCATGTGTAAAAAATATATACTCACCGCTCCACTGCTGCCGGGGCTCAGCCGCGCGTAGATGCTTGTTCTCCCTGCTCTGCAGTTCTTTCATCAGGCATGGATCTTAAATCCCCGCCTGCTGAAACAGCTGTATCTGATTGGCTGAGTGCTCAGTCAATCACAGGCAGCGCTTGACCATTCCTTGAATGGCCAAGCGCTGCCCGTGATTGGTCACAGCGCTCAGCCATTGAATGCAATGAATGGCTGAGGGCTGCCTCTGATTGGCTGAGCCCTGGTAGATGCGGAGAGTGTATTTTTTACACATGCTTATGATTTTAAGGGAAGGGCTTATATTTCAAGCTCGTCCCCGAAAATCACTCCAGGGGTTGCCAGTGGCGGCCCCATTGAAAGCAATGTCAGAACAGATTAATGGAGTGATTTCAATTAATTTCAATGGGGAAACTTGATTTGCCATAAGAGTGTTTTGGGTTAAGAGCTCCGTCACGGAACAAATTAACCCAAGGCACCACCGTATGGGCATTAATGTGTGGTGTTCTCCAACTTATCATCATTTGCGTTTCCATTCACAGCTTGCAGGTCCCCTCCAGGTACAGTATAATTCTCAATATTCTTCTCAGGTAAACCTCTTAAATCCCTTCTTCTTGTTATTTGTATAGCGCCAACTTATTCCACGCTTTCAGGTAATTATTATTTATTACCCCCCCACCAAGCTGGGTTCTCATTTTACCAACCTCAGAGGGATGGAAGGCTGAGTCAACCTTGAGCCGGCTACCTGAATCAAGTGGGGATTGAACTTGCAACCTTCAGGTCGTAGGCGAGAGCTATTACACTCTGAGCCACACGAGGCTCATCTGTGTGAATTCAGCATACTATACATTAATACATGAAGTCGGTACATGACTTCATAACAGATCATAAACTGAACACCCTGCAATATCCTAGTTAACATAGCTATGGCCAGGTGTAGCATAGCCGACTACTGGATGGATAGTATAGCTTCTTAAAGTTTTTGGGATGGGTTACAATGTTATGTCTCTGCTTACTATATAATCTGTAAGTGCAGTAATTGTGCACCCACTGTTGTATGTGCCACCATAGTTGTGTCATGACATCTGTGCATCTACCTGTTGCAGAAACGTTGTCTTGGTCAATTTATATCTATGGATTTGATTACTGTAGAATTCTAAATTTTAGGTGAGTAACTAAAGCTGTAGTGCAGTCAGGGACCAAGTGAGAAAATAGGTGCATCATGATGTGCAGCTCAGAGCAGTCCTATGGATGTGTCCATCACTCAGCTGTTGTCCGGGCCAAAGATAAGAACCCCCATCACATCAGGAATCACCAGATCTTCTGTTTGTATTCTAATAGAAATCCCTTTCCTAGTGATTACAGGAAGGACTACAGGTCTGTTCTCCATTATCATCTATTTTCATGCTGTAAGAAATGAAATCCATTCCTGCTGGTGGCAGTGCCAGTGAGGGTCATCCTCAACTCTTACTCATCACTGGGAGGAAACTATGGGCATAAGTGGGCAAAGTTCACTCTACATGGTTAAGATTTATGGATCCAAGACATTTTGTCCTTAGTTCTTGACATTATCATCTGCTTTTCTTTCAGGGGGGATGCAGATGCCCTGTGGTGCAGGTATGCTCTACCCTAAAGGGAATGTCTCACTGCATTTAATTTTGTTGTTGTTGTTGTTAGCTGTTTAGTCGTTCACGACCCTCGGCGATCCTAAAGGCTCCCTCCATGTTTTTTGGTTTTGCACTGCTTCTTTGAGTTGTGTGCTATCCATGCCAGTATCAGCTCTGACAGTATCAGCCATCGTGTCCTTTGGTACTGGGTCTTCTTTTGCCACTGATCTGTCCAAGCATTATAGATTTTTCTAGCGCCTCTGCTCGCATTACATTTTAGTTTCATGTAATACTAATGTTTTTTATACAACAGTAATATGGCGGTGATACCTTAATTGGCTAACCAGAAGATTTTATATGCAAGCTTTTGAGGTCACTTATGGCTTCTTCATCAGGCCAGATTAAATCTGAGGAAACATTTACAGTATATACACAACAGATCACAGACCTGGTGGGATTCATTTATATTTTAAAATGTCAGGATAACAATTGAAGCATTTATGTAATGATAAACCAGAGTCATAGGACTAAAGGCCCACTGAGACACAACAATTATCGCTCAAAATTCGTTCAAAAACCGTCTTTTGAACAATAATCGTTGTGTGTAACCGCACTTACATCGTGCAGTTTTCGTTATGCCGGCGCTCATCGTTGTCTTTCAGCATGCTGAAAGACAACGATGAGTCTTATCAGGGATTCACAGCGGGATACAGCTGATACTATTGTTTCAGCTGTATCCCGCTCCCTGAACACAGGCTGGGTATGAAGACCACAGCTGTCCAGCAGCGTTCTTCATACCCCGCTTGCAGCGCTCGACTGTATAACAGCCGTGCGCTCTGAGCGGGGAACAGCTAGATGCAGAAGACAAGCGCCCCCTCCTCCCCCACCTCTTGTCTTCTGCATCCTCCTCTCGGCTGTATAACAGCCAGGTGCTCCGAGCGGGGAACAGCTGGATGCAGAAAACAAGTGGGTCGCCCCGCTTGTCTTCTGCATCCTTCGCTTGGAGCGCTCGGCTGTATAACAGCCGGGTGCTCTGAGCGGGGAACAGCTATATGCAGAAGACAAGCGACCCCGCTTGTCTTCTGCATCCCCCGCTCGGAGTGCAAGGGGATCGCTCAACGTTTAAGCAATCACCTTGTGCTTAAGTGGACACAACGATTATCGCTCAAAAGTCGCTCAAAAGACATCTTTTGAGTGATAATCGTTATGTCTAAATGGGCCTTAAGATTTTTCGATAAGGCGAAAAGGGGATAGGTGATAATTATAAAGTCCCTGATAAGGCTGATGTGTGGGAACTTCCCATATATACCTTGGGGCTCGGCTCAGACCATGAGTGTGTGTCCTTTTACTTGGGATGATTGTTGGGAACTTTAACGCCCAATAGTTGTCCTGACAATTGTTCACACAGGAGCGATAATTGTTCAGTGAATGAGGCAGTTTGCTTTCAGCGATAAAATGAATGATAAGCGTTCCAGGTAAAAGGGCTGTTAATGTCTGACGTGTCTTTTTTGCGCGCGCCTATTGCGCAAAAAAAGCACGGCTGATAGAACCATTGTTCCCTATCTAGTGTTCACAGTGTTGAGTGACTAGGGGACTCCCCGAGTGGAAGAAGGAATCCCCTGCCACAGCTCTCACAGCTGTGGCAGAGGATCATGGTCTTCTCCCATTGCTTTTATTGGGGGCGGAGCTGCAAAAAATTATATACATCATCTTCCGCCGCTGTCAGGGCTCTGGCGCGTCTTATCACTTCCATGCCGGGACTGCTCTGAAGCACATTCTGATGGACAGGGATTTAAAAATCTCCGCCTCCAGAAAGTGCTGATCTGATTGGCTGAGCGCTCAGCCAATCACAGGCAGTGCTCAGCCATTCATTGAATGACAGCTGAGCACTGTTTGTGATTGGTCACAGCGCTCAGCTAATCAGAAGCAGCGCTCAACCATTCATTGAATTCCATGGCTGAGCGCTGTGACCAATCACAGGCAGTGCTCAGCTGGTAACAAAAAAACTTACAAAGATTAGAATATAAAACATGATGTATCTATCGCATTGCTGTATGATAAGGTATAATGGGAGGTGTACTCAAATCCAATATAAGCACTGAGTATTCCGTATTAGGGTAAGACCACATGTAGCAGCAAATGTGGACAGAAAGCCATGTAAATGGGCAGTTTAGTCACAAATCAGCAATGCTCGCTAAGTGTAGACTTACCGTTAGGTAACTTTTCTTATAAGAAACGCCAGGTAATAAACACTGGAAAGAGTCTTCCCCATCTTTAATTGGAGACAATGCCAGGGTAAGTTCCACCATCTATGGAAGCGATCAAAAGAAATTATTTGTATCATGCAGAGAATCCTGCAGTGAAAAACTGAGAACGAATGTATCTCCCAGATACTTCTATCAATCATTTCTAGCTCTACTCTTCCATTAAAAATGTTCCTTACGTATCTCATTTTTAAAGGGAACATAGACTTGCAGTGTCACAGCTCTAATTCTCTTTTTTTTTTTTTAACAGCTCCCATGATGACAGCAAAAAAACATAGATGTGAGTATAGTATGTAAAACTTTATTTTCTGCTTTATCTTATTATGGAGATCAGTTGGCTTGTTTTAGAAAAGGGCAAATGTTACCACCATCCTACATCATAATGACTCAACAGAGCCATCCCTAAAAACATCCACATGTAGCACCATCATAAACCACTATCTTTATTATCTGCTGCCATCCATATACAAAGTCATCATGATCATCATCAACTAACACCATAATTGCCAAATACAACCTAAGCCTGCAATGATAAGACCCACTACCATCCTCATCCTACAGCGAGCACCATCCTCACCCAACATCGGGCTCCTACTACAAGTGAGCCCTTCAACAATTTACATCCTTGCATTTTGTGTCAGGCACTAGAGCTCAGATGCTGCCATTCACTTAAAGAGATATTACGGTTAGTGGAGGAAATTACAAGTTTTCACCTATCCACTGGGTGGGTAAAAGCCGATACATTCGGGAAGGTCTAACCTCTGGGACCCCCACGATCCCAAAAACAGATGACCTGTGTACCCCCTCCCATATTTCGCAATGCACAATCCCTTCCTCCTATTTCTTTTGGGAAACCAGATTACTGGTAAAACTAATTTGTCCTTTTGCCAGTGGTTCGAGGAATAAAACTTTTATTCAGGGGTAAAGGTTTAGTGAGCGGGTGTAAATCATGGCCCTACTGCACCCCTGACCAAGACCTAATCCTTTATTTTCTGAGAAAACCGCATATGTGACAATTGGAGAGTAAACATGCTTTCTGATTGATAGAGATGATAACATGAGCCACATTGTGACCCTTTCCCTAGGGCAGGGAGCTATACAGGATAATCACCGATCTTCTCTCCCCCCCCCCCCCCCCCTCCCCCCAATCTCCTCTGTACACACTAAAAAATGACAGCTGTAAATTCAGTAGTCCCGGCTCCACTTCAAAAAGCTGTAGCTCCGGTTCTGTAAGGGCTGCGAACAGGTGTTGGTGACATTTTAAAGCCAGGAATCTTGATTTTAGGACTTCTGCACACAGGCGGATTTGCATTGTGGAATCCGGTGCAGGTGTCCGCCTCCGGATTCTGCAGTAAATACCGCCCATAGCATGCTATAGAAAATTTATTCTTCATGCACACAAGCGGAAACTAGTTGCGGTTTCCACTCGTGGATGAAAAATCTCAGCATGCTCCATTTCTGTGCGGATTCCGACGGACAGTTTCCATTGAAGTCAGTGGAAGCTGTCCGACCCGCCGCCGCCTAGCGACGTCTCGGGAAATTCTGTACTGCGCTAGAGATGAGCGAACGTGTTCGGCTCCGCCCCTTTTCGCCCGAACACCGAACTTTGCGAGCAATTCCGTGCTCGGGGGAAAAAAGTTCGGGGGTCGCCGTGGCAGCGCGGGGGGGATGCGGCGGGGAGTGGGGGGGAGAGGGAGAGAGAGAGGGCTCCCCCCTGTTCCCCGCTGCTGCCGCCCGCGCCGCCGCGCCTCTCCCCGCCCCCCGGCGCCCCCCGAATCTTTACGCGCGGACACTGAGGTCCTCGGTAAAGCCGGTGTCCGGGTGCGTAAGTGTTCGTTAAGAACACGTTCGCTCATCTCTATACTGCGCATGAGCGACAGCTGGACCATCGCAGTACAGAAAAAGAAAAAAGACAGGTACGCGGGGTCACTGGTCACGGTCAGGGCTGGATTCCGCTGCAGGATTCCACTGTTGGAATCTGGACCTGCCACGTGCATTTCCTCCTTGTGATTGTTCATAGTATGGACATTAATGGGTGGAATATTCACTGATGTTCTGCAACTTCTCATCATTTGCTTTTCTGTTCACAGCTGCTATGCCCGCTTCAGGTATAGTACAATTCTCTATATTCTGCTCAGGTTGTCCTCTTAAATCCCTTCTGTGTGAATCCAGCATACTGTGAGATTTCCATTAAAATGTAATCGGTACAGCTCTGACTTCTGGGATCCCCACAGATCATAAAGTGAACACCCTGTAATATCATAGTTAACATAGCTATGCCCAGGTGTAGCATGGCCGGCTACTGGATGGGTAGTATAGCTTCTTTAAGCTTTTGGGATGGGTTACAAAGTTATATCTCTGCTTACTATACAATCTGTAAGTGCAGTAATTGTGCACCCACTGTGTATGGGCCACCATAGTTGTGTCATGACATCTGTGCATCTACCTGTTGCAGAAACGTTGTCTTGGTCAATTTATATCTATGGATGTGATTACTGTAGAATTCTAAATTTTAGCACAGGTGAGTAACTAAAGCTGTAGTGTAGTCAGGGACCAAGTGAGAAAATAGGTGCATCATGGTGTGCAGCTCAGAGCAGTCCAATGGATGTGCCCATCACTCAGCTGTTGTCTGGGCCAAAGATAAGAACCCCCATCACATCAGGAATCACCAGATTTTCTTTTTGTATTTCAAGAGAAAACCCTTTCCTAGTGATTACAGGAAGGACTACAGGTCCCTCTCTGTTATGATCTTTTTTCCATGTTATACCAAATTAATATCCATTCCTGCTGCAGAGCGCCCGTCTCCTGCTGATGGCAGTGCCAGTGAGGGGCATCCTCAGCTCTTATTCATCACTGGGATGAAACTATGGGGATAAGTGGGCAAAGTTCACTCTACATAGTTAAGATTAAAGGATCCAAGACATTTCATCTTTAGATCTCGTCATTATCATCTGCTTTTCCTACAGGGAGGATACAAAGCCAAAGTTCAGGTATGATTTATCCTAGAGGGAATGTCTTGTGAACTTCATTTTAGTTTCATATAATATTAAATACTGTTGTATAAAAAAGCATAACTAATATGGAGGTGATACCTTTATTGGCTAACCAGAAGATTATATATACAAACTTTTGAGGCCACTTATGGCTTATTCGTCAGGCTTTGGCCAGATTATATTTGTGGAAACACTTAAGGGCCATGTATACCAGCCTAAGATCGCTAAAAAAAAAATCGCTTATCAGCGATCATTTTAGCTATAATCGGTGCGTCTAAATGCGCACCCATTGCGCGGTTTTCGGGCACTGCTAGCTGATCGTTAAATTCAGTCCAACGTAAGGGTGCATTCCCACGAACGTATATCGGCTCGGTTTTCACGCCGAGCCGATATACGTCGTCTTCATCTGCAGGGAACGGGAGGATGGAAGACCCAGGAGCAGGAACTGAGCTCCCGCCCCCTCTCTGCCTCCTCTACGCCCCTCTGCACTATTTGCAATGGGGAGAGGCGGGATGGGGGTGGGGCTAATTCTCAGTACTTAGCCTCGCCCCCGCCCCGCCTCCTTTCATTACAAATGGCGTGAAAACCGAGCCGACATACGTTCGTGGGAATGCACCCTAAGGCTTCATTTGCACACTTAATTGGTACTTAAGTAGCTGAGTAGCTACTTAGTAGTTTATGCAAAATGATCGCCCAAAGCTGTCACTCAAACTGTTGCTTGAGTGTTCTTTGTGCGATCATCGCTCCGTGTAAATGGGCCTTTATATACACCACAGACATGGTGTGACTAATATACATTTTTTAAAAGGCAGGATAACAATTGAAGCACTCAGCAAAAAAAGCAGAAGGGAAGAGGGGGTGATTAGGAAGTCACTGATTAGGTTGATGTGTGGGAAGTTCGCATATAATGAGACATGTACTCTGGAGCTAAATTCAGACCAAGTGTTAGGATCCTTTTACTTGGAATGATTGTCGGGCAGAAAACCATATAAATTTGCCTGTCAAGCATAGACTTACCGCTAGGTAACCTTTCTTATAAGAAACACCTCTAATAAGCACTGGAAGGAGTCTGCCCCATCTACAACTGGAGACTATGCCAAGGTAAGTCCACCACCTACCAGCTAAAAATGGAAGCGATCAAAAGAACTTTTCTGGAGAATGCAGAGAATTCTGCAGAGAACAAATTTATATTCTTATATCAGTCATTTCTAGCCCTACTTTTTCATTAACTCCTTAGTGAGGGGAGCCATCATTTTAACATTTTTCCCTCGACACAGCCATAAGAGGGCTTGTTTTCTTTAATGGTATCATTTTGGGGTAAATGCAATGTATTGTATAACTTTTTATTAATTTTTTTTTAGAGGGATTGGGGGGAAAAAACTAAATTCTTCCATTTGTTTATAAGAAGATCCCTTTCTAGTGTCAACATTCCCTGATAGGCCAGTTTTATTGAGTCATCCCATATAGGCATTACATGAGCATATCAGATGTGCTATCTCCTAAATGTATTACATCCATGTGGAACATTTGGAAGGGACCGATGTGAAGAAGAGAAATCACATGCTGTTTTTTTTTCAATTCTTTTTTTTACTTCTGAGAAGCATCCGATGGCGTGCCATATGGTTCTCCAGGTGCGTTAATTGTGCTTTTCTGAACTCCCTTATTATGATCAGATAAACTGTGGAAGAAAAGTGTGCTAGTATGGACAGGTGCTGTTATAGCTTATATTGGTGGAGTTTAGACTGGGTTTATGTGTTATTTTTGCAGTTGTTTTGCCGTGTATTTTGGGAAAATTGAAGGGGAAAATATACTATTCCGCGTCTCCATGGGAAAATAATATAAAATACTGTATGATACAGTTTAAAGGGGTTTCCCAGGACTGAAACACTAATAATGTGCTATAAAGATTTCACCTAAATATCTGTACCTGCCGTATATGAATATTCATTATTCTGTAACTCCCCGACCGCTCAGCAATAGCCCAGACCAAGTTTTTTTTTTGTCCTATTGTAAGAAAAATGCAGCATTACATGTTGACCAGATGAATGGACATCCATCAAATGCATGTCTGGCTAATGGGGGGGGTCCTGAGTGGGGTCTATATACATAGAAGGACAGGTGGATAGGGGTGGTGCTTATGAGATAAGCACTATAATGTGAGATCATACAGTTCTCAAACAATGTGATCTGCTTTTTTTCACAGCCATGGATTGCTCACCTGCTGCAGGTATGATTCCATTTATTCTCATGGGGTTTTCCTTCATTCCAATTATTATACTAGTATACAATCATATTGTACAATTATGATCTGTCATACAGTCATTGTATACAACTATTCAATCAATTATCACCATATTACACCAGTGGTTCTGGAGTCCCCTACATACGAAGTGCCCTAAATTTGGCAAATGGTGTTGAGCCAGACTGAATAGTGAAAGTGACAAATCCTAATGAATTTGGCCTAGAGATATAACTTTGAGATATTATTTTGTTACAAAGTTGAAGTTATGATATGGCCTCCTACAAGTGCACAATACTGGGGGGTGCGGAAGTAGTTATATCATTTAGGCCGCCTGCACATGGGTGGATTTGTATTACAGAATCCGGAGCGGGTACCGCCTCCAGATTTTGCAGCAAATGCTACCCATAGCATGCTATGGCAAAATGCGATTTCCTCTACACAAGTGAAAAATCTATTGCGATTTTCAGCTCGCGGAGAAGAAATCAAAGCATGCTGCAATTCTATGCAGCTTCTGTGCAGACGGCTTTCAATAAAGAGAAAAGGTTGTTGGATCACAACTGCAGAAAGGTTGTGGGATCCGCATCATCACCTAGCGACGGCGCGGCACAATCTGTACTGCTCATGTGCGCCGGTCGGCACATCTGCAGCACAGATTGCAAAATGGTGGACAGGTACGCTGGGGTCGCCGGCTGGGCACAGGGTCGGATTCCGCATGTGGAATCCGACCCAACCATGTGCAGGCAGCCTTTTAATACAATGTGAGTACAAAACCAGAACAATGACCTAAATTGTAACAAATGGAAATGAAAATGAAACATTGAGAAACTACATCTAATGCCTAATTGAAGCTCGTTCTCACTGAGGAATTCAATAACATTCCAGATCATATATGTAGGGGGGCATGTGATCATGTGACATATATGTAGGGGTGCATGTGATCCTGTGACATATATGTAGGGGTGCATGTGATCCTGTGACATATGTGTAGGGGTGCATGTGATCATGTGACATATATGTAGGGGTGCATGTGATCCTGTGACATATGTGTAG
The DNA here is from genome assembly GCF_035609145.1 of Eleutherodactylus coqui. NCBI lineage: Eukaryota > Metazoa > Chordata > Amphibia > Anura > Eleutherodactylidae > Eleutherodactylus > Eleutherodactylus coqui. Next base: position 68,707,441 of record NC_089841.1, on the reverse strand, counting down.
GGGTGCATGTGATCATGTGACTTATCGTCTCCAAGCTTGCATCGATCTTCAGGCTATGATGGTGGATCATAACATCAAAAACAGACATTAGATGTTCTTTCTGAATGTTTAATTTTCATTTACATTTGTAACAATTTAGGTCATTGATCTCTTGGAATTGCATTAAACATGATATAACTACTTCTGCTCCACCCTGTAGTTCATATGCTGTACACAGTGCATATAACTCCTCTCTACATCGTAGTAGCTAGGCTCTTAGGGAGATATCTGTCTATATGCTTTCTGACTGTTTCTAATAACAACCAGAATTGTGACTGCAGCTCTGAAGTATAATAAAAGCTAAAACTCGGATTCAGTAGCAGATAAGTAATATGATGTATTTACAAAGTGACACAGTTACCTGTAGATTACCTCTATATATAAAGTGTGAGTGCAGGTTATTGATACTTCTGAAATCTTCCTCACGTAATTCTTGTTACTTTAAGGGTGCCTACCCACTAGCGTTTTTTTTTCTGTGCGAATTTGCAGCGTTTTTTTTTTTTCAATTGTCTATGGGACTTTCTTATGTTAAAAACGCAACGCAACTTGCATTTTTGGTGCGTTGCGTTTTTAACATTAGAAAGTCCCATTGACAATTGGGAAAAAAACGCAGTGAATTCGCAGCAGAAAAAAATGCTAGTGGGTAGGCACCCTAAAGGGGTTTATCATTAGAGCAAAAAAATTCTATTCTTACCTATTCCTCCCCAGGCAGTCTTCTTACCAGATCTTCTCCTCACTAATCTTCTCCTGGCCCCTCCAGTCCCCCGGGTCACGTCACCACAAACTGGACAATTCCTCTTCCTGTGATGTAGTATCCTGTACGCTATGTCAAAAGTCATGTAGCATTTACTGCTTAGCAGAATATGCTGAATCCTCGGCCGCCTGGTTTAGTGCGCAGGCACAGTGTCTCGTCGCGAGTGTTCATATATAGGAAATGAAGCCAACATAACAGGAAGAAGAGGATCTAGCCAGCTTGTGGTGATGCCACTCGGGGGACTGCAGGAGCCGAGAGAAGATCGGCAAGGAGAAGATCTGGTAAGAAGACTGCCTGGGGAGGAATAGGTAAGTATATAATTTTTTTTTCTAATGACAGAACCCCTTTAAGTCTAATGCAATTAACTATATTCTCCTTGATTTACTTGTGGTGAATGTATAGATACAGCTGCCGTTAAGGAAACCCCAACTTTTGTCAAATTGATTTCCCTTCAAAATGCTGACGGTTCCTGGAATCTCAACCCTGAATTCTGCTCTATCCTGGGTATATCTCAGCAGGACATTAATAACAAGAATCCGGATCAGGTATGATTGATCTGTCTGGGTGATCTTAGCTGTTCTTAGCGCAAATTAACGCTATGGTATATTCTTGCTTTCCAGATTCAAAAAGGGTTGAGTTATGAGCTGCTCACAAAATTGTCTGCCACACTTAACGTGTGTAATCAAGACAATTTCTGCTTTATTTTGGGAACAGGCAGTAATATTTATAGGTTTTAGACAAAGACATTACTAAGATACACCTTGTCTGTGAATACGCATAACTTATTACAATTCATTTGTTATCATTGGTCCTTAAACCTCAGTATGTGCAGTGACATCGGTCTGAAGGCAGACCTTCCTCTGGGTCATTGTTTGGTTGGTCTATAAACTCACTAGAGTTAACTCCGCTCCGGCCATACCTGTATGTTACGTACCTATTAAGAGGATCATTAATTAGTTACATTTCCAAGCTTATGCACTGGCATTGTTTAGTAATTATCAATCAGTTAAGCCTACATGATATAAATTTATTGTGTATAAAGTACATTCATGTTAAGGATTTACATGGTTAAATTTATATGTGTATAAAGTATTATACGGGGAGATAAATACACACACATGTATAGACAGAGTACATACATCCATATATATAAATTATACACATGCATATATCTGTTTTGCTGTAAAAGCCAATTATGCAAATGTATCTTTTTCTCAAAACAAAAATCCAACTTTTAATTATTTGTTGTATTTTTCCCAGTTTCCCTTCATTTTTTATTACACGCTTTCTGTTTCATGTTGTATTTTAGAAGCCCTGCCAAAAATGTGATGGTCAAATCCTAGGCCTTTTTATTTTAGCACCTTTGCAATATCTGCTATACATGTATGGGTTTATATGGAGTAAGCTCAGGAGTTGAGCCCGCTCCATACATGCAGAGTGTCGGCTGTCTTTGGCATCTGACTTCCAGCCGCTACAGCTGTGATTGAATTAACTCTGACTGTAGCCATTAAACCTTTAGATGCCTCAGACCGCAGCATTTAAATGGCCTGAAAGTGGGAGATACGCCCTTTGTCTCTCAAGTGGCTCCATCCACAATGAGTTTGCAGGGTGCCTTTCAGGTGTCATGGCAGCTTGGAGCCTTCTGAAGGCCCCAAGAGCTGCCATATATCTGTGGTATATCTTAATAGAATGTGTGCAGAAATACAATAAGCTGCACTACTGATGTACTGCAGTATATTTTATAAGTTGTGAAAAAATTGCTAGTTTAAAAAGTCCCTGTGGGGAATAAAAAGTAAAAATAAGAGAAATACAGTTTTTTAAATTTTATTTTAAAAAACGTTTGTTAAACCATTTTGCTATTTTTAAACTAAAAAATTAATAAAAATTAAACATGTGGCATCGCCACATCCATAAAAGTCTGATCTATTAAAATAATGCATTATGTATCCCGCACTGTGAATCCAATCAGAAAACGAAATTGTGCAATGCCAGACTTGTGTTATTTTGGTCACCCCTCACCAATATAACATTTAATAAAAACAATCAAATGCCTTATGTTCCCCAAAATGGCACCAATAGAAATTAGGGTTCATCCTCCAAAAAACAAGCCCTCACACCATCCTATCAATGGAAAACTAAAAAAGTAATGGTAGTCAGAAGATGGCGACAAAGTAAATTAAATTATATTTTAATTTAATCCTGGTATCTCCTCATTTGCGCTGACCCACAGAATAAAGTTTTCATGTTATTTTTGTGCAACAGAAGAACCCCCACCACCACCACCACCACCACCACCTAAAAAAAAAGGCAAAGCAGTGTTATTTTTCCATTTCAGGCCACTTAAAAAAAATTCTGTACATTATACAGTAAATTTGAAGAATACAACTTGTACTGCAAAAAATAAGACCTCGGTCGGCTATATCAATGGAAAAATAAAAAAGTAATGATTTTTTGAAAGTGGGGAGAAGAAAAACAAAATGAAAAAAAAATGCAATGTGGCCGCATCCTCAAGGGCTTAATTCCTCACCATTTTTACAATCTCCATTTGTTCTCAGTAAATGCAAAATAACAAGATATTTGTCCTACGGTGTTCATTGGGGGATGCAGCTTGAAGACTGACTATAGCTACTGCCACTAGGAGGTGGACACTAAGCAGAAAAAAGGTGGATCCACTACTGGTGAAAGCAATCATTTTTTGATTACTTCCCCTGGAAAGGGATACATAAGTGCTTCACTGAGCCAAAGTGCTTAGGCCTTATCTGGAAAATTACATTCTCTGGTTAACACATTGTCAAAGTCCTCATGAGGAGGAAAAACTTCGGAGAATGCTTAGGGCGTCTGAAGGAAGATGCAGACGTAGTCTGTGTCTGATCCGACACTTGCTGGGTATGTGTGAAAGCGTGCTCACCTTCACCCAACGTGGACGGTATGGATTCCTATGGAGCTCAGGCTTGCACTGCTCAGTCCCAGCTGGTAATCTGCAACTTTTATGTGTTATGGCGGCTATTAAGCTATCCACCATCGTGGAGAGTTATAATATAATAATCCTTATTTGTAAAGCGCTAACTTATTCCGCAGCACTTTTGGATGACGAGTTTGGACGCCTGCTCCTTGTCCAGATCAGAATCAAAGGAAAACTCAGACAGATCACCTACTGAGTGACTATTGTGTCTGGAGTAAAATTCCGAGCGCACTTCTGGAGGAGCTGAATGGGAGGACTAGGTGGGAGACCTGGATGACGATCTTGAGTGAGAGGACCTGAACCTCTTTCGTGGCCTGCCATGGGAGGAACCCTGAAGGATTGAGTCGGCTCTGTCAGATACATTTGTGTAGAGGTGTAGTGGACATATGGTCCAACTTATGCAGAATTGCCATGGAAGACTGAGTAAGGCCTGAAACCTAAAGATGAGCGAACACCAAAATGTTCGGGTTCGCGTTATTCGAAACGAACTTCCCGCGATGTTCGGGTGTTCGTTTCGAATAACGAACCCCATTGAAGTCAATGGGCGACCGGAACATTTTTGTATTTCGCCGATGCTCGCTAAGGTTTTCATGTGTGAAAATCTTGGCAATTCAAGAAAATGATGGGAACGACACAGCAAGTTCTCCTCTGCCACAGCTGTAACAGCTGTGGCAGAGAAGAACGATGTTAGCCCATTGAATTCAATGGAGCCGTCAATACAGCCGACTCCACTGAATGCAATGGGCTGCCGGCGATCGCGGGATGAATTGTCGGAAAGGGGTTAAATATATAAGCCCTTTCCTGCAATTCATCCAGAAATGTGTAAAAATAAAAAATATATATATACTCACCTGGTGCCGGCAGATGGAGTTCAGCGCGGCAGGCTGCAGTTCTCCTGAACTGCTCTGAACAGCTGTGAGTAGTATTCAGCAGCCGGGGATTTAAAATCCCCGCCTGCTGAATAAGATGCCTCTGAATGGTCACAGCCTGACCAATCAGAGGCCAGCCCTCACTCACACCCATTCATGAATTCATGAATGGGTGAGTGAGGGCTGCCTCTGATTGGCTCAGGGGCAGCTCTCCTGCCCCTGAGCCAATCAGAGGCAGCCCTCACTCACCCATTCATGAATTCATGAATGGGTGTGAGTGAGGGCTGGCCTCTGATTGGTCAGGCTGTGACCATTCAGAGGCATCTTATTCAGCAGGCGGGGATTTTAAATCCCCGGCTGCTGAATACTACTAACAGCTGTTCAGAGCAGTTCAGGAGAACTGCAGCCTGCCGCGCTGAACTCCGTCTGTCGGCACCAGGTGAGTATATATATATTTTTTATTTTTACACATTTCTGGATGAATTGCAGGAAAGGGCTTATATATTTAACCCCTTTCCGACAATTCATCCCGCGATCGCCGGCAGCCCATTGCATTCAGTGGAGTCGGCTGTATTGCCGGTTCCATTGAATTCAATGGGCAAACATCGTTCTTCTCTGTCACAGCTGTTACAGCTGTGGCAGAGAAGAAGGATTTGTCTTCTATATGTTCTCAATGGGGTTGGCGCTGCTGCCGCCGGCCCCATTGAGCGCATATAGACGAACATCCGAACATCGTGTGGTGTTCGTTACGAATAACGAACATCCCGAACACCCTAATATTCGCCCGAGCATCAAGCTCGGACGAGTACGTTCGCTCATCTCTACTGAAACCACCAGTGACAAAAAGCGTGCCTATTCTGGCTTGGTGGTCTTAGAAGGCTGCATGGCCGGCTACCATGACTGAATACAGTTAGGACAAAACAGCTCTAATTGTCTGCATGAAAACTTTGGATTACAACGAGAGCATGCATAAAATTTGGCTCTGGCCGACCCCTGTCTCGAGTCTTCTGCTCAGGTGTCAGACATGGTGCAAAAACAACTCCTTGGACTGTTAACCAAACACCGTGGTGCGCCACAACTGCAAGCGGTACTGCAGGAGAGTTAACAAACGTGGGAACTAAACACCAGGTACATATTACCCAAAACGGATTGTTCAGTGCAGTGGAGTTAACTGCAGTCCTGATGCCATAAAGAGTGAGCAGATCACCGTATTTCATGCATTGTTCGGCATCGAATCACAAGTCCCAGCACACCGTGCTATCCTTGGAGCTCCATTAGAAAACATGAAATGAAGGGGAAAGGCTCAGCAGAAGCAGCCAGCCAATAGGGAGCGTCGTTCAAAGTAGCACACACTGGACCCAGATAGGAGGAAGCAAAAGCTCCCCCTCCCCACGTCATCATTGAGTGCTGCCCTGCAGGAGCAGTCTAGCGAGCACGCAGACGAGACATGGAGTAATGGAGCTGCCCAGCCAGGTCACATGGTATGGTTCCTCTCTGTGCCTGTCACATCATTGCAAGGGGTTGGCTGTTTGGCTCACTTTATTAACTAAGGGCCCTTTAACACGGGCTGATAAATTGTTCAGATTCTCACATCCAGCTGGAATCTGAATGATTTTCATTCAGTATAAATGCATGAGAATTTGTTTGCTTCTCATTCATGGTTCAGTTATTGCATGCAGAAAACTGAATGACGGATCATCTGGTTTAAACAGGCAGTCGTTCATTTATATACCGTAGTTATTTCTTGTGTCCTCCAATCTAATGTCCTGAAATGTACCTGAAATAATATATATTTCTATTTTTACTTTCCTCCTCATTAGAATATGGACTCATCAGTGTGGGCGACAGTCCTAGCGCTGATCTGGCTCCATGCGTCTTGTCTAGACCAGAAAGAGGAATGGGAATTACTGGAGTATAAGGCCATGTCCTGGCTTAAGGCCAAAGCAGGTAGGTTCCTGATTAGTGTTAAGCAAACTTTTAAAAAGTTCAGTTCAGCTGGTTGTCAAAATTTAATACTAATACTAAGACTGGTATGTGAAACTGTCTACGAACCATAAAATCCTTCCTCCTCCATCATATTAAATGTGGCTCAGTGGTTATCATTGTTGCATTGGAGCACTGGGGTCCTAGGTTCAAATCTGACCAAAGATAACGTCTCCATGGAACATCTGCATGGAGTTTGTATGTTGTTCCTGCGTTTGTGTGGGTCTCTGCTTAATAATAGTAATCACCTTATATAACACATACATTTACTGAGGAAAAGAAACACAAATACTTGGAGAACATTTAAACATTTATGTATATAATGTCCTTGGTCAGATTTGAACCTATACCTTCAAGGTGCTTTAAGGCAACAGTGCTAACAACTTAGCCACCATGCTTCTTCTTCTTCCTCCTCCTCCTTCCTCTGGAGAGGAAGGAGAAGATCAAATCTGACCAATGACATCATCAGCATGAATGTTTTATGAGTTTCAAATAAACACAAACACTTGGAAAACATACAAACACCATGCAGATGTTGTCCTTGGTCAGATTTGAACCAAGACCCCCAGTGCTGCGAGACAACATTGCTAACCCATGAGAAGAGGAGGAGAGTTTAGTTGGTTCGACCAAGATGAACAGCCCAAAGTTCGGGTTCGCACAGAATCAAACTTTTAGTAAAGTTTGACCCGAAACAGGATTTGATTGTTCCGGTCCTGATGAGGTGTTTGGTAGATCAGTAGTGTTTTCAATGGTTGCAGGTTTGTGGATATTTTGGATGACTTATTTGGACATTTATCGTCATCAACTCCTCACAAAGTATCCTCTGTCCAATATATTTGCTTTACATAGCCCAAATGATTGCCTCACTATGAATCCTCTCTCATAGCAATGGTCTATTCTCAAAATGGCCCCACCTAAGTTACCTGGACTTCCAAAAACTCAGAAGCCATTCTTCTGCACTTCAGCCATCAAGAGTGATCCAGGTCCTTTCTGTTTGTGACCACACAGAGAGGGATTGGGCCTGTACCCCTTTGGAGTTTACTGGGATTAGATTGGACACTCTACCAGCAGATTATTTTGTGGATAGTGCTATGATTGTCACATCTGTAGGTTTTCATAGGAGCCATGTACACAAAAGGGGAAGAGATTTGTAATCAACACTGCTTGCAAAGTTACTACAGATAAGCGAATCTTTGAATATTCTTCTGGGCACAATTTTGCTGAAGGGAGAATTTTATATTGCCAAGCTGTATTTGCTCCATATGGGAACAGGGAGGCCAAAATACTAATCTATACTGCAACACTTCAACTTACATTGACTTATATTTGACAAACACGACTCCATAATACCCTATTCTCCTTGTAGTCACAGCTCATGAGGTCCTTGCTTTGATCAGTCAGTTGTGAGATATCCAATATTATTGGTGGCTCTAACAGGGAACGTCTCCTATTTTTGCAGGTTCCTCTCTGGATCAGTTTGTCAGAGCTGGGAATGAGCTGCTGAAATCATCTGTGGATCCTAAAGTGTTCGGCCTGTGAGAGGAAGACTAAAGATGGCAGAAGGCTTCACCTCCTAAATCCTGGAACATTGCCCCCCCCCCCCTTCCCAGAATGTCGCTGTTTCTCATCTTTGCTCTGAAGTCATTTAGCCCAATAAGATCTCTGTGCCTTATTACTTTTCATATGGGATACAAGCCAAAGATACTCATGCTATGTCTAAAGAGTAATCTTCTATATTCTCATTATACAAGAGCTTCAATATTCATATTTTAATAAAACATAAAGAGCAACTCCAGCTGTAATGTAGTCATATATGGGGACAGTACTTGGGGGTGCCTAAACACACAGGGGTAGTAGTAGTGCAACACAAAACACTCCACAACTGCACCCTAATATACATGTAATTAGATGGGATATTTACCACTGTCTTGCAGTCAAGAAATCAAGAACATATTTTATGATGCATTTTCCTTCATTAAGATCAATGGGGAGGAAATTCACCAGAAAAGGCTATAAATGGGCCATAGCATGGTGGGAAGAGATGCCAGCAAAACCCATATTTTATGAAATTCATCAGAATGTAATATCAGGTATCTGTGGTAAATTACCAGAACTATAACATGTGGTAAATGCCTCTTGTGAATACACCAGGATAAGAAAAACATGGCTGCTTTCTTCTCAACACAGCAACATTGTTACGTTCGTGTGTGCAACTAAGCACTGGGCCCACGCGAATGTGACCCGAAGACACAGGTTAGGGGAAACTGACCCTGTGCTGAAGGGAAGATGACCTGGCCCTACCTACAAGCAGAGCGATTGCCTCTATAAAGGCGGCCCCACGCTGGAACCTCAGCCCTGCTTCCCCTGAAAGGGTTATACTCGCAACAAGGTGGAACTTAAAGCAGATGGTAAAGCTAAATATTAAAGCGAGGGATTAGTTTGTGCATTGGCGAATGAACCTAAGCTACGAGGCCGCGACAAGGCTCCTTGTGTCTTGCAGTCCCTACTCTAGCAAGACACTAAAGAGGCAGCAAACTGCAAGCTGACCAGACACTACTCACACATCAAACTGCAAGCTGACCAGACACTACTCACACAGCAGACAAGAGTGAGGAAATACAGCCTCCTCATTGCAAAGGGGCTGGGGTATATATATCTACACCCAGACCCGGGGGATTGGCTGACCTGAACAACCACACCCAGCCAGCTTAATTAACCCTCACTTGTGCAGGTGTGCACCTGGAACCATGTAGAATAACAAACGTCAGAAACACAACCTAACAAACACACATTATCATAGGTTGTATGTGGTACTGCAGCTCAGCAGCATTCACTTCAGTGAGGCTGGGCTACAATATCAGACACAAGTCTGGAGCTGTTTGCAAAAAAGCAGCAATGTATGATGCAGGAGTCAGCACTAACTGTACTGTAAAAGTGCTGGTGGCCCTGCTGCACACAGGAGCCTGGGAGAAAGGAAGATCGCCCCCCCCCCCCTCCCCTCCCCCAATGGCCGTATGAGACTGAGCATCCCTCTCTTCTCTATTTCTACCAGGCTCCCATGTCCAGCACAGGAACCACCACTGTCAGAGCGCTGATCCCATAAATATCCCTATGACACAGACCATCCTTCTAAATTCCCCCTGATGAAAAAAGTAGCTTTGTAGACAGAGCGGACTCTCTACATCATAGGGCTTCTAACCACATCTGACACTCCATCCAAACCCTATCGAAGCTTAACCAGACATATTCTGCACAAAAACCCAAAAATAAGAACAATCACCCCAACAGCTCACATTACTATCACCAGTGGTCCCCAGTGCTGGTCCTTGTGCTGGACATGGGAGCCTGGCAAACAGAGCAGGTAAGTGGCTCCCTTATTACTGCTGGCATCAATTGCTACCATGATGGTGAGATGTCTGAGGAGCGGGCCCAACCCTAGGAGATGGCGGAGATAAGTCTGGGCCTTGTCACTCTGGCAGTACCATCCCCCACCCGGAGGGTAACCAGGATCACGGTCGAGGGCAGGCTATTAAATTGGGAAAACCCCACAGGGGTTAACATGTAGTCCCTTTGTCACAGGTGACCCAAAATGTAAAGACGTGGCAGCATACAATGGTGCAGCTAGTTATTCAACATAAAAAAATATTTTATTAATCCATGGAGCAAGTATCAGGCAACGTTCCGGCCAGACATTGGCTTCTATCAAGCCTGAAAACAATGATTATTGTCATCGTAACTAAAAATACATAGAGACAAATATACATATAATAAAAGAAAATGTGACCTATAAAAAACAAACGTGGAAAAAAAGAACATACATGTAACAACAATATATTATCAATGAGTATCATACATACCACTTGATCATGCAGGGAGTCCATGCTGAAAATGACCAAAGGAAGTGTCAGTTAGGTTATATAGGCTATTTGGTTACCTCCCCTTGTATTGGTGTCAACCCATAAATTAATCTGGAGTCATGATGAATCCAGTTCACCCATAGGGGGAAAAATGTGTCACTCAATCCCTAATTGTCTGATGAAAAGGGATAGGACGCCGCGCTGTCACGTGACGACATGACGTCATGACATACGTGCGGGGCGGACCCACAATTAAATATATTAACCTCTATATAATGAGATGGGCGGGCCGTGGTGATGCAGTATGTGACGTCTAGTCACATGCCACGGCCCGGATCACGTGATGTCGCGTAGCGTAGTGACACGCGTCACATGACGGTATGACGCCGTGACGTACGCGTGGGGCGGACCCACAGCGCGGCGTCTTATGGAACACATTAACAACACATAAGCACATGGATAATACACCATTCAGAAACATCCAGAAAGTCCTGCTGCTTAGCCCCTCCCTTGCCCCGCCCCTCCCATTGCAAATAGTGGCGAGGGGCGGAGAGAGGGCAGGAGCTCAGTTCCTGCTCCTGGCTCTTCCATCCTCCCCCCTTGCAGACAAAGACACCGTATATCAGCTCGGCGTGAAAACCCATACGGTCGTCTGAATAAGCCCTAAGGCAATAAGTTTCCCCACACAGTGAACGTCGTTAGAAAAAAAAAATACACAAAGCCAGGATTTAGATTTGTTTGGTCACACAGTCAAGAAAAAATATAATAAAAGCGATCAAAAACTCATATGTACTCCAAAACGGTAGCAATAGAAACTACAGGATGTCCCGCAAAAAACGAACCTTCGCACAACTGTGTAGACAGAAAAAGTTATGGCTGTCAAAAGATAGCGGCAGAAAATAATTTTATTTTTTTCCAATGAGGTTTTATTTTTTTTTTAAATAGTACAGCAAAAAAAAAAAGTAAATAAATTTGGTATCGTAGTAATCGTAGTGACCCACAGAATAAAGTTATCATGTCATTTTTGCTGCAGTCTGTAAACATAAGCCCTCAGACAACTACATTTATGGCTACATAGAAGAGTTTTGATTTTTTTAAAGGGAAAAGGAAAAATCTAAAATGAAAAAAGGGGCAGTTCTTAAGGGGTTAAAATATGGATCAACACCGAAGGAGATGGAGCACCATTAAATTTAAATATAGATGTTAAAATTATATAAATTACCCCAAATCAGCATGTACACCCCATTACAAATAATTCATATCATCTAAATAAAGTACATTGTGCCTAGAAGTATCGACCAAAGTACACATTTGTCAAGATAGGGTGGCGTCGGCCTTGATATGTGTTTTGGCTAACATGTCTGTCTGTAGATAGATGATAAATGAGTTTTGTGGAATAACCAACATGTTATAGTTGTAATAGTCAGCTATAGTCTCTAGGGGGCAGCAAATCATTGAACATCTACTTATTATCAGTATACGGACTGGTAAGAAAATCAGCTATTGCCTTATTATAAATGTGTGCCTATATAGTCTGCAGGATATATGCTGCTTTGAGAGCAGAAGCTGGGGAGATAAAACATCCCCGGACTCAGCATGTCAGCTTATGAGCCCATAGCCTTAGCAATAAAGCAGTAGGGTCTGTCGGAAGCTGCTGTTGTCAGCTGTGTCAGCTGTATAAACAGAAGCCACGACATAGGTGTGAACAAAGCTTTATTCATCGATATATAATGATTCCTAACTTTTTTATACTGCACCATGGAAAAGGGCAATAATTAAAAAATGCTGCCCCATAGCAAGCTTTTGAATTGCTCCCTAACCCCTCCACCCCCAAACATGAACATTTACCAGATTTGTGTGAAAAGTAAGACGATTCACTTTTACTTTTTTGTGCCATTTTATTATATGGGTCAGTATTGACAGATAGCTCTGCCAACATTACAGCCACCCGGGGTTGGTATTGCATTGAGTTCAGTGGCAACTGTGCCTGCAGTATCAACCTTGGCCACTGCACTATGGACAGAGCTATCTGCTTCTGGCTCTGTCCACATTGACAGCAGGCCCTGTAAGCAGCTGATTGGTGAGCATCCTCAGCTGCGGACCCCTGCTGGCCCCTATAGTAACAATCCCACCAAATGTGGTCCTTTATAATAATATGGTGGTAACTACTGGATATGAATTCCTGTTACTAACACATCCTAAGATTGCTACGTTTTACTCCCTGCCCAAGGTTCACAAGGGTCTAAACCCAGTAAAAGGGAGGCCAATAGTCTCAGGGATAGACAATCTGACGCAGAATGTCGGGATCTATTTGGACAAAATTTTGCGCCCCTTTGTATTGGCTCTCCAGTCTTTTGTTAGAGACACTACAGACATACTCAACCAGATTGAGGGTATACACGTGGGACCAGAGGTCCTCCTAGCAAATTTGGACATCGAATCTTTGTATAGTTCGATTCCACACGAGAGTAGTCTAAATGCCATCGGTTACTTCCTAAAACAAGGGGGAACTGCGTTTGGAAGGCATAACCAATTTGTTCTGGACCTTCTGTCCTTTGTGTTGACCCAGAATTACTTTGTGTTTGATGGCAAACTCTTCCACCAGCTCAGGGGCACCCTCATGGGGAGTCTGGTGGCCCCATCTTACACAAATTTGATCCTGGGCTGGTTGGAGGAACATCTGGTATTCTCGGAAGGCAATAATGCTTGGACTGACAAGATCCTGATCTGGCCTAGATACATTGATGACGTGTTGTAACTCTGGACCGAAAGAAAGTAGAGTTTCTTTAACTTTATTCAACATCTCAATGTCAATTACATCAATTTACGAGTAACATCAGAAATACAAGAATCGCCCATTGCATTTCTTGACATCAGGATCACTAAACTGACGGTACTCTGACTTCAACCTTGCATAGGAAGCTGACGGCCACAAACAGTTTGTTGTCTTGAGAGAGCTCACATCCTTTCCCATTACGAAGGGGGATCCTGAAGGGTCAGTTTCTTCATCTCAGGAGAAATTGCTCCTTGGAGGATGACATTTTTGCGAGAAAGCCAAAAATGAAAGGATAGGTTTACACAGAGAGGCTATCCAGAGGGGATTATTGAGCAAGCATTCTATTTTGCAAAAGAACAGCATAGATTTGGCCTGTTGGTCCCACGTAAAAAGAAACCAGATGGATCCTTACGAATTATTATTGGCACATATGACAGTGACGTGCCACAGATGCGGGACATTTTGGGGAAGTACTGGCATATCCTTTAAGAGGACGAAGACTTTAAAGATATACTTCCTGAAGTCCCTTTAATAACATTTAGGAGAGGACGTAACATAAAAAACAGGATAGTGAAGAGCCATCTTGGTCCTTCCCCTAGTGCCCGTACCTGGTTGGGGGCCGTGCGTATCTCTGGTACCTTTTTGTGCAATGACTGCCAAGCCTGCAACTTCATAGCGAAAGGAGACAACTTCTCAAGCGCTTATACCAAGAACTCATACAAAATCAGAGAGTTCGTCAACTGTAGATCATCAAATGTGGTCTACATTGCGACATGCCCATGCCCAAAAAACTATGTGGGAAAAACCATACAACAGCTGAGGAGGAGAATTTTGGCGCATGCTGGAAACAGCCAAAGGGGTGATAACTAGAGATGAGCGAACACCAAAATGTTCGGGTGTTCGTTATTCGGAACGAACTTCCTGTGATGTTCGAGGGTTCGTTTCGAACAACGAACCCCATTGAAGTCAATGGGCGACCAGAGCATTTTTGTATTTCGCCGATGCTCGCTAAGGTTTTCATGTGTGAAAATCTGGGCAATTCAAGAAAGTGATGGGAATGACACAGAAACGGATAGGGCAGGCGAGGGGCTACATGTTGGGCTGCATCTCAAGTTCACAGGTCCCACTATTAAGCCACAATACCGGCAAGAGTGGGCCCCCCCCTCCCAACAACTTTTACTTCTGAAAAGCCCTCATTAGCATGGCATACCTTTGCTAAGCACCACACTAGCTACAACAAAGCACAATCACTGCCTGGATGACACTCCGCTGCCACTTCTCCTGGGTTACATGCTGACCAACCGCCCCCCCTCCCCCCCACAGCGCACACCAAAGTGTCCCTGCGCAGCCTTCATTGCCCTCATGCCACGCCACACTCATGTCTATTTAGAAGTGCGTCTGCCATGAGGAGGAACCGCAGGCACACACTGCAGAGGGTTGGCATGGCTAGGCAGCGGCCCTCTTTAAAAGGGGCGGGGCGATAGCCCACAATGCTGTACAGAAGCAATGAGAAATAGAATCCTGTGCCACCGCCATCAGGAGCTGCACACGTAGGCATAGCAATGGGGAACCTATGTGCCACACACTATTCATTCTGTCAAGGTGTCTGCATGCCCCAGTTAGACCGGGCTTTTTAATTCATAGACACAGGCAGGTACAACTCCCTATTGTGAAGTCCCTGTCGACCCACAGCATGGGTGGGTGCCAGGAAGCCACCGGCGGTACATAGAAATATCCCATTGCATTGCCCAACACAGCTGAGGTAGTAATGTCGTGCGTAATACAGGTGGGCTTCGGCCCACACTGCATGCCCCAGTCTGACCGGGGTTCTTTACAAGTGGACACATGTAGGTTACACTCCGTGTGCACCTACAGCATGGGTGGCTCCCTGGAACCCACCGGCGGTACATAAAAATATCCCATTGCATTGCCCAACACAGCTGAGGTAGTAATGTCGTGCTTAATGCAGGTGGGCTTCGGCCCACACTGCATGCCCCAGTCAGACTGGGGTTCTTTAGAAGTGGAAACAGATGCATTTACAACTCCCTGTGGACCCACAGCATGGGTGGGTGCCAGGAAGCCACCGGCGGTACATAAGAATATCCCATTGCATTGCCCAACACAGCTGAGGTAACGTCAGCTGTAATGCAGGTGGGCTAAAAATTCATTTGATTACACTGTAGGCGAGGGCCCACAAAAATTGCTGTATCAACAGTACTAATGTACATCCCAAAAATTGGCCATGGCCAGCCAAGAGGGCAGGTGAAACCCATTAATCGCTTTGGTTAATGTGGCTTAAGTGGTAACTAGGCCTGGAGGCAGCCCAGTGTAACGAAAAATTGGTTCAAGTTAAAGTTCCAACGCTTTTAAGCGCATTGAAACTTATAAAAATTGTTCAGAAAAATTATTTGAGTGAGCCTTGTGGCCCTAAGAAAAATTGCCCGTTCAGCGTGATTACGTGAGGTTTCAGGAGGAGGAGCAGGAGGAGGAGGAGGAATATTAGACACAGATTGATGAAGCAGAAATGTCCCCGTTTTGGATGGTGAGAGAGAACGTAGCTTCCATCCGCGGGTGCAGCCTACGTATTGCTTACGTATCGCTGCTGTCCGCTGGTGGAGAACAGAAGTCTGGCGAAATCCAGCCTTTGTTCATCTTGATGAGTGTTAGCCTGTCGGCACTGTCGGTTGACAAGCGGCTACGCTTATCTGTGATGATTCCCCCAGCCGCACTAAACACCCTCTCCGACAAGACGCTAGCCGCAGGACAAGCAAGCACCTCCAGGGCATACAGCGCTAGTTCAGGCCACGTGTCCAGCTTCGACACCCAGTAGTTGTAGGGGGCAGAGGCATCACCAAGGATGGTCGTGCGATCCGCTACGTACTCCCTCACCATCCTTTTACAGTGCTCCCGCCGACTCAGCCGTGACTGGGGAGCGGTGACACAGTCTTGGTGGGGAGCCATAAAGCTGGCCAGGCCCTTAAAGACTGTTGCACTGCCTGGGATGTACATGCTGCTCGATCTATGCACATCCCCTGCTACCTTGCCCTCGGAACTGCGCCTTCTGCCACTAGCGCTGTCGGCTGGGAATTTTACCATCAGCTTGTCCGCAAGGGTCCTGTGGTATAGCAACACTCTCGAACCCCTTTCCTCTTCGGGAATCAGAGTGGGCAGGTTATCCTTATACCGTGGATCGAGCAGTGTGTACACCCAGTAATCCGTCGTGGCCAGAATGCGTGCAACGCGAGGGTCACGAGAAAGGCATCCTAACATGAAGTCAGCCATGTGTGCCAGGGTACCTGTACGCAACACATGGCTGTCTTCACTAGGAAGATCACTTTCAGGATCCTCCTCCTCCTCCTCCTCCTCAGGCCATACACGCTGAAAGGATGACAGGCAATCAGCCGGTGTACCGTCAGCAGCGGCCCAAGCTGTCTCTTCCCCCTCCTCCTCATCCTCCTCATGCTCCTCCTCCTCCTCCTGTACGCGCTGAGAAATAGACAGGAGGGTGCCCTGACTATCCAGCGGCATACTGTCTTCCCCCGCCCCCGTTTCCGAGCGCAAAGCAGCTGCCTTTATGGTTTGCAGGGAATTTCTCAAGATGCATAGCAGAGGAATGGTGACGCTAATGATTTTAGCATCGCCGCTCACCACCTGGGTAGACTCCTCAAAATTACCAAGGACATGGCAGATGTCTGCCAACCAGGCCCACTCTTCTGAAAGGAATTGAGGAGGCTGACTCCCACTGCGCCGCCCATGTTGGAGTTGGTATTCGACTATAGCTCTACGTTGTTCATAGAGCCTGGCCAACATGTGGAGCGTAGAGTTCCACCGTGTGGGCACGTCACACAGCAGTCGGTGCACTGGCAGCTTAAAGTGATGTTGCAGGGTGCGCAGGGTGGCAGCGTCCGTGTGGGACTTGCGAAAATGTGCGCAGAGCCGGCGCGCCTTTACGAGCAGGTCTGACAAGCGTGGGTAGCTTTTCAGAAAGCGCTGAACCACCAAATTAAAGACGTGGGCCAGGCATGGCACGTGCGTGAGGCTGCCGAGCTGCAGAGCCGCCACCAGGTTACGGCCGTTGTCACACACGACCATGCCCGGTTGGAGGCTCAGCGGCGCAAGCCAGCGGTCGGTCTGCTGTGTCAGACCCTGCAGCAGTTCGTGGGCCGTGTGCCTCTTATCGCCTAAGCTGAGTAGTTTCAGCACGGCCTGCTGACGCTTGCCCACCGCTGTGCTGCCACACCGCGCGACACCGACTGCTGGCGACATGCTGCTGCTAACACATCTTGATTGCGAGACAGAGGAGGAGGAGGAGGGTGCTTTAGTGGAGGAAGCATACACCTCCGCAGATACCACCACCGAGCTGGGGCCCGCAATTCTGGGGGTGGGTAGGACATGAGCGGTCCCAGGCTCTGACTCTGTCCCAGCCTCCACTAAATTCACCCAATGTGCCGTCAGGGAGATGTAGTGGCCCTGCCCGCCTGTGCTTGTCCACGTGTCCATAGTTAAGTGGACCGTGGCAGTAACCGCGTTGGTGAGGGCGCGTACAATGTTGCGGGAGACGTGGTCGTGCAGGGCTGGGACGGCACATCGGGAAAAGTAGTGGCGACTGGGAACTGAGTAGCGCGGGGCCGCCGCCTCCATGATACTTTTGAAGGACTCCGTTTCCACAACCCTATACGGCAGCATCTCAAGGCTGATGAATTTTGCTATGCGGACGGTTAACGTTTGAGCGTGCGGGTGCGTGGCGGCGTACTTGCGCTTGCGCTCCAACAGTTGCGCAAGCGACGGCTGGACGGTGCGCTGAACTACACTGCTGGATGGGGCCGAGGACAGCGGAGCTGAGGGTGTGGGTGCAGGCCAGGAGACGGTAGTGCCTGTGTCCTGAGAGGGGGGTTGCATCTCAGTGGCAGGTTGGGGCACAGGGGGAGAGGCAGGGGTGCAAACCGGAGGCGCTGAACGGCCTTCGTCCCACCTTGCGGGGTGCTTGGCCATCATATGTCTGCGCATGGTGGTGGTGGTGAGGCTGTTGGTGTTGGCTCCCCGGCTGAGCTTTGCGCGACAAAGGTTGCACACCACTGTTCGTCGGTCGTCAGGCGTCTCTGTGAAAAACTGCCAGACCTTAGAGCACCTCGGCCTCTGCAGGGTGGCATGGCGCGAGGGGGCGCTTTGGGAAACACTTGGTGGATTATTCGGTCTGGCCCTGCCTCTACCCCTGGACACCGCACTGCCTCTTGCAACCTGCCCTGCTGATGCCCTTGACTCCCCCTCTGAAGACCTGTCCTCCTGAGTAAGCGTTGCACACCAGGTGGGGTCAGTCACCTCATCGTCCTGCTGCTCTTCCTCCGAATCCTCTGTGCGCTGCTCCCTCGGACTTACTGCCCTTACTACTACCTCACTGCAAGACAACTGTGTCTGATCGTCATCGTCCTCCTCACCCACAGAAAGTTGTTGAGACAGTTGGCGGAAGTCCCCAGCCTCTTCCCCCGGACCCCGGGAACTTTCGAATGGTTGGGCATCAGTGACGATAAACTCCTCTGGTGGGAGAGGAACCGCTGTTGCCCAATCTAAGCAGGTGCCCGAGAACAGTTCCTGGGAGTGTTCCCGCTCCTGAGCAGGTGTCATTGTAGTGGAGTGAGGAGGCTGGGAGGAAGGAGGAGCAGCAGACAGAGGATTCGGATTTGCAGCAGTGGACGGCGCAGAACTGCGGGTAGACGATAGGTTGCTCGAAGCACTTTCTGCCATCCAGGACAGGACCTGCTCACACTGCTCATTTTCTAATAACCGTCTCCCGCGTGGACCCATTAATTGGGCGATGAATGTGGGGACACCAGAAACGTGCCTCTCTCCTAATCGCGCAGCAGTCGGCTGCGACACACCTGGATCAGGAGCTCGGCCTGTGCCCACACCCTGACTTGGCCCTCCGCGTCCTCGGCCGCGTCCACGTCCTCTAAGCCTACCCCTACCCCTCAGCATGCTGTATTACCAGTGATTTGATTTCACAGGCAGCTAATAAATTGGCGCAAGACTGCAGGCCAAATATAATTTTTTCCCTTTTTTGAAAACGAAAGGCCCTACTGCCTCTAGTGAATGTATAATCTAAGTTTAATAACTGTGCTGTTTTCCTGCTAATGTGTCACAGAACGTGAGGGTAGCAGAGTTATTAACTGTGGCAGAGCAGGTATTTTTTTTCCCAATTAAGGAAAGCAAATGGCGAAGCCAGGAGTAAAACATAGCTGGGTGCGTCTGATTTTTACAGGTTGCACACGCAGCCGACACGTGTCCACCGCCCTTAGGACGGACAGAGGCAGGACAAATAAATTTATTTTCCGTTTTTTTGCATCAAAAGGCAGCACTGCGTATATTCTATGAACATGAGAAGTTTAATAACTGTGCTGTTTTCCTGCTAATGTGTCACAGAACGTGAGGGTAGCAGAGTTATTAACTGTGGCAGAGCAGGTATTTTTTTTCCCAATTAAGGAAAGCAAATGGCGAAGCCAGGAGTAAAACGTAGCTGGGTGCGTCTGATTTTTACAGGTTGCACACGCAGCCGACACGTGTCCACCGCCCTTAGGACGGACAGAGGCAGGACAAATAGAATTATTTTCCGTTTTTTTGCACCAAAAGGCAGCACTGCGTATATTCTATGAACATGAGAAGTTTAATAACTGTGCTGTTTTCCTGCTAATGTGTCACAGAACGTGAGGGTAGCAGAGTTATTAACTGTGGCAGAGCAGGTATTTTTTTTCCCAAGTAAGGAAAGCAAATGGCGAAGCCAGGAGTAAAACGTAGCTGGGTGCGTCTGATTTTTACAGGTTGCACACGCAGCCGACACGTGTCCACCGCCCTTAGGACGGACAGAGGCAGGACAAATAGAATTATTTTCCGTTTTTTTGCACCAAAAGGCAGCACTGCGTATATTCTATGAACATGAGAAGTTTAATAACTGTGCTGTTTTCCTGCTAATGTGTCACAGAACGTGAGGGTAGCAGAGTTATTAACTGTGGCAGAGCAGGTATTTTTTTTCCCAATTAAGGAAAGCAAATGGCGAAGCCAGGAGTAAAACGTAGCTGGGTGCGTCTGATTTTTACAGGTTGCACACGCAGCCGACACGTGTCCACCGCCCTTAGGACGGACAGAGGCAGGACAAATAGAATTATTTTCCGTTTTTTTGCACCAAAAGGCAGCACTGCGTATATTCTATGAACATGAGAAGTTTAATAACTGTGCTGTTTTCCTGCTAATGTGTCACAGAACGTGAGGGTAGCAGAGTTATTAACTGTGGCAGAGCAGGTATTTTTTTTCCCAATTAAGGAAAGCAAATGGCGAAGCCAGGAGTAAAACGTAGCTGGGTGCGTCTGATTTTTACAGGTTGCACACGCAGCCGACACGTGTCCACCGCCCTTAGGACGGACAGAGGCAGGACAAATAGAATTATTTTCCGTTTTTTTGCACCAAAAGGCAGCACTGCGTATATTCTATGAACATGAGAAGTTTAATAACTGTGCTGTTTTCCTGCTAATGTGTCACAGAACGTGAGGGTAGCAGAGTTATTAACTGTGGCAGAGCAGGTATTTTTTTTCCCAATTAAGGAAAGCAAATGGCGAAGCCAGGAGTAAAACGTAGCTGGGTGCGTCTGATTTTTACAGGTTGCACACGCAGCCGACACATGTCCACCGCCCTTAGGACGGACAGAGGCAGGACAAATAGAATTATTTTCCGTTTTTTTGCACCAAAAGGCAGCACTGCGTATATTCTATGAACATGAGAAGTTTAATAACTGTGCTGTTTTCCTGCTAATGTGTCACAGAACGTGAGGGTAGCAGAGTTATTAACTGTGGCAGAGCAGGTATTTTTTTTCCCAATTAAGGAAAGCAAATGGCGAAGCCAGGAGTAAAACGTAGCTGGGTGCGTCTGATTTTTACAGGTTGCACACGCAGCCGACACATGTCCACCGCCCTTAGGACGGACAGAGGCAGGACAAATAGAATTATTTTCCGTTTTTTTGCACCAAAAGGCAGCACTGCGTATATTCTATGAACATGAGAAGTTTAATAACTGTGCTGTTTTCCTGCTAATGTGTCACAGAACGTGAGGGTAGCAGAGTTATTAACTGTGGCAGAGCAGGTATTTTTTTTCCCAATTAAGGAAAGCAAATGGCGAAGCCAGGAGTAAAACGTAGCTGGGTGCGTCTGATTTTTACAGGTTGCACACGCAGCCGATACGTGTCCACCGCCCTTAGGACGGACAGAGGCAGGACAAATAGAATTATTTTCACTTGTTTTACAAGCAAAAGGCAGCACTGCGTATATTCAATGAATAATAACTGTGTTGTGGCCCTGCCTATACAATTCTTTCCCTGCAGTATCAATGGAGGGTGCAATGCTCTGCAGAGGCGATTTTGAGAAGCAAAAAAAAATGCAGCACAGCTAACAGCAGCCTGGACAGTACTGCACACGGTTAAATATGGCCCTAGAAAGGACCGTTGAGGTTCTTGAAGGCTACATTCACTCCTAACACTTTCCCTGCCTATGCAGCACTTCTGTCCCTAATGCCAGGTGCAACGCTCTGCAGAGCCGATTTTGAGAGAAAAAAAAATTGCCACTGCTAACAGCAGCCAACACACAGCTATCAGTGGCCCTAATAAGGACCTTTGGGGGGTCTTGAAGCCTACACTAACTACCAATTCTTTCCCTACAGCAGCTCCGGTACAAACAGCACTGTCCCTCATCTAACTCACACGGCATCTGAGGCGAACCGCGGGAGGGGCCGACTTTTATGTTCGGGTGACACCTGATCTTCCCAGCCACTCACAGCAGGGGGGTGGTATAGGGCTTGAACGACGCAGGGGGAAGTTGTAATGCCTTCCCTGTCTTTCAATTGGCCAGAAAAGTGCGCTAACGTCTCAGGGAAGGAAGTGAAAGTAACCAGAACACCGCATGGTGTTCGTTACGAATAACGAACATCCCGAACACCCTAATATTCGCACGAATATCAAGCTCGGAAGAACACGTTCGCTCATCTCTAGTGATAACACAACACTTGCGAACCACATGTGCCAATTTCACGAAGGTGATGCTAGCCAGCTAAAGTTTCAGGAAATTGAGTAAATAAGATCATACGGAAGAAGAGGTGATGTGAATAAAAGATTACTCCAGAAAGAAACAGAATGGATATACTGGGTTGATTGTGTGGATCCAAAGAGTCTGAATGAGTTGCTGTCCTTCAATGCCATCCTATGAACTAGTGCCCTTGTCTACCTTATTTATCCAGATACACTATATCCGAATAAATGTCTCTATAAGTTTTGTTATTGCCCTGGAATAGTGACTCTGTCTTAAGTTGTGCTTTGCCTGTTGTTACGCCATGATTGGTATATTTATTCTATATACTATAGTTACCACCAACCTAAAGATTTAGCACCCCAGGGTTGTGATTTAGTACTCTATGCTTCTAAAACTATCGGGTTTTGAAGTGGTTATCAAGCTAACATGTTACCATGGAATACATACATTACCATTACTTAATATGTCCACCCCGCGGTTATAGTAATAGGAATTTTTTTATGAATCACCTTTGTTGAATCTACCTTCCATGATGTTCTAGTGACGCTTTGGGAGTATGATACTGTTGCGTTCCTATGGGAATGCTGCTTTGGTCGGGCTCTGTTTTAGTCACATGATCACATACACGATTTTACACGCCTTCTCCTGGGTCAAGATGACATGTCCTTGTAGCGTCAGGTATCCGCCAGCGATATGAGTGGAAATATAGTAACAGGAGAATGACGCCGTTGCGTTCCTATGGGTACACTGTTACAGTCCTGTCCTAGTGTAGTGGCCCAGAACATGTTTTCCTGGCCCCCTCTATAATGTCAAACATGTATGTCTTGTGTAGATGCTCTGTGCAAAACTGTATGTTATGTGTATTGCATAGCTGCAGCATGTGATGGGTTAATATCTGCAAAGTAGGAGCTGACTATCTGCAAATGTAACAATTTCTATCCTGTCATGTGGTATGAGAGAGGTGATAAGTGTGAGTGATTGAGAGTGGGAAAGGAGTTTCATGTCTTCCAGAGTCGGAGTCAGGAGGTCCTGCTACTTGGGGGCACCTTCAGCCCTCATGTAGCGAAGCATGGAAAAGGGGGAGAGGTTTCCCGGAGTGCTTGTTTCTGAGATGAAGATGGAGTGAGCCCCGAGAGAGAGAGTGAGCAACATGTGAGTAGGACTTTCTCAAGGCCCCGTGCAGAGGTACTCTTTTTGTACTTCAACTGTTCACACCCAAGCGTCCTAAAGTCTGTGACCGCTCTGTGGAGATACTCGTCCGCAGTTGTCACACGCACATGTGTCCTGAAGTCAGGGACTCATCGTCACGTCTGTCCGTAAATATTCATAACTCTGCCTGCACATGAAATACTGTCTATTTTTGCCTTGCATTGTTTGGAGTTTCAAGTAAAGTTTTTCCAGGCCCTGGCTGTTCCCGGGGAGCTGAGTTACTATAATATCATCTGTGGCTCATTTATTTTCCCCGCTGAGGTTCATGCTGATGGATGCCAGAATGGTGACGTCACCCGTGACAACCCCTACAGCTGTCCTAATGTTTATTGGGCATCCCCATGCCAGCCATGCCCTGGCCCTGGCTGCGTGCGTCCCTTAGGGAGAGAGTGTGGTAAGTGCCGCTGTGACAAGCCAGCATCTTGCCCTCCCAGCTCCTCAACGCATGCCATGTGTCTGGGGTCACCCTACGGGACGCTGCACTAGCTAGTCACATGATCGCATTGTACAAGCTGATACGCCCCCTCCTGCATCATGATGTCATACTGCTTTGGCATCAGGTGTCCGCTAGCTCTATGTGAGGCTATACAGCATCAAGGGCTGCACGGACTGGAGATGATCGACAGCAGTGTGTAACTATCTGGGCATCTATATCAATGACTGTGATTAGAACCTGAGGATTTTTTAAATAAATGGATGCACATTAGCATGTAATATCACAGTGACAGGTGTGATATTTATCCCTGCTCCGTGGGGCGAGGGTATCGTTGAGGGTTGGTAGTCTATGGTCCAATCACTGTGAGGGGTGTATCCTTTTGTTGGCTTCAAAAGGAAGCACTGGATCAGTGAGAAACCATATGTCTCCAGCCTACCATCCAGGCTGGAGGCTTTGCTAGATCCTTGTTTGTTATTTTTCTTCATTCTCTACTAGATGAGGGCTAGGCATTCAATATACTGCAATATTGGTTGCTAAGTTAGAATATGCAGTTAGCCCTTTCCCTATATTAGCATTAGATAGGATCTAGATAAGAGATATTTATCTCTGGAAGAAAGTCTATTTAGACAGTCTCCTATTTAGGCCGCCTGCAGACGAGCGGGTCGGATCCGGCAGCGAGAAATCTCGCCGCGCGATCCGACCCCAGAGCCTGCAGGGATGAGCGCGTACTCACCCGCGCCTGGCGGCCCCGACTCTTTGATGTGCCGGCTGCCGCGCAGCCGGCGCATGCGCAGACCGGAGCCGGCGGCCAGGTGAGTGCGTGCCCCGCAGAAAATTAGAACATGCCGCGGTTTGTTTGCCGCGCGAGATTTCGCACGGCCAAACCGCGGCCGTCTGCATAGGAGTGCGTATTGTAATGCACTCCTATGCAGACTTTCAGCGGCGGAAATCCCACGGGAAATCCCGCGGCGGGATTTCCGCTCGTCTGCAGGCGGCCTTATTAAGATCTTTTATAGACTTATGTAATAGTGTTTACCTTGACACCCAGGTAGACACAGATTACGTTCAGTAAGGCTTGAGTTCCTGATGAGTCACCTAATAGACAAAAATGCGTCAAACCTATTATGAGCCTATTACTACCCAGAAAAAAACTTGTAGAAGCTATAGAACCATTTCCAATATCACAATATTTGTGATTTGGTTTGATAGTGTATGAATTTAAGAATTTACCCTTGTTCATCAGGATATTTGAGCATCTTTTGATCCAACATCTGACAATATCTCTCTGAGGTTGGGCTTTAGGAGTGATATAGCGTTTTTTTAATCTGGATTGGGCTTTAACAGGGAAACATAACTGTGACTGGGTACTTCTAAACAGATACCCATTTCTACATCTGTTACCATGCAGGGCGGCGCTGGGTCCCGTGGCCGGCGCGCGCCGCTCCGATGTCCTGGAGCTCTGCTGTCAGGGCTCTCCCGGCGGCGTGGAGCAGCCAGCGTGCAGCCGCGTGGGTGTGCCCGCCCATAGGGTGCCGCCCGCTCTCCTCCACCTTCCATATGCAACAGTGGGAGAGTCGGCTCCTCCCACTCTCCGCCCCTGGGCGGAGGCTTTAAGTCAAAAGGCTGGCAGTGACCTGAGCTCACTGCCAGTTATTGGTTCTGCTAGCCTCTAGTCAGGTCTGTCTCAGTCTGCTCTAGTTGCTCATCAGTGTCCTGTCAGTTTGCCTGTGAGCTCCATCTCCAGCCTTACTCTGCTTTGTAAGTTCCGTTGGTCTGTTCCACCTGCCTCTTCTGTCGGCACTCTGTCCCCCGTTAGTAGTTCCATCTAGGTAGTTGCCAGGTCCCTAGCCAGCGCAGGGACCGCTGCCCAGTTGTCCGCCTGGGGTTAGCCAGGGCCGAGGCAAGTAGGCAGGGACAGTGGGGTGCGGGAAGATCAGGGCACCCCACCTGGCGCTCGGGGGGCAGAGTGCTGTAACATAATAACTAGCCCTTAAAAACTGTTTGTCATGGAGGCAATCAGTTCCCTCACGAACCAGCTGCAGGCCCTGGTGCCTGTGATCCAGGATTTATCCGCCCGCTTGGTGGCCCAGGAGCAGAGGGGGTGTCGCAGGGGTTGGACGCCTCAACCAGCCCCGAACCCAAGTGCCCTCTTCCCGAGGTGTTTTCTTCGGAGAGGAACAAGTTTTTTGTTTTCCGACAGGCGTGTCGCCTGTTTTTTCGGATGCGTCCCCGTTCTTCCGGATCAGAGGCTCAGAGGGTCGGGCTGATAATGTCCCTGCTGCGGGGCTTTTTCCATCCCCAAGGGTTCCTCCTGCCTGCAGTCTGTGGACTCCTTTTTTCAGGAACTCGGGGGTATCTTCGACGAACCGGACCGAGCGGGGTTGGCGGTTTCGCGGTTGTTGGCGCTGCGGCAGGGGTCGTCTTGTGTGGATTATTGCTCCAACTTCAGACGCTATGCGGGGTATACGACATGGAACGATAGCGCGCTGAAAGACGTTTTTCTGCAGGGCCTCTCGGACACAGTTAAAGACCTGTTAATTTCCCATCCCGTTCCCGGGTCCTTAAGGGAGGCTATGGAGCTAGCGGTGAAGGCAGATAGGAGGCTCAGGTCTAGGAAGCAGGACAGGCAGACCCGTAGAGTCAGGGAGGTCGGTTGCCCTGGTCCCTCTTCCTCCTTACCAGTCTCTGTGCCTGAGCCGATGGAGGTGGATCCGGTGGACCCCTAAGAGCGATGCCGGATCCGTTTGTTGCATCGTCTCTGCCTCTACTGCGGGAAAGCTGGACATCGGGTGATAACCTGCCCACTGAGGTCTCAACGCTGGCAGCCGGAACCGGCGGAAAATTCCGAGTCCTAGGCGATTGCAGGGAGGATCGCCTAGGACTTCAGGTACTTCCTAAACTTTAGGTACCGTGTCATGTTAGATTCCGGGATTTTTCCCGATCAGGGCAGGCGTTTATTGATTTCGGAGCAGTCGCTTACTTGATAAGTCTGTGTTTTGTCCGTTCTCTGATGGCGGAATTTGTGGCGCTGAAGACGCCAATTCATTTTACCAGTATTGATGCTACCCCTCTCTCTACAGGCCTGGTACGATGGAGGACCCCAAGATTACAGTTCACGGTGGGGATCCTCCACTCGGAAGAACTGTCTTTCCTGGTTATGGAAAAAATGTCGGTTGATGTGGTGCTTGGTATGCCCTGGTTGGCACTGCACAATCCCCAATTTGATTGGTCCACCCGGGAATTGACTCATTGGGGATCATCCTGTCATAATCACCTGTCTACCATAGCTGTGTGCTCCGCAGATACGGTGCTCATTCCGGAGTATTTGTCAGACTTTCAGGATGTATTCTCCAAAAAACTATCTAAGGCTCTGCCTCCTCATAGGGAGTGGGACTGTGGTATTGATCTGATTCCCGACAGTCCCATCCCTAAGGGAGCCATTTTCAATTTGTCAGGCCGTGAGCATGAAGCCCTCAAGTCCAATGTCTCGGAGGCTCTGGCCAACCGACATATCCGGCCGTCCAGGTCCCCTGCCGGGGCAGGTCTCTTCTTTGTAGAGAAGAAGGACGGGACACTAAGGCCTTGTGTGGATTATTGGGCATTGAATAAAATCACTGTGAAGAACCAGTGCTCCTTGCCCCTAATTCCTGACTTGTTGAATCAGGTGGTAGGAGCCCACTGGTTATCCAAACTGGACTTGCGGGGGGCTTACAATTTAATTCGCATTAAAGAGGGAGATGAATGGAAGATGGCGTTCAACACCCTGTTAGGACATTTTGAATATCTCGTCATGCCTTTCGGACTTTGTAATGCCCCCGCTGTGTTTCAGGGTTTTATGAACGCGGTCTTCCACGACTTCCTGGGGGTATTTCTGGTCATCTATCTTGACGACATTCTGGTGTACTCGCCTGACTGGGACTCACATGTGCGGCACCTGAGGTTGGTCCTGACCCATTTGCGCGAGTATCAACTTTTTGTCAAGTTAGAGAAATGTACATTTGGTTCTAAACAAGTATCCTTCCTTGGTTATGTAATCTCACCCACGGAGATTTAGATGGAGTCTGATAAAGTAGCAGCAATCTCCCAATGGGTCAGACCAGACAACCTCAAGGCTCTCCAGCGGTTCTTAGGTTTTGCAAATTTTTACCGCAAATTCATTAGGAATTACTCAGTTATTGCTCAACCTCTGACCGACCTGACTAAGAAGGGAGCCGACTTGGGTAAGTGGTCGCCTGCAGCCCTTGAGGCCTTTAGCCGTCTAAAAAAGGCATTCACGACTGCCCCGGTGCTAATACAGCCGGACGCACGACTACCCTTTTTTATTGAGGTAGACGCGTCTGAAGTGGGGACAGGAGCAGTATTGTCGCAGGAAGTCAGTGGGAGGTCTGGGTATAGCCCATGTGCATTCTTTTCGCGGAAGTTCAATTCAGCAGAGCGCAACTACGACGTGGGTAACCATGAATTATTGGCTATCAAATGGGCTCTGGAAGAGTGGCGACACCATCTTGAGGGTGTTAGACACCCAATTACCGTATATACTGATCACAAGAATCTGGTATATCTCGCCAATGCGAAAAGACTCACAGCTCGTCAAGCCAGGTGGGCGTTGTTCTTCGCCAGGTTTAATTTCATCATGACATATATCCCAGGAGAGAAGAACGTGAAGGCGGACGTCCTGTCACGGAGTTTCGGGGTACCGGATAGTGAGACCATGACTCCCGAGAATATCTAAGCCCCCGGCGTGGTGGTGGCAGCTGTAGAGTCTAACTTCGTCCCTCAACTACAGGATGCTCAGCAGGACGCTCCTTCGGGGGTGCCAGAGGGCAGATGGTTTGAGCCAGAGACCCTACGCCCTAGAGTCATGGATGAGTCTCACTCGTCGGTTCTCGCCGGGCATCCAGGGTTCCAGGGGACGCTGTAGCTTTGTTCCAGACACTTCTGGTGGCCAGGCATGTATCAGGAGATCCGCAACTTTGTGAGGGGTTGCTCAGTCTGTGCTCGCAATAAGAGTCGGCGGCGTCCTCCGGAGGGTCCTCTGAGACCGCTACCGATTCCTTCCAGTCCATGGTCGCACTAGATTTCATCACTGACCTACCAGAATCCCAGAAGTGCACCACTATCTTAGTGGTGGTCGACCGGTTCTCAAAGATGGCACATTTTGTGGTGCTAAAAAAAAAGCTACCCTCGGCAAAAGAATTCGCCACGATTTTTGTAAAGGAAATAATTCGCCTACATGGGGTTCCCCAAAATATTGTATCTGATCGTGGGGTTCAGTTTGTGTCGCAGTTTTGGCGTGCCTTCTGCAGAAACCTGGGAACGTCGCTTTCCTTCTCTTCGGCGTTCCACCCACAGACTAATGGTCAGACTGAGCGGAAGAACCAAGATTTAGTGCAATATTTACGGTTGTTTGCTAGCGAAAAGGCTCATCAGTGGGCAGAGTTCCTGCCGTTGGCAGAGTTTGCACTACACAACCGCCTTTGTTCTTCCACTGGGGTGTCTCCTTTTTTTTTGTGTATACGGTCAGCATTCTCGCTTCCTTACAGCAATCCCTACTCCGTCGGTCTGTCCTGCAGCTGATGTCACCACAGATACACTTCGGAGAGTATGGAAGGAGGTACAGAAAAACTTGGAGGCAGCGGGGGCCCGTATGCAGTTGCGTAGTGGGAAGAGTCTGTCGGTGTCTGAACCTTACAGGGTGGGACAGAAGGTATACCTGTCTTCTAAAAATCTCAAATTGCGGGTCCCGTCCTTGAAGCTGGCGCCACGTTACGTGGGGCCGTTTGCCATCACACGTGTGGTAAACACACTCGCCTACGAGCTGGGATTGCCAGCCACATGGAGGGTTCACAGGGTATTCCATAAGTCGCTATTGAAACCTTTTGTCCCTTCGGTGATGCCCACCTCCGGTCGCGCTCGGCCCACCCTGGTCTGGGATGAAGTTGAATACGAGGTCCAGGAGATACTGGATTCTCGTCGGTGTCGAGGAACCCTACAATATTTGGTGGCCTGGAAGGGGTTTCGACCAGAAGATCATTCCTGGGTGGCCGCACGTGATGTTCATGCTCCCATGTTGGTACGGCGGTTCCACCGTCGTTTTCCGGATAAGCCTGGTCGAGTTTCCGGGGGCGGTAATGTTACCATGCAGGGCGGCGCTGGGTACCGTGGCCGGCGCGCGCCGCTCCGATGTCCCGGAGCTCTGCTCTCGGGGCTCTCCCGGCGGCGTGGAACAGCCAGTGGGCAGCGGCGGGGGTGTGCCCGCCCATAGGGTGCCGCCCGCTCTCCTCCACCTTCCATATGCAACAGTGGGAGAGTCGGCTCCTCCCACTCTCCGCCCCTGGGCGGAGGCTTTAAGTCAAAAGGCTGGCAGTAACCTGAGCTCACTGCCAGTTATTGGTTCTGCTAGCCTCTAGTCAGGTCTGTCTCAGTCTGCTCTAGTTGCTCATCAGTGTCCTGTCAGTTTGCCTGTGAGCTCCATCTCCAGCCTAAGGCCTCCTTCCCACGAGCGTGACGGGGTCCGCCGCGTAATATTACGCAGTGAAGCCCGTCACGGCGCCCCCCAGAGCCCCTATACTTACCTGCGGGAGATAGCGTGAAATCGCTTCCCCGCCCACCACCGCCGCGTCACCGCCCGTCACCGCCCACCACCGCCGCGTCACCGAGCGTGTCACGTGACGCGGCCGGCCGTGTCACGTGACGCGGCCGGCCGCGTCATTTGGCGTCAGATGACGCGCGGCGGTGGGCGGGAAAGCGTTTTTTCACGCTATCTCCCGCTGGTTACAGCGGGAGATAGCGTGAACGGACGGCTTCCATTGACTGCAATGGAAGCCGTCAGTGCGTACAGCCCGTCCTCACCCGCAGAAAATAGAGCATGCTGCGGGTGAGGACGGGAGAAATCGCGGTGCGTAATTCCGCGCTGGAATTACGCATCGTGAGCATTGTGCTATTAGGTTCAATAGAACCTAATAGCTGCGGGCAACGCAGCGGATTTTCGCCGCGAATTACGCGGCGGAAATCCGTTCGTGGGAAGGAGGCCTTACTCTGCTTTGTAAGTTCCGTTGGTCTGTTCCACCTGCCTCTTCTGTCGGCACTCTGTCCCCCGTTAGTAGTTCCATCTAGGTAGTTGCCAGGTCCCTAGCCAGCGCAGGGACCGCCGCCCAGTTGTCCGCCTGGGGTTAGCCAGGGCCGAGGCAAGTAGGCAGGGACAGTGGGGTGCGGGAAGATCAGGGCACCCCACCTGGCGCTCGGGGGGCAGAGTGCTGTAACAACATCTATAAGTTACACCAGCCCTGGACATCCCATACAGAATCTATATCCAGACCTGGCGTTTCCTCTGAGGGGTTACTTTATGAACCAGTGCTGATACCACCCGCACATTATGTAATACGGCTTTAACTGGCCCCATCACAGCCCAGCTTGCCGCTAGGCACTGTTACGCTCAATTGGGTCATGATCAGCTATTAAATGTACCACCACACTCTGGAACTGTACTTACTGGGAATCGGGTAGTGCATTTTTACCTATGTTGTACCGTAATAGGATCTCCTGTCCAGCATATTCTGCCAACACAGACTTGGGATGTATTTTAAGAATAGACACTGATCTAGGTGTGCCTGTCTGGTTCTGCCGTCTTACATTATATTTGACTGCATTGACTAGACAGAAGGTGGTGGGGATATACACTAATCTATCCTCTTCTTTCAATTTGTTCATTTTGGAGCCAATTTTAAAAGATTTCAATAAAAGTTATATTTTAGGAATCAATTCACTGAAAATCCTTTATAATAATAGAGCTGCTAAATGGGGCCCCTTATGGTAATAGTACACCCAAATGTGGCCCTTTATAATATTAGGGCCCCCAAATGTGGCCCCTTATGCTAATTGTACCCCCAAATATGGCCCTTTGAAGAGTGCCCCAAAATGTGGCCACTTTAGTAATTGTGCCCCTAATTATGGCCCTTTGGTAACAGTGCCCTCCAAGGATGGCCCCTTACCCTAATGTAGATCCTATGGCCACTCAGCTTTGGAATCACAGCACTTAACCTGGGCAACATCAAAGCCTAACTCCGCACCTGTGTGTGCAGCGTCGTCTGAGCAGTCGGGCTCTGATGCTGCCGGGTTAGATGGCTGAGCAGCGGTGTCAGGAATTCAAACTTTCTCTCACTACTGCTCAGTCACCTACAGGACTGTGTAAAAGTTTTCGGCAAGTAAGAGTAAGAATTAGAGATGAGCGAGCACCAAAATGCTCGGGTGCTCGTTACTCGGGACGAAATTATCGCGATGCTCGAGGGTTCGTTTCGAGTAACGAACCCCATTGAAGTCAATGGGCGACCCGAGCATTTTTGTATTTCGCCGATGCTCGCTAAGGTTTTCATGTGTGAAAATCTGGGCAATTCAAGAAAGTGATGGGAACGACACAGCAACGGATAGGGCAGGCGAGGGGCTACATGTTGGGCTGCATCTTAAGTTCACAGGTCCCACTATTAAGCCACAATAGCGGCAAGAGTGGCCCCCCCCCCACAACTTTTACTTCTGAAAAGCCCTCATTAGCAATGGATACCTTAGCTAAGCACCACACTACCTCCAACAAAGCACAATCACTGCCTGCATGACACTCCGCTGCCACTTCTCCTGTGGTACATGCTGCCCAACCGCCCCCCCCCCCCCACGACCCAGTGTGCACAGCGCACACCAAACTGTCCCTGCCCAGCCTTCAGCTGCCCTCATGCCACGGCACCCTCATGTCTATTTATAAGTGCGTCTGCCATGACAAGGAACCGCAGGCACACACTGCAGAGGGTTGGCACGGCTAGGCAGCGACCCTCTTTAAAAGGGGCGGGGCGATAGCCCACAATGCTGTACAGAAGCAATGAGAAATATAATCCTGTGCCACCGCCATCAGGAGCTGCACACGTGGGCATAGCAATGGGGAACCTATGTGCCACACACTATTCATTCTGTCAAGGTGTCTGCATGCCCCAGTCAGACCGCGGTTTTTAATTCATAGACACAGGCAGGTACAACTCCCTATTGTGAAGTCCCTGTGGACCGACAGCATGGGTGGCTCCCTGGAACCCACCGGCGGTACATAAAAATATCCCATTGCATTGCCCAACACAGCTGAGGTAGTAATGTTGTGCTTAATGCAGGTGGGCTTCGGCCCACACTGCATGCCCCAGTCAGACTGGGGTTCTTTAGAAGTGGAAACAGATGCATTTATAATTCCCTGTGGACCCACAGCATGGGTGGGTGCCAGGAAGCCACCGGCGGTACATAAAAATATCCCATTGCATTGCCCAACACAGCTGAGGTAGTAATGTCGTGCTTAATGCAGGTGGGCTTCGGCCCACACTGTATGCCCCAGTCTGACTGGGGTTCTTTAGATGTGGTTTCAGATGCATTTATAATTCTCTGTGGACCCACAGCATGGGTGGGTGCCAGGAAGCCACCGGCGGTACATAAATATATCCCATTGCATTGCCCAACACAACGGATGTAACGTCAGCTGTAATGCAGGTGGGCTAAAAATTCATTTGATTACACTGTAGGCGAGGACCCACAAAAATTGCTGTATCAACAGTACTAATGTACATCCAAAAAATTGGCCATGGCCAACCAAGAGGGCAGGTAAAACCCATTAATCGCTTTGGTTAATGTGGCTTAAGTGGTAACTAGGCCTGGAGGCAGCCCAGTTTAACGAAAAATTGGTTCAAGTTAAAGTTTCAACGCTTTTAAGAGCATTGAAACGTTTAAAAATTGTTTCGAAAAATTATATGAGTGAGCCTTGTGGCCCTAAGAAAAATTGCCCGTTCGGCGTGATTACGTGAGGTTTCAGGAGGAGGAGCAGGAGGAGGAGGAGGAGGAATATTATACACAGATTGATGAAGTAGAAATGTCCCCGTTTTGGATGGTGAGAGAGAACGATGCTTCCATCCGCGGCTGCAGCCTACGTATTGCTTAGGTATCGCTGCTGTCCGCTGGTGGAGAAGAGAAGTCTGGGGAAATCCAGGCTTTGTTCATCTTGATGAGTGTAAGCCTGTCGGCACTGTCGGTTGACAGGTGGGTACGCTTATCCGTGATGATTCCCCCAGCCACACTAAACACACTCTCTGACAAGACGCTAGCCGCAGGACAAGCAAGCACCTCCAGGGCATACAGCGCGAGTTCAGGCCACGTGTCCAGCTCCGACACCCAGTAGTTTAGGTGGCAGAGGCGTCACGGAGGACGGTCGTGCGATCGGCTACGTACTCCCTCACCATCCTTTTACAGTGCTCCCGCCGACTCAGCCTTGACTGGGGAGCGGTGACATAAAGCTGGCAAAGGCCTTGGAGAATGTTCCCCTGCCTGCGCTGTACATGCTGCCTGATCTCTGCGCCTCCCCTGCTACCTGGCCCTCGGAACTGCGCCTTCTGCCACTAGCGCTGTCGGATGGGAAGTTTACCATCAGTTTGTCCACCAGCGCCCTGTGGTATAGCATCATTCTCGAACCCCTTTCCTCTTCGGGAATGAGAGTGCAAAGGCTCTCCTTATACCGTGGATCGAGCAGTGTGTACACCCAGTAATCCGTAGTGGCCAGAATGCGTGTAACGCGAGGGTCACGAGAAAGGCATCCTAACATGAAGCCAGCCATGTGTGCCAGGGTACCTGTACGCAACACATGGCTGTCTTCACTAGGAAGATCACTTTCAGGATCCTCCTCCTCCTCCTCTTCCTCCTCCTCAGGCCATACACGCTGAAAGGATGACAGGCAAGCAGCATGGGTACCGTCAGCAGTGGGCCAAGCTGTCTCTTCCCCATCCTCCTCATGCTCCTCCTCCTCCTCCTGAATGTGCTGAGATATAGACAGGAGGGGTGGGTAGGACGTGAGCGGTCCCAGGCTCTGACTCTGTCCCAGCCTCCACTAAATTCACCCAATGTGCCGTCAGGGAGATATAGTAGCCCTGCCCGCCTGTGCTTGTCCACGTGTCTGTTGTTAAGTGGACCTTGGCAGTAACCGCGTTGGTGAGGGCGTGTACAATGTTGCGGGAGACGTGGTCGTGCAGGCCTGGGACAGCAGATCGGGAAAAGTAGTGGCGACTGGGAACCGAGTAGCGCGGGGCCGCCGCCGCCATCATGCTTTTGAAAGCCTCCGTTTCCACAAGCCTATACGGCAGCATCTCTAGGCTGATCAATTTTGCAATGTGCACGTTTAACGCTTGAGCGTGCGGGTGCGTGGCGTCGTACTTGCGCTTGCGCTCAAACTGTGGCGCTAGCGACGTCTGGACGCTACGCTGAGAGACATTGCTGGATGGGGCCGAGGACAGCGGAGGTGAGAGTGTGGGTGCAGGCCAGGAGACGGTAGTGCCTGTGTCCTCAGAGGGGGGTTGGATCTCAGTGGCAGGTTGGGGCACAGGGGGAGAGGCAGTGGTGCAAACCGGAGGCGGTGAACGGGCATCGTCCCACCTTGTGGGGTGCTTGGCCATCATATGCCTGCGCATGCTGTTGGTGGTGCCTTCCCAGCTGATCTTGGCGCGACAAAGGTTGCACACCACTGTTCGTCGGTCGTCAGGCGTCTCTGTGAAAAACTGCCACACCGTAGAGCACCTTGACCTGTGCAGGGTGGCATGGCGCGAGGGGGCGCTTTGGGAAACAGTTGGTGGATTATTCGGTCTGGCCCTGCCTCTACCCCTGGCTACCGCACTGGCTCGGCCTGTGCCCACACCCTGACTTGGGCCTCCGCGTCCTCGCCCGCGTCCACGTCCTATAGGCCTACCCCTACCCCTCAGCATGGTGTATTACCAGTGATTTGATTTCCCAGGCAGGAAATAAATTGGCGCAAGCCTGCTGTTAAACATAGCTGGCTGCGTATGATTTGTTTACTATCTCCACCCACCACACACGTACACAGAACGCTGAGGACTGACAGAGGCAGGGCACATAGAATTTTTCCCTTTTTTTAAAAAGAAAAGGCCCACTGACTATATTCAATCAGATAAGAAATCTGTTCCACAGAAATGCAGTTATATGAAGTGCAGCAGAGCGGTGATTTTTCCCAGGAAGGCAGGAAATAAATTGGCGCAAGCCTGCTGTTAAACGTAGCTGGCTGCGTATGATTTGTTTACTATCTCCACCCACCACACACGTACACAGAACGCTGAGGACTGACAGAGGCAGGGCACATAGAATTTTTCCCTTTTTTTAAAAAGAAAAGGCCCACTGACTATATTCAATCAGATAAGAAATCTGTTCCACAGAAATGCAGTTATATGAAGTGCAGCAGAGCGGTGATTTTTCCCAGGAAGGCAGGAAATAAATTGGCGCAAGCCTGCTGTTATACGCAGCCAGCTACGTTTGATTTGTTTACTATCTCCACCCACCACACACGTACACAGAACGCTGAGGACTGTCAGAGGCAGGCCAAATAGAATTTTTCCCTTTTTTTAAAAAGAAAAGGCCCACTGACTATATTCAATCAATAATATATGTCTTCTGGCCCTGCCTACACAATTCTGTCCCTGTAGTATTACTGCAGGGCGCAATGCTCTGCACAGCCGATTTTGAAAAAAAAAAGATGCAACACTGCTAACAGCAGCCTGCACAGTACTGCACACGGTTAAATGTGGCCCTAAGAAGGACCGTTGGGGTTCTTGAAGCCTACACTCACTCCTAACACTCTCCCTGCCTAACCACCACTTCTGTCCCTGGACTATTACTGCAGGGCGCAATGCTCTGCAGACAGACGATTTTGAAAAAAAAAAATTGTGCAACACTGCTAACAGCACCCTCCACAGTACTGCACACGGATAGATGTGGCCCTGAGAAGGACCGTTGGGGTTCTTAAAGCCTACACTCACTCCTAACACTCTCCCTACAGCAGCACCAGCAGCAGCACTTTCCCTCAGCTAACTCAGTCACAAGGCATCTGAGGCGAGCCGCGGGAGGGGCCGACTTTTATACTCGGGTGACATCTGATCTCCCCAGCCACTCACAGCAGGGGGGTGGTACAGGGCTTGAACGTCACAGGGGGAAGTTGTAATGCCTTCCCTGTCTTTCAATTGGCCAGAAAAGCGCGCTAACGTCTCAGAGAGGAAACTGAAAGTAACCGGAACATCGCGTGGTACTGGTTACGAGTAACGAGCATCCCGAACATGCTAATATTCGCCCGAGCATCAAGCTCGGACGAGTACGTTCGCTCATCTCTAGTAAGAATATGTTCAAAAATAGAAGTGTTAATAGTTTTTTGGTCAATTAACAAAATGCAAAGTGACTGAACAAGAGAAGTCTAAATCACATCAATATTTGGTGTGACTACCCTTTACCTTCCAAACAGCAGCAATTCCTCTAGGTACACTTGCACACAGTTTTTGAAGAAACACAGCAGGGAGGTTGATCTTCTGTGTATATAGCTTGCTCAAATCTTTCTGTCTCTTCATGTAATCCCAGACAGACTGGATGATGTTGAGATCAGGGCACTGTGGGAGCCATATCATCACTTCCAGAACTCCTTGTTCTTCTTTACGCTGGAGATAGTTCCTAATGACACAGGCTGGATGTTTGGGGTTGTTGTCCTGCTGCACGATAAATTTGGATGCTTTCTATTTTTGAAAAAAATCTTACTTTGCAGCATCTTTTCCACACCTGCCTAAACTTTTTACACAGTACTGTACCCGGCTGTATCAGAGCCCAACTGCTCCCATGTGTCTACAATGCTCAGATGGCACTGCAAGCACAAATAAGGAATGGGGCTCTGATGCTACCGGGTAGGTGACTGAGGAGTGGGGACATAAAGTTTGCAGGGATAGCAGTGCTTGGTGGCAAGAAGCGCTACAGTATGGGAGGCACACAGCAGACATTGTAATGTGGTGAGGGGGGTCCACGGGCCCCCTAGCTTAGCGGCAGGGTCACAATTGTGACCCCTGTGACCCCTTCAGGTAGGCCACTGCTTTTTCCTTTCTGGTTAAGCCACCTATCCCTCAGTGTCACAAGTAATTACGAAGTTTGTAAAGTAGCAGTGGAGACATGTTTAAACCCGTTTACAGCCACTTGGGAATAATGCTACAAAAATACAACATAGTGTGAAGAGGCCAAGTAAGATGTAAGATACATTTCTCTTTGTGATGCAAACAATCTAGAAGTCCAGAATTGGAGTTACTACCCAGTCAGTAAGTCACCGTTCCGGCCAGTAATTAAGTCTAAAACTCTGTGCCGGTATTTATTTTCTATTGGCCATATTAATTGCCTGTAAAAAATAATAGTCAGCTGCCAGCTGGCCAGGCAGCGCCCCGACACCATCAAGCATTTAGCTCTGTAGCTCCGATTCGGCTGCAGTCCACGTACAGCAAAAGTGAAGAGTGCATTTACACGGGCGAGTAGAATATCGCACAGCAAACCCATGTTTTTTATGCAAGTGTGATGCATTTCGCTAAAAAATCACATTACACATGCGACGCTGCACTTTCAATTTTTTTTTTTTTCTGCTTCTATGGGGAAGAGTTAGCGATTCTTAAACAGAATCACACAAAAATAGAAGACGCTGCCATTATTCTCCCGCATCGCTTATTCTTGCATTGCTGCGATAGAAAAAACGCACATGTAAGTGCGTCCATTAAAAATAATGGATTCTTTTCCCCTGTGCGATTTCTGTGCTTCTCGCAACACACAGAAATCATGCAGGAAAATCGCCCATGTAAGTGCACCATTAGGCTAATTTCACATGGGCGACTGCGATATCAGAGCATGAATCTCTGCCCGTTTTGACGTTCGCCAACGTGCAATGTCCCCGCGAGTGGAGGCGTTTTAGTGTTAAAACTGCCTCGCATCACTTCAGGAAAGTAGCGATCCACTGCAATGGCTTTTCAATGGGAAACCTTGCATTGCACTTGCGTACACCTTGCACGCCGTGCGATGCTATGCCAGTCCCATTGAGAACAATGGGCAATGAGTTCCAAGGGAACGCCCAAGGATAGGATGTATCGCAATTTTTTTCTCGCACTGTGATGCAATGTCGGAAAAATCGCTCAGATGTATGTTTTGTTCATATTCGTGCGAGATTTGTGTGTCTCGCAACACACAAATCTCATGGAATTTTTTTGGCTGTGTGAACACGGCCTTATGGGGAGGGTGGTGCCGGATCTACTATATTAGCAGAGTCTCTAGACCACTCGGTCGTACATTCATGCAGAGCGCAGAAGAGCTTCTTCCTGTTGTCAAGACAACCGGCTGTCTCCAAACATGACCAGCTGCAGCCCCCGCATACTGGTGCCCCCACTACTTCCGTGCCACCTCCGCCTGACGTGTGTGGGCATTACCACTGACTCAACTGTGTAATGTGACTCGGAGGTCTGTGCCACATACATCCCGGATGTTCACTCATGGATGTATTATCTACCACAAGATTATACAGAGCAGCTGGCATGCTGGGAGCTGTAGTTATACAACGTCTGGGAGTTCTGCTAATCCAGCATGTGATAAAAACAATGCTGATCAGTGGCAATTTACGGATAGTCCTGCTCACAAAGCTGATTGGTACACAACAGCTTATAAATGTGAAAAATAGCATTTTTTCCTGCCCCCAGAGCTGTTCCATAGTATAGAAGATGGGTTTGCTACTCTCTATACATACACTCATTATCAAAAAATATCCCGCCCCTAGAAGTGGTGGTTGTTTTGCTGCAAAACTGGGCATGCAGTTACATCTCAGGGTGCCGATTTTTGTGCAATGCATATTTAACATTAGAAAGTCCTGTTGACATTCTTGTAAAAAAAACGCAGCGATATCGCGATCGCAAGTGTGAAGGCACCATCAGGCAGATATCTAAATTATGAGATTAGATGTATATTGTGACTAGTTGAACGGTCTTGGCACCTGAGACCCTAAAAGTGGTTACACCCTTGGATTATAAGAGGCTCTCGGAGGCTCCTTGTGTGCAGTGACCTCTTCTTCCGCTTGTTGGCCACTAGATGCCTCTACGACGCAGAGAAGAGATTTCACCCCGTTACCACATTATTGGAATGTGAGAAGCTGGATGGTCGTATCGATGAATTGTGCCCACCAGCCGTTCTGACAAGAGACAGGTGGCATCATCGTTACGGGCCCCTGTGTTTGTCAAAACCATTTCCAGGTGCTTGGCTCAAGGATATTTGGTCTCTCAGTGCCTATTACATGTACTGCTTTTGACACCCACCGTCGTCATGAATGACTAAACTGAACTGCTACGGAGTGGAACCGGGTTGTCTTCAGTGATAAATCCAGGTATAGTCTGGGCGCTGACAGTCGTGTTCGTGTCTGGAGACCTCGGGGTGAGCACCTCAATCCTGCCTGTGCTGTGTAGTGGCACACTGCTCCCTGCTGGTGGGATGGTCTGGGGGTCCATCGCCTACAACAGTAGGTCCCCCCTAGTAGTGGTACGAGGGACAATGACAGCTCAGTCATATGTTCAGGACATCCTGCAGCCACATGTGTTCCACTCATGTCGGCTTCCAAGAGGCATCCAGCAGGATAATGCTCAGCCGCACACACAAGGGGGTCACAGGAATGTCTTCACAACACTGTCACACTTCCATGGCTACCCGGTCACCAGATTTATCACCAATAGAACATATCTGGGACCATCTGGGACGCCAACTTTGACAGTCTGATCTAGAGGCTGTTACAACAAATGTGGAGCGATATGCCACAGGATACCATACGGAACCTGTATGCCTCCATGCCCACCCATATCACATCTTGTATCCAAGCTAGAGGTGGCCCAACTGGGTACTAGAGCCTCCATGCCCATCCATTTCACATCTTGTATCCAAGCTAGAGGCGGTACAATAGGGTTCTAGAGCCTCCATGCCCGCCCGTATCACATTTTGCATCCGAGCTAGAGGTGGTACAACAGAGTACTCGAGCCTCCATGCCTACCTGTATCACATCTTGTATCCAAGCTAGAGGCAGTACAGCAGGGTACTAGAGCCTCCATGCCTGCCCGTATCACATTTTGTATCCAAGCTAGAGGTGGTACAACAGGGTACTAGAGCCTCCATGCCCACCTGTATCACATCTAGTATCCAAGCTAGAGGCAGTAAAACAGGGTACTAGAGCCTCCATGCCCGCCTGTATCAAATCTTGTATCCAAGCTATAGGCAGTAGAACAGGGTACTAGAGCCTCCCTACAAGGGTTTAGGTTTCCGCAATAAATTCTCCTTTTGTTCTGATATTGTAATTACTTAGGCCTCCTTCACACAGATTGTTACCATGCGGCAGTTGCTGGTCCTCCCGGGCAGCTGTGTGCGGGGTCCCGCAGTCGGGGTGCATCCCCCCAGCTTGTTGTCCGGCTGCCGGGGGTGCGGGTACCTGGGCGGCTTGGGCGGCATGGTGCTGGTGGCCGAAGGGACACAAGGTTTTAATAAGGACTTATGGAGCACCCTGCGAACCCTCTTTTTGAGATTTCCAGAGGACCGGTACGCCTTCTGTCCCACCCTGTACGGCTCAGATACAGACAGACTCTTCCCACTACGCAACTGCATACGGGACCCCACCACTTCTAGATTCTTTTGCACTTCCTTCCATCCCCCCTGCAGCACATCAGTGGCGACATCAGCAGCAGGACAGGCAGACGGGGTAGGAAGGGAAGTCAGACCACGGGGACTGAGCGCGGTATCAACTGAGCAGAGAGGAAGGGGAGCAAGATGGCTATGGCAAGATGGTCTCCACTGGGTCAGCTCCCCAGTGGCCCAATCGAATTGGGGGTTATGCAACGCCAGCCACGGCATCCCTAGTACCATGTCTACCGACATTTTCTCCATCACCAGGAATGATAGATCTTCCGAGTGGCGACCCCCCACCGTGAACTGTAACACTGGGGTCCTCCATCGTACCAAGCCCGAAGTAAGAGGGGTAGCATCAATGCTGGCAAACCGAATTGGCGTCTTCAGCGCCACAAATTCAGCCATCAGGGGTCTAACGAAACGCATGCTTATCAGGTTAGCGGCTGCTCCGCAATCAATAAACGCCTGCCCTGGGCGGGAGAAGTTCCGGAATCTAACCTGGCAGGGTACCAGAAGTCTAGGACATACCTGTGGTCCTAGGCGATCCTCCCTGCAATCGCCTAGGACTTGGAGTCTTTCTGCCGATTCAGACTGTGGGCGCTGAGGCCTCAGGGGGCAGGTTATCACCCGATGTCCAGCTTTCCCGCAGTAGAGGCAGAGGTGATGCAATAAACGAATCCGGCGTCGCTCCTTGGGGTCCAGCGCGTCCAGTTCCATAGGCTCGGGGACAGAGACTGGTACGGAAGAGGAGGGAACAGGACAAATGACCTC
The DNA here is from genome assembly GCF_035609145.1 of Eleutherodactylus coqui. NCBI lineage: Eukaryota > Metazoa > Chordata > Amphibia > Anura > Eleutherodactylidae > Eleutherodactylus > Eleutherodactylus coqui. Next base: position 68,665,215 of record NC_089841.1, on the reverse strand, counting down.
CCTGACCCTGCTGGCTTGGCTATCTTGCTTCCCAGCCCTGAGCCTCCTATCTGCCTTCACCGCTAGTTCCATAGCCTCCTTTAAGGACCCGGGAACGGGATGGGAAATCAGTAGTTCTTTAACCGCGTCCGAGAGGCCCTGCAAAAAAACGTCTTTCAGAGCGCTATCGTTCCATGCAGTATCACCCGCATAGCGTCTGAAATTGGAGCAATAATCCACACAATCCACACAAAGCGATCCCTGATGCAACGCCAACAGCCAAGAAACCGCCAACCCCACTCGGTCCAGTTCATCGAAGATACCCCCGAGTTCCTGGAAAAAGGAGTCCACCGACTGCAGGCCGGGGGAACCCTCGGGGAGGGAAAAAGCCCAGGTCTGGGCAGAGCCCCGCAGCAGGGACATTATAAGCCCGACCCTCTGAGCCTCCGACCTGGAGGAACGGGGACGCATCCGAAAAAACAACCGACACGCCTGTTCAAAAACAAAAAACTTGCTCCTCTCCCCAGAGAACACCTCGGGAAGAGGGCACTTGGGTTCGGGACTGGTTGAGGCGTCCCGCCCCTGCGACAATGCCCACTGCTCCTGGGCCACCATGCGAGCTGACAAATCCTGGATCACCGGCACCAGGGCTTGCAGCTGGTTTGTGAGGGAGCTGATCGCCTCCATGGCAAAAAAAAACAGTTTAAAGGGCCAGTTATTATGTTACGGCACTCTGACCCCCCCGAGCGCCAGGTGGGGTGCCCTGATCTTCCCGCCCCCCACTGTCCCTGCCTACTTGCCTCGGCCCTGGCTAACCCCAGGCGGACAACTGGACGGCGGTCCCTGCCCTAGCTAGGGACCTGGCGACTGACACGAAGAGAACTACCTAATGGGGGGAACAGAGTGCCGACAGAGGAGGCAGGTGGAACAGACCAACAGAACTACAAGGCAGAGCAAGGCTGGAGATGGGGCTCACAGGCAAACTGGAAAGACACTGACTAGCAACTAGAGCAGACTGAGACAGACCTGACTAGAGGCTAACAGAACCAAATAACTGGCAGTGAGCTCAGGTCACTGCCAGCCTTATAAACGAAAGACTCCGCCCCGGGGCGGAGAGTGGGAGGAGCCAGATCCCCCACTACAGCACAAGAGAGGTGGGGGAGTGCGGGTGGCGCCCTACGGGCGGACACGCCCACGCCGCCGCACACTAGCCGTTCCACGTCGCCAGGAGGGCCCTGACGTCAGGGCTCCAGGACGCCGGAGCCGACGCCGTGGTGGCGCGCGCTGACCGCGGGACCCTGCGCCGCCCTGCATAGTAACAACCTGCTCCCACTTCTCCCATGCCAACTTCTGGTGCCAAGCCTATGGAAGTGAACCCGCTAAGTCCCGAGGAACAGCGACGGTTCTGGATAATTCATCATCTCTGCCTCTATTGTGGGAAAGCCGGACATCGTGTAGCCATCTGTCCTCAGAAGTGTCTACAACATAAGTCCGAACCGGTGGAAAACTTCAGATCCTAGGCAAATTTTTGGGAGGATCGCCTAGGGTCACAGGTACTCTCTAAGTTGTTGGTGTCTTGTCAGATTGGCTTCCGGAATTTTACGTGGTGCGGTCAAGCTTTTATTGATTCGGGTGCTACCGCCAATTTGATTAGTTTAAGTGTTGTCAGACCTCTGATGACTGAATTCTCGGCGTTAAAGATTCCCTTACACTTCTCTAGTATTGATTCTACCCCTCCTTCTGCAGGGGTTGTACAATGGAGGACTCCCATTTTACAGTTCACTGTGGGTGTTCTCCATTCTGAGAATCTGTTGTTCTTGGTAATGGAAAGGATATCTGTTGATGTAGTGCTTGGTATGCCCTGGTTGGCACTGCACAATCCCCGATTTGATTGATCCACTCGGGAATTGACACATTGCAGGTTGTCCTGTCATAGTCACTTAGCTCCTATATCCATATGTTCAGCAGATACCATACTGATTCCTGAGTATTTGTCTGCTTTTCATGATGTATTTTCCAAGAAACTGTCCGAGACTTTGCCTCCCCATAGGAAGTGGGACTATGGTATTGATTTGATCCCCGACAGTCCCATCTCTAAGGGAGCCATTTTTAACTTGTCTGAGCGTGAGCACGAAGCCCTTAAGTCCTATATTTCGGAGTCTCTGGCCAAACGACATATCAGGCCGTCCAATTCCCCTGCCGGGGCAGGTCTCTTCTTTGTAGAGAAGAAGGATGGGACATTGAGGCCTTTTGTGGATTATCGGGCTTTGAATAAAATGACAGTGAAGAACCAGTGCTCCTTGCCCCTGATTCCTGATTTATTGAATCAGCTGGTAGGGGCCCACTGGTTTTCCAAATTGGACTTAAGTGGGGCTTACAATTTAATTTGCATCCCAAAGGGGGATGAGTGGAAGACTGTGTTCAACACCTCGTTCGGACATTTTGAATGTCTAGTCATGCCCTTCAGCCTTTCTAATGCCCCTGCTGTGTTGCAGGGGCTTATGAACGCAGTCTTCCATGACTTCCTGGGGGTATTTTTGGTCATATATCTCGATGACATTCTGGTGTATTTCCCTCACTGGGATTCACATGTGCTGCACCTGAGGATGGTTCTGACCCGTTTTGTCAAGTTGGAGAAATGCATTTTTGGTACTAAACTTGTCTTTCCTTGGTTATGTGATTTCACCCACGGAGATTCAAATGGAGTCTGATAAAGTGGCAGCAATCCCCCAATGGGTCAGACCAGATAACCTGAAAGCTCTCCAGCGGTTTTTAGGTTTCGCAAATTTTTACCGTAAATTCATTAAGAATTATTCTGTTATTGCTCAACCCCTGACCAATCTTACCAAGAAGGGTGCCGACTTGGTAAGATGGTCGCCAGAAGCCTTAGAGGCTTTTAGTCATTTTAGAAGGGTGTTTACTGCTGCCCCGGTGCTAGTGCAGCCTGACGCGCGGCGACCATTCTTCATTGAGGTTGATGCATCTGCGGAGGGATCGGGGGCTGTATTGTCTCAGAAAGTCAGCGGGAGATCTGGGTATAGTTCATGTGCATTCTTCTCGCGGAAGTTCAGTTTGGCAGACCGTAACTATGACGTGGGTAATTGTGAGTTATTGGATTAAGTGGTCTCTAGAAGAGTGCCGTCACCATCTTGAGGGGGCAATGCATCACATTACCGTGTATACTGATCATAAAAACTTGGTATATCTCGCCAACACTAAGAGACTCACAGCTCATCAGGCCAGGTGGGCATTGTTTTTCGCCAGATTTAACCTCGTTGTTACATATATTCCAGGGGAGAAGAACGTGAAGGCAGACACCCTCTCACGGAGTTTCGGTTCGCCGAAAAGTGAGACAGTGGCTCCTGAGAATATCTTGGCACCTGGGGTGGTGGTGGTGGCAGCTGTAGAATCTGATCTCGTTCCTCATCTACAAAATTGTCAGCAGGATGCCCCCTCGGGGGTGCCGGAGGGCAGATGGTTTGTGCCAGAGACCTTGCATCTTAGAGTCATTGAAGAGTCTCACACATCTGTTCTCGCAGGTCATCCAGGGGTTGAGGGAACTCTGGATCTTTGTACTAGACACTACTAGTGGCCAGGCATGTTTCGGGAGATCCGCAACTTTGTTAAGGGATGCTCTGTCTGTGCACGCAGTAAAAGTCGTCGGCGGCGTCAAGAGGGTCCTCTGAGACCGTTACCGGTGCATTCTCGTCCGTGGTCGCATTTATCGGTAGATTTTATCACCGATCTACCTGAGTCTCAGAAATTCACCACTATCCTAGTTGTTGTAGACCGTTTCTCAAAAATGGCACATTTTGTGGCGTTAAAGGGGTTGTCCCGCGCCGAAACGGGTTTTTGTTTTTTTTTAACCCCCCCCCCCCGTTCGGCGCGAGACAACCCCGATGCAGGGGTTAAAAAAACAAACCGGAGAGTGCTTACCTGAATCCCGGCGGTCCGGCGTCTTCATACTCACCTGCTGAAGATGGCCGCCAGGGTCTGCTCCCTCCGTGGACCGCAGCTCTTCTGTGCGGTCCATTGCCGATTCCAGCCTCCTGATTGGCTGGAATCGGCACGTGACGGGGCGGAGCTACACGGAGTCGGCATTCTGCACGAGCGGCTGCATTGAAGAGAGCAGAAGACCCGGACTGCGCAAGCGCGGCTAATTTGGCCATCGGAGGCCGAAAATTAGTCGGCACCATGGAGACGAGGACGCCAGCAACGGAGCAGGTAAGTATAAAACTTTTGATAACTTCTGTATGGCTCATAATTAATGCACAATGTACATTACAAAGTGCATTAATATGGCCATACAGAAGTGTATAAACCCACTTGCTGCCGCGGGACAACCCCTTTAAAAAAGCTACCTTCTGCGATAGAATTTTCCAAGATTTTTGTAAAAGAAATCATTCGTCTACATGGGGTTCCCAAGAACATTGTATCTGATCGCGGGGTTCAGTTTGTTGCACAATTTTGGCGAACCTTCTGTAGAAACCTGGGAACGTCGCTTTCCTTCTTGTCAGCATTCCACCCGCAAACTAATGGTCAGACGGAGCGGAAGAACCAGGATTTAGTGCAATATTTACGGTTGTTTTCTAGCGAAAAGGCTCATCAGTGGGCAGAGTTCCTGCCGCTGGCAGAGTTTGCGCTAAACAACCGTACTTGTTCTTCCACTGGGGTATCGCCATTCCGTTGCATATATGGTCAGCATCCTCACTTCCTTACAGCTATTTCTACTCCGTCTGCCTGTCCTGCAGCTGATGTCGCCACAGATGCGCTGCAGGGAGTATGGAAAGAAGTACAGAAGAACCTGGAAGCAACAGGGGCTCGTATGCAGTTGCGTAGTGGGAAGAGTCTATCAGTATCTGAACCTTACAGGATGGGACAGAAGGTATATTTGTCTTCTAGAAATCTCAAATTGAAGGCTCCATCTTTGAAACTGGCGCCGCGTTACGTGGGTCCCTTTGTCATCACGTGTGTAGTAAACCCGCTTCCTTATGAACTTCATTTGCCAGCTACATGGAGGATTCACAGGGTTTTTCATAAATCATTATTGAAACCCTTTGTCCCTTCTGTGATAATAATAATTTTTATTTGTATAGCACCAACTTATTCCACAGCGCTTTCTAAGTACAGGGGAACACAAACAAGATGACAATTACATGTGGTATACACTTATTTGGAGAGAGATTGGTGGGAGTGGTTCAGGAGGTACAGGGGCAAGAGAGGAGCCACGGGGGAACACAAACAGTACGAAAAGTACATACGGTATTTAATCATTAGGAAACAGAATGAGGGGGGTGATAAGGAGGTACAGGAGCAGGGGGCATGTTGTGGAGGTGGGGGATTAGATCAGGAGATTTGGTATGCCTCCCTGAAGAGGTGTGCTTTTAAGGTGCGTCTGAAGTTCCATGCATCAGGAATTGTCCGTATGTTTTGGGGTAGTGCGTTCCAGAGGATGGGTGCTGCAGTAGAGAGGTGCTCGAGGTGAGCGTGTGAGGATCGAATTAGAGGGGTGTTTAATTTCAATGTGTTTGCATGGCTGTATAGTGTAGGCACCTGGAGTAAGCTATATGCAACTTGTAGTCAGAATGCTGCTTCAAAACAAATGAACAGAAGTAATTGGCCATGTCCGGGCCTTAAAAATAGCATAAACTTTCTTCTATATGAGGTAGATAAACGAAAATTATCCGCACTCAAGCTGTTCAATCAACTTTCAGAAAAGACAAATACATTATTTTTCAGCATAATCTCCTGCTTTTCAACACACTTTCATCAACAAGCTTTCCTATTCCATCATTAGAGAAATGTTTTACCTGAGCTGCAAGCCACCACTGCTCCCCTGCCTTCTCCTCTTTATCAGACATGAATCTTCCTCCTCTTAAGGCTTCTTTCAAAGGACCAAACAGGTGATAGTCCGACGGGGCAAATTCAGGACTACAGAAAGGATGCTTAAACAAAGCAGTTGATGCTCAGTGTTAGGGCGCCCACCCACTGGCGTTTGCGATTTTCGTGCGTGAAAAACGCAGCATTTTCGGCGCGTTTTTGCCGCGTTTTTCGCGGCGTTTTTTGCTGCGTTTTCGCGGCTTTTTCGCGCCTTTTCCATTAATTTCCATTGACATTCATGGGTGCATTAGGAGAAAAATAAGGACACATATGCAACTGACAGTTCCTATGTTAAAAATCGCAACGCACCACAAAAAAAAACGCCAGTGGACAGGAGTACATTCAATTCTAATTGCTCTTGAGAAAAAACGCAAAACGCAAAGAAAAAAAAATCGCCAGTGGGTGGGCGCCCTTACAGTCTCAATTCACTTGTTTCAGTAAGGCGGGTATGAATAGGGCAACAGTACCAATCAAGCTGAATCCCCAGGGAAATAAAAAGTCCTCCAAATAACTGGTCTGTGACTAGCAGGTTTCTGGGTATTCTAAGCCTGGGTTCACACGGGGCGGATTTGCCGCGGAAATTCCGTGCGGAATTTCACGCGGCAAATCCGCATGCGGCCGCTAATCCCGGGATTAGACGGCCATATGGACGAGATTTCTGAGAAATCTCGTCCACACGGGATGGCAAATCCACTGCGGCTAAGCCGGCAGAAGCCGCCGCTTCGGCGTGTATTTGCCGACCGCAGCATGTCCATTTTTTTTCCCAGCTGCGGCCGCGCTCTCCTCTATGGGAGCGCCAGCCGCAGCGGAAGAGTGAGCCGCCGGGCCGCTTCAAAACCGCCGCGGGTTTTGAAGCAGCGGTTCTCGCGGCGGAAATCTCGCGGTTTTTCGCTGCGACCAAACTGCGGGATTTCCGTCGGGAATCCACCCAGTGAGAACCCAGCCTAAGAGACTCCTACAAATAATGCTTACCAGCACTGAATAGCTGTGATTGGTTCATCGAACACTGCAGTGATTGATCATCAAGCTCCGCAACTCAGCCAATCAGAGCCGGTGCTTCCTGGAGGCGGGGTCCGCAACGGGCATTTTGCAGCAGATCAGCAAGGGAAAGTCGGCCTCAAAACCCGAAAGATTTTGGTATTTTTGTGCAGAATTCACCCCGTTATAGAGGTGAATTCCGCAGGCAGAAACAGCGATACAATTGACATGCTGCGGTGTTACATTCCGCACTGCATGTTTATTTCTGCACGGATTTTGTGCGGATTTTTTCCACAGCGTGTGGGTGAGGTTTTCAAAATCTGATCCACTTTCTCCTACTGTAAATGCTGCAGAATTTCCGTCCAGAGGGTCCGCAGAGAAATTCTGCGGAAAATCCGCGGAAAAAAAAAGCTAAAACTCATACAGTTACATCAGTGTAAAAATAATGCAGTTTGGACTGTGGGAAGGTAAAAACCAAGGAGGTGGTTAGTTTACTTCCAGAAGACTAGACAGGCGCATTAACACCTCAGAGCAGGTATCTGATGTGTGCGCTGTAACATTAGTCATGTTCGCCACATTCTCCGCGTTCCTGCTGCTTCTGCTCATTGGAGTCGTGACTAGAATTGCTCAGTAGAGTTTAAAGTGCATATTATTTATATCAGCTGAGAGAACGATGTCGACACAAGTTGTTCTCTTCTAAATGCCTCATTTTCTTAAGATTTGGGCTTCGATATCTCCGTGACAACACAAAACACAGGAGACATTGTTCTATCTTGGATCCCCGCTCATCCGTCACTCGGTACAAGGACAACGTTGAGTATAATGGCATTGCAGAGTCCAGCAACTTTCCATAAGTGATCTATAACCTGCCAACTCCCAAACTTCTGTAGAACTACAACTCCCAGCATGCCCACTCCCATGTGAAAAGTTAAAGTATCAATATTTTGCTGGCTTTGAAGTTGGAACAAGAAGAAATGGAAGTTGTAGATGTGATTGTGTTAATAGGAATAATGCAGATCAAAAAAGAAAACTCAGTTTTGCGCTGTGGGGGGATCTGACACCCATCACCGCACTTATATAGGGTGTAGTCAAAAAGTCGGATCCAGCGCTATATCTATATACTGCTGTCCTGTATTGAAATAGCAATAGTGTACTTGAATGGAAAGACATGAATGTGATACATGATGGTGTGGCACCCAGCTCCGGGACATGGATTTCAATTTTTTGCGTTGTGGCCCCTGTAAGAGGGTAAACTCCAATTGTAAAATTGAAGAGTAGCATATCAGAAGCAGGAATCTGCTTTCCGTGTCTCTTTAAGGGCGCCCACCTGGCGTTTGCAATTTTCGTGCGTGAAAAACGCAGCGTTTTCGCTGCGTTTTTTGCCGTGTTTTCGCGGCTTTTCCATTAATTTCCATTGACTTTCATGGGTGCATTAGGAGAAAAATAAGGACACATATGCAACTGACAGTTCCTATGTTAAAAAACGCAACGCAACGCAAAAAAAAACGCCAGTGGACAGCAGTACATTCAATTCTAATTGCTCTTGAGAAAAAACACAAAGAAAAAAAAAATCGCCAGTGGGTGGGCGCCCTAAGGCCCAATGTCCAGGGGCGGATTTGATCTGCAGTTAAAGCCGCCCATAGAGAAGCATTGGCGTCCGCACCTGAATTAGAGCATGCAGATTTCTTTTGCGGATCTTTTGATGCGGAAAAGGAATTGCAGCATGCTCCATTCAGTGCGGTTACCGCATGGATGTCTTACATTGAAGTCAATAGAAGCCGTCCGATCCGTGGCCCGTCCGCAGTTGACACAGCGGACAGGTCGTGGATTCTGCAGGAAGAGCAGGAGATTAAAAAAATTAAATCTGTACTGCACACGTCCAACAGCGAGCCATGCGGACCATCCGCCGTACAGATGTCCTGGACGAATAGAGATCCGCACGGACGCCGCCACCTGCAGACACAATTACGAAGTGTCGCCTTCCGCTGTGGGCTCCTGCATGCGGAATCCGACCCACCTGTGAACATGAGGCCTAAGTCCAGTGGGACTGCTGCTACGACTGATGTAGTAAGGCCTGATGTCCATGGGGAAATTATATTTAGCAAATCTGCGCATGGAGAAAAAACAGAAATCCGCATCTCATAAGAAAGCATTGACAATCCACGGTTAATTAAATAGCCACGGATGGTATTTTAAGTGATTTGAAGTTTAAATGATTTGAAGTGTACTTGAAGTTACCTCCTTCTGCTATGATACTGGCATGGAACTATTTGACAGTGCAGTCCAGTGCTGACGCTATCATTGCAGCACCGTGTTAGTGAACAGCAAAGCGCCAATTCAGTGCAGATACACTGCAAATTACTAATAAGAGTACGACCAAATCAAAAGACAATGCAAATTTGAGCTTGAACACGTGCTTTAGAATATTGTGCGATCGCCTCGTTGGACCTGTGTTCATTCCAGGGACTCTCAGCATGGATTGGTATCTGAATCTCCTGCAGATGACGGTACATCACATCCTGGGCGATCTGCCCCTATTGTAGCAGAAGGTGACCCTTTCCTTACTTCAGTCATAGCAGCGATCAACTTTGCAATTTGGTTTTACTCTGTCTCTTACAGGGACCACAACAGAAAACTGAAATCCATGTTCTTGGATCCCGGGGCCCGTGAGCCATACCATCATGTAGCGCATCATTGTCTTCATATTCAAGTACACTACTGTAATTTCAATATAGGACACCATTAATGAGATATAGCGCTGGATCGGTCTTTTTGACTACACCCTGTATAAGCGCAGCCCCATGCTGATAAGATTTATAGGTGTGCCAGCAGCTTTCTTCAAATACTGTAACTGCAATAGATGGCTTATTACCAGTATAAAACCTACCAAATGAGGCCGCGTTAAAGCTGCGCAGGAGTGGGTGGTGTGGGCCGATCAGCCAGCGCCAGGCAATAATGAAGAAAGCTTGTCTGGAGTGTTTCTGATCAGCTGATGTCCAGGGGTCCCACTGCTGGAAGTCCCTTTAATGATCTTTTATTCTAGAGGGGGCATTTCAGGGCACCTATCGATCTGAATGGTTCACTGGAGGTTGAACTTGCAGTCAACCTGCAGCCGAACATAAAAGGGTTAACATGCTAGCCATCACCCTAAGTAATAATGTATATTAAAAAGCAAAAGAACACTACAACAATATAACTCTCCTACGCATATTATATTATATGGTCTGTGCAGCATCCACAGAGAATCGTGATCCCACAGATTGATTGGGGTCATTTTTAGAAAAAAGAAAAATCCTCGGAGTATAATATTTCCACTTAGTCTCTGATTATATTTATGTGAGGAGGTGGCATTTAGGGGAGCAGTCAGGAGTCTTGTTTCCTTCATCTCTTGCCAATTACCCATCATCCCTCAAATGACACACTTCAGGGGATCAGTGTGGACCTAATTTTCTGATTCCTCTGCTGTATCGCTCGCTGCATACTAATGATGTTCTGCTGAGTCGTGGCGGTCAAATGAGGACACAGACTGATGGCAGACATCATGTCCAGGAGGGGGATCTTTGTGAAATGTCATCCACCGCAGAGTGATAGAATGAATGGCCCCTTTATTAGAGACCCCGCTCTTTTTCCGATTGGAGCTTTCCCAGTATGAAATATTATCCCCGTGACCCCGGAGTGCAGCATAAACTCACCTGATAAGTTGTCCGTGGATTAGTTTCAGCGTGATTCCACATAAGGTCGCCTGCACACGAACAAGTCGGATTCCACATGCGGGAGCCCGCAGCGGAATCCGGCTCTGAGGGCGGCCTGGCGTACCTACTTTTCCTGTACTGCGGACGCTCGCCATCGGTCATGTGCAGTACAGTTCTTTTTTTAAATACTTGTTTTTCCCGCTAGGCGATGACGCAAATACCCACAGCCTATCCGCAATGTCAATTGCAGATGGGCTGCGGGTTGGACGGCTTCCATTGCCTCCAATGTAAGTCGTTCATGCGGAGTCCGCACAACGATAGAACATGCTGCAATTTTAAATCTGCTTGCGGAAATCGCTGGTTGCTCATCCGAGCGGACATGCGAATGTTCCATTTTTTCAATGGGTGCGGAATACGACCACAGATTCTGCAATTCAAATCTGGTCGCGTGCAGCCTCTTCCAATGAGGCCTGGTCATCGGTGCTAGACTAGCTGGGACCAGGATTTCATTGCCAACTTTGTGGAGAGTATAGAGGTGGTATAGTAATGGTGTGTGGAATGTTTTCTTGAAACATCCAATATTCTATGATGTGATGAATTTCTGCAGTTCTAAAGCCCAAAAGAGGTTAAACACGCTACTAGATGGGTGTTTCCCATAAAGTGGCCTTTCAGTGTATACATCTATAGGTTACAGACATACAGCTCAAAAATGGTGACAGTATGGCAGGAGAAGAGGCATTCAAAATCTGTGTCATATGCTTGCGCTGTAAGGTCACATGAAGGTTAGGTTCTGGGACAAATACATAGGACAAGCTTAATTAGTTTCATACGGAGTCCTTATCATGTCACGGCTCGCTGGCTGTATCGGACTATGACCTGCGTGATGTCACGGCGTCAGCCCCAGCTGACGTGATCCACATGCCGGCATATACTCAGTGTCATTTCAGCTCTGAGCACCAACATGAGCACTTCTCTGCAGGTCTGTGGATGGATTGGTCGGCTTGGAGACGTGTGTCCCAACCGGCCAATCAGCGCCTATCTGTACACATTTATCTCGGCTCCTCCTCATGGAGGACGCCAGTAATACTTCTAGTCTGATGGTGTTTCTGGTCACGTTGGCAGCTCCTGTTCTGCTTATTTGTCATATATGTCTGTTTAGTGTAAAAGGTATTCTGGAGTGCTGTGAGAGCTACTCTCTGACTATATTGCTATTGTATTTCATCTAGTTCATCGTGCCCAAGTTTCCATTTAAATTGTATTTCTTGTTTTTCTCTGCAGCTAATATTATGTCTGTATTCCAAGTAGAGAGGATCAGGGTCAACCCAGGTTTCTGACGAAGGATCGCCCTCATCAGGACGGCTTATCTGCTTTTAGGTAGGGGGTAGGGTCTCATCACACTAGTTAGTTAGGGTCAGATTTCCTCTCCCCCACTTTTGGCTTTGTTATGAATAGTTTGTGTTCTCCCCATTAATATACTGTCCATCCTTTTTAGAGAACTAATTGCATCCGATCCAAACAAAGTGTTTGGCATCAAGCTCGGACGTAATTGCAGGAGAAGAGGCATTGCCCTCAGATCATGGAATCAGGCCTAAACCACTGGTAGTAACATTGGCTCATCTATTATACCCCTTGGCATGTTACAGTACATACAGCAGCCACTGCCCCCAATCAATATTGAGGTTGGGGATTTAATTTTGAGCTGTGCCCATCTGGAATGGAGTTTGTATATGAAGAGATGCTAGATTGTTGGATGATTTTTATGATATTATACATAGTTAAGCAAATAAAAGTACCATACATTCATATGGGCTTCCATCAGAACAGAATCCTGAGCCTTCCCGACATACTATCACACTGCCAATGTAGTCCTCAGTGCTGGACTATTAGGTATTCTTTGTTGTGGCATTTCCAGACCAGGGGTTACAAGACATAGTGGAACCAAATATAAAAAACTTGGTAATATATCTTATCAGAGAAAAATGTTTTTTTCACTTATCAGTACTTTTCCTCTCACCTAAACTGTTTACTCACTCTTAAACACTGCTAAAATCCACTAACAGCTCACTGATAGATCAGATTACATGCTGTCCATAGAAGTCTATGGAAAGGAGAGGTGGGAAGCAGCTATTCTATGCCCACCAGCTCAAGGACAACTGAAGATTAGTGATGGAGCCTGCAGAGGCGAAAGCTGCTAAAAAATGAAGAAGACAAGTCATAAAATTGCCAGATATTGTGTTACTCCTCATGCATACACGTGAAGGCGTATTCTGAAAAGTCATCTTAAAGTGTAGATATGCTTTACGTTTATGTCACATGCTGAATCTTTATGAAGTTTCTGAAAAAGAAATAACAATGCACCCAATTATACAAATGGTCTGGCCGTCATGACAGCTTGCAATCTAATTGGAAGAATGTAGAGCAGATGGTTGGATGGGACATGTGGACAGTACAAGAACATTGTGATTATTAGTGCTGAAGATCCACAATGCTTCGTCCTATTAAATCTAATGAATAACACCAGGAAGGTTTTTATACAATGTTGATTTAATGTGAAATACACTAGCTGAAGTTACTCTAGGTAGCATTATGCAGACCCTAGGGTCTTCTTTATGTGGAGGGATAGTAGAGCCGTAATAGCTGGAAACCGCATGGCCGATATTTTCCTGTAGGATATAAATAAGCACTACACCTTCAGAAAATATCTTCCACAAAACTGACCCAAGTTCCTCAAGTCAGCACCATATTACGCTGGTGACCAACCAGTAGGTAAGGATTGTACTTGAAGTTTTCCCGCTAAATAATTTCCCATGATGCTTTAGTTCCAAATGTTCTGAATACGTTTGCATAGTTTATAAATGTTCTGATTTTCAGCACTAAATCCAATCCTTACCCATTAAGCTCTTGCATGGCTCAAATTTAGTCCCATCAGTTCTGCTACCCACTACCAACCATGCCAGTGCTGACATTGAGAACAGAACTGTGTCATGCCCTACAAGTGTGAGAGGAGGGAGATGGATATTTGTGAACTTCCAATCAGCACTTGTACTGGATTTGACAGGGCGCTAAATGCATGGGACTATTTGTTATAGAATTTCCCCTAAATACAGCTTCTTACGTGGAGTAATCAGAACGCACTAATGGACTTCAGCTCCAGTCTAATTAGGGTTAGGCCAGTTTCACATCTGCGTTGGAACCTCCAGTTGGGCCGGCCTCTTCCCGCCTGTAGTATACAGAGTGACAGTTCTCTCCCTATACACTGCAGGGGAAAGAGCTGTCACTCTGCATGCGGGTGGGGAGAATCCAGCACGGCCCGCCTCCATGACTCAGAGCTCAGCTCCAAGTAAACTTCAGAAACCTGGTGACAGAATCCCTTTAAAGGGGTGTTCCTATCTCAGTCAATCATGTGTGGTAAACCTGTCTATATGCCTTGGCAGAGGTGGCCGGGATTACTGAATTCTCTGAATCGGCTGTTCTGGTCGGTTTCCATATCCCTGGTAGGAGTAAATGGGAGTTTTGGAAATAATGTAGCATTCTGCTTTCAGTAACTTCTAGGATCTGGAAACAACCTAGATCACTGTGCTACACCATTTATGCAGCTTCCATTCATTGCTATGGTAGTATGGAAACAGCATAAAACAATGCGTTTGGCTGTTTTTGTAAAACCTGACCACCTCAGACAGAAGGAAGAGGAGAGCCAAGCTGGAATCAGCGGGAAGCAGTTCTTGGGATAGGTGCAAGTCCTGCACCTATCAGACATTTATGGCTTATCTTGTGGATATAAGGTGTCTGTGGTGGGAATATTTCTTTACTGATATCAGTCGTTCTTCTGTACTATGTGGATGAAGCTCAGGATCTCTGCTTTCCCAGTACCCTCTATGATGGACCAACCTCACACCCACAGACCATTTGCCCCCTCCATCCCTCTCGTCTTTCCTTCCTTCTTAAAAAATCTCATTGCTGCCTGGAATGTTTCCCATCCCGAGCAGGCCCACTCCTGATACATAACACTGTGTTCTGCACCACCCCGGATCACGCCCCTCCTCTCCATCTCCCTCTCATTAAACCGTTCTGAACTCCATGTACCAGACAGCAGCTGCATGCGGATCTATTGTAGCTGAGACAATGTAACAAATAACAGCAACACAAGTATCAACAGGAAGTGGGATCCTGCCGGGTTTGTTTGTCATAAGGCTTTATATTATACGGGGGTCGGAATAAGTAGCTGCAGGTGTCAATCTTCAGATCTTACAAGATGTTATGTACAATATGTTAGCAATGCCCAATTCACTGTACTCATGGCAGTTGCTCAATTTATACCAGCTGTATATATAAAATGATGTACCAGAAGATACCCATATTATACCAGCATCAACTCATATCATTGTAGGTGTATAATACTGTGTATGATTCTATGAATTATACTGTTTATCAAAAGGTGCCCAGGTTATACCGGCATGGCCCAAATCCCTATGCACAAAATATGTAACTTTTACCAGCCAAAATTTTAGGTAAGTGTTGAAAAATGCTGCAAAGTTAGGCTGGGTTCCCACAGGACAGAAATCCAGCGGAAATCTCGCGGTTTGGCCGTACCGAAAAACCGCAAGATTTCCACAGGATAAGCGCTGCTTCAAAACCCGCGTCCATTCTATTGCGGCTTCCTCTCCCCATAGAGAGGAGAGAGGCCACAATGGGAAAAAAAAAAGGAATTGACATGCTGTGCTGTCAATTCCGCGCCGCAGCGCCAGCTCACCACGGCTTTGCCGCGATGGACTGGCCGCCCCATGTGGACGATATTTTTGCAAAATCTTGTCCACATGGCTGGCTAATCCCAGGATTAGGAGCTGTGGGTGGATTTGACGCACAGAAATTCCGCACTGAATTACTATGGGAAATCCGTCCCATGTGAACCCAGCCTAAGAATGCTTTCAAAAACAGAGATGTTCATTTTGTCAGTTAACAAAAGGCAAAGTGATTGAACAAAAGAGAAATCTAAATCACATCAATATTTGGTGTAACCACCCTTCACCTTTAAAACAGCATCAATTCTTCTAAGTATATGTGCACACAGTTTTTGGAGGAACTGGCACAAAGACCGTGATTGTCAAACAGTGTGTTGTCTTCCTGGTGTTTGAGTCCGTCACATCGTGGATCAGATTGACAGATTACTGGGAGGGTCTGGTGAGGAACCAGCGGTCATGGTACACATTACTAATGACAAAGTTAGAGGGAGGTGGAAAGTCCTTAAAAACAATGTCAGGGAACTAGGATGTAATCTTGGGGCAAGGACCTCCAAAGTAGTATTTTCTGAAATACTACCTGTACCATGTGCCACCCCAGAAAGGCAGCGGGAGATTAGAGAGGTAAACAAGTGGCTCTAGAGTTGGTGTAAGAAGGAGGGGTTCGGGTTCCTGAAGAACTGGGCCAACTTTGCTGTCGGCTACAGGTTCTGGGATGGGCTGCATCTCAATGGGGAGGGTGCAACTGTGCTAGGGCAGAAGATGGCTAGAAGGTTGGAGGAATGTTTAAACTTGCGACTCGGGGGAGGACAATCAGAGAGATAGCGGGGAAGATAGTGCAGACAGCGATCTGGGACTAAGTAATGGAAATGGGGGTGGGGTGGTGGGAGGGGTTAGTACAGTTAGAACTGACAGAACAGTTTAAGGGGTTGTCCCGCAAAAGCAAGTTGGGGTTAAGCACTTCTGTATGGCCATATTAATGTACTTTGTAATATACATCGTGCATTAAATATTGGCCATACAGAAGTTATACACTTACCCCCTCCGGAGTTGGCGTCCCCGTCTCCATGGCGCCAACCGAAGCCTTCTTCTCCCTCGATTAGACGCGCTTGCGCAGTCTGCTCTTCTGTTCTGTTGAATGGGGCCGCTCCGGCGTGCTCGCGTGCTCGCATGCGCAGAAGACCTGTGTGGCGCGAGCACGCCGGAGCGGCCCCATTCAACAGAACAGAAGAGCAGACTGCGCAAGTGCGTCTAATCGAGGGAGAAGAGGGCTTCGGTCGGCGCCATGGAGACGGGGACGCCAACACCGGAGGGGGTAAGTGTATAACTTCTGTATGGCCAATATTTAATGCACGATGTATATTACAAAGTGCATTAATATGGCCATACAGAAGTGCTTAACCCCACTTGCTTTCGCAGGACAACCCCTTTAATAGGGATACATTTAAAGTAAAAAATAACCAAAACCTTCTGAGCTATATGGTGACTAATGCTAGAAGTCTGACCAATAACGATGACAAACTGGAAGTAATAATGTCTGAGGAAAACTATGACATAGTGGGAATAACGGAGAACTGGTTGGACAAAGCTATAACTGGGTGGTGAATTTACAGGGTTACAGGCTGTTCAGAACGGACCATAAAAAGCCACAATGGGGAGAGGTTTGTCTTTATGCAAAATCCTGTTTAAAGCCCACATTACAGGAGGATATATGGGAGGGAGATGAACATGTGGAGTTTCTATGGGTAGAAATAGATGGAGGAATAATGAAATCCTCATAAGGGGTTTTCTATAGGCCACCATATATAACAGAAGTCACTGAAAATCGATTACTGAGGCAAATAGATGAAGGGACAACTCACAATGAGGTAATTATTAGGGTGGACACCCACTTGCGATTTTTTTCCCTGCGATGCGACAGCGATGATTATGAAACCAATGATTTTCAATGGTTTCATACTCATTTGTGATGTTTCAGTAGAGCTTCGCATCGCAGAGAAGAAATCTGCGATATCGCTCAGTGTTTTCGATGGGGCCAGTGACAGTAGCGCTAGCCCCATTGAAAACATAGGGAATATATCGCGGACTTCTGCCACAGCTGTGACAGCTATGGCAAAAGTCCAGGATGCTATCCCATTGCTTTCAATGGGGTCGGCGCTGCTGCTGCAGGCTCCATTGAAAGCTGTGTTCTTTAGGCAACCCCCGCAGCATGATTTTCAGGGAAGGGTTTGAAATGTAAGCCCTTCCCTGAGAATCATTCTTAGCTGTTGGAAAAAACAAAAAAATTCTTCTTTACTCACCCTATCCGCCGCTCAGGCTCCCCGACACTGCTATCCAGCACTTTCAGCAGGCGGGAATTAAAAAATCCATGCCTCCTGAAAGGGCTGTGCTGGTTGGCTGAGCACTCAGCCAATTACAGGCAGCGCTTAGCTATTCATTAGACCTAACAGGATAACACAGGTGCGGGTTCAGGGGCACCTGGGAAATAGTGACCATAATATAATAAATTTCAACTTGTCTTTCAAAAGGGAGTTTTATAGGGGTCCTACGAAAATACTAAACTGTAGGAAGGCAAAGTTTGATCAGTTCGGAGATGCCCTTAACCATACTGACTGAGACAATGTCCCCAAATCTAAGAATATGGACAATAAATGGGAAATATTTAAAAACAGGAATAAAAGGGTTAGGAATAGGAGCTCAATAAAGAAGTAAAGGGGAAATAAACAGCAAAACTAAAGTTTTCAAACTACTAAAAAAAAGAAGGCAGCGAAGAAGCACTAAAAACCTAAGAACGAAAAAAGAATAATGTAAAAAGAAGACAAAATCAGCAAAGAGGGAGACAGAGAGTCATTGCCAAAGAGTAAAACTAACCCTAAACTGTACTTCAGTTGTATAAATAGTAAAAAGATAAAAATGGAAAGTGTTGCCCCTTCAATCAATATTGTAGGAAACATTGCAGAGGGGGATGAAGGGAAAGCAAATATATTAAATTCTTTTCCCTCCAGTGTATTCACAGAAGAAAATGAAATGTCAGATGAGATACAGAGTGATAATGAAAACTCTCCACTAAATGTCACCAGTCTAACCCAGGAAGAAGCGCAGAGCCGTCCTATCAAGATTAAAATAGACAAATCACCGGGTCCCGATGGCATACAAAACCAGGTTCTAAGGGTCCGTTCAAGCGAGACAATTTCTCATTTAAACAATGTCAGAGTTAGGACGTCCACGCACCGGCGTAAGAATATATACTCTCATGATATAGTGATGTATATGCGCTATGCAGGGCGCATAGCCGTGTGCTATTGCGACCGTATCAGCGCTTTTTAATGTCTAGGTAGGTGGGCCAGCCTACTTAGTCCCAGGTGTTTTCGATTTTCCATACAAAACTGCGTATGTCATTTTTTGGTGCGCAGTTGCGCACTGTGTGAAGGAACCCATTTAAATCAATGGGTTCTATTTGCTGTAAATTCCGAGCGCAGATGTTTAGGGAGCAAATAAGCATGCAAATGCATCTGTGTTCGGGAGCCCTAAGCTCGTGCACTCATGCAGCTGGTTTATACTGGCAAATACAGTCATACATCTACTTTCATCGCCTTCATCTTTCGCCGGTTTCCATTTTTGCTGATCCTCCACTGCAGGATTTTGTCTCTTCTTTTGTCAATTCCTTCTGGTTTCACCCGCGGTCCACGTGACCTCGCTGCTGATGTCACAGCCATTCATGGATTGCTCCAATCACAGCCATTCGTGAATGAATGGCTGTGATTGGAGCATCCAGCACTGGCTGTGATTGGCTGAGCGGGCTGTCACTCAGCCAATCAGAGCAATCTCTTGCTGGAGGCGGAGGATTTCAATCCCCCGTCACTAGCAAGATGCTCTGCTGGGTTGACAAGCCTGCACGAAGCTCCGGAGAGCGGCCCTCGGGACACTGACGGAGAGTATATTGCTAGGTGAGTATATTGTTTTTTTTTCTCTCAGGCAGTGTAGCTAGGGCGTTTAGCACTGCCAAAAACGCGGTACCAAGTTGTGCCGCGTTTTTGGCAGTGCTGAAACCGCTGCCCATTCATTTCAATGGTCAACGCAAGGCTGAAAACTCTTGTGTGAACAGCCCCATTGAAATGAATGGGAGCGTTGTACAGCGCTTAGCGCTGCACTGAAAAAGCAGCGCTAAACGCTGTACAAACATGTGCTTTGTTTGTTTTTTTGGATTGTCTAGAATAAATTAATTGGATTTACATTGATTCCTATGGAAATAATTACCTCTAGTTTCATTGGTTTCAAGTTTAGCCGATTGCTTTCCGACGGATTACCAACGGAACTAGAGGTTTGACTGTACATTATTGGCTCGTTCAAACGAGAAATCGTTTAGTCATTCACATTCATTGTATAAGTGAATGAGAATGACTGAAGGAGCGCTATTTAAACTGAACGATAGCTGAACGAGCCAACGATGATTTTTATGCCTGCATAAAATGGACGTACAAAAAGCAAACGATTATAATAATTATCGTTCATCCTTCCGGCGTTGGCTGCGTTTAGACTGCCCAACTATCATTCATTTTCGCTTGTTGAACAATTTTTGGACGATATCGTTCCATGTAAAGGGGCCTAGATTATAATGTGATAGACATCTTCCAAATTTGAAGGGAAGAAAGCACAATGTGCTTTTTATCTGCTGCACTAAGTTTCCTTGGCCGACCACTGCATCTACAGCGCACCTTGAAACTTCAGTCTGCTTTAAAGTTTTAGGCCTCCCTCACACAGATGTTTTTTCAGTGCAGCACTAAACGCTGTCAGAGGCTCCCAATGTTTTCAATGGAGTCCCTCACACAGCCGCAGACAGCCACTCAATCGCAGCGCTTTTCAACGCAGCGATTTTCGAGCAGAGTCTATTCTATATTCGGCGGTTAGCGCTCCTCGTCAATGATGAGGAGTACTAACAGTCGTAATCAGCCGCAACATCGCAGTGGGCCCGAAAACTAAAGTAAAACACGGCAAAGGGCTGCGATTTAAAACGTTCCGCTTTCAACAACGCCTGTACGAGGGGGGTCGTAGCCTGGAAGAGACCTTGCTGATGCAGAATAACTACCTTGTGTCTTGTTGCTGTGCTCAGTCTTGCCATGATGTATGACCTGTGACATGAAACTCATAATAAAGAAGGGTGCAAAATAAAACAGTAGTTTTTATTCTTCCACGCTAAGAAATACAAGCTATGTTTCGACCCTCTGGGCCTTTGTTAAGCTTGTTTTCACGCGGTCAAATCGCGGCTGTCTGCATAGGATTGCATCATATAATGCAATCCTATGGCCGCGGGCATGGGCGGAAATTCTGTGGGAATTTATGCCCGTGTGCATGAGGTCATATTATGGATTTTGTCTTGGAATGATGGATGGTGTTTCTGACGTGGCTGTTACATGTTTCTAGTTCCACCACTTCTGGTTGACATTGTGTGCTGCTGGTAAAATGCTGTTTTTATATCCTATAAAATTAAACTGTCTTCCACAACCTCCCCTTTGTAGCAGAATTTATCTGTTTCTCACGCAGTTTTAAACCTCCTACACAGCAGTTTCTGTTTCCATTATTGACTGTGTTTCCCTCTATGTATGAGTATGTATGGTGCGCTGTGCAAATCTGTCTAGTGATTCTGTTATGTGTATTGCACAGCTGCAGAGTGTAATGGGTTAAGTGTCTGCAAGAGCCTGCAGATTGCCTGTGAATGTATTAATTTATGTCCTGTCACATGGTATGAGTGAGAGTATAAATAGGAGTATCTGAGAGCGGGAAGAGATCTATGTTTTCTAGTTTCCTAATAAACAGTGCCAGCTACATGGGGATACTTTTAACCCTCATGTAGTGAAGAACAGAAGAGGAGGAGTGGTACCCTGGATTGCCTGATCTAGCATGAACGAGGAGTGAACCTCAATTGGAGAGAGAGCGTGAGAGAGAAATAAGTGGAGTTTTCCCCAAGGCCCAGTGCAGAGGTGCTTTTATCAATTGTTCACACTCGAGCGTCCTGAAGTCTGGGACCACCGAGGGAGGTACTCTTCTTCAATTGTTCACGCCTAAGCATCCTGAATTCTGGGACTGCTGGGTGGAGGTACGCGTCTTCAATTGTTCACACACAGGCGTACTGAAGCCTGGGATCGCCGTGTGGAGGTACTCCTAATCAAGTCTGTTTAAATGCCTGCACTTGGAAGATTGTCTACTTTGCCTTGTGCTGTTGGAGTTTGTTTAAGTAAAGTTGTTCCAGGCCCTGACTGTTCCCAGGGACCTGAGGTATGTTATATCTGTCTGAGGCTCATTTATTCTTCACCAAAGGTCATTCCGGTGTGTATCGGAACGGTGGCGTCACCCGTGACAACTACTATCCCTGTTCTACCGTTTATTGGGCATCCCTCTCCTAGGGGTCTCCAGAAGAGGCCCAGCACTGCCCTGGCCATGGCTATATGTGTCCCTCCGGGAGAGAGCATGGTAAGTGCCAACGTGACATGTCAGCATCTTACCCTCCCCGCTCCTCAACGTATGCCCTGTATCTGGGGTCACCCTATGGGACGCTGTAACCTGACTATAATCCTACAAAATCCTGGAGTTTGTGCCTAAAAGTATTGATGTCATTGTGTAGGTAAAGGGTGGTCACAATAAATATTGAATTGATTTTGATTTCTATTTTGTTCACTCATTTTGCATTTTGTTAATTGACAAAAATAGTTTTTTTACACACCTGCTTAAACCATTTGCATAGTAATTTATATACAGAAGATACCCAGGTTATACCAGCATGGTTTATATCACTATATACAGGAGAGGCATAACTTATATGAGCTGCACATATAGAATTATACAGAGAAGATATCCAGGTTATACCAGCTGTATCTACATTATTATATACCAGGAGATGCCCAGGCTATATACAGACTGTAAAAAGCAATTAAACATGGAAGAAATGATAAGTGACTCTGCTATAATGAATCTGTGCAGTGGTGAGAATAGGATTCGGGACTTTTCAGCTTCAGTTCAGCAATTACATAAAGATCCTCTATGTGTTACAGTAGTGTGTGGGTTGTCGGCGCAGCGTGAGAGACGTTCAGCGCTCCAGCACAGGATTGTGTATATACTGGAGGCAGACTAAGCCCACAAACTTGGGAGGAGAAATTGAGGGGGTGAAATATATAATAGAGAATTCAACAGAAGAACATGGGGAGGAAAGAACCAGAGAATTAAAGTGGCCATGCTGCTGAAGAAATTGTTAAACAAACAAGAGAATTGATGGCCAAAGAGAGTGTTAAGTGACTTTAATGCCGCTTTACGAGTCGCTGATCTGGCTCAAATGGAAAATGGTCTCTGGATCACAGAAACTATGTCAGTAGATATCGTCAGAACCAGGACCTGAGATAGCAAGCCGCTGGCCACCAAGGGCAGAGGTACTAAACTATCAGTCACAAGCAAATGAGGTACTAAACTACTGGACACCATGGATGGAGGAATCACACCACTGGCCACCAGGGATTGAGGCACTAAGCCACCTGGGAATGAGGCACTAGGCTACCAGCCAGCAGCCGCTGAGACACTAAACC
Source organism: Eleutherodactylus coqui (assembly GCF_035609145.1). Classification (NCBI taxonomy): domain Eukaryota; kingdom Metazoa; phylum Chordata; class Amphibia; order Anura; family Eleutherodactylidae; genus Eleutherodactylus; species Eleutherodactylus coqui. The sequence goes on along the minus strand of NC_089841.1, from coordinate 68,642,379 downwards.
ACCAGCCACCATAGAATGAGGCATTAAACTACCAGCCACCAGGGGCTGAGACACTAAACCACTGACCACTAGGGGCTGAGGCACTAAACCACTGGCCAACACATAATAAGGCACTAAGCAGGTACTGAGAAACCAGATAACTCGCCACCAGGAAATGAGGCACTAAACCTCTGGTCATCAAGGGCCACTAGAGACTGGGGCAGTAAATCACTGGCCACCAGGGAATGAGCCACTAAGCAACCCACCAGCAGGGGCTGAAATACTAGACTACTGGCCACCAGGGACTGAGGTACTAAACCACCAGCAAGCAGGGGCCGAGGCACTAAATCATCAGTCAGCAGGGGTGGAGGAACTAAACTACTGGACACACGGACTAAGGCTTCAGACCACTGGCAAACAGAGACTGAAGAACTAAACCAACAGTCACCAGGGGCTGAGACACTACACCCTTGGCGACCAAGGAAAGAGACACTAAGCCAGCGGCCAACAGGGGCTGAGATACTAGACTACTGTCTGCCAATCATAGAAGCACTAAACCACCTGGCCACCAGGAGTTAAAGCATAAAGCCATCAGCCACCACAGAATGAAGCACTAAACTACCGGCCAGCAGTGACTGAGACACTAGACCACTGGGCATGAGGGATTGAGGCATTAAACCATTGTCCACCAGGTAAACCAATTAACGCCAAGGACTAGAGGAACCATGGCACTAAATCAGCAGCTGCAGGACTGTAACAGGGAACCAGTGGACACCTGGGACCAGGGTAACTAATCAATAGACACCATGGATTGGATAGCAAACCAACGCACCACAAGTACTGCCTAGGCTATCAAAACCACTGGGCAATATCCTCCAGTAATGTGGGGCATTTAGCCAAACGACCACCACAAGTTCAAAGGGGAACTCTAGAAAAAAAACTGAATTTTCCAATGTAACTTTTCATCAGACGATGCTGCAATGTTCCTAATTAATTTTTCACAATTATTATGCTAATCTTTTTGACTTGGGCCAGATCCCATTAAGACATATATTGGGTTACAAGCACTAAGTCCCCTAGATTGTAAGTTTTTACAGTCGAGATGTCTTATTTTTTTCAAGCTGCAGACACCATCACATGAATAGCAATTGTAGATCCAGCCTGTGTTTGTGGCGCCGAGATGCAGTGTGATCCAAGAACTGGGACTGACGGAAGACATTGAGCTGTTTTTTTTTTCTCTTACTGCTACTTCAGAAACCATGACATCCCTTTCTGAGCCTCTCGCAATCGTGTCTTTGGCATCAACATCAATTTCGTGCCGCAGCGATGGCCAAAACAGAGCGCTCATTGGCAACAGCCCATGTCTAAGATATTATGTTATATACACTATGACCAGATGGCAGACAGTGGATGAGCAGTTCATCCACCAAACTTGTAAAGCCCAGGCCTGCCAACATTGTAAAAGTGTATCTAAGCCTATCTTGTGAGATACTGCCACTTGTGCCAGTGTTTCCAAGCTTGGCATGTGTGATGTTGTCAATTGAGCTACATGCGGCTAAGCTTATCATACTGTACATGATATTGCCTACCTAGCTAGTGTATCTGAGGCTCTGTTCACAGTACAGTATGTTCAACCTGTAAGTATGCCGTAAGTGCCGGAAACATTTCTAAACATATATATATCAGTCATATCTACGAACTTCAAGTAACTGGGCGTTTGTCAAAAAGTATCCTTTTGGTATAAGTCTGCCTGGTCTCTGCTGACATATTTGTTTAAATTATATTTAAAAGCACAGTCAACTTTACTTGACATACAATGACATCCTGCATGCGATATGCCATAATACACTATCTTACCAAAAGTAATTGGACACCTGTGCAAGAATCAAAAGTAGTATTTATTTCCATATGTTAATATTTAACGGAGCTCCTTTGGTCCTAATAATATCAGATACTCTCCGTGGTATACTTTCTCCTAACATATGATACACTCCAGCTTGTATTTCCCTCCATTCATCCTGCAAATGTCTGGTAAGTTCTCTCAAAGAAGATGAAATGCCCTGTCTACGATGTTGCAAGGAGCATGGCATTGGACATTTGAGCACAAGAAGAACGTTCTACGGAGTGACGAATCCCACTACTCCATGTTCAAATCAGATGTCTGTACCTGGGTGTGGACGATGTCTGAGTGTGTTGTGCCAAAAGCTATATATGGCAGAGGCTCTGTTATGGTTTGGAGATATTTTACGTGGCACGGTCTGTTGATTGTAGTGACAAGAACCATGAACACGGAGGAGTACCCTGACATTCTAGACAATGATGTGCTGCTAACAATGTGGCAATACTCTGGGAATGGTCAGCAATACTTCCAACAAGACAACGTGTCTTGTCACACATCCAATGCTGTTTTACACTGGTTGGACTGGCTGCACAGAGTCCCGACTTGAACCCTACTGAACATCTGTGGGACAAACTGGAGTGTTGGGTCAGGAAGTATGAACAGCATCTATCTTTTTGAAAGAACTCGTCAGACGTTTGTAGAATGAATAGAGGGAAATGGAAATACCAGCTGAAGTGAATTAGATGCAAGTAGAAAGTATACAAGTTGTAAGGTCCAGCAGCACACACTGGTTAGTTGACTCCCAAACAGGGTTGACATGGAAAAATGAACCATGAACCGATTGTCCCCTTCAAAGTCCAAATATTTATAAAGAAGCAGCAGCATAAGCGGTGAAATAAAATCCAAAGACTTTATTGTTCCATGTGTAAAACATTGTGACAGGCAAGCCTTCAACCTTCTCAGTCTTTCTCAGGGCTAGACAAAAGACTGAGAAGGTCGAAACCTTGTTTGTCACAAGGTTTTAAACATAGAATAATAAAGTCTTTGGATTTTATTTCACCGCTCATGCTGCCGCTTCTTTACAAATGTTTGTAAGTAGAAACTATGTCATGGAGAGCTCCAGAGTTATAAAAACAGCGTATCCCTGTCAAGCTTGGCTGTTTATGTCCGCCCGGCTATCTCATAACCAGTGGTGTTCCCAATGCGACCATGTTTGGCTGAGATGTGAACACCCCTTTAACCAGATCTTAAAGGGGTTGTCTCACTTCTAGCCATTTTGCTGTAGGAAGCAGACAGCTCCATACATTGGACAGTGGCCTGGGTTGGTACTGCAAGCTGAATCCCATTTACTTAAAGGAGTCAGCCTCCAGTACAACCAGGGCCACTGCACAATGTATGGAGTTGTCTAGTTGTCTGCAGCAAAACAGATAGAAGTGGGAAAACCCATTTAAAGGAGGCCATACACATTACATATTAACCCTTTCCAATCCAATTTGTATCCTGGTTTTCCTAGGGGGCTTACTCTTTTTCTACCATTATACAACGGCGCTATATGCTGGCTAAAGCCAGTACTGCTGGAGGTGACAGGTTGGATAGGCTCCAACAGCAGAGAGGCTGGCAATATACAGTAAGAGAACCGCGATGGACGTCTTCCAACATCAGAGCTGTACAGCCTTAAATCATAATGTCTTCAAACGACAGACAGTGGATTGGAAAGGGCTAATAGGCTGAACCTGCCAATTTCAGTAAGAGAGGTCAATTGGCTAATGCATATGGCAGCCTCCCAACTCTCCCCCAACAACAGATGATGGGAGAGATAAGGATTAAACAGTTGCATTTCAACTACCCAATCCTTTTGTTCTTGGGAGGTAAACTGCTGCCAGAGGTATCTGGCAATGACTTACTTCCCTCACTACACATAGACATGCACACTCGGCTGAAGTGAGTGAGCATGTGTATGGGGGAATCAGAAGAGATAACTGTTGGCCAAATGTTCGTTAAGCTATCTCATTTGCAAGGGTAGCTTAAGCGCTTCCCCATCTAGGAGAGCCTATTAACTAATAATCCTAAACCCGTTTCATGAATAGAATGTCAGAAATACAGTAAAGACTGACTTTCAACAGGAGAAAAGAAACAGAGTTGTATAACAATGAGGATTGATCTGCTATTTCGAGTTGGTGGAAAGTTGGGTGATGACCCGGCCCCCATGGAGACTGTAATGACTGTTACAGGAGACCAAGATCACTCAGAGGCAGGAGGAATGAGTATTAAAGGACAATACGCAAGAAGATAATGGGTTGCTTGATGATGACTAATGTATATTTATGGCATTTATAATAACACATCAGGTCTTATTGGAGTCAGAAGAAGATCTTAAGGATGGAAGTGCATTATTTAAGTTCTGACTGTTCCACCCAGATTACTTCACACAGACTCCCACTGGCAGAAATACTGAACATAATCTCTTGGCTCTCTTCCCAAACTCTCAGAAGCCATATAAGGGCTGCGTGGCTCGGAGCGCTGATGTCACCGGCAGCGAGTGACAAGTGGGTGGGCTGCAGGTATTACAACGATGTGTCACTGCTGTGCGCTGTCATATTAAACACTGAGCCAGGGTGTAAAATCTGAAAGTCGGAAATGAAGAAAAAGGAAAACAAGGACGATGGAGGGGGGAGATGTCAGGCTGAAGAGCGTCTAATAAAGGCAGCGCAGCTTACTGCAGCTGGTGAGAGTGCGCTGCATTGGGCAAAAGTGAAGAAGCAAAGGTTCATAGGCAGAGAAGCAGTTGTCTCTATGAGAAAGAAATGGCTCTGCATTGAATGGCTGAATCTGTACCGTACTCAGGCAGCTCTGGATGCACAGATCATGGTTAGGGCTCGGTCAGACGAGTGGAGAGCCGTGTGTTTTTCCGTGCAGAAAAAAAAACGAACCGCATGTGCTGGCAAAAATACGCACCTACCAAAGATAGAATGTATGTATGACAATGGACGTGGTCATGCAGATTTTTTTCCGCACACGGTGCCTTTTTTTTGCAGAAAGACGCACGGATCTCCACTTGTCTGACCGAGCCCTACAGGGTTAAAAAGCAACATGGTGGAGTGTAGCTATGTAAATAATTCATGTTCTAGGAAGACTGACCAATCGTACACAGCACACTTCCATTCACAGTAATCATACTGACAGTATTATAGCAGTTATATTCTTGCACATAGGGGGCAGTATTATAGTAGTTCTATTCTTGTACATAGGGGGCAGTATTATAGCAGTTATATTCTTGTACATAGGGGGGTGTATTATAGTAGATATATTCTTGTACATAGGGGGCAGTATTATAGGAGTTATATTCTTGTACATAGGGGGCAGTATTATAGTAGTTATATTCTTGTACATAGAGGGCAGTATTATAGTAGTTATATTCTTGTACATAGAGGGCAGTATTATAGTAGTTGTGTTCTTCTACATAGGAGGCAGTATTATAGCAGTTATATTCTTGTACATAGGGGGCAGTATTATAGTAGTTATATTCTTGTACATAGAGGGCAGTATTATAGTAGTTGTGTTCTTCTACATAGGAGGCAGTATTATAGCAGTTATATTCTTGTACATAGGGGGCAGTATTATAGTAGTTATATTCTTGTACATAGAGGGCAGTATTATAGTAGTTGTGTTCTTCTACATAGGAGGCAGTATTATAGCAGTTATATTCTTGTACATAGGGGGTAGTATTATAGTAATTATATTCCTGTACATAGGGGGCAGTATTATAGTAGTTATAGTCTTGTACATAGGAGACAGTATTATAGTAGCTATATTCTTGTACATAGGAGACAGTATTATAGTAGCTATATTCTTGTACATAGGAGACAGTATTATAGTAGCTATATTCTTGTACATAGGAGACAGTATTATAGTAGCTATATTCTTGTACATAGGAGACAGTATTATAGTAGTTATATTCTTGTACATAGGGGGCAGTATTATAGTAGTTATATTCTTGTACATAGGAGACAGTATTATAGTAGTTATAGTCTTGTACATAGGAGCAGTATTATAGTAGTTATATTCTTTAATATAAGAGTTAGTATTATAGTAGTTATATTCTTGTACATAGGGGGCAGTATTATAGTAGTTATATTCTTATACATAGAGGGCAGTTTTATAGTAGTTATATGCTTGAATATGGGAAGCAGTTTTATAGTATTTATATTCTTGTATACAGGGGCAGTATTATAGTAGTTATATTCTTGCAGATAGGAGACAGTATTAGGCCTCGGTCAGACGGGCGTTTTTTCGCGCGATTTGCGCATGCGCTTGCGATCTGCAATCTTTTAGAACCATTGCTTTGCAATGGTATCAGACACATGGGCGCTTTTTATGCGCTTGTCCGATAAATTATAGGACACAAGAAATCACAGATCGCGCCTATCTGCGATCTGCGATTCCTTGTGTTCTATTATATGCGCTCAATGGGGCCGGCAGCAGCAGCGCCGACCCCATTGAGAACATATACTACAGAAATAATTCTCCTCTGCCACAGCTGTAACAGCTGTGGCAGAGAAGAATGATATTCGCCCATTGAATTCAATGGAGCCGGCAATACAGCCGGCTCCATTGAAAGCAATAGGCTGCGGGCGAGCACGGGATGAATTTTCGGGAAGGGCTTAAAAATATAAGCCCTTCCCTGAAAAGCATCCAAAAATGTGTAAAAAGAAAAAAATATTTATACTCACCTTGTCCGTGCAGCCGGAGTTCAGCCGCGGCCGGCCGGCAGTTCTCCTGAACTGCTCTGAGCAGTATTCAGCAGCCGGGGATTTAAAATCCCCGCCTGCTGAATGGGCTGCCTCTGATTGGTCACAGCCTTCACCAATCAGAGGCAGCTCTCACTCACACCCATTCATGAATTTATGAATGGGTGAGTGAGTGCTGCCTCTGATTGGCTCAGCGCAGGGACCAATCAGGGGCAGCTCTCAGCTGTCATTCAAAAGGAATATTTTTTTTTTCTTTTTACACATTTTTGGATGATTTTCAGGGAAGGGCTTATATTTTTAAGCCCTTCCCGAAAATTCATCCTGCGCTTGCCGGCAGCCCATTGCTTTCAATGGAGCCGGCTGTATTGCCGGCTCCATTGAATTCAATGGGCTGGACAGCGCTCCTGCAATCAGGCCCGTTTCAAAGGAAACGCGGCTAGGAGCAGATTTTTCCGGCGATTTTACGGCCCTGATCACGCGATTTGCAGATGCGTATCCGTCATGCGATCCGCAAATCACGGCAAAAAACGCCCGTCTGACCGAGGCCTTATAGTAGTTATATTCTTGTATATAGGAGGCAGTATTACAGTAGTTATATTCTTGTACATAGATGGAAGTATTATAGTAGTTTTATTCTTGTACATAGAGGGCAGCATTATTGTAGTTATATTCTTGTACATAGAGGGCAGTAGTATTGTAGTTATATTCTTGTACATAGGGGGCAGTATTATAGTAGTCATATTCTTGTACATAGAGAGCAGTATTATAGTAGTTATATTCTTATACATAGGAGGCAGTATTATAGTAGTTATATTCTTGTACAGAGGGGACAGTATTATAGTAGTTATATTCTTGTACATAGAGAGCAGTATTATAGTAGTTATATTCTTGTACGTAGGGGGCAGTATTATATTAGTTGTATTCTTGTACATATGAGAAAGTATAATAGTAGTTATATTCTTGTATATAGGGGGTAGTATTATAGCAGTTATATTCTTGTACATAGGAGGGCAGTATTATAGTAGTTGTATTTTGTACATTGAGGGCAGCATTATTGTAGTTATATTCTTGTACATAGGGGGCAGTATTATAGTAGTTATATTCTTGTACATAGGAGGCAGTATTATAGTAGTTATATTCTTGTACACAGGAGGCAGTATTATAGTAGTTATATTCTTGTACATAGGGGGCAGTATTATAGTAGTTATATTCGTGTACACAGGAGCACTATTAAAGTAGTTTTATTCTTGCAGATAGGGGACAGTATTATAGTAGTTATATTCTTGTACATAGGGGGTAGTATTATAGTAGTTAAATTCTTGTAAATAGGAGGTAGTATTATAGTAGTTAGGTTATTGTACATTGGGGCATAATTGTAGCAGTATCATAATAACTTACTTTTGGAGCTGTTTTTTAAATCTGTTTAAGAGTTGGCCAGGACTGATATGCCTTAATACTAACATTGTTGGTCCTATAATCTCCTATTTTCTCAATGTACAATAATAATGGATCATTAACGATACAGTGCAACCTGAAAATGTTCACATGTATAGTGTATATAGAAGCTATAATGTACAGGGGTCAGCACCTCTTTGCAACTCTCGAGTGAAGTGCCACGATGCGGATTTTTCAAAAACATTTTATAGTCACTTGTGTGAATGTTGGATACAGTCTCCAAGGTAAGGTAAGAACTGTGAATGTGCTCATTACATACCTGCCAACTATTGTGTCCTTTGCAGGATTGTCCCTTGGGTGTTTCTGGGAGGACTTCTGGGCATATCTTGCAGATCAGGATCTGGGTTCCAAATGTCCTGGGAAAGGGAATTGGTTACTTACTTTTGGCCTAGACTAAAGGCCTCTTTACACGTATGCGCCCAGCAGCCAATCCAGTGACTATCGTTCCTCTGCTTTATGGTGGTTCAAGTGAATTAAGGTGGAGCAGGCTGTGGATCAGCCGGTCCGCCTCCATCCACAGTAAACAGGAGTCGCTCATTGATTGTGACAACTGAGTAACTCTCGCTCCGTGCTCTGTCAAGGACCATGTTTACACAGGCCAACAATCATTCGAAATCACTCATTTGAGCGATTATTCGGGCGACTATCAGCCCTTGTAAGGATAGCTTGAAAATCTGTTGATTCTGTCCGTCCGACAAATGAGAGATAAAAGAACATAGATCTACCATAGATAAAAGGCTGGGACCCCGGCCATGACTCCGGAGCGGTCTGCTCAAACCATCTGCACAGTAACATCTCGGAAACTGCTCCTCGTGACTGGAAAATATAAGACAGGGATGGCGGTGGTCAGAGGTCATGTAATTATCCTTCAACGCTAACATTTCTGTTTGTGTAATGGAAATAGGGTGTAAATTTAGTTTTTATTGCAGAACTCCTGTCACACATAAAGCAGGGCCAGGAAATAGCTGCGGCCCTCGGAACTAGTTGCTGAACGAATCCAGCTCTGGCGGCTCATACTAATGTCAATTACTGACAGCAGTATAGCGCATCATTGGCGTCCCCTCCTGCACTATGGTGTCCTGACATTTTCTGGCAGCTGCAGTGGTGGCAGATATAGGACTCACAAGACATTCTACTGCATTAGACACTAGCTGTCTATATAGGCAATGTCTAAGGGCTCAGTCACACGGGCGTTATGACGCACAAATTTTTGAACGCATCAGTTATGCGCTCCTGAGCTCAGTTCTCAGGATTGGTGACTGTTGCAGTGGTTGGACCCCCAATGCTCAGCAAGTAAAACCCCTTTAATTATTTAAACACCTTCTGCCATGTTGTAGAAAACACCATTTGGAGCACTGGGTTTAAGAAGCACTGAAGCTGCTCTTACATGACTGATATCAGCTGAACCTGCCAAGTTCAACATGACGAGCCAATCATCTCACCTGCATAGAGACATCCAGACTCTACATCTGAAGGATCGGGTTCGCCAGATCAGAGAGGAAAAAGGCTAGTTTAGACACAACGATTATCGTTCAAAAAATCTTTTGAGCGATTTTTGAGCTATAATCGTTGTGTTCGTTTTACAGCATAAGGTGATCGCTCAAACATTGAGTGATCACCTTGTGCTCCAAGCGGAGGATGCAGAAGACAAGCGGGGTGTCACTGCTTGTCTTCTGCATCCAGCTGTTCTGCGCTCGGAGCGGAGGATGCAGGAGACAAGCGGGATGTCCCCGCTCGTCTTCTGCATCCAGCTGTTCTGTGCTCGGAGCACCCGGCTGTTATACAGTCGAGCGTTCCGAGCGAGGTATGGAGAACACAGCTGGACCGCTCTGTTCTTCTTACCTCGCCTGTCATCAGGGAGCGGGATAAAGCTGAAACAACATTATCAGCTGTATCCCGCTGTGAATTCCTGATAACTGATCGCTGATCCTTCACCATGCTGAAATTTCAGCGATCCGTGACGGCTTAATGAAAACTGTACGATGTCAGTGCAGTTAGACACAATGATTATTGCTCAAAAGATGGCTTTGAGCGATTTTTGAGCAAAAATCATTGTGTCTAAAAGGGCTTTAAGGTACCCCAATCAATTAAGCTCAGCAATTGGGATGTGGGCTTCACTACAGGCTTCCTGTGTCATTACTCAGGAAGTGATCCATGACCATGATGCAATACCTGAGGGTGAGAAAAGCAGCACAGTCAGACAATCCAGGTAGGGGCAGGCAGGACAACTTCACCACAAGGTTCAACCCCCGGAGAACAGGTTCAGCATGATGATGCAGGCCAGAGGTCAGGTCAGGCAGCGGACAGAAGTAAAGGCAGAATTTCAAGCCAAGATCATGATCGGAGAAAAGACCATAGGGATGGCCAATGTCAGGAGCCAAAGAATCAGAATGAGCTTAATAGTACTTTGTGCAAGACCAGAGCATGCGTGTAGAACCTCCGGGCCACAGAGAGATCCAGAGAACATCAGCAGAGATTGGGGTCAGAGTCCATGCTGTGGTCCCCTAACTGTAACATGCATACGACCGACTTTAGGCTGGAACATAAAAAATTTAGATTCTCTATTGTGCTAGCAATCAGTTGGGGTCTCCGGACGAGGACCTGACGATTACAACATCTGATGGTTCTCTGTCATAACGTGCTTGAAAAATAGCAAGTCGCTTAAAAAGCGAATCTCAAAAATACTTTAATTGGGGTAAGCGCTTGGATTGATAACAGCGCCACTCTTACATGAAGCACTCATTCTAGCGAGCTAAAAGGTTGGGATTAAAGTACTATTTGGCAAAAAGGGCATAAGTGGGTGGCATGAATTGTAGCGGCCAAAGCAAAATAACAGTGGCGGTTCAGCCGAATGTGTGTGCTTACTAAATACACACGTGGGCTGCTGTCATATGTCAGCCAGACCTGCGTTACGCTGTGCTGTATTTACGTATATGATGCATGTGTGGGTGTATGTTAGCGCTGTCAGTATTTAAAATCTGCACCGCAGGTCAATTTCCATCCGGAAAACTTCTGCAGCGTGTGGATGGTATTTATTAAATCGATACATTTCCTCTGCTGCAGATACAGGGAGGTATCAGGGGTAATGCGCTCCTACTGTTTCTGCATTACCATATAACATGTATTGGGGTCCTGCTGTCTGCAGCTCCCTGGCAAAGAACAACAACCCCCCTCTGCCACCTACCACTTCTCATTTAGATATTCTGGTCTATTTTGGCACGTTCCATTAGAAGTTCCGGCGGCGCTCAGACTGAGCACTATGTGTACCGACTGTTTTCTCAGAACCTCTTAACTGTTACCATATAACATGTATTGGGGTCCTGCTGTCCGCAGCTCCCTGGCAGAGAACAACAACCCCCCTCTGCCACCTACCACTTCTCATTTAGATATTCTGGTCTATTTTGGCACGTTCCATTAGAAGTTCCGGCGGCGCTCAGAATGAGCACTATGTGTACCGACTGTTTTCTCAGAACCTCTTAACTGTTGCCATGGAAACAATCGCAGCCGTTACAAATTATAATACGATATGGAAAAAGAGGAAGGAAGTGGATGAATGGAAGGGGACCAGGTGGGATGCAAAGACGGAGGGGGTAGGAAGGAGCTCAGGGCCATGTCTACTAAGCGGAACGTCATTATATAAGCCGTACTGATACAGTGAGCGTGGATTGTATTATAGAAGCTGCAAAACAATTGGAAATATCTAACTTCCTTAACCCCTTGAGGACCAAGCACTGTAAATTTATGGCGCTTGGTCCTGGGCTTTAATCCCGGACTAAAGCAAAAATTTGGCGCGGGATAAAAGCCCCTGCTTCTGCAGTCAAGCAGGAGCAGGTTGGGTCCTCGGCTGTTAGTTGCTGCTGAGGACCCGGAGGAAAAGAGAGAAGCGTTTTTTAACCGCTTCTGTCTTCTTCTTTCCTAGGTATATAGCGCTCAATGAGCGTTATGTACTAGGGAGTGAAAGTGGAAGTGTTTCTTCCTCTACGCAACCCAGTGATCACGTGACCACCGGGTCCCCCTGTTACAGCAGAGCTGCAAGGTCCCAGCAGACCCTGATCAGCTCTGTTAGTTACTATTGTCATTACAGAGGGATGTTTTCCTCTGTAACTGGGGCTCCTATGGATGTTGCTCCTATGGATGCCTCAGCTACAGTGGAAAAGTGTCAAATAAAAAAAATTACAATGTGAATGACCCCCAGAGGTCTTATATGGTATAAAAATAGTTACATAAAGAAGTTTAAAAAAATTACAGAATAAAATTAAAATATATATGAATAAAAAAGAAAATGACCCAAAGCCGACGCCAACCAAAACCGTCGCCATATGCACCCTGTAATCCAAAACCATACATATTATATATCAATCCAAAACAAAATGAGGAACCCATTCCTATACTTTATTTTAGTGTAAATTTACTAATTAAAAAAAAATAACTATAAATTAAAAAAAATAAATAAACCTTTTTTTTTTTACCCGCAATAAAAGTAAAAGACGGGCGAAAAAAGTCAGTGGAAAAGATATTTTAAAAATAGCCCTATATGTCATTGGGAAAAAACACAGCAAAAATATTTTTGGTAGCTGAAGGAAAAAGGATAGGGCAGTAAAATTACCAAATGGGTAAAATCCCGAAAGTGTTTGGTCCTCTAGGTACAAAATAGCTGGGTCCTTAAGGGGTTAAAATTTGTTATCCTGCACGGCAGTAACACAGCTACAGTTTAGTGTCCAAGTTACGGTGACAATGACCAGAGCGTAGGAGGCTGTGCAGAAACAAACTTAGAAAAGCACAGGGTTCTGTGGTGATCTGACTTCAGAGGTAACTGGCGAGTATTTTGGCCGTAACAAAGACGCAGTCATGTGACACCAGCCTTACTGTTTTTTCTTGTGGCAACGGATCACCTTTGCAGTCAATGAGGAACTAAAAAAGGAACTAAAATTTAACTTTTATTTTATTTTATACCATGAGGCTGGATTCACACGAACGTATATAGGCTCGGTTTTCACACCGTGCCGATATACGTCATCCTCATCTGCAGGGGGGTGAGGATGGAAGAGCCAGGAGCAGGAACAAAGCTCCCGCCCCCTCTCTGCCTCCTCTCCGCCCCTCTGCACTATTTGCAATGAAAGGAGGCAGGACAGGGGCAGGGCTAAGTGCAGAGAATTAGCACCGCCCCCATCCCACCTCTCCCCATTGCAAATAGTGCAGAGGGGTGGAGAGGAGGCAGAGAGGGGGCGGGAGCTCAGTTCCTGCTCCTGGCTCTTCCATCCTCTCCCCCCTGCAGATGAGGACGAAGTATATTGGCTCGGCATGAAAACCGAGCCGATATACGTTCGTGTGAATGCAGCCTTAAAGAGGTTATCGGGACACATTTTTTTCCCAAACTGGCTCAGCCTGCTGTAGTAACATAACAGAAGACATACTCGCTGTCACGATGCAGCTGGCAGGCAGACACAGGTTTAGAGTGACGTCACAGCTTCAGCCCCAGGTCACGTGATGCACTGAGCCAGGACATGCCCACTGTGATTTGGTGCTGGGTGCCTAGGAGTTAACAGCTTCATGGTGTTAATTGGTTGATTGGCTGGCTGGGGTAATGGGCATCCCAGCTAGCCAGTCAGTAAGCTTGTTTGGTTATTTCAACCAGCTCCTCTGAGCATGGGATGCTGGTTATGCTCTTCAGAGGCCGCTCTCACACAGCCTGCTTTTTACTGCGATTAGCACGGCATTTCAAACACTTAATATCTGCATAAAAAATGCACAACTGTTCTTTATACTAACCACATAAAAATGAAAGGTTCTTGGCACATAATTTGTTCAAACTATGTGGGCCCACTCGCCACATCCAACTGAACCTTAATGGATCCGCACCTAGCTCTATAGACTCTCTCTTTGGGCTAAAAAGCCTCCATATAGATGGGAAAGATAGATACCTGGTTATATACTATCACTAAACCACCTCAGACAGATGGTGCATGGAATACATGTAGGCCACCAATCCCACACAAATGCACATGTTTGTGGCGGCTGGGCCCACATAGTTTGATTAAGTTATCCACTAAGAACCTTGCATTTTTTATGTGTCTAGTATAAACAACAGTTGTGCATTTTTATGTTCTGATTAGATTTAACTAGAGATGAGCGAGCGTACTTGCTAATGGCAAATACTCGAGCGAGTATTGCCTTTTGCGAGTACCTGCCCGCTCGTCTCAAAAGATTCGGGTGCCGGCGAGCATGAGCGGTGAGTTACAGGAGTGAGCAAGGGGGAGAGAGAGAGAGATCCCCCCCCCCCCCCCCCCGTTCCTCCCCGCTCTCCCCCGCCCCAATGAATCTTTTGAGACGAGCGGGCAGGTACTCACAAAAGGCAATACTCACTCAAGTATTTGCCCTTAGCGAGTACACTCGCTCATCTCTAGATGTAACCCTTCCCTTCCCCTGCTGACTAACAGCTTTCATTTTCTGCCGCCCAGTCCCTGCTGGTCTTCACTTCCTGGTGCAGGGAGCTGGCAGTGGGGTCACCTACACTAGTGACTGCTGCAGCAGTTAAATGACTTGAGATCGTGTCATCATTACTTCCTCACCAGAAATGAAGACAAGCAAGAAACAAGTGGCGCCTACATGAAAGCTACCAGTCAGCAGGAGAGGGGAGCCGGTTTGGGGTAATAAAAAATGTGTTCCCAGATAACCCCTTTAATATAAAAGCATATTGGACACACGGCACAGCATGTCAGACAGACAGAGGCTCCGCTAAGAAGATTGGCACAGACAGGGCACATCGAGAGGAATCTTAGACCAGCACTGTAGGGGGCATCTGGAATGAAATGAAGACCTACCCAAGTGTGATGTCCTCTCTGGCGGAGTTGATCCATACATTTATTATATGTTGGCCACTCATCGGTATATTCTCCATCAATACTACAATTTATTTTGCAGGTGCCACTGAAAATAAAATGTATTGTTGGCCATGACTTACATTGGTAATAAGCTAATTGTATTCAGGGAAGCCATGTGACCTACGCTACCTACACACGGGCGGGCACCATTTTCACAACGGTGCAAGGTATTTTTTGGGCCATTACTTCTGCGTAGTAGCGATCCTTTCAGCCACATTAGAGGATATGCAAGTGTTTCCCATTGTTTTTAACTAGTGTAATTCAACCACAGCAAGAATACTCATCTCCGAGTTCCTTCTTTACTGGTTACACGTGACCAGTCTCGGGTCACTTCCCCTTCTTGTACCAGTTGGAGGGGGCACCGTCGGTGGGAAATAACTATAACTTATTATTACTGCAAGGAAAGAGATAAGTGGTGCCTATGGATCATATAGTATTTAAAGTCCCATTTACACGAAAATACAATCTTTCAAACAACAGAAAGATTGAAAGATTTTGCAATCTATTTGCATATAGTGTTAATGGCCATAACACTTTATCGTCTTCATTTGCATGTAAAAGGGCCTGCAGGAGCCGTTTGCAGAGCTGGTGATTAATCACACGCCCAGCTGTGCACACAGCTGCATTGTTCTCTTCGCAGCTGTCGGCAGGCTACAATGTTGTCTGCCGACTCCCGTGGAGATAACAGCGTGCGGTCTATTGACAGATACTTTATCTCTCACTAGCAGAACGATGGATGTTAAGTTCACCTTAAAATCGTTTAAGCGAAAACTGCATGATGCCTGCATTTACACATAACGATTATCGCTAATTTTCGGTGGTTTGAACGAATTTTGAGCGATAATCGTTACGTGTAAATGGGCCTTTAGTTGTCAAGATGCAGATATGCTGTAAAATGTACAGAGCAAATATAATGAGGCAGCAGTGATGTGATGCTGTAACTGACATCATCCTCACCTATCCTACCATTGTGCTTCATATATGATCATGTCATATGCAGAGTCAGTGATTTGGGGCTTTCCGGTACTTGAAGAGTCCCTGTATAATCTCAAGGGGTCCCACATATCCAGGCTTGTTCTCGGGGGAGCGCTGTTACCTGAGCTGCTTTCTGACAATCAGAACAAGTTGTCTGTTCTGATCAGAGAAGAAACTGTAGCAGACGGAGGAGTGGAAGAAGATGAGGACACGGAGAAAATTAAGCAGGTTGAAATGAGGACATGAGACTTATTAAATCCACCCACACAATAGCACAGCGGTGTACATAGGCCCGCTCTTCACAGCCCAAACAGTCTATAGGAAGTGGGACAAAATGCTATATATGATCTTGTGGGCCTCAGATGTGACAGAAGTGATTCAAGTTTTACAGCTACCTTGTGTGAGCATAAAGAAACAATTTCCAGCAGGGGGCATCATTTCCGAGTCATAATAATGATGAGCTCAATATAATTCCCTTTAACATGTGCCAAAAGGCCTCTGATAATGTGCAGTTGTGTCTGCAGGCGGCCATCCCCATGGAGGGCTGTATGATTGATCATCCCATCGAAAACACAGTCTGTGCCTTGTACAAGATCTCTGTACACTTTGGTATGTACATAGCAGCACATGGCCACCCTGTATATATAGGACTAGCACAGGTACATATGTGATGGATGACGTCTGTCTTAAATGACAACCCATTGCCTATAACCAGTATACCTCCATATAACCCCATACAACACTATATAACCAGTATGGCTCCATACAACCCCATACACCACCATATAACCAGTGCGCCTCCATACAACCCCATACACTACTATATAACCAGTGTACCTCCATACAACCCCATACACTACTATATAACCAGTGCACCTCCATACAACCCCATACACTACTATATAACCAGTGTACCTCCATACAACCCCATACACCACCATATAACCAGTGCGCCTCCATACAACCCCATACACTACTATATAACCAGTGTACCTCCATACAACCCCATACACTACTATATAACCAGTGCACCTCCATATAACCCCATACACTACTATATAACCAGTGTACCTCCATACAACCCCATACACTACTATATAACCAGTGTACCTCCATACAACCCCATACACTACTATATAACCAGTGTACCTCCATACAACCCCATACACTACTATATAACCAGTGTACCTCCATACAACCCCATACACTACTATATAACCAGTGTACCTCCATACAACCCCATACACTACTATATAACCAGTGTACCTCCATACAACCCCATACACTACTATATAACCAGTGTACCTCCATACAACCCCATACACTACTATATAACCAGTGTACCTCCATATAACCCCATACACTACTATATAACCAGTGTACCTCCATACAACCCCATACACTACTATATAACCAGTGCACCTCCATATAACCCCATACACTACTATATAACCAGTGTACCTCCATACAACCCCATACACTACTATATAACCAGTGTACCTCCATACAACCCCATACACTACTATATAACCAGTGTACCTCCATACAACCCCATACACTACTATATAACCAGTGCACCTCCATATAACCCCATACACTACTATATAACCAGTGTACCTCCATACAAACCCATACACTACTATATAACCAGTGTACCTCCATACAACCCCATACACTACTATATAACCAGTGTACCTCCATACAACCCCATACACTACTATGTAACCAGTGTACCTCCATACAACCCCATACACTACTATATAACCAGTGCACCTCCATATAAACCCATACAACACTGTATAACCAGCATATCTCCATATAACTTCATACAGCTCTATATACCCACTACACCTCCATATAACCTCATACAACACTAAATAATCAGTATACCTCCATATAAACTCATACAATACTATATAACTAGTATACCTCCATATAACTTCATACACCTCTATATAACCTCATACAACACTATATAACCAGTATACCTCTATATAACCCCATACAACACTATATAAGCAGTGTACCTCCGTATAACCCCATACAACGCTTTAAAACCAATGCACCCGCATATAAACCCATACAACACTATATAACTAGCATACCTCCATATAACATCATACACGTCTATATAACCACTAAACATCCATATAACCTCATACAATACTATATGACCAATATACCTCCATATAACCCCATACAACACTATATAACCAGTATACCTCCATATAACCTTATACAACACTATAATACCATATGACTTCATACACCACTATATAACCACTACACCTCCATATAACCTCATACAACACTATATAACCAGTATACCTCCATATAAGTTCATACACCTCTATATAACCAATACACCTCCACATAACCTCATACAACACTATATGACCAATATACCTCCATATAACCCCATACAACACTATATAACCAGTATACCTCCATATAACCTTATACAACACTATAATACCATATGACTTCATACACCACTATATAACCACTACACCTCCA
This sequence comes from Eleutherodactylus coqui, assembly GCF_035609145.1. Taxonomy (NCBI): domain Eukaryota; kingdom Metazoa; phylum Chordata; class Amphibia; order Anura; family Eleutherodactylidae; genus Eleutherodactylus; species Eleutherodactylus coqui. The sequence goes on along the minus strand of NC_089841.1, from coordinate 68,623,984 downwards.
TATAACCTCATACAACACTATATAACCAGTATACCTCCATATAACCTTATACAACACTAAAATACCATATGACTTCATACACCACTATATAACCACTACACCTCCATATAACCTCATACAACACTATATAACCAGTATACCTCCATATAACCCCATACAAGACTATATAACCAGTATACCTCCATATAACTTCATACACCTCTATATAACTAGTATACCTCCATATAACCCCATACGACACTATAAAACCAGTATACCTCCATATAAACCCATACAACACTTTGTAAGCAGTATTCCTCCATATAACTTCATAAACCTCTATACAACCACTAAACATCCATATAACCCCAATACAACACTATATAACCAGTATACCTCTATATAAACTCATACACCTCTATATACTCACTACACCTCCATATAACCTCATACAACACTATATAATCAGTATACCTATATATAAACCCATACAATACCATCTTACCAGTATACCTCCAGATAACTTCATACACCTCTATATAACCATTACACCTCTATATAACCTCATACAACACTATATAACCAGTATACCTCTATATAACCCCATGCAACACTATATAAGCAGTGTACCTCCATATAACCCCATGCAATGCTATATAACAAAGGTACCCGCGTATAAACCCATACAACACTATATAACCTGTATACCTCCATATAACCGCTTACAACGCTATATACCTCCATATAACCTCATATACCTCCATATAACCTAATACACTACTATATGACCAATATACCGCCATATAACCCCATACAGCACTATATAACCAGTATACCTCCATATAACCTTATACAACACTATATAACCAGTATACCTCCATATAACCCCATACAACACTATAATACCATATGACTTCTTACACCTCTATATGACCACTACACCTCCATATAACCTCATACAACACTATATAACCAGTATACATCCATATAACCCCATACAACACTATATAACCAGTATACCTCCATATAACCCCATACAAGACTATATAACCAGTATACCTCCATATAACTTCATACACCTCTATATAACCACTACACCTACATATAACCTCATACAGCACTATTTAACCAGTATACCTCCATATAACTTTATACACCTCTATATAACCACTACACCTACATATAACCCCATACACTATATAAGCAGTATACCTCCATATAACACCATACGGCACTATAAAACCAGTATACCTCCATATAACCCCATACAACACTTTATAACCAGTATTTCTCTATATAACTTCATACACCTCTATATAACCACTAAACCTCCATATAACATATAATACACTACTATATAACCAGTATACCTCTATATAAACTCATACACCTCTATATAACCACTACACTTCCATATAACCTCATACAACACTATATAACCAGTATACCTTCATATAACCCCCTACAACATTATACAGGTATTATTGTAGCTTGTCACCACCGGAAGCTAGGGGGTTTGACAGGGCTAGCATGGAGGAACACCTTGTCACACCCCTAGCTCCCGATTGGCTGTGGATTGTAGACTGGGTTCCCCGCTTCCCCACATGCCGCAGGTGTGCATCACGTCCCAGCTCCGGAGCTCACACAATTGCCCTGGCGTGTCAGCCTCCGCTGCTGTCAGCCGCCCACTGTCACTCTCCGCGGCTCCCTCACATCAGTTGTGCCTTGCGTCCCGGCTCCGCCACCCACACATCACCCGGAGGCTGCTGTCCAGCGGTGTCTCCCACTTCCCGACCCCGCTGCACTCACATTTTGGAGAAAAAAGTCCTGCGGGCTCACCTTCGATGCTCCTAACCCCGACGCTGCAGTCAGAGAAGGCTTCCCCCGCCATGCTCTGGCCGATGACAGCTCCATCCCCCCCCCCCCCCTCTGATGCTGCAGGGCCGCTGTGTTGGGTTTGTGGGGGTCAGCCTAGCCCAATAGCCGCCGTGTGCCCCCCCCCCATGGGATCGTACGGGTGGCGGTTGTGCCAACGTGGCAATCCACCTGCTGGCTGGCTGCAGCGGACATCCTAGCCATTTAGCTTCTGGGAGCGTGAACGGGCTGTCAATCAGCCTGTATCTTGTCGCCACTCACACTTCCGGTGGTGACAAGATACAATAATACCCACTATATAACCAGTATTCTTCCATATAACTTCATACACCTCTATATAACCACTACACCTTCATATAACCTCATACACCACTATTTAACCAGTATACCTCCATATAACCCAATACACCACCATATTACCAATTTACCTCCATATGACTCCATACACCCAGTATACCTCCATATATTCAGTAAACTTCCACATAACCCATTACACCATCATACAACCAATATACCTACATATAACCCCATACACTACTATATAAGCAATATGACTCTATACACATAACCAGTATACCTCCACATAATTCATAAACCACCATATAACCATTGTACCTTCATATAATCCCATTCTCCACCAAATAACCATTATACCTAAATATAATCCCGTACACCACCATATAACCAGTATACCTCCATATAACCCCATACACCACCACATAACCAGTATACCTCCATATAACCCCATACACCACCATATAACTCCGTATACCTCCATATAACCCCATACACCACCATATAACCGGTATACCTCCATATAATCCCATACACCACCATGTAACTAGTATACCTCCACATAATCCCATACACCACCATGTAACTAATATACCTCTATATAATACCATACACCACCATGTAACTAATATACCTCCATATAATCTCATGCACCAACATATAACCAGTATACTTCTATTTATTTCCATACAACACCATATAACCAGCATACCTCCATATAACTGCATGTACCATCATACAACCTGTATACCTCCATATAACCCCATACAACACTGTCAGGAAAATATTGAATATATGATTATTTAGATTCAATTTCATTTTAATTCCTTCAGTCAGGAATATGGTGAGAATGTAATTATTTCAGACATGAACTTTGAACCCTCAGGGTGCCTTCACACTGGCAATGAAATCGCACGATTTCCCAGCGCTGTGAGGCTGTGAGAAATCGCACAATTATTAAGCGGACGGCTTCATGCAAATATGCGATGTGTTAACACTTGCAATGCAGTGTTAAAACAAAATCGCAGCATGTCCATTCTTTTTGCGATCTCGCCCATTGCTTTTACAGGTGTCGATGGCAGCAGTGGGAAGGATGGGGGGTGGGTGGGAAGGAGGGTGGTCCTGAAGTATAGGCCCTACCCTGAAAATGATCCTTAACTGTAGAAAAAAAAATACATCACCTTAGAAGCGCTGTCATCTCTGGCGTGTCTTCTAGCAGGTCCCCGTCACTCTTCTTCAGCTTCTCTTCTGGCCCGGGATTGAAAATCCCCGCCTCCTGAAAGCGCTGCCTCTGATTGGCTGAGCGCTGTGACCAATCAGAGGCAGTGCTCAGCTATCATTCAATGAATGGCTGAGTGCTGCCTCTGATTGGTCACAGTGCTCAGCCAATCAGAGGCACCGCTTTTAAAGTGATGTATTATTTCTTTTCTACAGTTATGGATTATTTTCCAGGCAGGGCTTATATTTCAAGTGCCCCCCTTCCCCTCCAAGAAAATCTTCACCGTGGGAAGTCCCTTGCCACTGGCCCCACTGAAATGAATGGGAGAAGATCACTTTCTCCTGCCGTGGTTGTGACAGCCACAGCAGGATATTCCTTCAGTCCTGCTGGGATGGGAGGCCTTGCATCCAGGGCTTCAGAAGGATTGCAATATCGGGGTGTCAATGACATCCCAATATCGCTCTTGCCAGTGTGGAGGAGCCCTCATTGTTCTGGACAGAGAACCAAGTAAAGAGTCTTATCTGGGAGAAGGTGTTTATTGGTGTATGCACACAAAGCAGGATGCTGAATGTCTATGGACTTAAGATATATCTTATCTTGGGTAAAAAGTGGAGCTTTTTTTGTGGGAAGAGGCATTTTAAGTTTGCATACAACAAAGAAGAGCCAATATTTATGACTTCTAGAATAATCCCCGGCTATGTATACAATGCATACAATACGCAGCTGTGTATACAATGCATACAATATAGGTCTGATTTCCACTTCAAACAGAGATGTGCTGATACATTTCTTTTTAGAAGACTTTGGAGCCCAGACATGTGGTCATCTGTATTAGAATAGTATAAAAGTTTCAAATTTCTCAAGTCAAATAGGAAGCTGTGGAGACAGAATGAGGATGTCATATCTGTGGAACCCCTAGAAGTGAGGGGAACCTTTGGTGCCAGGATGAGATGTCATGCCTGTCAGTCTACTGGAGAAGATACTCTATCTTAGCACTGTTTGGCTTCCCCGGTTGCCGCTTCAGATGAGTTCACTTCCCAGTGGTTTCCTGGTAACCTGTAAGAACCTCTCAGTTAATAATGTGTAGCTAATGATGTGATGGAACTTGCCATCCTTATACTTTGTGATGTGATGTCTGCAACCCTTACGCTTTGTATATAGATATAGATATTATCCTTTGTGAAAAACGCACAGCCAGCTTCCATTGTAATCAATGGAAGCACAGAGAAAGTATTGCGTAATTACGCGTCACCACCCACTGCCGGCCTCGTCAACCACCATACAACCAGTATACCTCCACATAACCCCATACGCCCAGTATACCTCCATATAACCCCATATACCTAGTATACCTCCATATAAGCCTATACACCACCATATACCCCCCATACACCCCCATATAATCATATGCACCACTATACAACCAGTATAGCTCCATATAAGCCCATACGCCCAGCATACCTCCATAGAACCGAATATACCTAGTATACCTCCATAAAAGACCATATACCACCATATAACCCCACACACCCAGTATACCTCCATAAAATCCCATACACCACCATACAAGCTATATACACCTCCATATATCCCCATACACCACCATATAGCCTGAACTCTCTATATAACCCCATGCACCACGATACAACCAGTATACCTCCATAAAACCCCATACACAACCATCTAACCTAAAATCTCCATATAACCCCATACAACCAGTATACCTCTATATAATACCATACAGTGTATACAGCGCTTCCATATAAGCTCATCACTACAGACTCCGGTGACGCTGACCACATATCCTATCATTAGTGCTGAACTTGCAAAAAATCTTTCTGTAATTCCAGTCAAATACCAGTAATTAGTTAAAAAACGGGTCACAGTTACCATGGAGATTAGAATAATTCCCCTTATTCACGGCTCCAGGGGCGCAGCTCACCTTTATCTGACATTTCACAGGCATGAGATCATGTAGTACTCGTTAACAAGCCTCGTTATTCCCACGTGTGACATCCCACTGTTGTGTGGGACACTTCATCAAGTCTGCCCTCACAGGATTACATCATTTCCCCGCTGAAGGATTTCTTTTCTTTCTCCAGGAGATAAAATAGCAATCTAGAAAGTGACATAAACCCTGATCATCATCTGCAGCGCTGGGACCGGTACGGCACCGCGGCGACACACCGCAGGACACAGATGACGGATACACCTCAATGTACTGCTGACCACCAGATACCAAAGAGTAAATGTACCGCTGACCACCAGATACCAAACAGTGAATATATCACTGACCACTAGATACCAAACAGCAAATGTACCACTGACCACCAGATACCAAAGACTGAATGTACTGCTGACCACCAGATACCAAACAGTGAATGTACCGCTGACCACTAGATACAAACAGGGAAGGTACCGCTGACCACCAGATACCAAACACTGAATGTACCGCTGACCACCAGATACCAAAGTCTGAATGTACTGCTGACCACCAGATACCAAACAACAAATGTACCGCTGACCACCAGATACCAAACAGTAAATGTACCGCTGACCACCAGATAACCAACAGTGAATGTACCGCTGACCACTAGATACAAACAGTGAAGGTACCGCTGACCACTAGATACTAATCACTGAATGTACCGCTGACCACCAGATACCAAACACTGAATGTACCACTGACCACCAGATACCAAACACTGAATCTACCACTGACCACCAGATACCAAACACTGAATCTATCACTGACCACCAGATACCAAACACTTAATGTACCACTGACCACTAGATACTAATACTTGAATGTACCGCTGACCACTAGATACCAAACAGTGAATGTACTGCTGACCACCAGATACCAAACACTGAATGTACCACTGATCACCAGATACCAAACACAGAATGTACCACTGTCCACCAGATACCAAACACTGAATGTACCACTGACCACCAGATACCAAACACTGAATGTACCACTGACCACCAGATACCAAACACTTAATGTACCACTGACCACCAGATACCAAACAGTAAATGTACCGCTGACCACCAGATAACCAACAGTGAATGTACCGCTGACCACTAGATACAAACAGTGAAGGTACCGCTGACCACTAGATACTAATCACTGAATGTACCGCTGACCACCAGATACCAAACACTGAATGTACCACTGACCACCAGATACCAAACACTGAATCTACCACTGACCACCAGATACCAAACACTGAATCTATCACTGACCACCAGATACCAAACACTTAATGTACCACTGACCACTAGATACTAATACTTGAATGTACCGCTGACCACTAGATACCAAACAGTGAATGTACTGCTGACCACCAGATACCAAACACTGAATGTACCACTGATCACCAGATACCAAACACAGAATGTACCACTGTCCACCAGATACCAAACACTGAATGTACCACTGACCACCAGATACCAAACACTGAATGTACCACTGACCACCAGATACCAAACACTTAATGTACCACTGACCACCAGATACCAAACACTGAATGTACCACTGACCACCAGATACCAAACACTGAATGTACTGCTGACCACCAGATACCAAACACTGAATGTACCACTAACCACCAGATACCAAACACTGAATGTACCACTGACCACCAGATACCAAACACTGAATGTACCACTGACCACCAGATACCAAACACTGAATGTACCACTGACCACCAGATACCAAACACTGAATGTACCACTGACCACCAGATACCAAACACTGAATGTACTGCTGACCACCAGATACCAAACACTGAATGTACCACTGACCACCAGATACCAAACACTGAATGTACCACTGACCACCAGATACCAAACACTGAATGTACCACTGACCACCAGATACCAAATACTGAATGTGCCACTGACCACCAGATACCAAACACTGAATGTACTGCTGACCACCAGATACCAAACACTGAATGTACCGCTAACCACCAGATACCAAACAATGAATGTACCACTGACCACCAGATACCAAACACTGAATGTACCACTGACCACCAGATACCAAACACTGAATGTACTGCTGACCACCAGATACCAAACACTGAATGTACCACTGACCACCAGATACCAAACACTGAATGTACCACTGACCACCAGATACCAAACACTGAATGTGCCACTGACCACCAGATACCAAATACTGAATGTGCCACTGACCACCAGATACCAAACACTGAATGTACTGCTGACCACCAGATACCAAACACTGAATGTACCGCTAACCACCAGATACCAAACACTGAATGTACCACTGACCACCAGATACCAAACACTGAATGTACCACTGACCACCAGATACCAAACACTGAATGTACCACTGACCACCAGATACCAAACACTGAATGTACCACTGACCACCAGATACCAAACACTGAATGTACCACTGACCACCAGATACCAAACACTGAATGTGCCACTGACCACCAGATACCATACACTGAATGTACCACTGACCACCAGATACCAAACACTTAATGTACCACTGACCACTAGATACTAAACTCTGAATGTACCACTATCACATATCATTCACAGAATGAACCACTGACCACAAGCTACAAAACACTGAATATACCACTGACCACCAGATACCAAATAACATGTGACATGTACCACCAGATATCAAACAGCGAATGTAAAACTGACCACTAGATATGTACCACTAACTATTACATACCATACACCGAATGAACCAATGACCATTAGGTGCCAAACAGCAAATGTACCACTGCAGACAATATACCAAATTCTGAATGTACCATTGACCACCAGATACCAATTGCTGAATGTAGCACTGACTATCAAGATACCAAACAACGACTGTACCACTGACCTCCAGATACCAAACACTGAATGTACCACTGACCACCAGATACCAAACACTGAATGTACCACTGGCCACCAGATACCAAACACTGAATGTACCACTGACCACCAGATACCAAACACTGAATGTACCACTGACCACCAGATACCAAACACTGAATGTACCACTGACCACCAGATACCAAACACTGAATGTACCACTGACCACCAGATACCAAATGCAGAATATACTACTCACCACCCGATTCCAAACAGCAATGTACTACTCACCACCAGATACCAAACGCCAAATGTACCACTGGCCACCAGATACCAAATGCAGAATGTACTACTCACCACCAGATTCCAAACCACAAATGTACCACTGGCCACCAGATACTAAATGCCGAATGTACCGCTGGCCACCAGATACCAAATGCCAAATGTACCGCTGGCCACCAGATACTAAAAGCCAAATGTACCGCTGGCCACCAGATACTAAATGCCGAATGTACCGCTGGCCACCAGATACTAAAAGCCGAATGTACCACTGGTCACCAGATGCTAAATGCCGAATGTACCGCTTGCCACCAGATACTACATGCCGAATGCACCGCTGGCCACCAGATACTAAATGCCAAATGTGCCGCTGTCCACCAGATACTAAATGTTGAATGTGCCGCTGGCCACCAGATAGCAAATGCCGAATGTGCCGCTGGCCACCAGAGAGCAAATGCCGAATGTGCCGCTGGCCACCAGATAGCAAATGCCAAATGTGCCGCTGGCCACCAGATAGCAAATGCCGAATGTGCCGTTGGCCACCTGATGGCAAATGCCGAATGTGCCGCTGGCCACCAGATAGCAAATGCCGAATGTCAGGGTATGGCTTATAAGTAGATCTTACTTTCAGGGAAACACAGTAGTGGATTGGTGAGGATCCGATACATCAGAGCCACTGCCAACCAGCTTTTCACAAGGCGAACTTGCTTGTGCACTGAGCTGATTTCTGCAGTAAGCAGACAGCTCAGTTCTTACTGTAGTGGTCAGACTTGGTATTGCAGGTAAAGTTTCCATTAAATTCAATGCAAACTTGGCCTACAACGCGACACCAAGCCACAACAGTAAGGTCACTCTCACACATACGCTTTTTACCATGATTACTGTGACATTTTTTTGCGCTGTCTCCTCTATTTTGGCTTTTTTTTTCAAGCTTTTTAATACACCTCATCAGCCATCAGAATGATGGAGTGCGTTAAAAAACGCTGTTGAACACAGTAACCTGCGTTGAAAACGCGATAAAGATCGAGGTAAAACTGCAATCTAAATCGCTGCGTTTTACCGACGCCGTGCGTGAGAGTGGCCTAAGAACGGAGCTGTCCACTTCCTGCAGGATTCAGCTCAGCGCATGAGTGCAGCTGCCCAGCAAACAGCTGATCGTCAGGGTGTTCGGGCAACGGACCCCGCCAAAATACTACTGCTGACTTATCATGAGGACAGGCCATCAGTATTTTACAACGAGGAGCGCACCTCTTCATGTAATAGGTGCAACGCGGCACCTCCATGAGCCTCCTGAGAAATGTACGCCAGGTCCGACCTGGCGTAATTTTCTGGTATAATTTACGCCAGTTTCTGCTGTATGTTATGCATAAAGCTGTCGGTCTGCGGCGGCCATGCCCCCTTCCCCCACCCTTGTGCCGAGAAGCATCGCCCACTTTGCAAAGAAGTGGCAGGTCCAGAACAGAATGAAGAAAGTTGCAATGTTTTGCCCAAACCCCAGCTTACCTACCAGTGACTGGTATAAAACACTTTCTGAATGTTCCCCTTTGGGTGTATTTAGAGACTGTAGGCTGCAATATTACCGAGGTTGTCTGTGATGACGTCATCTCTTCTAGTGTCCCTAAAATACCATATAAAAGGAGGGATATAGCATTCCTTTTAGATTATGGGACTAAACCCAGTACAGTACTTACACACCTAAAGGTTTCTCGTATATATTGGAGTGTCACCCTAGGAGCCGTACTTCCACAGCCTCATTTTTTCCACGGTGAACTATATGTAGTGGTTGATGTCACCCCTCACCGTGACATCAAATACCCCGATGACGTCACGGTGTGTGGGCAGCAGCCAGAAACCTTCATGTCCATGTGTAAACCAACGCTCAGCCCCGTAAGCCAATCATCAAACGAGTTAAGTCAGAGCGCCAACCAATCACGTCTCAGCGTACGCGTAGCCAATCAGAAGCGTCTGAGCTGGGCGAGTATAACGGTTTCTGAATAAAAACTGACGTAACCCCGCCCTGTAGACTAAAAGCGATACGGGGGCGGGGTTATGAACTGGCGGAGCGCTGATTGGCTTTATGTGAGAACCTGCGACCAATGGAAAACGACTTGTAGCAGGGTGCGGGGGCGGGTTTCCCGTGACGTCACAGCGGCTGTTAGTTGCCGGCTGGTAACTCGTCTCGGTGATTCAGTTGGCGCTGAGAAAGCAGCCGGGCGGTGGACGGGTAAGTGAGCGCTGCTGTGCGCATGCGTGTGACATACATTGATCATTTGTCCCTAAATGTTCCTGACCATGATTCCCTGCGGGGTCAGATCACCGACTGCTACGGACAGCGACCTGTGTAGGACACCATACACTGCAAGGGCTGGCATGTGTCACCCTTAAGGGCTCAACTCCCCATATCAGGGGTCCTTGTACAGCAGAGAAGACCCCCTTTAATATGCATTACAACCTCTTGCTCCAGTGGGAGCCTGTCTCCTGTCATTTCCAATGTGTGACCAGCTCTGCTTGCACCCCCTTAACCTGGTCACCCATCATTCAGGACTCCTTATTATGATGCCAGCCCCTTAGGTGACATTATTCGTCCTGCAGACTTCATGGTCTAATTTAAAGCCGCCGGCGACTGTTTCACAGTGTGGAAATAATCACATGACTGTCCCTGGCGCGACTATATAAGAGGGGGCTCATCCCTCAACTTGCCGAAAAGTCGCATCATGTGACCCGGGTGTACGCCCGTCTCCTCTCTGTAGGAGTTGTAGTACAGCCTGCAGTTACAAACTCTGTCGCGGTCCGTCCCGTGACCCCTCTTCCAGGACAAGCGATTTGGGGCGCCTCCTTCCAGTAGTGATATAATTAACAGTCTTCCTGCCAGTATTTGGGGTATCGAAGACCGTAGCATTGAGACCCCAAATACTGGGGAAGAGAGGAGGAACATGGACCGGGGCTCTTGGGTCTCCATAGTCTGTTGCAAAAGTCTTTGCCCCCCCTCCCCCGTTTACCATATTGTGTTCTCCTTATTTTGCTACAAGCTAATATTTCGGATCTGGAAGATTGTAGCGAGTCCCGATATGTATCCTCACAGCTGGGAGGAAGAAGGAACACGGACCCTCTTGCATCTGGTCTCCCTACTCCATTGCAAAAGTCATTAACCCTCTCCCTCCCTTCCCCATTGTGCTATCCTCTTCAGCTATGGGCGGCTTCCTGCTAATATTTAGGATCTTGAAGACCCTAGCAAGTCTAGACCTGTATCTTAACAGCCAGGGTGTAAGAAGGCACACGGACTGCTGCTCCTGTGTCTGGTCCCCATAACCCCCTCCTCCTCCTTCCCTTATTGTGTTCTCCCCAAGCAGCGGCACATTGGTAGACATCTCTTTCCGCCTTGTCCTCACCAAGGAGTTCACGGGGATTTACCACGCTGGAGAGGCTCCGTTGATGGCGAGGGTAGCGGGTAGCCTAGTGGTCACAGTCCATTCACGCCTCTGATCGACAGCAGAGGAAAATCATCACCCGCTTTGACCTCATCCCTTTAATTACATGTAGGGTGGGGGATAAAGATGGGTGGTGAGTAATGATGTCATGCTTTATTGTATGGGGGCTAATTAACCCTATAGGTCACACTCTGCAAATACGGAGGGGTAGCACAATTTGGCTTTACGTAGGACTGCAGGTTAACCCATTACATATTTTATCGTACAATGGTTGAGCTCTGCTACATCCGTCGTCCCTGCTGTGATTGGCGGTGCTTGTGCCGTCTGACAAGGCTTCTTCTGATCTCCTGCTGGGTAACCATGGCATTCAGGTTCCTCCTCATCGTCTCCGTCGGTGCCATCCAGATTGCTGGTGCCATGTGGAACAAGCAAGGATCCAATTAAGTCTGGCAAAACGGTTGGGTGCGATGAATCACGAGCGTCTGCAGAGCTGTATGTGTCCGTCTGCTTCAGCGACCCGCCCTGCACGCTGCTCCGTCTATATCGAGCGCTGGAATGTCGTCGCCCCCCTCCACCCCCCCATTCGCCAATTCCCAGGAATCCCAGCTGTGGCATCTAATCCGGATGTTTCCTCTGTGCAGCGCTCATACTAAGTGATTCTCCATTGTATCAACGCGTCCTAATTGCTCGATTCGTTCCACTGTATTAGGTGGGGGGGGGGAGTGGATCTGCTAGGACCTCTAGTCCCACGGCATCGCTGTCTGTCGTGTCTTTGTACTTGATGACTGAGTGTCTCAGAAATCCCGATTGGTTTCTTATCCAATTTACTCCTTTCAACTTTTTAAGACTTTTTTTTTTTTTTTTTTAAACCCAGTTTCAGGAAAGCTGGGTGACTGACTATAAATGACTATTCGGAAAAGGCTCAATCGCCACTCGGATCTTGTGAAGGCAACTGGTGGTGTATTAATACATAACTAGATTGGCTTACCATTCAGGACTGTAAGAAAGCTGGGTGAGAATACCCCACCATGACTGTGCGGGTTCCTGGGAAAGCTGGGTGACCACCAATGGCTGCCAGTACATGCTCCAACAATGAACATCCAATCTGCTTTTCAGAGATGTGACTGCGATACTGATCTGACATTCAGGATCCTAAGAAAGCTGGATAAGGAGGACGTCTACACAGTTCTGATTCTTGACATTAAAGGGGTTTTCCAGTGAAATACTATTGATGACGTATCATCAGGATAGGTCACCAATAGTTGATCGGTCGGGGTCTGTCGCTCGGAAGCCCCACTAATGAAGTGAGCAGGCGCATGCTTTCAGCACCGCAACAACAAAGGTCAAGTGAAGGCAATCAATGAGAGCCGTGCCTGCAGTTACAAGCAACGGCCACTACACAAAGGTCGGCGTGGAGGCTTCCACTCTGACTTCTGTGTTCTTGCGGTGCTGACAGCATGTGTCCTCTCAGCAGATTGGTTGGGGTCCCGAGTGACGGACCCCGACGACTAACTTGATGACCTATCCTGATGATGGGACATCCATAGGTTTTCACTGGAAAACCCCTTTAAGGCCGGCTTCATGCGCAATATGCAGAGAATAGAACCCATTGATTTCAAAGGGGTCATATATATATATATATATATATTCTTCACATGCATAAAAAGCGGCATGCCCTATATTTGTGTGCCAAGGGTCCTCATAGAAGTCTATGGGAGGTGCGCAAAACACTGTGAAATTCTGTTGGGGATATAAAAAGGCACAACTGGACCTTATTAGGCTAAATAGCTTTTTAAATCGGGCGTAGTGGTGTCCCGTGCACAAAAAGTACAGCAAAAAGCACCAATGGGTGCCCAAATCTGCCTCATTCATAGTGCAAATACGTTGCGCCGAAGTGTGTGCAATTGCGCATACACATGGGAAGCCGCCCTATGGGTATATTACACACGAGCAATTTTTTTTTCCGATTTGCGGAGCGCAAAAACTAAATGGTAATAAAGCATATTGTTTTAAGAAGTTTTACTGACGTGCGCGATGTTGTAAAAAAATTCAAAATTGGATGAAAGTCGTGTGGAAACAATCAAACACTGAAAAATTGCATGGGGGGGGGGAACACTTTGTACCAAAAAAAGTGTGGCTCTAGACTAAACTCAGATGACTGTCTACTTGATATCCACTATCTCTGTTCTTCAGAGCCGCCTGCTCATGAATCAACCCTCCTGCATTTGTACTCACGCCCTCCTGCTCATTGAGGCAGGCTGACAGCTCTTGTCACTGTGACTCACGGAGGATCTGCCATCATTTGCTGCAAAGAGCAGGAATCTCATTCTTCCGTTTTCTCCTATTTAGGACCGGGCTCTCAGCTGGCAGTCAGCTGCTGCTTTCGTCTCGCTGATCGCGGGGGCGCAACGGGAAACGCTAATTGTCTGTAAATTGCAGGATGTTCAAAATTCTGCAATCCTTTTAGATATAGAAGGAGGTGAACGCTGGGTGAGGAGGAAATCTGCCAATCTGTTTGACATGGGGGTCTGGTGGAGGATAAAGGGGGTCCCCAGCGTACAGACTGCTCTGCCTTCCATCTCTACAATAATAGGGGCCCATCAGGCTTATCTCCACAGATTGCTTTTATATCCCATTTCTGGAAGAATCCTCAAGTAAGCAGGTTTCCAAATCTTGAGGGTTGGGCTTGTATCTTAAGTCTCCCCCCCCCCCCCCCCCCCCCCCCCCCCCCCCCCTCTAATTATGTACATCGTCTGTTCACCCATGGACATTTCAAAGGTCCCATCTTGAAATTTTCTAAATATACAGGGTGTCCCAAAAGTGTGAAAACGTCCATATAGAATGAAAACTGTTTGGCAGACGGGGATCCAAGCACAACATTGTTTTTCTGGTGAAATTGTCTGCCAGTCTGATATATCACACACCTACCTTCCCATTGGAAAAAAGAGCAGAATCCAAGATGGCGGCATTCAAAATAGTAATCATGTTAGTGGCAAGGCCCCAACAGGTTTCCATCTTCCCCTGCAGCTTGCATGCAAAATTGGATCACCGTCTGCCCGTCTGTTTTCATTCTACATGGGTGCTTCCACACTTTTGAGACCATTTTCAAGATCTGTGCTTGCTGTCTGCCTTTGTCATAGGAAATCATCAGCTGTGAGGTTTTAGGTTTTTGGAGTATTATTCACTGACTGCAAGCAGTGATCTTGGTTATCAGAGGAATTGAAAGACAAAATATTCTAGAAGTTGCAGAACATTTCATTTTATGCAAGAAACTGTAAAAGTGACTTCAGCCAGAGGGACATGAGGACAAAGCTCCTCACTACCAACTTACTGACCATCTCCCGGTTCACCCCTTGATCTCAGAAGGGTTGAAGAGGTTGTCCAGGGTTTGATAGGTCATCAATTCCCCCCCCCCCCCCCAATCAATCGGCTGATTGCCGTGCCTGCTTGTCGTCGTGGACAGTGCTGAAAGCAGATATTGCTGTCCATATTGCAGTGGCCAGGTTTGGTACTGCAGGCACAGCTCCCATTGAATTCAAAGGGAGTTGTATCTGTAGTACCAAAGTGGGCCACTGCATGTTGACAGTGCTGTTTGTAGCACTCTCTGCATTGACAGCAGGTGTGGCGATCAGCTGATTAATGGGAATCCCAGTGGCAGACCCCATCAGTCAACTATTAATGACTTATCTCAAAGATAGGTAATCAATAGGAAAAGTCCCGGAAAACCTTTTTTTTTTTTTTCTTAAGGAGCTCTTTGGGATCCTTGATGGTTTGCAAATGGATCTGAGTTTCGGCTCTCCCACATTTTAAATATTATAGATATTAAAACTTTGGGGGTCTGACTGGGGCCCAAGGAATACCAAGAATGGTTCACCCCCTTGTGAATGGAGCTACAGTGTGACCACCACTCTAGTCACCTTTATGGGACCAAGTTGGATAGCTGAGCTCATTGCTTCCATAGATGCTCCACTCAGTAGCAGGACTTGGGGTGCAAAGTTCTTGTGATCCCTGGAGGTCCCAGTGATCCTATAGATGGGCGATAAATGGTTTTGGTGGGATAACCCCTTTTAATTGAAATCCACATATCAAAGAACCAGCTCCTTTTTAATTTTTCTGAGATCAGCCAAGTTAGGGGTTGAACCAGGAGATAAGTCTGAGGCGAGGGGCTTTGTCCTCCATTGCATTGGGCTGAAGTCACATTTCCAGCTGATTCATGGCACTAATAATATATCAGTTCTTGGAGAGAAGAGCGCTGGATCGCATCCTATTGCTGAAAACAGCGGGGAGCCATGATGACGACAACCAAGAGACATTACCTTGGATTGTTATTAATAGCCTCCGAACAGGAGAGTCAGTCGGATCCGCCGAGCACTGAAGTCATTCCTTCCAGCTGGGTGACACATGGCTCAGAAATTCCTGGAATTGCCCAAGACGTTGAGCAGGGTTTGTCGGCTGCAGAGAGGAGGTGGATGTTTCATTTCAGAGACTTTCTTGCCAAAAATGTATAGACAGTGAACGGAGGCGGGCACCGAGCCTCGGAAATAATGGATTTCGGCAAGGCAGAGTAATGCAAAGTGGTTACCTGCTGCTAATGGTTTAGAAAGCTGGAAATCTGTGGTTGGCCAGAAAATCATGGCCTCATACCAGTATACACCCAGTACATTAGGCGTCTTAAGTTACCCAGGGCTTGATCATTAGGGCGCCGTCATATAGTGCATACGGTTATTATATACCCCCTGCATTCACACGGGGCAGTTTGGATGTGTTAAAAAACATGCACAGAGTTTTTTCCACATCCAAACGACCCGCAACCTTAGGCTAGCGCTAAAGGACTGTTTTAGAAGTTTAACGTCTGATGATGCAAGTTTTCTAGCATATGTTGGGGTCCTGTAACTCCACAGACAGCACACAGCCCTATTATGGCCTTTGAGATTATACACATCGTGTTTTGTATTTCTCCACACGGACCCATGGTCTACATGAAAAACTTCATAGCATGTCATATTCTGCCCATTTCACAGATAAGAAATAGGACATGCCAATGGGGGTGTCCATGTAGATCGGACAGCACAAAGTTCATATGTTGTCCAATGCGAGTTGCACTCGAGTCTCTTGGGCACAACTTTAGTTATTGCTAGTGTGCACCAAGCCTAAGTCCTATTTAGATGCAGAAGAAATCCTGCAGCCATTGCGCTACCATCTTTTCACTTCCAGTTGGAGTACAGCTCTACCGGCCAGAACTAGACAACAAGTTCAGTTGTATATCCGTGTGTAATGGAAGATTACATGACTGAAATCACATAATACAACTTTAAATGTTCTTGGTAGGATAATCTCTTTATCAGTTATCCACTGGATAGGTGAGAAATGTGTGATTGCTGGGGTCCAACCTCTGGGGACCCCCAAGGGATCATGAGGACTGCACCTCCTGAGTCGTCCTAGTGAGTGAATGTATGCACTACTACTATATTTACTTCTATGCAACTAAGAGAGATGGTGCATTGTTCGACGACCTCGGTGGACCATGAATGGAGATGGGGACTTGCATGTGCACCACTGATCCACTCGCTAGTGGGACATGTAGTGAAACATTCTTAAAGTCCCACCAGTGATACATTTACCACCTATACTGTGCATAAGTGAGAAAATGTTTTGGTGAGATAACCCCTTTAATCAATGAGAGGCAACTTTACAAGTAGAAGTGAATGGTAAAACTTGTACAACAGTTGACCGCCTACCTTGGTCCCCAACCGTTCATCACTGATGCATTGAGTAGCGTGTAAAATAGGCCTTCCTCTACCCATTTTTGCCCAAACTTTTTACTTTGCTTCCCTGTTAAGAGGCTACCACACATTCATGTATCTCGAGGACACCAGAATCTCCATCAGAGGCCATTAAGGTGTTCTGCGTCTCAAGTCTAAGTTTGGTCATACTCGGCCTGGTGTGGTCGAACCTGAGAAATGGACAAGAACTTAAAAGTAGCGTTATTACAGCAAGATGGCCTACTTCTGACCCTGGAGACACCACAAGGGTGACCCTGTTCCACCAGCACCGCTCTTGTCCTTCGTGTCTATGTTGTGGTTAGCTGTTGCTTGTTTTCTCAGAAACGGGGGATAAGTCTCCCAAAAAGGGCTGCGTGTGGGCGACAAATACAATGTTCTCAGAAGTACAGTAGGTGAGGGCACCCGACGTTCCTTAGAATCTATAGATACGGCAAGTGTTGGAAGGACGCCTTTACACAAAACTTCCAGCATGAGATCAGGCAGCATTCCTCCCCAAGAGCATTTATACAATACAGTTCAGCCACCCACTCATGTATCTGAGCACACAATGTTTCCAGCACATAGAAGAGAACTATACTGGGACTTAACCCTTCAACATCCTCCTCAAAGCACTGTCAAATAACCATTCCGCCCATCTATCTCCCATGTGGTGATCTGCTGTAAAAAAGTCCTTTAGAAGTAACTTCTCTGAAGAGAGATCCACCAGCCATGTCAGAAGCTCTGTAGAGGACCACAAGCTTGGGACCTCTGCTGTCTTCCAGGAAAGAAGGACCTCATTAAAGTGCCTGTACCCCATCAGTGCCTGTTAGCATTTCAAAAGGTACAGAAATCGCCATGACTACTATTCCATAGAAGTTCACAGCTTCATCTTATCACTGTCCCAATTCCTCTTCTTCTCGGGCTTCTATAGAACTTTAAAGCCCTAGCTGCCTTCGCCTTTTACATTGTCCAAGCAGAACAAATGCCCATAAACTCTGAATAATGCAGGAACGGTGCTGGCCAAACTAATTAACACAATTTAGAAGGTAAATGAAATCTCTTCAGCAGATGTAGCGGCTTTTAAGCTCTGCATTAAGATGGAATAATTGAAGCTAACTGAGCATGGCCAAGCCCCAAGTGATCTATCGGCAGATAATGGAGGCAGAACATAATGCTAGCAATAAATTCTATAGAAACCTGCTGAAAAAAATCACGCCAAGTCCATAAGTCATTAGTTTCCTTCCTCACAACTTTGCAGGGATGTTTTTTGGATTAGACATCTTGACAGTCATCACCCAGGAGGCCTAAATTACAGAACAGATTTAATGTCTATTGATGAGGTGAATAGGTATGTAATGCACTAGAATAGGTTTTAAATAATGGCTTAATGCTGTTTCTGTGTACTAATTATTGAAATCACTGTGCGCTGTGTCTGCAATTACAAGCGCCGACCACTACACTGGTTAGAGCAGCAGCCTCCGTTCCGACCCCAAACACCTAAACCACCTGGGGTGACTCGGACATTCGGCACTTGGCAGTGTACTCTTGAAGCTCCATTAATGTCAATGGTGCCATATTTTGGATGGCCTCTCAGAGTAGCAGGAGTTAATTTTTAAATATCCAGCTGTTTCTCCATAAGGCTGGGTTCACACAGGGCGGATTTGCCGCGGAAATCTCAGTTTTGCTGCAGCCAAAAAATGCGTGCTAAACGCAGCTTCAAAACCTGCAGCACTTAGCTGTGGGCTTTGGAGTGGCTTTGCCGCATGCTTTTCTATTACGGTCAGCTCTCCCATAGAGAGGAGCGAGGCTGCAACGGAAAAAAAAAAATCGGCATGCTGCGTCCTTGGACTTTGCGCCGCAATGCCGGCTTTGCCGCGACGGATTGTCCGCTCTGTGGACAAGATTTTTGACAAATCTCGTCCACATGGCTTGCTAATCCTGGGTTTAGCGGTTGCAGGCGGAATTGCTGCAGCGAACTTCCACAGGTAAATTCGCTGCAAATCCGCCCTGTGTGAACCCAGCCTAATAGTTTTCTGATATGTTTAACCTATTGCCTAAATTTTAAATGAATGTATGCTAATTGTAACTTAGGCTGGATCTAGGTAAAGGCAATTTTATCTTTTTTTTTTTTTTTTTCTGCACCAAGAGCCATTCTGCAATGATGTGAACTATAGACTAGTCTCACAACCTGTGCCTAAAACATGACTATTACAAAGAGTCTGAGCCTACCATACTGTCAAACAAGACCTGCGGCCCTATAAAAGTGACCGAAAATCACGCGTGACACACAAATTCACACATTTCCTGTGCTGGAAGAAAAATAAATGCACAGTCCCACCGGGCATCTCTCCGCACAGCCATCTAGTTTACAAGAGTAGAGCAAGTGGGGTTGGTGGTCCCTGTAACACTGATGCTTATGTAGATGATGATCTGCTTTGCAAAGCACAATATGTTGGCTTTTCCTTAACACACAAAGTCCTGTGCCTGCTGAGCTAATGGTTTTCGTTAACGAGGGTAAGAGCATTTTTACTGCCACAGCATAAAGAACATTCCTCCCTGTTCTGTCTGTCCCTTTTACATAATACAGCTGGTGTCCAAAGAGTTAATTTTCAGTAGGGAAATTGACTAAAATAAGACAACCGAAATGGTCATCGATGCATATTAAACACTGATTTACGTCCTCCTCTGTATTTGTGCTCAACCCCATGAGATGTTTTATGCCGGCCACCATCTATCATCTCATGTTTGCAGGTTTTCTTAGTGTAAACTTTGTTTTATCATTTGCGCCGTATGACTTCACCATTCGTCTTAAGAACAAGACCTTCCAAGACTTAACTTGATGAGAACACACAATGTAATCTTTTAAGCTCATCACAATCTTCAAATCTTCTTTTCTCTATTTTAATTCAAATTCATCAAGTTGGACGCAAAATAGAAGTTCGTGATGACCTCCGAGATGAGTTCATTGACTTTAGGATGTAGTGCCACATCTGTCTTGGAAATATCATGGTCTATAACCATTATAAGTTGATGTTGTCATCCGTGTCATCTCAAACCCAAGATAGAAGACCACCATCATCGTCTCCATTCACCACGTCTTTCACTCTTTTCTATTCATCTTTCGTCCATCCTTCTTTATTTTTTGTTTTTTATACGCTCAACCTTTTGGGTCTTTCCTACCTGCAAAACTCTCTTTTCCTTCTAGATGTCTACCTAAGCACCTAGAAGGAAGCCTGCACTTCTGCCGCACCCGTGGGATCGCCTAGCCCACACCACTGCAAGTCTGCAGGCCGCAAATCATGTTTAAGTGTGAACCCAGGCAAAGAGTTGGAAACGATTTTTTTATCAAGTCTATCAGCGACAGCGCTCAAGAAAAGCGCAAAACAACGTTTTTTAGAGTGGGGATAACCTTGGGAATTCTATCTGCTCATTTCGGGGGTAGGTATTTCTTTAAGGTTCTGTTGACTTCTGCATGCACACGTGTTTGTAGAAATCAGTGTATAGCTGGGGACTGGAGATATGAGGGGTTCTCTTGGTGAGACAACAACCCTTTGGGGCCTCTAAGAAGGAAATCTGGCTTCTCACAACTTTGACAAGTAAAAAATTTTGCTAAGGGAAAACAAAATTTGCTCAAACCATTGATCGTAAAACTACTTTCAGGATTACTATGGTGATTCCTGTAAAAGCACACTTATTTAAGCCAACAGTCTCCCATTTTCGCAACCCACCGATCTATTAAGCATCTCCACCAAAAATACACACTTGCCTAGTGATAGCGTTGACCTTTTTGGGTCAGTACAGATTTTTTAGACCAGTAAGGTTTGAGGTGTGGGTCATTAATCTGACTTTAGGACATTACTATTATTAGTCTAGCGCCTTGTTGGTCTACTAGGTGCTTGTATTAATGTCCTATGTTGTCTTGGTCATGAATCAATTCATGTAACTGTGATCTAACAAATGCCTCTAGGGCTGACTGAGCACATTACTAATTTCGGCAACTTCTTACAAGGTTCTTCACTTTCACAAGGAGTTTTAACTTAGCCTTATTACTAAGGGTGGCCATACACCAGTGGTGGTTGAGACATCCATCTGTCCTTAGATGGTGTATATTGGGTCCACACCTGCCTATTCTATAAAAAGTAATGATGCGGCCTTCAAAAATAAAATGTAGCAGCAAATGGCTACTCCAAGAGAATTTTCTATCAGGATTTACTAGATTTGCTTGCGGTGATCCAGCTGGTGTAGAGAGTCTTACAGGCTATGCCCGATGGGAAAGAGTACACAACTGTTGCAAGCACTCTTGGCATGGGTCTTGTTTGGCCCAGGCTAAAGAAAAAAAAATTGCAACGTTTGTGTAAAGCATGTTAAGGCAAAGCAAGTCAAACCTATATCATTCTTGTGTTCCTTCTAGGGGCGAGGATTCTTGACCCGAAGCCTCATACAGTGGACATGGGGAAGGATTACTACAAGATCTTAGGCATCCCTTCAGGAGCCAATGAGGATGAGATCAAGAAAGCCTATCGTAAAATGGCCCTTAAATACCACCCAGACAAGAACAAGGATGCCAACGCAGAGGACAAGTTCAAGGAAATCGCAGAAGCCTATGATGTTCTAAGTGACCCCAAAAAGAGGGCAGTGTACGACCAGTATGGAGAGGAAGGTAAGTCCCCTGAAACAATGGTGGGTTACTCAACAGCTGTGAAGTATAACCAATAACATGGCCTTTTTCTTCTCTCCCTATCAGTGGAAATGTTCCTGATAGAGATGAGCGAGCATACTCGCTAAGGACAATTACTCGATCGAGCATTGTCCTTAGCGAGTACTTTCCTGCTCGGAAGAAAAGGTTCGGCTGCCAGCGCGGGTGAGAGGTGAGTTGCGGCAGTGAGCAAGGGGGGGCGGGGGGGGGGAGAGAGATCTCCCCGCTCTCCCCCGCCGCCGGCAGCCGAACCTTCTCTTCCGAGCAGGCAGGTACTCGCTAAGGGCAGTGCTTGATCAAGTAACTGCCCTTAGCGAGTATGCTCGCTCATCTCTAGTTCCTGACTTCTATTGGGAGTAGCTACAACTTTGTAAGCCCCACACATTGTGCAGTTCAGGGTATTCCTGTGGAACATAGTCATTGCACAACTTGTTTGGCCCTGTAGCTCTAAACCTATTCTCATAATTAAGAAGGCCTGCAAGTTATGTAACCTCATGCGTTCAGCATACCTAACATATTATAGCTACCACTGTAATTACAACTAAAGATCATCACGTGTAAATACTGTAGGTCTAGCATACACTCCATCGCGTTCACTAATCATTATCAAATTCTTAGATGCTTCAATGGGAAGTTTGAGTCAGTCTTCCCATTACTGCAAAGGCCCTTACGATGATGTTTCACAAAAGTCAAGCATGGCTTTTTGTTCTTCCTCCTCAACATGGGATCTCTGCATGCCCACATTGGGAATATGCATTGTATGTTAATCTCCAAATGTAGGGACTGACGTTCATATTAGGAAGCGTAGTCCTCTCAAGAAATCAATGTTCATATACAGTACTCTATTAGAGCATATGGATGTCATAGTCTTTGGGGCTTGGGACCTACTTCTATTAACCAGAGCTGAGAACTACAAGTCTGGAAGACTAGGCGCCATCATGTTGTATTACATGAACTTCAATGAGCATTTTTAGATAACCCTGATGTTTGGGTGCTTCTGCAGCTGGATCCTTGGTGGTTTATTGGGCTTTCCCCTGTTTAACAACTTCTTCCGTTTAAATAGGTTCTTACAGGCGTAGAGAGAAAATTGAAAGCTCCTGCCTCAGAGCAACTGCAACAAGACTTGGACCTCATGTCCACAGGCAGATCTGGTATCCCTATGGGCGGGTGAACCGTGCAGATTCCGCAAAACGGCTCCGCCCGTGGACATTGGGCCTTAGGAGGGAACTCTTAGTTATGTCTTTATCTTCCATTCACTATAATAGAGAGTTGACTGCAAGCACATGCGGTTGCAACAGCGGGGACCAGGTCAAATCTTCCTCCATATTTCTGCCCCATTTTCAGAAAGGTGCTTTACCTCTATTTCTGGCATTAGCAGTCTGGTCTTCTGCCCTTGGGAGCTAATGTTACCCGTCTGTCCTATGATTCAGTAATTATGTAGACGTCTCCAGTGGGACGTGGGTGCAACGATTGCTCATCTTATTAATAACCTGAACCTGCCAGGACTTATTTGTGCAGAACGGCTGTGCCATTTACACTGGGTAATGAGCTTGGCCAGGTTTCGGTCTGATCATATGCCTTGTGCACATGAGGAGGATGTTTTTGTGGTTCTTGGTGTTGATCTGGAGCATTTAGCAATCGCTGTGCCCGAAGCCATCACCTTCTCTGGGTGTTACAAACAAGACTAGATTACTCCAGGGCCAAAACATTTAGTGTAACCCTATAAGGTGATGCAGAAATGAGAATTAGTCTGCATGAAGCTACCTGTATATGTTTACCAAAAGTTGGTTACGGTGTTATCTAGCCTGCAGACCAGGTCAAAATTTGAGATTGTTGCAATACATCCTGTAGACATTTCGAATACCTTGCAGCGATTGTCCTATGCAGCCTTGTGTTAGTTTTGGGTCCCTTCTCTTAAGCCATTACTCACCCTGATCTTGAGTTACATCATATCTTGAAGATCAGTCGCATAACGTAGTTAACGTCTTCCTAAGCAATTTTCTTTCTCCGTAACACAGGTCTCAAGACAGGAGGTGGATCATCTGGTAACACTGGAAACTCCTTCCACTACACTTTCCACGGGGACCCTCATGCCACCTTTGCTTCTTTCTTTGGAGGCTCAAACCCCTTTGACATCTTTTTTGGATCAGGCCGCACCCGAATGGCCAATGGCTTTGACCATGAAGACATGGACATCGAAGAGGACGACGACGATCCTTTCGGTGGCTTTGGGCGTTTCGGCGTGAATGGATTCCACCGGCGGCACCCAGATCAGCTGCATACCCGACGGAAAGTGCAGGACCCTCCTGTTGTTCATGAGCTCAAAGTATCACTAGAGGAAATCTATCACGGCTGTACCAAGCGTATGAAGATCACACGGAGGAGGTTGAACCCAGATGGCCGGACAGTGAGAACGGAGGACAAGATTCTAAATGTGGTGATCAAGAAAGGTTGGAAGGAGGGGACCAAGATCACCTTCCCTAAAGAGGGGGACGCCACATCAGAAAACATCCCTGCAGATATTGTGTTCCTACTGAAAGACAAAGCTCATGCACATTTCAAGAGAGACGGGTCCAACATAGTCTATATGGCCAAGATTACCTTGAAAGAGGTGGGTGCACTTTATGAATGTGTCTTATTGATTTGTATGTGGTGGGAAAAAATGCATACACCATCAGTGACTGATTGGTGGGGATCCCAGTGGCCGGATCCCCACTGACCACAATTGGTTGGTATGGAATTAAAAATTGCCCCCTACCCCACCCCCCAAATCCAGGATTTATCACAGTGCTGCCTTCCTGATCATGGCCACTGATGAAGGGGCATGTGACCAGATATGTCATTGGCTTCCTCCACTGAAGAACACCACACAGTAAAAGCTAAAGAATGCAAAGTGTTTGATGGCCAATGGATGTTTTTGGTCACGTGCCCCTCCATCTGTACTGTGCGCTCCATGGTAAAAGCTTTAGTGCCCATTGGACAGCGCTTCACATTGTAAGTGATCAGCGCTGAACTTGAAATAAGATTATTACATTAGTACACTGCATATATTGCTGTTTCAGCACATTAGTTAAGATAAACTTACAGTGGCCGACTTCTTCAAGGGCATGTTCACACTTGCACTGCTGGAGAGTTGGACGGACCCCATTCTAGTCAGTGGGGTCTGCCCTCCACCATTTCATTCCATCGTAAGATAAATACATTTAAACATAAATTTCGTTTTCCTGTTCCCATAACTGAGCAGAAAAACGGAAACCCAAACAGAGCTTAAACACTGGTGCGAATCCAACCTAAGTAGGGCAGAGAACTGTGCAGGTGGTATGAGCTCAGGACCTGCTTGTTACAGGTTATTTAGAGAAGTGGTGAGCTCAGCACTGCTGTCATCGGGTGTGCAGCGAGCGTACATAACACGATATTACTTAATCATCTAGTGATGAAGAACACAGCTGGAGTTGAATTTTTAAAAGGGTTGGTCCAACCCAGCAAGCTATTCCCTATCGGTGGGGTCTGACCACTGAGCCCCTTCACTGAGAGATCCTCCCCCAACATACCCTGAAGTTTTGACAGCCATGGCTGGACATGCGTGCCACTTCTCCATTCACTTAATTAGGGCCCATTGGAGATTACATAGTTCAAGTGATCAGCGGTCCCACTGTAGGGCCCCCCCCCCCCCCTTTAATTTCTTAACCCTGAATGACTGTGCTAGCACACGAGCATCAACTACTAATGTCTTGCCGGCCATTGCTAAGCTGCACCTGGACATGCATTTGTTGCAAGTATGGGTCGCTTTACATAGGCCAATAGTCACCCAAGTAATTGCTGAAAAGAGCGATTCTGGCCGACTGTCATCCCTTGTAAACACGAGACCTGGCAGGGCAAATGAGCAAGAATCACTCACTTGTTGGAGCCCCTTGGTTTTTAGCTCGTCTAAAAAATAAAAGCGGCTGTCGGCCCGTTTACTCTGAATAGAGGCGGGCAGCCGGCAGAGCGATCCAGAGCGCCACGTCCAGTGAGTGATTATTGCACCTTTGTGACATCACAGAAGTGATAATTATTGGAACAGTTCTCAGGTGCTTAGTGTCTGACAGTCATTCCTTGTAAAGCCACCCCAACACTTATCGGAAAGGCCCTTTTACGTGGCTGATAATCGGGCTTATAACGTTCGTCAGCCCAATTATCGTGTTGTGTTAAAAACGCACCAATTAAACATTCAATTGTTGGCTAATTGAGTACTTTTGGCAAACCTAAAAATTATCGCTGCTCTGCTTTACATCTCTCCAGTTCAGCCGGGGACGAGCGATTATTACTGGCCCATGGAAAACAAAATTGAGCATTGACATGCATGTCGGTCGGCACTCCTGTCATGTGTCAAAGTAACGGTACTCTATGCAGGATAATTATCAGAACCAGCACAAAGGGGGTCTAGCCATCGCCGGCCCTAGAACAACTTGTTTTTCTGAGGCCCTTTGCAAAAGGAAAGAAGTTAGCTGATTGGTTGCCTTTGGCAACTTCTGTATGGCACGGATTTTCTTACATTACGCCCATATTCCGTCTCGTCTGGTTCCATTAGCAGGTTTCTGTATCGGATGGTCTATGTAAAAGATAAGCTTGAAAATTAAAAACCTATAGCATTCTATACAGGAGAGCTGCTGCCCGCTGCTTCTCCGTAGTTGTAGTGACCAACTCCTTGCCCGTTCTATGCGGTGCAGCTCCACAATACAACTTTAGACCATCAGCCTGATTTATAGCCCCCCGCTTACTGCTGCCCTTCGCTCTCCTATTTTGATTCCACCTGGCCACTGCAGAGTTTCCAGTCGAGCTATTTAAAGCCACGTGTATTAATACCCGTGTTGTCAGGGTATCGCATGTATGTGCAGGAGAAGACTTCTTAGATTATAACTCTATCCTTGTGGTGGTTGGGGAAGAGCAGTGGGCACGTCGACAAATATTGGACTTGCGATTGTCACCGGAGAGATGATCTCTAACCTTTAGACTTTCACCTCAATGCCTGCAACGTTGCAGACATAAAAGAAACCTGATCACACCTAAAGGCTGACGTGGCCGCGGTCATTACATCTAGAGTCCGTCCTCTTTAAACAAGTTGTCCAAGACTGGAAAGACAAGGCTGTTCTATTCCAGGGACAGCACCACAGCTGTCCTCTGGTCATGTCTGGTATTGCAGCTCTGCCTGATGGGTGGCGCTGTTTCTAGGAGAAGGCATGACTTTCTGATTCTTAGTTACCCCTTTGAGTTAGCTCAAAGTAATTCTCCACTTGCACATATGGAAGCAGTAGGTATATGCTTAGACATAGAGGGTAGTAATACAGCACTTACAGCCTTGGAGGTGGGGGGGCGGTATTGCAGCACTCATAGCCTTGGAGATGGGGGGGGTGGGGGGGCGGTATTGCAGCACTCATAGCCTTGGAGATGAGGGGGGAGGGGGGCGGTATTGCAGCACTCATAGCCTTGGAGATGGGGGTGGTGGGGGGGCGGTATTGCAGCACTTATAGCCTTGGAGATGGGGGGGGGGGGCGGTATTGCAGCACTCATAGCCTTGGAGATGGGGGGGGGGGGGCGGTATTGCAGCACTCATAGCCTTGGAGATGGGGGGGGGGGGGGCGGTACTGCAGCACTCATAGCCTTGGAGATGGGGGGGGGGGGCGGTACTGCAGCACTCATAGCCTTGGAGATGGGGGGGGGGGGTGGTACTGCAGCACTCATAGCCTTGGAGATGGGGGGGGGGGGGGTGGTACTGCAGCACTCATAGCCTTGGAGATGGGGGGGGGGGGGGTGGTACTGCAGCACTCATAGCCTTGGAGATGGGGGGGGGGGGGGTGGTACTGCAGCACTCATAGCCTTGGAGATGGGGGGGGGGGCGGTATTGCAGCACTCATAGCCTTTGAGGTGGGGGGGGGCGGTACTGCAGCACTCATAGCCTTGGCGATGGGGGGGGGAGGGGGGCGGTATTGCAGCACTCATAGCCTTGGAGATGGGGGGGGGGGCGGTACTGCAGCACTCATAGCCTTGGAGATGGGGGGGGGGCGGTATTGCAGCACTCATAGCCTTTGAGGTGGGGGGGGGGCGGTACTGCAGCACTCATAGCCTTGGCGATGGGGGGGGGAGGGGGGCAGTATTGCAGCACTCATAGCCTTGGCGATGGGGGGGGGAGGGGGGCGGTATTGCAGCACTCATAGCCTTGGAGATGGGGGGGGGGGGCGGTATTGCAGCACTCATAGCCTTGGAGGGGGGGGGGGGGCGGTATTGCAGCACTCATAGCCTTGGAGATATGGGGGGGGGGGGGTATTGCAGCACTCATAGCCTTGGAGATATGGGGGGGGGGGGGGTATTGCAGCACTCATAGCCTTGGAGATATGGGGGGGGGGGTATTGCAGCACTCATAGCCTTGGAGATATGGGGGGGGGGGGTATTGCAGCACTCATAGCCTTGGAGATATGGGCGGGAGGTATTGCAGCACTCATAGCCTTGGAGATATGGGGGGTGGGGTATTGCAGCACTCATAGCCTTGGAGATATGGGGGGGGGGGGGCGGTATTGCAGCACTCATAGCCTTGGAGATATGGGGGGGGGGGGCGGTATTGCAGCACTCATAGCCTTGGAGATTGGGGGGGGGGGGCGGTATTGCAGCACTCATAGCCTTGGAGATGGGGGGGGGGGGGCGGTATTGCAGCACTCATAGCCTTGGAGAGGGGGGGGGCGGTATTGCAGCACTCATAGCCTTGGAGATGGGGGGGGGGGCGGTATTGCAGCACTTATAGCCTTGGAGATGGGGGGGGGGCGGTATTGCAGCACTTATAGCCTTGGAGATGGGGGGGGGGGGCATGTTCGCATAGCACTTATAGCCTTGGAGATAAGGGGGGGGGTAGTATAGCACTTATAGGCTTGGAGATGGGGGGCAGTATTATATATTTTTGTACATCTTGTCCATATACATGATATATTCACAAATAGGCGGACATTCATAGAAGATTTTACTCTAGTTTCTGGCATAAAACGTTACAAATCTCTGTAAATGGGGATTTGCGTTAAAAAAATGCGACTTTTTGCTCACTTTGCTGCTGTCACCAATTTTTTAAAAATGTTGTTTTGTCAGGCGGGGGCACGGCCACATTAAACCGAAACCTTTATACATAAGTTACGCCAGAAACTGGTGTAAAACTGTACCTGCAGTTAACACCAGATTGCATGTAACGTACATAGAAATGTAGGCGCACGGAGCTTCTGGGATGCGCCTAATACGTGAAAAGCTGTACACCTCTTCATGTATTGGGAGCATCATCTGCCGGTGGAAACATTAAGACTGGCGTCTGAAATGCCGGTTAAAAAAATCCCCCACCGTGCAGTCGGATGTTCTAGTCACTGACTAACTGCGTTTCTGCCTTTGTTACATATCCACTATTTCTGTTTTGCATATTTTAATCATTTAATGATTGAGACTTTGTATTTTGAAGTTCTGGAGCTGCAGGGGTTAAGCAGTAAGCTTAAGGGTCTGCGTGTAGCTTTAATAAGCCGTGTCCTGTAAGCGTGCCAAGGTGAATAGCTATGCTCCATTAAAGGTGTGAGCCTCACAGCATCGCTCGCTGCGCTCCCATGGGACGGTGATGTGGACATTGTCGCTGCTTCTTCCATATTTAGCACCTCTCCAGTTCCAGGAATAGTCGGGTCAGGCTGTGCTCCAGGCATGTAAATCACTAACGAGGGCAGAGCTTCCCCTCCTGGCCGGTGATAGGCGCAGTCTCCCAGGGGTGCAGTTATACCCAGCGGCCTCTGTGTGGGGCTGACTCCGTATCTCCAAGGTGGGTCGCTGCTGTTACGTTTGAAGAACTTCATAGCTGGAGGTAAAAATCAACATTAGGAAGCCTCGTAGATTATAGGCATTAGATACATTTCCATGCACTGCAATGCTTCCCTGTTCAGGTGGGATCCATATATACAGATCTCATGGGCAGGGAATAAAATGCCAGAATGGCAGTGACGTCTGACACTTCCACAGGCAGTAGAGTATAATCTTCTATGAAGAATGCCGGTTTATTTGCTGTTCTGGCTTTGTGGAAAGCTGGATGAGCGCTGTAGTTGGAAAGTGGTGCAGCGCTTGTTTATCACAAATGAAGATTTGTTACAAAGTATAAAAGTGTAGGTACAAAGTATCAGCCAGTCTCCTGCCTCAGACCCCCCTTGGGGTATGTTTTCACAGGGCACAAATGCTGCAGACTTTCCATGCTGACTGTTCGCAGCATGTACAATAGCCGTGTAATGGATGGGAAGAAAACAAATCTCATCCACACGCCGCATAAAAATCCAGACAATTCGCAGTTAAACTGACCTGCTGTTCAGATTTTACAGGGCCACGCTAGCAAAAACACATTTTTTTCCATCCAAGCCCGCTCATCTGATTCTGTCACGCTCTGGAGGTCTCCTCTGTGTATTGCAGCCACTTCCATGCGCTGCAACCCCTGTCTGATGCTTATCGGGCACCATCTTGAAAGTGAGGTTTTTTTTTTTTACTTGCACTCTGGGATTGATTTGAGAGTGAATTAGCTGAGGCTGTACAATTTATCTGCTGGGAAACAGTTTAATCTATTACCTTCTCTGTATTTAACCTAAATAAGCTACAGACCATAAGTGTACAATCAGGAGGATGAGCTGTGATCTCCTCCATTATAACTGTGTGATCATCATCAGTAAACAGGAGTGTTTGTGTACGTGTCTGTCTCACCACAAGGATTCATGCTAGATCACAAGACCAGCTGCACATGGGTGAGAAACTTGCGCAAGATTTGTGCACTGTGAGACGCATGTATATGAATCTCATGCTTTTGAATAAAGTCATACATATGAGCGATGTTTTCCAACATGGCACCGCTATGTGGGAAACAAATCGTGGCACTTCCTATCTTTGGGTGCGCCCTTGCATCACATCTCCCATTGTTCTCAATGGGGCCGGCAGCAGCTTCGCGCCACCTGCTAGGCGCACACTGTGCAATGTGATGCGAGGTTCCCCATTGAAAACAATGGAAGAAACTGTGTGATCCTCCGCATCGGCTGTCCGCTACTTTCCCAAAGTGATACGAGGTGGTTTTGACATAAGTCCTCGCAGCTTCAGGGAAATTGCATGTTGGCGAGTGCGATATCAGGCCTTGATTCAGGGCTCGATTTCGCACTTGCCTGTGTAAAGTTAGCCCTACACAGGCTGAGAAACTGACTAGTTAAAGACCACATAAACCCAAGTACAGCACATGCGCAGTACAGGTGTGCCGTAGGTGGGACGCAGGACATCAATCAGCAAAGAAGGGGGTGTTGGAAAAAACAAAGGTACAGTTGGTTACCCATTAAATTGCACATGTGAAAGTATATGATATGACAAAAATATGCTGACTGACTTCCTTTAAATCCCATCGACAGGGTTTGTACTATAAATGCTGTAAAAAATCTAACATTTCTTTCCCATGTGAACTTAACTTTACAACAAAGCCGCACCCAAATTCTAGCATCTTTGTAATATACCATTACCAACAACTTTTGGTGGTGCCAACAAGGTTTTTGCTGACTGGTGTTATTTCTACCAATTAGTACATTGAGTGCACAGGGGTGTAATATGGTGAATGGGCTCATTTAATAAAGGGAAAGGTAGCTTATTTAACTAATACATTTACCAATGTAGGTATCTGAATGCTTTCTAGATGCAATGAGATCTGTCAGCAGCAGCTAGCCTACCTCATGACTGTTTCCATGTAGTGCAGAAAAGGTAATTCAGATTCAGTACACATGCTGGATTTTACATCCACGTAGGTAACGTTAATAAGGATGGAGCGTCCCTTTAAGGAGTTGAGGTCATAGGTGCTGTAATCAGAAAGAATTACATGTAATGGTGCATTTAATTTATGATTCCACTCTATATAAATAGTTAAACACACGCAGGTGGTGAGGAATGGTAGATTCGCCATCGTCACGACAGAGGGAGTTTACCATTCAGCTTGGCTGACTCACAGACGCACATTCCTAGAAAGATTTAACAAAGGGCAGACTTCCCTGCCAGCTTCCCCTCTGCCAACCAATAGAACTCAATATAGGTGACTTCATACAAATGTGACCAAGTGTCATTTATAGTCAGCCTGGTGCAGTTGGCACAGTCTACAGAGTGGTCTGCCAATCAGGATGGCACAGCAGTCCTGTCATCAGCATATAATTCATATGTGAATTCATTCATATGTGGCATGGGAGGCACTGCCAGGGGCGACCTACCAACACCCGGCTACTCCATCACTGGAATGTGGTCTCTACTGCGGGAGCATGTTCTGGTTGAGGGTGCTATATCAGTACATC
Source organism: Eleutherodactylus coqui (assembly GCF_035609145.1). Taxonomy (NCBI): domain Eukaryota; kingdom Metazoa; phylum Chordata; class Amphibia; order Anura; family Eleutherodactylidae; genus Eleutherodactylus; species Eleutherodactylus coqui. Next base: position 68,591,258 of record NC_089841.1, on the reverse strand, counting down.
CCATTTTCAGGATGGAAGGAACATGGGATGGTACAGGTCATGGTTTATAAATGAATGTGTGAAGTATATCCTGCAGATGAGGGCTCTGAAGACAAAAGCTTCCGAAGCCTTTATATTCCTTTTCTGAAATACTCTGTGCTGCCGAGATTGTCTTCCCACTCAGCACATTATAATTATTGTATTACAAGGTGATTAAAAAGTCATGGCCACCCGGAATATCTTCTGAGCAAAACTGGTAGTGTCCAGGACAAACTGAGTGGTGGTGGTCCGAGCAGTGTTACCGATTCCCCCAAGTGTCTTTCCTGCACTCGCCAACTATCTTCCTGGTTGTTCTGCTTTGAAAGCCTTGGCCACCTCACATGAACGTCTGTTACCGACCATCAGAATGATCTCGGTCCCGTCCGATTGTTAACGGCATCTTCTGGTACCTGAAAAGCCATGAGATTAGTGATTTCCATACCACATAATTCTCTTAATCCTCAACATGACATCCATAACTCTAAAACTGCTGCAGCTTTTGAAAAAAGGATTGCATCTATCAATTTCGGATAAAATTCTACCCTTAAATCATGTATCGCATGTCTCATTTCCATTGAAGTTTCTTGGGCTGAACCCATGATTGGTGCCACCAAGGTGGCTGACGGGTACCACTAGAATACCAAAAAGTTTCCCATGCCCATCTAAGTGTTCCTCAAAGTTTCTGACTTGTATCTTTTTATTGAGAGATAATTAAGTTTGAATCTGCCTATATTATGCTTACTTTCTGTCCCTAACCTTACATTAACCCAATGTTGCATTTCTTTCCTTAGGCTCTATGTGGCTGCACCGTCAACATTCCCACCATTGATGGAAGGGTCATCCCGCTACCCTGCAGTGATGTCATCAAGCCAGGAACCGTCAAACGGCTACGAGGTGAAGGATTGCCTTTTCCTAAAGTCCCCACCCAGCGGGGCGACCTAATAGTAGAGTTTCAAGTACGATTTCCAGACAGAATACCACAACCAACCAGAGAACTCCTCAAACAGCACCTGCCTTGTTCCTAGTACTACATGTGCAAAGGGCCCCGGGCCCCATGCAATGCATCGTAGATTCGTGCCAAGAGTTTTGCAATGGAGACCTGCAGTGTCTGTCCGAACGGTGGGATAATCCATATTCTATGCAGAAGACGACTACTTTCTACAGCTCAAAATAAAAACAATAGACTTTTTTTCAAAGTTAGAATTTTTTTAGTCAGGCCTATCATCTTTGACAAAAAATGATGAGAGAGGGCACAGCGGGCAGGCCCTGGCAATCGTGTGCACTGTTACGGGGGCACTACAGTAGTTTTTTGCATTTTAAAGAGTAAGCGTAATGGATTTTCTTGATCCCTTTACAGTCTGTTTATCAGTATTTTTAACCTCCGCTTCAGAGACTGAACTATAAGACTTTTAGAGTAAGGGGGGTTTGGTTTTTTTTTCTTTTTTGTTGTCTTTTTGTTTTTTAAGTAAAAAGAAAAAAAGCTTGTAAATATAATTTAAGTGACCAGTGAGTTTGACCTTTCTATACACTGGGCAGAATTAAAGTATAAGATTGTGAATTTTACTAAGGCTGATTCATGTGTTGTATGTACAGGTGAACATTGGATCAGTTCATCCAAGGGGGTGTGGCCATGACTACTGCATTCATCAGTGCCCTTTGCAACTGTATTTGGAGTGCCAAGAGGGACTTCTTGGAAGAGCTGATTAGTGTTGGCAATCCCTTGCTTCTGTTGAGAGAAATCTTTAAATCGTATCAGCAGTCTCTCTGCAGGATTTATCAAAACTGTCTAACATCAAAGGGGTTGTCCGCTTACCGCACAGCATCCTATTCTCAGCGCTCTCTGTAGTAAAACAAACTGATAAGTCTTGCTCTGCCACCGGGATCCAGCTCTGCAGCCTCCTCATGGTCCCAGATGTCAGTTGACCGCTGCAGCCAGTCAGAGGCCGCATCATCAGTATTGGACTCTCCAGCCTAGGCATCTTTCACACGGGCTACAAAAATCGGGAGATTTTGTAGCAATGCGACATCGCTACAAAATGCATGTATTGGAAGCCCGTGGTTTCCAATGGGTTCTTTCAGGCTACAAAACATTTCCTGTGAAAAAACCCATTGGAAATCCTGGACTTCACATACATGTTTTTTGCAGTGCTACAAAATCACCTAATTTTGTAGCCTGTGTGAATAAGGCCTAATACTCCTTCCCTCCCCCACCTTCCCATGTACAAAAATATAACTCCTATAATATTGCCTCCTATGTACAAGAATAAAACTACTATAATACTGCCCCCTATGTACAAGAATAAAACTACTATAATACTGCCCCCTATGTACAAGAATAAAACTACTATAATACTGCCTCCTATGTACAAGAATAAAACTACTATAATACTGCCCCTATGTACAAGAATATAACTACTACTATAATACTGCCCCCTATGTACAAGAATATAACTACTATAATACTGCTCCTATGTACAAGAATATAACTACTATAATACTGTCCCCTATGTACAAGAATATAACTACTATAATACTGTCCCCTATGTACAAGAATAGAACTACTACTATAATACTACCTGCTATGTACAAGAATATAACTACTACTATAATACTGCCCCCTATGTACAAGAATATAACTACTACTATAATACTACCCGCTATGTACAAGAATATAACTACTACTATAATACTACCCGCTATGTACAAGAATATAACTACTACTATAATACTACCCGCTATGTACAAGAATATAACTACTACTATAATACTACCCGCTATGTACAAGAATATAACTACTACTATAATACTACCCGCTATGTACAAGAATATAACTACTACTATAATACTACCCGCTATGTACAAGAATATAACTACTACTATAATACTACCCGCTATGTACAAGAATATAACTACTACTATAATACTACCCGCTATGTACAAGAATATAACTACTACTATAATACTACCCGCTATGTACAAGAATATAACTACTACTATAATACTACCCGCTATGTACAAGAATATAACTACTACTATAATACTACCCGCTATGTACAAGAATATAACTACTACTATAATACTACCCGCTATGTACAAGAATATAACTACTACTATAATACTACCCGCTATGTACAAGAATATAACTACTACTATAATACTACCCGCTATGTACAAGAATATAACTACTACTATAATACTACCCGCTATGTACAAGAATATAACTACTACTATAATACTACCCGCTATGTACAAGAATATAACTACTACTATAATACTACCCGCTATGTACAAGAATATAACTACTACTATAATACTACCCGCTATGTACAAGAATATAACTACTACTATAATACTACCCGCTATGTACAAGAATATAACTACTACTATAATACTACCCGCTATGTACAAGAATATAACTACTACTATAATACTACCCGCTATGTACAAGAATATAACTACTACTATAATACTACCCGCTATGTACAAGAATATAACTACTACTATAATACTACCCGCTATGTACAAGAATATAACTACTACTATAATACTACCCGCTATGTACAAGAATATAACTACTACTATAATACTACCCGCTATGTACAAGAATATAACTACTACTATAATACTACCCGCTATGTACAAGAATATAACTACTACTATAATACTGCCCCCTATGTACAAGAATATAACTACTACTATAATACTGCCCCCTATGTACAAGACTATAACTACTACTATAATACTGCCCCCTATGTACAAGACTATAACTACTACTATAATACTGCCCCCTATGTACAAGAATATAACTACTACTATAATACTGCCCCCTATGTACAAGACTATAACTACTACTATAATACTGCCCCCTATGTACAAGACTATAACTACTACTATAATACTGCCCCCTATGTACAAGAATATAACTACTATTATAATACTGCCCCCTATGTACAAGAATATAACTACTATTATAATACTGCCCCCTATGTAGAAGAATATAACTACTATAATGCTGATCAATCTGCACAGTAAGGAGAGCTTCTCCTATTAGTAGCAGTGCTCTAGGCCACAGGTAGTGGGTATGAGGCACCTATTATGGTCCTCTTAGTACCCTGCAGCAGAAACTATCCCTTTATCATTGCTGACACCTTGGCTGCTCCATGGATAGTGAGGTATGAGTCACATGCAATGAATAGCACCAACTGTTTGTGCTGACTTTTTCCATTTTGCACTTGAGAACATGACAGCTCTTCATTTAATATGATTAAAGGCAGGGAGGCCTTTGCCAACATGGCCCAGCATCACCCTCTGTGCCAGCCAACAGCCCAACCTTCCCCCAGCCAGGACAGAGAATAGCACATTAAAGGGAACAGTGCTATATAAGGGTGGCTGCATTATTTGGATCCGTGGACAGATATATAGCAGAATGCACTCTTCTTCCATGTAGATATTAATGCGTAAATTGCTGCTGATTTGCAAAGGGTGAAATCTGGAGCATTTTCGCAGCCAATGTGCACATGTAAGACATTGGGTGAACTTGTCAGTGGCATCAAATTGGCAGACGTAATGTTCGCCTCAGACAAGCACTTCGGACTCTTATCGGAACAGTTGTTCTTTGATGTCCCTAACTGCAAACTATCTAAATGATCTCCCACTAATTATCAAGTTAGTGCTGAATGGCTCTCAAACTAGAAAGTAGTCATAGAGCAAGTCACATGGTCCTTGGCCAAGAGGGGCGCACTCTTATGCTGTGTTGCCATGGGTCAGTTTTACCGCGGAAATCTCAGTTTTGCCGCAGCGAAAAACCCACGAGATTTCCATGGGACAAGCACAGCTTCAAAACCCGCTGCACTTAGCCACGGGTTTTGGAGTGGTTTCGCCACATGCTTTTCCATTGTGGCCGGCTCTACCATAGAGAAGAGCGAGGCTGCAACGGAAAAAAAAAAAAAAAAATTACATGCTGCCTCCTGGGAATTTGCACCGCAGTGCCGGCTTTGCCACGGCGGATTGTCCACCCTGTGTGGATGAGATTTTTGACATATGTCGTCCACATGGCTGGCTAATCCTGGGATTAGTGGCCGTAGGCGGAGTTGCCGCAGCGAAATTCCGTGGCACATCTGTCCCGTGTAAACCCAGCCTTACTGCCCCCTATCTGGAGTTTAAGGATGGTATTACAGGAGTACTAGAGGTTTCTGCTAATGCTTGAGTTTGCCCGGCAATGAGAACTATTACGTGCCGTTAGTGATTGTGTAATAGCACTTTTTGCTGGGCTACACTTGGCAATTTACAGAGAAGCACTAGATGCTAGCGCTCATGTAATAGCAGCCTAAGGATACCTACAAACGGCCAAACGTGATATCTGGCTGAGAAACCTAGCCTGATGTCGCGCTCGCCAACGTGCCATTTACCCGCAGATGCGAGGCGTTTTTGCCTGTTAAATTCCGATCCTCTTGTGCAAACTTCACAGCATGCCAGGCATTAAAGCTCCCACTGCAATGCGTTCTGGGGAACACTAAAAGAGCATGCCACGTGTATATGACCCCATTCAAAAGAATAAGGTTCATATTCATGCAAGATTTGTGTTTCGCAATGGACAAATAAATCTTAGACTGGTTTCACATGACCGAGAAAATAGTGCAAGTCCTCCGGCACACCAGCATATTTGGGTCCGTGTGCTGTCTGTGCCAATTCATGGACAGCACATGGCCCCATTATTGCCCATGGGGCTATGTACTCTGCTGTTTTTTCACCAATGGTCCGCATGAAAAAACTTATTGCATGCCCGATTCTTGTCTGTATGGTGAACGAGAAATGGGACATGCAAATACCTGTCCGTGTGCGGGCCGTATTGGACAGATCTCATACGAGTTGCATCTGTGTCTAACAGCTTGTAGTTTGGGTCTCGTTCACATCTGAGGTTCTAGAAAAAATTAGTGTAGCATGCAGTGCTTTATTTTTCTAGTAATAAGCCGGACACCATGATTGGTCAGAAATGCCACAGATTTTCAGCGGAATTAGCTGCCAAAAATCTGTAGTACAAGCATTGTGAAAGGGATTTTAGGATATCCCATCCACACACTGCCGAGAAAAAAAAAAAATACTATGTAAATTGACCTGCGCTGCGCAAATTGCGGATGGCAATTTATTCTGCAGATTTTCACTGCTGATCTCAAAAATTCAAATAATGGGTGAAATCTGTGCCGAATCCACACCATTGGCACAGGTTTTCCACATGAAAAATCTCCCAATATGGTTGTACGTTTGGAGTAGCATAGTTCCAGCATGATGTCCTCTAGGGCAGGCGCTCTACTAGTTTGCTTACCCACCAAGGCCGGTTTCATACGTAAGTTTTATACGTTGCGAGATTGGAGTCCTACACATGAGCAATATTTTCCCTCACTGCGATGAAAAAAATCGTGGCATGTTTTATAGTTTCATGTTTCTCGGGACGCATCGCTTATTGATTTCCGTTCAAAATATTTTTATTCAAGATTTACAAGCATTACAATAACATGTAATGAACTCACTTATATTGCAAGAAAAATGACCTTAGATCCCATGAGATCATGGAATATCTCCATCGGCTATACCGAAAACCACAAACCAATAGAAACAAAAAAACATATACTGATAGTAAAACAAATAAACAAAGACAAAGGACATTACTAGGGGACACAGTGACAGGAGGACAGCTCGCAGGGGGGAGGGGTAGACGGGGTGGTCCATAGCTGTGTACTGTATAGCTCCACATGAGTGCCACTCTTTCACCCTCACCTCATCAAAGCGCATAAGGTCATTTAGCTCCTCCATCCACAGTGCTCTAGATGAAGGAGCAGAGGACTTCCAGAGTCTAGGGATTATTCTTCTGACAGCAAGAATGAAGAATCTCAGAAGTCCCCATTTAGATTTTTTGGTTGAACCCTGGAGGACTGGGAGTAGGGCCATCTCTATCATCAGTGCCACTCGTGTCCTGCCGATATAATTGCAAACTTTTATCGTCTCCTACCTCAGGGCAGCTCCACCAAATGTGGGACATGTTCCCCCTGTCTCTGTTACATCTCCAGCAGACGGGAGGACTGAGGAAAAATTTTATGCAATTGATCTGGTGTTCTATACCACCAGGATACGATTTTGAAGTTTAAATCCTGTGCAGGAGAGATTTTATGGCAAAGGATTCAGGCTCTCTCCCAGTCCTCCTGTGGAAGGTTACGCCCAAGTTCCCCCTCCCATGCCTCCACGTATGGTGGTATCTGGACCTCCATCTCCCGATTCAGCATCATTCTGAGTATCAGAGTATGAATATCGAATGTCTCTGCGAGGACGTGGACATACAAATTTGCTCGAATGGTGTGAGGGGACTAGTGAGATTCACCTGAGGAACTAGGGACCCCACACAACCTCTAAGTTGGAAATATTGCAACCATGAGCCTGGTCTATGTCCTCCCCTCCCGTGATCTCCACAAGGGGCCTTAAGCCAGAGCTCGACACCACGTCCTGTATACGAGGCAATGGGGAAGGCGACAGCTCCAGAATGGGAGGACCTTACATGGAGGCCTCAAATTGCGGATTAGAGAACAGGGGAGTAAGGGGCCCAGGTACCGACACCAGACCACAGGTCGGCGCAAACTCTGACTAAGTTTTAAGTAGTTGACCCAGAAATGGCAAAATGTTGGGGACCTGGCTTATGTGCCTAGATGGTATCAAGGCCACACCCCGCAAGGACCCAGGGACCAGGGTATGCTCTGCTTCTACATATAGTTTGGAGCTCTCTCTTTTGAATAGGTCCAGTATATAGTTGGCAATATTGGATTTATAGAAAAGGGCAAAATTGGGCAGTCCCATGCCTCCCCTCTCCTTGCTTCTAGCGAGGAGTGACAAAAGCATGCGCAGCTTCCTCCCTCTCCAGACAAATGCTGTGATAAGGGACCACAATCGTTTTAGGTATGAGCTTTGGAGCTTTAGCGGGACCATCTGACATAAGTATAGGAATTTGGGTAGGGAATCCATTTTGATAACACTGATCCTTCCACTCCAAGAGAAGAGCAGTGTCATCCATTTGCCCATATCCCTCTCTAAGTCTGCCAGAAATGGTAGATAATTTAGTTTAAACGCCAGACAGACATCTGCTGGGAGTTGTGATCCAAGGTATTTTATCAAGGAATGTTTCCATCGAAAGGGGAACTGACTCTCCAGCTGGGACGCCTCGGCCTGTGGCAACGACAAGTTTAGCACCTCTGACTTTTGAATACTGACTTTGTAATTGCTTACTCTACCAAAGCGTTGGAACTCCTGTAAGATTACCGGTAGTCCAACGCGTGGGTTGGACAGATAAAGTATGGGATCGTCCGCGAAAAGCGCCATTTTGTGCTCAGTCTCCCCTATGCGGAGACCTGTGATAGTCGTTGCGTCGAATCGCATTCGCCAGTGCCTCCATTGTTAGGATAGAGAGCACCCCTGTCTAGTGCCATTCTTTATTTGAAAGGCGTCCGACAGGGCCCCGTTGATTCTTATCCTGGTGGAGGGATTATTATATAAGGACTGGATCCACTCCTTCATCCTTAGGCCAACCCCTATCTTGTCCAGGGTGGCAGAGAGGAAATTCCCACTGACCCTGTCAAACGTCTTTTCAGCGTCTACTGCAAGGAGACAGAGGGGACTATTTTTGTATGTGGGCCGCCGGGTGCCGAGTTTTTTTTTTTTGGTTCGTGTGTGTTCTTGTTCTCTCTCTTTTAGGTTTTTAATCAGCTCCGAGAGCTCCAGAGAAGAGAAGTCTGTCTCTAGGCCCTGCACCTCCTCAGATGTCATTCTTTTAGGTGCGGTAAGCAGCGAGATAGGCCTCAGTCTCCAGAGAAGAGAAGTCTGTCTCTAGGCCCTGCACCTCCTCAGATGTCATTCTTTTAGGTGCGGTAAGGAGCGAGATAGGCCTCAGTCTCCAGAGAAGAGAAGTCTGTCTCTAGGCCCTGCACCTCCTCAGATGTCATTCTTTTAGGTGCGGTAAGGAGCGAGATAGGCCTCAGTCTCCTCCGCTGTGCTCCAAGAGCCCGGCTGTGCGGACCCTTCAATATTGTAGAGTTTGGAATAGTATCTCCTGAATTCTTCTAGTATGTCAGAGGTGGAATGGACCAGGCCTTGCCAACTCAAGTGAATTTTTGGGATATAGGAGAGGATCGTTCTTGGATGCAGCGCCCTAGCTAGCCAGCTCCCACATTTGTCTCCATACTCAAAGGCACCTCTGCACAACCTGTCCCTGTAGGCTAGGGACCTCTGATCCAGGATTGCTAGGATCTGCTGATGCAGGTTTGAGATCTCCGCCTTGATCATCTCTTGTTGAAATCTTTTGTTAGAATCCTCTTTAGTCTGCAAGTTTAGGTTAAGCTTATGCAGCCTCGCCGCATTTTCTTTTTTAAGCCTAGCTCCATGTGCAATTAGGATGCCCATGATGACACATTTTAATGCTTTCCACCTGGGTGGGAGCCCCCGTGGCATCGGATTGGTGGACTTCGGTGAACTCCATGATCGCATTTTTGATGTCTGTTACACATGGGGGTCCCTGAGCAAGTTATTGTTGAGCCTCCAGGAGAATCCCCTCGGACGGCCACTCCACTTGGCGAACTCACCAAAAACTTGTGCGTGGTCAGACCAAATAAAGGCGCCCAGGGAGCATCTTGGGGAGCAGTTCAGTAGGCTATGCAAGACGAGGAGCAGATCTATTCTGGTGTATGAGTTGTGTACAGAGGAATGGAATGTGTAGTCCCTGACCCCCTAGGTGAAGGATCCTCCATAAGTCTACTAGGTGCAGGGCGTTTAAGATTTTTTTGAGTGAGTGTAGTGCCGATCGTAAGAGGGAGGTCATACCTGGAGACACTTCGAGCTCTGGATTCAGCACCAGGTTCAGATACCCGCCCAGGATAATTTTGGAGCTGTCTGCGAACTTAGCCAATGCTTTCAGTATCCTGGAGGCGCATGGAACCTGCTCCTGATCAGGAAAATATAACGCCCATCTGGATCTATTTTGGAGTCTAGCACCTGGTGCCTAAACCCCTTGTGGAGTGCAATTGAGATACCTCCGACTTTCTTCGAGGGGTGAGGGCCATGAAACCAGGTAGGATAGTACTTGGAGCGACAAGAGGGAACACAGTCTGCCTTAAAATGGGTCTCCTGGAACATAGCAACTGACACCCTCCTTTTGTGGAAGTGATAGAGGATCTGGGGAACATTGAGCCCCTTGACGTTAAACGTACTGCATGACAGTTCACCTCACTCATTGATTTCAATGGGACCTTAAATACATTGCATGCCTTGCAATGCAAGGTTTCCCATTGAAAGCAATGGAGAAACCGTTCCGCTCCTGCATCGCAGGGGGATCGGAATTTCACAGAACGAGGCATTTTTGCCTGAAAATCGCCTCATATCGGCGTGTAAAATGCACGTTGACAATATCTCGCTCGGCTGTGTGCAGTTAGCCTAAAAGTTTGTGCACATGAGCGATTAAAAAGTTGTGCCCAAGATTGTCAGGCGCGGCTCACATGGGACAGTACTTGGGCATCCTATCTGTGTGCTGAACACCACACTGACATGCTATTATTTTGCAGAAATTGGACAGGATTAAGACCCGCTGTGATTTTTTTTTTAATTATTAAACTTGGTCTGAGTAGAACCCCCTGTGTGCATACGCCTATTCAAACTAATTGGTACTATTTCTGGTCCAAAAATCGGACAGAAGATCAACCCGTGTGCATCTAACTCAATATCCGTAAGGCACTTTACACCTCCTGCCTTAGGGCTCACACGGGTGTATGTGGCCCATGTAATGCCCAGTGCTAAAATCCCATTGATTTTTATTGGGTTACTCATACCTGCGTCTGTTTCACCTGAGTGAAAAAAAATGCAACATGTCTTATTTTGGGGTGTATTATGCACCAATATAGGCTTTGGGGATTTAACATACGCAGCAAATATGCCTGTTACATGCGTGCTTGCTGTGTAGTGCTGTGTAGGTCATCCTGTGTAACACCCTTAGGCCATTAGCTGATCAGCAGGGATCCTGAGATGCGGCCCCCCACCGATCAACTATTGTTAATGTATCTGTAGTATAGGTCATTGGTCTTACAACTGGGTCAACCCCTTTTAACATTGGAGCTTTGCCATTCAGGAGAAAGATGAGTGACAACCCCAGGAGGCGGCCATATTGTTGTTCACCGAGCCTTCCAAAAATCTTAATACAAAAGTCTGTTTAGCTGTTTTGTTTTTTCTGTTTTTGCTTAACTTCCCACAGAAGAGCAATTCGAGAACTTCTATTCAATGGGAATTTTTGGATTATTGTTACCTAAACAAGAGATTACAAAAACATTAGGGGCCTCATGAGATCAGACACAAAAACAGTCCTTGTTGCCCATGGCAACCAATCACAGTGCAGCTTTTCCAGGGTAGAGTAAGAAATAAGAGCTGAGCTCTGATTCTGAGAGGGCCGCTGAGGGATGTCACCATTACTAAAGGGGGCCATTGTGGGATGTCACCATTACTAAAGGGGGCCATTGTGGGATGTCACCATTACCACGGGGGCCGCTGTGGGATGTCACCATTACCACGGGGGGCCACTGTGGGATGTCACCATTACCACGGGGGGCCACTGTGGGATGTCACCATTACCACAGGGGGCCGTTGTGGAATGTCACCATTACCACGGGGGGCCGTTGTGGGATGTCACCATTACTACAGGGGGCCGCTGTGGGATGTCACCATTACTACGGGGGGCCATTGTGGGATGTCACCATTACCACGGGGGGCCACTGTGGGATGTCACCATTACCACGGGGGGCCACTGTGGGATGTCACCATTACCACGGGGGGCCGTTGTGGGATGTCACCATTACCACGGGGGGCCGTTGTGGGATGTCACCATTACCACGGGGGGCCGTTGTGGGATGTCACCATTACCACGGGGGGCCGCTGTGGGATGTCACCATTACTACAGGGGGTCGCTGTGGGATGTCACCATTACTACAAGGGGCCTCTGTGGGATGTCACCATTACCACTGGGGCCGCTCTGGGGGATGTCACGCGCCTGCGTGTAGATTGCATGTGAAGCGAGCGTCGTCAGACTGCAGCATGTACTCGTGAGTAGATGGCGTTTAGTGTGAATCACACTAAACGTCATCTACTCGCGAGAACACGCTGGCCTAGATCCCGCACATGTCCATAGCTGCTGGATGGCAACCAGGAGATAAAGGAGAAAAAAAAAATGCTGTGATAAGCCACGCCCAAAAGCCACACCCCCTTATTTTACCGTAGCCAGTATTTTTTAGCGACAAAGGTGGCAACCCAAGCTACAGGCCGCAAATAGGTCCACAGTGTGCCAGATGCTCTTCCCAGCACAGCTTAGGACCCTCCAATCTAGAAGAGGCTCTTCTGTGTCCAGGCCTCATAAAATGACGTGGCGGGTCGGATTCGGAAGAGCACGTGGGTTCAATAAACAGCGGATCCGAAGAACCTTGTGTGTGTGTGTGTGTGTTAGCCACAGGCTTGCTGCGTTTGTGGTTTTAAAAAAAAAAGTGTGAAGTTGAGACGCCCAACTTGAGGAGATATTTGTTATTATGTTATAACGGAATAATTAATTCAGCGTTGGCGTACATCATATACTAATCCACAGCTCCTCTGTACGAGGCGAAGAAGAGCTGAACACACCTGCTGACGTCGCGGGGTAAATCAGCCGCTGAGGTGTCAAGGACGCTGCTTATAATTGGGACGGCACACATTAACTCCGCTATTTCAGGAGCAAATTCCAGGAAAGATGCAAATGAGAAAAAACAAAGTTACTGTAATCCGTCCGCCAACCTTCCGGTGTCCCTCCGGATCTCGAGCTGCCAGGAACAGAACCAGTAAAGAACGTCCCCGTCAACTAAATGAGGTCTCTGAAATACATATTCTGTAAATTACTGTAACCATTATAATTGGTGCGGCGTGTAAGCTGTGTAGCAATATCCCTACTTGGTGCAGTGCCCCAGATGGATTAACCGGGTGCAGATTCACACAGGCACAAGCGTATTTGCGTGATGAGCGTTGCGTTTTTATGTGCGCATTTTACTGTATTTTTTGCATGCATTCCCTTCATATTTCCGCATGCAAAAAAAAAATAAAAATCACACAGGCATGCTCCAATTGATTTCATTGGGCCATTAAGTTTAAGTGCTATATATGTAAAAAAAATAGAACATGATGTGTATTTTTTCTTGTTGCTTTTTTTAATGCGAAAGTCTATAGACAATCGCAATGCGTTTTTAACATTAGAAAGGCCTATTGACTTTCGTGTTAAAAAATCACATGAAAAAAACGCCAGTGTGAAGGCGCCCTTGAAGGGACATCTAGGATTGGGTGCTGTTCACATCACATTTTTTGTGTATGTTTAGGAAAGCTCTTGATGTATATAGCAAACAAGTCCCTGGGGCACGATTATGCCGTATTCACTCGGCCGGAAAAAGAAAAAAAAAAACACAATATTTGTGTGTTGCAAGGCACAGAAATCTTGCACGAATATGAACCCCTTGCCCATTGTTTTCAATGGGGCTGGAAAACGCATCGCACAGCAATGTGATGCGAGGTTTCATGGAAAACAGTTGCCGATTCTCCGGCGCAGCTATACTGAAGTGATGGGAGGCGGTTTTGACACAAAAACGCCTCGCATCCGAGGGCACATGGCACGAGTTTCACAGCCTGATATCGCTCTCGCCTGTGTGAAATTAGTTTGTCAAACGCAGACAAGAAAAGGTACGGGATTGTGTAGTAAACTACGGTTTCCATCCCGTATAATCCTGTCACAGTGAAGACCACGCGGGGCATCGAGAGATCAGCGGAGTAGCTAGTCCTGAGCGCAGCAGTCGGTAAACGCTTTGACAGCACACCAAGGAAATGATGAAAAATAATTCTCCATACTGCTCCTTTAGAGACCTTTCACACAGGAAGGAATAAAGCGCACGACGCACCGCAGGCCGCGATACATTCCAGACCAAAATCAACAGGCCACCTGCGGACTTTGGTGTGGAAAATGGCTTCAAACCTGTCTGCTATTCCACATCAACATCCACAGTTAGACTTGTGGATTTTGGTGTTGAATTCCACAGCTGTGGCTTTAGCTGCGTCCTGTGCCCCTTAGGGAGAACTAGTAATTATTAGGACATTATAGTCCCAGTGTTTCTGGTGGCACATCACACTCACAGCAGCTTAATTACCACACAAGCCAAACACAGCTTGGCTGTTCCCACAGCAGTGATATCACCACAGGTCCTTCAGCCCACCAGATCTCTGTGGTAGGTCAATGTGTTCTATCCAGACTGCTGAGTTGTAGGAAATTATAGTACCAGTGTTTCTGGTGGCGCAATGCCCCACACAGCTATGCTACATGCACACACACAGCTTTGCTACACACCACGCATCACACACACAGCTTGGCTCTTCCCAAAGCAATGACATCACCACAGGTCTTTTAGCCCACTGGATCTCTGTGGTGGGGGTAGGTCAGTGTCTTCTGTCAGGACTGCTGAGTTGTGTCTTTTGAGATACTAATGGCTTAGTTGTATTCTCAGTGTGTTATTTTTATCCTTCCCTTCCAAGAGCCCTAACTGTGTTGTTCTTTTGTTGGTCAGAATCTCTTTGTTTTATATATGCTGTAGGACCTTTGATGACATCACCAGGGGGCGGAGCATCAGAAGCACTCACATACTAACTGACAAGTGGTCCTTAGTAGTTTGATTCTGCAACAGCATCACAGAATATACCCTCCTGGGGAATATTCAGCCCAAAAAAAACACACTCTTAAGGCTGGGATTACACAGAGCGGATTTGCCACAGAATTTCACTGCGAGAAATCCACATGCGGCCGCTAATCCGGGGATAAGCCAGCCATGTGGACAAGATTTTTTTAAATTCTCATCCACATGGGGTGGACGATCCGTCTCGGCAAAGCCGGTGTTGCAGTGCGGATTCCTGCGACACAGCAAGTCATTTTTTTTTTCCATTGCGGCCTTGCTCCTCTCTATGCGAGCGCCGGCTGCAACAGAAAAGCATGCGGCAAAGCCACTCCAAAACCTGTGGCTAAGTGCCGCGGGTTTTGAAGCTGCGCTTAACCCATGGAAATCTTATGGTTTTTCGCTGCAGCAATATTCTGTTCTGTGTTAAAGGTCCCTTTAACACAGGGCGGAATTAGTCTGCATCACAATTGGGCTTGAATTTCGCACCTGTTAAAATCCGCACGTCTTTACTTCAAAACTGTAAGATTAAATTCCTCAGCGGAAAAGCTTTCTGCTGCGGCACGAAGGACGTCTTGTGGAATGGTTGTTGTGGATTTCTGATATGCAGGAGACGTTATTCCGCAATTAAAGTCTGCATTAAAAAATGCAGGAAATTCTGCAAGATGTTCCACAGAACGCATCCCTCAGTTAAAAAAGCAACAGAATCTGCATCTGCGCTGCGACCTGTCACACGTGTAGAATATTTCTGCAAGAAGCACCTAAAGATGCAGTTTCATCAGCTGCTGCGATTTCTGCTTCATAACCTGCAGGTTTACATGCCAATGTTGGTGCAGAATTTTCTACATCTTTATGTGAACTGTCCCTTAGACACGTGCAAAACGCAGGGAATAGAACCCATTGATTTCTATTCGTTCATTCACATTTCCGTATTTTGCACGTGCAAAAATGCAGCATGCTCTACTTTTCTGTACATATGCACACCAAACGGGGACCTTTGGTAGAAGTCATTGGGGAGGTGTGCAATATGCTAGGAGATACAAGAAACTCTGCTGGAAAAAGACCACATCTGGAACTAATTAGTCATTTCAAGTGGTGCCTCTTGTTTGTCACGCGCGATTAAACGTACCCTGCGGGTCAAAAAAGTACAGTAAAAAACTTTGGTACACGCGCAAAATAGCATAATTTGTTCCTCAAAAATACAGCCCTGATGCGCGTACAAATGCGCAAACACTGAGCCTTAAATCACCAGGTTGGATCTGGCATTGCCGGTCATCACATTTCTAAGGACAAGTTCACACACAGTGGAATTGTTGCAGAATTTCGGCTGTGGAATGCGCAAAAGTTCCCAAACAAAGTACAGTACAAGATAAGTGAACGGGGCTTTAAGAAATCTGCTCCCTCAGGAGACCAAGTCTGCAGCGGAAAATAATCATGCTGCAGATTTTCAGATCCACGCCATGCCTTGTCACAAGAAAGCGACGGATTTTCAACTGCAGATTTCATTCAATGCAGCAAGTCAAATCTGTGGTGAAGATCTGCACAAAGGCTGGGTTCTCACAGGGCAGAATCCCACCGGAGATCTTTGTGGTTTTGCCGCAGCGAAAAACTGCGAGATTTCTGTTGGAAAAGCGCGGCTTCAAAACCCGCAGCACTTTGCCGCGGGTTTTGGAGCGGCTTGGCCGCATGCTTTTCCGTTGCAGCAGGCACCGCAACGGAAAAAAAAAATAGACATGCTGTGGCCGGGGAATCCGTGCCGCAGCGCTGGCTTCTGCCAGCTTTGCCGCATTGGAATGGCCATCCCGTGTGGACAAGATTTTTGACAAATCTCATCCACGTGGCTGGCTAATACCGGGATTAGCAGCCGCAAATTGATTTGCCACAGCGAAATTCCGGACAGAATTACCGCGGCAAATCCACCCTGTGTTAACCCAGCCTAAGGCTGCATTCAGACGAACGTATATCGGCTCGGTTTTCACGCCGAGCCGATATACGTTGTCCTCGTGTGCAGGGGGGGGAAGAGCAGGAACTGAGCTCCCGCCCCCTCTCTGCCTCCTCTCCACCCCTCTGCACTGTTTGCAATGAAAGGAGGTGGGGTGGGGGTGGGGCTAAGTTCCAAGAATTAGCCCTACCCCCATTCCGCCTCCTTTCATTGCAAATAGTGCAGAGGGGTGGAGAGGAGGCAGAGAGGGGACGGGAGCTCAGTTCTTGCTCCTGGCTCTTCCATCCCCCTCCCCCCCCACGAGGACGAAAAATATTGTCTCGGCGTGAAAACCGAGCCCATATACGTTCTTGTGAATGCAGCCTAAAAGTCGCAACAAAAGTGATATGTGGGAAGTTTCCGCTGTGTTGTTCATGTCTATATGGTGCTTTTATATGCACTTGCAAACCTGCAATACTTGCCTGCGAGTGCGATGCGCTTTGCGAGAAAAAATGCATCGCAGCACTTGTGATTTTTCACGCACGTGAAAATCGCATGTTTTTTCAATAGTAAAGATAGAAAAATCGCACTGCACTCAAATGAAACTCTGGATTTACCTTGTGACTGTTCAGGTGTTACCTCTGCGCCTGCACAGTACAATCACCCCTTAGATTGATTGCCATGTCTCATTAACCCCTTATTTACTGCCCACTGAGGTCATTTAGAGAATTCCTTTATCTTTTGCCTGATGTTTGTGCTGTGGTCAGTTGGGCGGGAGGTTATAGAGTCTGAGAATGGATTACTACTATGCAAGTTGAGTCTTCCTGGTCATAGTGGGAATACAACCTCCAGTATGTTGTAAGCTGTTAGTGCACGTTGGGAGTTGTAGTTCCGCCTCAGCTTGCAGAATATTGTTGAAGATGGCAACCAAACCTGATCCTGGACTCCTCATTCCAGCTCTTGACCCTAACCTTATGTCTCCAGTCTCCCCTCCCCCTTAATCCTATTCCAAATACTCTAGAATTTGGTAATACCATGGTGTCTGTGACCCCCTCTCTGCCTGCCCTAATTGAGGGGAACCCTACAGCCCAGGCGGCTCTAGCTGTAGAGCAGAAGTTGGTTTTGCAGCCCTCTCTTACGCTCCTGGTTTTTATCCTCCTCCCATGTATAGTTTTAATGTTCCTCATCAATTGCTTCTTGTTATTCTATCGTCATCCCGTTGTAACCCTGAAAAAAAGAGGTAAAAGGCGAGGATGGATATCAGGGGGTAACAACGCCTCCTATAGGAGCAACAAGACAGGACCTAATAAGCCAAAGCCCAGATATCCAAATAAGTCTCCGTGTGACTGCTACTGTGGGGCCATCGGTCAAGGTTTGGAGGCTACATTGGCCCTTGACGAAGGTGCCCATGTGTCCTTTGATAGACTGCAGACCACTGGGGAATGGTCTCATAAGCAGAATGAGACCCCGGTAAGACCTTGCTATCTACGTCAACCCCATGCTACATCTGTGCCCTGTCGCCCCTCTAGACCCCCAAGGTCTCAGGAGAGAGGGGTTAGCTGGAATGACATGGAAGACGATGGAGGTGGTGGAATATCGTACAGCGAGGAGACTGAGCACTACGCTGCTCCACCCAACACGCCGGTGGCTACAGAAACGACCCCCGGGGTAAGTTAAAGATTTCTTTAGAAACTATCACAAAGTTTTGTGTTTTTTAAAGTACAGCTCTCTAGCTTTTTGGGACTGCTTTTCAAGTAGTATAAATAGCAAAGCCGTAATAAACCGAGATCACCACTTGCACTAGTATTTTGGTTAGCAAATTTGCCATGCTTTATCCTGTAGGCTCATTAGCAGAATGCAGTTGTCTACCAGCCATGGGGTATTAATGATGGAAATAGGCTATGTCTACACAGGCAGAATGTGCTGTGGGTTCTCTGCAGCAGCAAATCTACAGCACAAAATCCTGCACCATTTAGGCTTGGTTCACATGGGGGGGGGGGGGGGGGGGGAGAATGTCCGCACGCAATTCCGCTCGTGGCTCCTAATCCTGGGCTTAGCCAGCAAAGTGAGATTTTGCAAAAATCTCGTCCACACGCTGTTGCCAAGCCGCATGGAAACGGACATGCGGTGTGGAAAAAAAGACACAGCATCTCAATTCTTTTTTCATTTCTGCAGCGGCCTCTCTATAGGAAGAGATGGCCACAGTGAAACCCATGGCTAAAGGCAGCGGGTTTTGAAGCTGCGCTTTTCCAGCGGATTTCTCGCAGTTTTCAAGTTCGGCCATTCCGCGAGAATTCCGCTTCGTGTGACCCCAGCCTTATTTTTCCTCAGTATTTTGTGAGCCGAGCCAAACCAGGAGTGGAATATGAAAAGAGAAAGTATAATGGAAAGTTTTGCATTTCTTCCGTATTTTGTACCCGCTCCTTGTTTAGCTCGCAAAATACGGAGGAAAAATACGCCTGTGTGAATAAGCCCTTACTGTGAATTTTGGTGCACATTTCACTCCCTCATTTGAAGAGGTAGAATCTCCATTGCAAATCTGCTGCTAAAACTGACATGCTGGGAATTTTTAAAGGGGTATTCTGGAGACTTGATGAAAACTTCAAAATTTCCCTGACATTTTCACATACTGCTATAATTCCAAACGTTCATCTAAATCATCAAACTGAACCCCAGTAATTTGGGGGGAGGGGGGTTGCTGTCCTTTGTCACCGCTGCTTTCCAGACAGCGGAGCATACAGGTCATAACCACTGGATACCAATGGAGAACTAAGCAGGGGACAGACAAGTAAAGGAATATCTCTGCAGCTTTGTAAGATAAGTTATAACATTATATTGGAAAGTTACATGTTATCGCCTTATAAAGCACGCAACTTTCACTTTGATTAGCCGGAAAACCCCTTTAAATACCGCATGACAGGTCAGGTTGAGCACTGATTTAGAGTGGACCTTTTTTTCCGCAGTGTGTGGGCGAGGTGTAAAACTCTCTTCCCCATTTCTGCTGCTCTATGGGCTGCTACTTGGCAAAATTTGTGGCAGTTCTCAAATTCACAGCAACCCCCGAAGGGAAAAAAAAATTTGATCAGTGGAGATCTTGCTGCTCAGACCCTGCTGATTGCTTTAAGGCTGGATTCACACGAACGTATATCGGCTCTTCAATCCCCCACCACCCCACCCCCCGGCAGATGAGGACATCGTATACCGGCGTGAAAACCGATCCGATATACGTTCGTGTGAATCCAGCCAACAAAGGGGCTGCAGTAATCGCTCCGTGCCCATTTTGGCTGTCTTTGTTGCTTGTTCACTCCTCTCAGCAGCTGAAGATACACACATAGGCGTATAGAAGATGTCTGTAGACGTCTCTGGACCCATCTTCAGCTGCCGAAAGGAGTCGGTAAGCAACAAAGACGGCACTTGGGTAAGCGCTGATGCCTTCTCATTTCAGCAGTGGTCTCAGCAGCATGACTCTCACTGATCAAAACTTTTGACATGTTGCAAGTTTACAGAATGTCAGGAAGAAATCCCCCACTACAGGCTAAAAAACTAGTCGCAGCCACAAAACCTATTAGAGATTCACAGAAATGTGTACTGTATTCATAGTCCAAGTATTTAATTTTATTAGTAATCAAATTCTATTAAAAAAAATAAAAAAAAACCTAGCTGTGCCCTACAATGTCCCAAACTACAATATCAAGTTGAGCAAGCGGAGGATCTGCCCTGAAAAGGGTGTCCCCACACTGGAGCCTGACCTGCTTCTCCCTATATTTCCTTAATTTAAAAAATAGGGTGAAGATGAGAGGAGGGGGAGATGCTAGATACTAAGATCAGGAGAAGTTTATAGAAAGTGCAGTTACTCTCTAAGGGCACATGGAGATGAATTGATTCTGTAGTGGAGATCACCATGACACTCTGCTCTGTTTGCTCAGAGGAAAAGTCTGAGCACTTCTAGTACAATTGGACAGTACTATGGTGAAATAAAAAAACCTGGTGCTTGGCGCGTAAGCCGTGGACCTATTAAAACACAGAATTGAGAGTGGAATACTCTAGAGTGCTCTGAGAGAGCAAAGAAACACATCCTATAGCAACTAGTCTCTCTGTCATGTTGGGAGGTGTAATTGTAGTGCACTGAAGTTAATGTGACCTTTCCAGAGGTTTCTAGGATGTGCCCGAGTGATCTAGGTGTGTCTCGTGCATTTGTAATTGTCCTTATTTTGCTTGAAGCATGAATCAGCTTTGAATGTTTATTGCATAACTGCAGCAGGTCAAGAGTTAAAGGGGTTGTCCCGCGCCGAAACGGGGTTTTTTATTTTTTCAACAGCCCCCCCCGTTCGGCGCGAGACAACCCCGATGCAGGGGTTAAACAAGAACACCGGACAGCGCTTACCTGAATCCCCGCGCTCCGGTGACTTCTTACTTACCTGCTGAAGATGGCCGCCGGGATCTTCTCCCTCGGTGGACCGCAGGGCTTCTGTGCGGTCCATTGCCGATTCCAGCCTCCTGATTGGCTGGAATCGGCACGTGACGGGGCGGAGCTACACGGAGCCCCATTGAGAAAAGAAGACCGGACTGCGCAAGCGCGTCTAATCTGGAGATTAGACGCTGAAAATTAGACGGCTCCATGGAAACGAGGACGCTAGCAACGGAACAGGTAAGTGAAAAATTTCTGATAACTTCTGTATGGCTCATAATTAATGCACAATGTACATTACAAAGTGCATTAATATGGCCATACAGAAGTGTATAGACCCACTTTGTTTCGCGGGACAACCCCTTTAACTGTCTGGTATGTGATATGTCTGTCTGAGAATGTATCTTTTTGTTAGTCATGTAATCGTTCTGTGTATATGTGTTTTGCAAGGATGCCGTGCAATGCAGTCTGCTTCTGAGTCTTGCAAAAGAGTCCGAGGGCTCCAGCACACTGGTGATAACGATATCAGGATGTGATTCACGTCCCGATCTTGCTCTCGCAATCCTTCCGATTTCAATGGGACACAATCGCTAAAGGAATCCCCTGCTGCAGCTGTCACAGCTGCAGCAGTGCATCCTGATGTTCTCCCGATACTGGTGCATCTTGTCTCCACCAGAACTATGGGTGGAGGCATGAGTATGTCCTGTGGGAGTTATAGGGAACGCCCACAGCTCCCGATTGGCTACCTTCATAGCAGCTGAACACAGCGGTTGTCACCCATCAGGGTACGGGGAGACAGAGAGCTGGGGCAGCTTCTGTGGGACGCTGGTGGCCCCAAGGACAAATTGCAGTGGAGAAGGGTGGCGGCGTACGTAAGAACACATTCAAGCTGAGGAGGGAGGCCGCCGAAGATACATTATTACTGAGAAGGAAGGCTGTCTGGGACAGTGACAGCGAGGGACTGGAGCTGAGGTGATCCACTGCTTAACTACCTGCAGTTGACTGCTGCGCTGGCTTCAGCAGCCACGCCAGCCTCCATCCAGCCATGGTGAGAGCAGGGCTGGACCACAGGCTTCCAGTGCAGATTGCAGTGTGGCCAGGGAGACTGACAACGCAGGAGCTGAGAGCGGCGGGGTGAGTGACAGAAGCCGGGGGGGGGGGGGGGGAGTAACAGTAACCGTGATAAAGACTGTATTAGTCGAAATGTTGAATCTTTTACATGAAGCATTAAAGATATTTTGTTTTATCAAACACCTTTGATGCTCCCACTTTATGCGACAGACTGGATACTTGAGGGGACTGGAGGTCCATGGTCCCTGGGTTGTGGCTCTGCAATAATTTAAAGGTACACCTCTGCTGAAGATTGCATGCTGATTGAGTGCCACGGGATTACGTGGACTGTGTATTCAGGAGCCGTGAGGGGAGATTGGGAGCAGACAAGAGAGCAGCGGGGTGAGTGACAGGAGCCATGAGGGGAGATCAGGGGGAGACTCGGAGCACACAATCCAGCGCAAGTACTGCCTGGAAAAGACTGACAACGCAGGAGGCTGCAGCAGACAAGGGAGAGCAGCAGGGTGATTGACAGGAGACAGGAGTGAAAATGATGGAAGTAAGCCGGGGACAGTGACAGGAGTCGAGAGAGGGAAGATGATAGCAGACCCGGGGAAAGTTACAGCAGGGTCAGGAGTGGACATTGCATTCCCCCTGGGGTGCATAAGCCAATCCACTGTTGTGGATGTCACCTGGCCCTCCCCTAAAACTCAACCTGGCCAATCAATGTCTCCATTCATAGTTCTGGTGGGGACAAGATGCACCAGTACCTGTTCTCAATGGGGCCGGCAGCAGCAGCCCCATTGAAGTATAAGCCCTACCCCGAAAATGATCCTTAACTGTAAAAATAAAAAATAATAATGCATCACCTTAGAAGCGCTGTCATCTCTGGGACATCTTCTAGCCGGTTCCCGGCACTCTTCTTCAGCTTCTCTTCTGGTCGGGGATTGAAAAATCCCTGCCTCCTGAAAGTGCTGCCTCCGATTGGTCACAGCGCTGAGCCAATCAGAGGCAGCGCTCAGCCATTCATTGCTGTCTCTGAGAAACCTCTGAGAGACAGAGAAAATTTTGAAGTGTTTAATTGTCTTTGCATCAGAACTAAGAGCATGGAACAACGTTCTCATCTACTGTAACTCCAGAGTCTACTGCAAATGTTTGAAGGACTGTAATTGTAGTTTTTCCACCTTTTATGCAAAAGTTGAAGTAAACTGCGTATCTCCAGTTAGCCTCACAAAGCTTCCATGACTTGTCAGTTATTTATGCACACACCAGGGGTCCATCGTGTTGGAGATACCGGCGTCACCGTGACAACACATAAAACCATCGCTTCCAGCAATAGACTCTCTAACCCTTTTTTCCACTTTGCGCGACTGAGCAGGCAGCTTGTCGGGTGGGATCATAGAGCCACCCATGACGGCCATCTCTCGGACGCTCCATAATGATTTATATAGAGTAAAATAGTATTGTACAATGGCATGTTGGGTTTGTAGTGTTTTATATAATGCACAATATCTTCTCTCCTCTTAAGATGATGACTCCGAAGGTAAAGTTCTGCCATAAGACCAGTACACAGAGGAAGACTCCTAGAACACCCTTCAACCCTTTGGGGTCTATACTTTTTGACCATCCCAGCAGCATCCCCACGAATGATACGCCAGCAAGATTTTCAGGCAATGGCAGTTACCTGGGTCCAGGCCTAGATGGTGATTTTGGAATCAGTGCAGGTCAGTGCCTCCAGAAAGTACTTCCACCCACAACTCAATCAGAGGTGATGGCAAACTACTGGAGCTGAATATCATGTCCAGATAATGTAGAGCGAGCAGGAACCCTCATTAAGCTGCTCTGTCTACCCACTTAACATTCATCCCATACCCAGGGAGGGTGTCCCTCATAGACATATGGCAATTCTCCTGATTTGGCCTCCGTCCTCACGTTCTTCTCATGTCTCTCCTGCAGGTATCTCCCTGCACATCTTATCCTCAGACAGTGACTCCGGCTCCCAGTCTTGGGCCTCCGGGATGGAATGGGATTACTATGAGCCCTGTTATATGAGGAAGAATCGGCTCCGCAGGGAGAACAGACAGAACCAGCATCTCCCAGTCATCTGCAGCAAGCAATACTGGGTATAAGTGACTGTACGCCAAACTGAGGACCACACAGATCTGCACCCCAATTCCATATCCTAGTTTTGTCTTGATCATCAATTTTTTTACCTTTTCCCTCACTCATTGGACCAACACTTTCCACTGAATTGTAAATGACTATTGCACATACTAAAACCCTCACGTGTGAATTCATAGACGCACCTCTAGAGTTTTCTTTCACTTGCTTCGACATTCTAGTACGGACAGCCTTCACTCCATATGCACACATTACCACCATCACTTATGGAACTTGTCTCTGCTCACTGCACCCCCATATTCGCTAGGATTGAGCCTATTAGTTATTTGTGAGCTGTTGGGGTACTCGTCAGTTAACCTGATCCCATCACTCATAGCGCACTCCCACTATTTATAGGGAACAACTTTGACCTGCACTCCCCATTATGTATAGGGGACACTTTTCTATACTCACCAGTCTTCACCTTTTTTGTGTTGTATATCATTAGAGTAGTTTGCACTCCACTATTCCTCCAGCACCCCTCTTTATGCCACCTGTACACAGAATATTTACCTGTTCCCCAGTATTCTATGTTCGTCTGTCTAGCACACACCCGTCACATAGTCATTATTAGCCTGCACCCCGATACTTTCCCATCACATTTACTCTTCCCATACACTATAAACCTTTTCCACACACCTAGTACACAGCGCACATTTCAGATAACCGTAAAAGGGAGCAATTTCTATAAATCCCTTGCAGCACCAGTTTCCCCCCCAACACCCTGCAATATCCTATCACACTCCTGGTCCCTCTTCCTCAGTCTGCGGAGTCCTCATGTTCAGATATTTTAAATGTAGATTGAATTATTTATTAAGCAAAAATATTTTATTTTGTGATCGCATCTTTTGAAAACTTGTGGCACAGAGGAGATGGTGACAACCCCAACTTACGGTGCGTTAACGCGTTGCTGATTTGCTGCAGTTTTTATTGTGGGTTCTGCTTCAGATCTGTAATTTGCAGCAAATCGGTGATGTGTGATCGCACCCATAAGTGGTTAACTTATTAAACATTGTCAGTGATACTTTGAGTCGTAAACTGAGACAAAAGTAATAATGAGATATATTAATGCTCCAGACAAAATGACGCCGGGAGTGGACTAACCTGGCATCACTGCCCTCTGTTTGTTTCTATGTTGTGTAATGCTTCCCTTCTACATGTAAGCCTCAATACAGGACCAAGCTGAGATGGTTGTGACTGATGGCCCCACCATGGACCTCTAAAGTGACAGGATAGGGCAATCGGTTAAAGTCTCTCTAGTCTAAAATATTTAACTATTAATATGCTGCATAATATATAAACAATGAAATAATATTGGAAACAGTCAGCAAGCTGGTATAGTGATTGGTGTAAAGACGACCTTTTCCAGAATGCAAATCACTACAGCAAGCTCTGTGCAGACAACTAAAAATTAGCGGAAAATTTCAGCTCTTAAGCCTCTAGAAGTGTTAATGCAGCCTGAATGTTTTGGGTCTCTGGCACACTATCCTAGTTGGGTCTATGTGCTGTCCGTACTAATTAGCAGACAGCACAAGACCCATTGTAGCCTGCAGGACTATGCAGACTGCCGATTTTTGGTCTGCGTGAAAAAAAACATTTAATGTCCTATTCTTGTCCATATCGCAGATCAGAATTAGGACATTCAAATGCAATTCAATGTGCAGGCCGTCCGTGTATCGGTGTCCAATGCAATGCAAGTTGCGCCTGTACCTCTGGGATGTAATTGGACACAAGGCAAGTGTGTCAGAGGCCTTACATAGAGACTCAACTTTATATGTAGATTAAAGGGGTTATAAAGTTTTCCCTTATCAACAGAATAGGGAATACCTTTTATGATCGGTGCGGGTCTAACCGCTGAACCCCCTGTAATCCCATAAATGGGTAGCGGTCACACATGCGCCGTGCCATCTAAGTACTTGTACTTTGCAATTTCCAGGGCAGTCATTGAAATTGATGGAATGGCACCATGCATGTCCGACCTGCATCTCTCATGGCTGCTTCACTCATGTAGGGACCATCTAGACCTCGCTTCTCAGGATTGCATGAGGTTCCAGCAGTCTGATCCCCACTGATGAGTTACCCCCTATCCTGTGGACCGTATTGCCCTATTTTGCGCTCCTGCCCATGTATACATGTGTCCCCTGTTTAGTGTTATCTGCCCCCTCCCTGCTGTTCTGTCCTACTCTGTATCTTTTGTGCATTTATCAGTATTGTATATGTGAGACTGTGGTCGCTGACACCATTCGCTGCTCAAAGAAAGTTATTTTAACTCTAATTTATTTATACTTTTATTTATTAAAGAATTCAGACAATTTTTCTCTGTTCATTCTGGACTATTTATTTCTCAACATACATCCTTCTATACATGACTTGTATATAGACCACTGCAACGGTTCCACTCATATCCATGTGGAAGTCAATATAACACAACATTATGGTAGTGTCTATATTGTTCCTGCCCATTGTAGTGAACAAATAACATTACACTGTATAAGTACAATACACTGTTGGACTCTAGTGGTCAGAGGCAGTACTGCAATCTTGGTTTACCCTTAGCATAAATTTGATCCTTAGCAATTGGAGCCACATTCACACAATATTCGAGATGAGAACAGATCCTATTAAGGTTTCCTGGGAATGTAGAGTTAATAACTACAACGTAGGTGCATAACAGGAACCTACTATAAAACACACAGGATCTTTGAGAAATCGTACAGAGTGTGAGTATAGATATGGAGTACTATGATGAAGATGGGTAGTGATGAGAAGTTTGAAGTGCCTTGTCCTGCGGAAGTAATCCCCTTATCATAATGTACATGGTGACGAGAGATGCTGAGTAGTGGGTAATTCATGTTGGTAT
Source organism: Eleutherodactylus coqui (assembly GCF_035609145.1). NCBI lineage: Eukaryota > Metazoa > Chordata > Amphibia > Anura > Eleutherodactylidae > Eleutherodactylus > Eleutherodactylus coqui. The sequence continues at coordinate 68,564,100 of NC_089841.1, read as the reverse complement.
TTTGCACGCACCTGTCAAATGCACAAAAAATACAAGAGACACTCTATTTTCTATTCATTTATGCAGCGCAAGAGCCCATTGAAATCAGTGGACTTGCTTAACCCCTTAAGGATGCGGCCCTTTTTTTCCCCATTTTATCTCCCCCCCCCCCCCCCCTTTCAAAAAATCGTAACTCCTTTATCCATCGATGTTGCTGTATGAGGGTTTGTTTTTTGTGGGATGAGTTGTATTTTTCAATGGTGCTATTTACTGTACCATATAATGTACTGAAAAACATTTAAAAAGTTCTAAATGGAGTAAAATGCAAAAAAAGACATTCCACCATCTTTCAGTGTGTTTTGTTTCTACAGTGCACAGACTGCAACAAAAAATGACATGATAACTTGATCCTATGGGTCAGTAAGATTACTACGATACCAAACTTGTAGGTTTGCTTTTGTTTTTTCTGTACTACTTTTATTTTTCCCAGTCGTCTCCACGACAGCACTACCTGGGACATACCAACTAAAAATTCCAGAGTGGGATTTGTGCCGAGAGGACCTTACGGCCAAAGGTCATGGCCTCGTCTAGCTGCACTTTTACCCTATAATGTTTAACAAAAGTGTGCGGCTTCTTCCAAACTGCGGCTTTGCATATCTGTTCAATGAATGCTGAACTATGCCTGGCCCATGAAGAAGCTACTGCCCTTGTGGAGTGGGCTTTACGTTCCGAGGGGACTTCTTTATTTAGCGCCTTATAAGCTTCTGTAATAGCCAGGTGAATCCATCTGGCTATGGAGCTCTTTGCTGCTTTATTCCTCTTATTTGGGCCGAAAAACTGGAGAAACAGGTTGTCGTCTCGTCTCCACTGACTTGTGGCGTTAATATAATTTAGGACCGCTCTCCTGCCGTCCAGACGTTTTTATCGTTGTCACTTCCAATAAGAATGCTTTGATCGGCTCGAATGGTTCTGATGACATGGCCTTCAGGACCCAATTTAGGTTCCAGTCAGGAAATATATTTGTGGGCCTGGGTCACAACCTGTCTGCAGCTGTCATGAATCTGCTGATCTATCTAATCTCTGACAGCTTGGTGTCAAACAGGGCACTAAGGGCCGCTACCTGAACCCTTAGTGCTTGGGGGAGGCCCATATCCAGGCCTTCCTACAAGAATTCTAAGATTGAGGGGATGTCCGGGGAGGAACCCTGGGATTCCCTCTCCTGCCCCCATAAGATATACTTTCTCCAGACCTTCTGGTAGATAATATAAGTTGTTCTTTTCCTACTAGACATTAAGGTCTGTATTACTCTTTTGGAGAACCCCCCCCCCCCCCCTACTTAGTATGGATTCCTCAAAATCCAAGCTGCAAGGTGGAGTCTGTCATATGGGACCTCCGAACATCATTCAGGAGATTTAAATGCCGCTGTCAGAATTGACAGTGGCATATAAAGGGTTAATAGCGCTGATCAGCTGTGCAGCTGATTGCAGCTATTGACCGCAGGTGTCAGCTGTAATAAACAGCTGATGCCCACGCTGTATGAAGAGGTTGCCCCGCGATCTCTCTCTATACATAGTCTGCAACTACAGGCTGTCAAAAGCCGTATCTGCGGTCGTTAAGGGGTTAAAGAACTGTTTGTTTGTTACAAGAGTTCAAGTAAACAAACAGCACCGAACGTTCCGGTTCTCGTCCAGAAAGGTGTGTGTGTGTGTGTGTGTGTGTACTACTTTATTCTATGCGATGACATCTGAGAGATCTACTGCAGAGGATGGAACGTTGGCATCACGAGTGACAAATAGGACTACAGGTAACCTCTTTTACTAATTCGTGATCTAGCCCTGTTGGTAACGAGGTCAGGTCCCAAGCTAACCTTAGGGAGGAGACGGTAGAGCCCCATGACAAGGTATTTCTCTACTCCGCTGTCTCCTCAGACGAGGGCCTGCTCCTCGGATGCTGCAGGGCGGAGCTTGTGGCATCACGAACAGGATGATACCTTAGCACCAAAAGAAAATTTGCAGGAGAATTAATGCCTCCACCATTAACGGTCACGGATGAGATTGGACCTCTGAATTGCATCAAACCCTCTGAGCCTTCCAAAATTCAAGGACAAGATCCTTCCAACCCTGTGAGCCTTAAAAGAGGAAAAGGACAAGGTTGTGGGTCCACTGAGCCTAAAGAATTAAAGGACAAGGTATTGCCGCCTGTGAGATACAGAGACCAAATATTTCCTCCTGCGAGAAGCAGAAGAAAAGTAAGCAACCTTCTTTGCAACTAAAGTGTATGTACCCAAGATGAGTGAAAATAATTGTATAGCGTTGTTAGACAAAGTGGAGTTGCCAGACTTGCATGGAGACATGGCTACTAAAGTGATGAGAGGAATCCCTGCTTGATACCCGCCCCCAAGGCCACAATTTTATTTTGGAGATGAGCAAAAGGTGTTGGACCTATTGCCTCTGATTTCACCAGTGTCTCCTAATGCAAAGAATTGGAGAACCACAGAATCCTGATGGCGGCATGAGACTGGAGGAGGTGACCGTGCTGACTACCGCTGCGGACTGAACTACAACTACAAGTCTACCCGCAGTCAGGGATCCACTGGCTGGAAGGCTAGTTTGAAGAAACACCTCCGCTAATTTTTTCCCCCTCTAGGAAGAGGGATTGGACAGTCAACCAGTACAGAACTCTCACGGGATTTGTGGAGTCACACTACCCATCATGGAGTTTAGTCCACCAGGACAATAATGCTGTGAAGGACGCTTTACCAGAGCTTCTGCAACCTTTTGTTTTCACGGATGACGGAGACACTAGCCCCAGGGATTTGTCCACATCGCGGTGGCAGTCAGCTGACTGTTCTGAGCCATTCCCAGTAGAGAAGGACAGCACCTCGAAGGACTTAGAGGTGTCAGGACTTACTCGAGCTAGCCCGTTTCTATGTTCGTTAGTGGGTATACACTCATGGGGAAGCAACGAGACCCCAACAGGTTTTACTACTGAATCGGAACCAGAAGAACCTATGGTCCCCTTGGTGAGGAAAGTCACTTGGCGTTAATAGACTCTTGTTATAAGAGACAATTTAAAAAGATTCAGTTATTTTCTCTTTACTGAAAAAGGACATTTCATGCTATGCTTAAAAATTATTTATGCATAAAGATTAAAGTATGAAAAATTATGCAATGTTAAAGTTATGTGCAAATGTGCAGGAGAGCGTGTGAAGAGTAAAACGAAAATGTATTGATTGCACAGAATAAATGCTTGTGTTGAATGGTGTGACTGTGTCATCTAGTCAGGAGGTCTAGACGCTACACCCTAAATTCCAATCACTCCAGTATCAGCCAGCCGTCTTATCTGTTGCTGCAGACATGGCCTCATTATCATTACAGTCAGCTCGGTTGGGGGTATGGACTTTAAGCTGCCACTCATCACAAGTCATAGGAAAGTGAAGATCATGCCACTTATCCTTAATTCAAAGTCTGCCAGTCACCCTTTTCCATCTGTATGTCAGTTTACAGTGATGTATTTCAATTTCAGGCTTTGGGGAGAAGAATTATGAAGGGCCCCATAACATATGCTAGTGAATCCTGGGTTCCGCCCAGCCTTGCAGTATTTGTTCTTGTGACTGCCCAGTCCACTTCCTACATGCTGTCATATATTACAGCTGCACACCATAAGTGAGATCCCAGGTAGTCTGAGTACACCAGGATGGGTTAACTCTGAGTAGTAACCAAAGGGGGAAAATTTGTGTAACTGTTTTGCCTTACACTATCCAAGACTGAGAAAGATAGTTCTAGAGTGATAATGGGATAAAACACTAAGGGATTCTGATCCCGGATATTTACTCCGTTTTAAGGAGACGCCGAGGTCAGCTTTTCTTAAGTAGGGGGGAACTGTAGTGGCCCAGATTTCGGGTCTCCTCCAGCACCTCAGTATAGTGGAATGAGTTAGATTTATGTGTATTAGAGTTTGCAGGCGTGAAAAGGTTAATGCCTGGAAAATGTATCATTTTGTCCTGCATTTATGGTCACGTGTGAGCCCGGGCGAGTGTTCGAGGCATTTCAGGTCCAGTGTTAGGAAGTGTCGAGAGCTAGCGAGAGGAGGGAGACATGAAGAAGGGTGAAAGGTGGGATGCTGTCCCTGCATGGGCCTAGCCATTCCAGAGATACTCAACAAAGCTACTAACCATAAGGAATGTATGATCCCAGATAAGGGAAATGCTGTGCAAGAGCCGCATGCTTCCGGAGGCAGAGAGAAACCGCCAGAGAGCGAGGAACAAGTGATTGACAGTAGAGTGACAGAGTTACTGGGAGAGAGAGTTCCCACAGATAACTGCGACTGTGGATGTACAAATGCACTGTGAATACTTACTGCTTCACCACTGTAAAGAAATGTTTATTGTTTGCTGCAAGAGTTTAGGTAAACGGACATGACTGAACGTTCCTGTTTCTCGTCCAGAAAAGACACTCTTTTAGTCAGTTTGGTAAAATAGATGATAAATGGTTCTTTCTATTGATATGTAGATCTATCTATGTATATATGGATATAACCGGTATAATCCTTAGGATGAATGTTTTTAGATATAAAACTATATGTGTGTGTATGAGGCATAGACAATACATTTCAATATATGTATAAAACACATATAAATATAAACTGACTAATGATTGCTAAACATTGCCAATTACAAGTTTGAAATGTATGTAATATAACACAGTTACGACCCTAGAGGTAGTTAATTTAACACTTTGCAATCCAATTTTGGATTCAGGGTTTCCTAGGGGGCTTTCTCTTTCTGCCATTATACAATGGTGCCATCTGCTGGCTAGAGAGATCCCTAGACATGCTAGAGAGATCCCCAACAACAGAGCAGCCAGTAATCTACAGTAAGAATACCCTGCCAGACGCCTTCCAACACTGGAGCTGTACAGCCTTCAATCAGAATGTCTTTTGACGTCAGACATTGGATTGGAAAGGGTTAAGACTAGAGATGAGTGAGTATACTCGCTAAGGCACATTACTCGAGTGAGTAGTGCCTTAGTCGAATAGCATCCCAATCGTCTCTAAAGATTCGGGGGCCGGCGCCGGTGACAGGTGAGTTGCGAGGGAGAGAGATATCTCCCCTCCGTTCCTCCCCGCTCTCCCCCGCCGCTCCCCCCCCCCAAATCTTTACTCGAGCGAGTAGTGCCTTAACCGAGTATCTCCCCGCTCGTCTCTAATGTGCCTTAGCGAGTATACTCGCTCATCTCTAGTTAAGACTAACCAGCTAACATGAAGGCAGGGTGTGTCCTGGGAGAAAGTCCTGCCTATAGATCGACGTCACGGTGCTGAGTTTTAAATGAGTTGTTAAGCTATGCATATTTATAAGTCAGATATGTTTATAGCTTTGTCTTCCATGTCTTTTTCTAAAACCTATAAATATTACTATCCTCGAAGAAATTGTCAGGATTTCACAAATGCTGTGTGACCAGCCAACCATTCTCTGAGCTGCTCGTATTTTAAACCTTAATTTGGAACACAAGAATATACCTATAGCATTCAACTGCCCTAACAAAACTTGGTACCGAAAACCCGGGCCAAGGCAAGATAGATTTTTTTTTTTTTTTTAATCCACCAGACACCCACTGTGGTCATGCATTGGGACTGACAGATCAATTGGATCCATAGGTAGGAAGCTTATTCTTACACTTATATCTGTCCCTCCCTATGCTAAGTCAGTAATGGTAGGCTAGTGGGCAGAATAGGACACTACTGTCGTGTCTGTACCTTGTCCAAGAACCAGACAGAGGTATATTCTTACTGCTATTTCTCCATATAGGGAGCCCAGTACTATGAATGAAGCATTATAGTTGGGGCCCTGTTACAGATTTTGCATTAGAGCCCAGAAGCTTCATGTTACGCCTCTGGACTTGATTGTTCCTATTACGGGAAGATATTAAGATGATACTAAAAGTTGACAGTGAAATCTGTTGTGTAGTTCAAGTATTAGAAACGGTTAATGTTGCTACACTTTCCTCCAAGATCAGATAAATTCCGGAGGGAAGGGCTGTCAGTTTAGAGAAGGAGAGGTGGCAGATGAGTGATATAGTAGTAATTCAGTGAATTTGTATGCCACACTGTGAATATTGCGTGTGTAGTGTGTGTTGATCAGTAGAGGATTATATGGTTATTACTATTTGAAAGAGAGAGAAAGATTTGAGCTCATGGAGGAAGGTTCAATTGAAGGCAGAAATTGCTCTCATAGTAAAATTGGCCCTTCTGTTTGTTGCTTTCAGAGGAGAGGGTGCCCGACAGCCCACTTCAACTAGGACATACATGCTGTTACGCCTAGACCCCTATAGTCCTAGGTTTCGTTATACGGGATGTCAGGACTTGATTTTTGCCCTCCTGTTCATGACCCAATTAGGTAAACGAACTGGGGTTTGTGAAAGTGTGCAAGGTTAAGAGTGCGTTATGGGAAACTCACTTGGAAGTGAGGGCAGGGTCTCTCAGAGAAAGATGGCCAAGCAAATAGAGCAAAGGAAATGATGGGGTCAAGGGGTGTCAGAGAATGCTAAAGCATGCAGGAATGACTTCAGAAGGCTGTTTGGATGTTGAAAGACCTGAAAGGTTTAGTAGTGAACAGCGTGGATGACTGAGACAAAGGTCTCACAAATCCAGCCAATAGGTGGAGAAAGGTCTCAGAAGAAGGAACTAGAGGAAGTTTTAAAGAGTTTGAACAAAATTGTCATGTATGAGTGCTATACTGAAGGTTGTAATGATGGTTCTAAAACAAAGATAGACGAACATACGAATCTAAGCCCTAGTCCTACAGAGCAGGTGTCCATGTGTAAACTACCAACAAACCCTGAACAAGACCCTACTCTTTGTGCTCATAATATGCACACTTTATAAACAACTTATAAGTGTGAGTGGATAGATCTGTACAACCTTACTCAAGTGGCGGATCTCATTCACACTGTTGTATGTTGCTTCTATGTGAAACCAGAGAGAATAACTGACCAGCAATGTGAAAAATCTGGCACAATAGGACCACATTACATAGTGGGGTTAGAAGACTGGGCGAGAAAAAAGTTACAAAAGCGGTCATATCAGACTGTACAAAAAGCATTATGCTACAGTCCAAGAGACAGAGATGGGTTATAGTTCTGACAATTATATTGATGCATGACTATTTTCATCAGCCTTTGTGGAGAGCTTGCGCAAGCCTCTCCTTAAGGGACTAGTGAAGGCACATCCCAAATTGCATTAATAGCTACATTCCAAGCTATTAGATATGGCAAAGTGTGTGGAACAAGAGCTGAAGTCTATCCACTGCCTTAGAATCATTATGAATTTCCAGTTGAACACCACCAGAGAGCTGGGAAGAGGACGACCAGGAGCAATTACATGCCATAACCGTGGTAGGCCAGGACATCTAAGACCATAGCTCTCCTCTCCAAGCTGCCCCTAACACCTCTGACACCCTATGGGGCGTTGGCAATCCAGTATCTGCTGTGTATGTAATAACTGTCCTTCAATCAGTAGCATCGTTGCCCATAGTTAAAGCTATCTTGCCGGGGACCAGGATGCTTAACTTTTTGATAGATACTGGGGCAGGTATGTCTGTCATACACACATATAACATATTTCCCTTATGAGATCACAGATGATTTTATCACTTGCACCGAAGTGGATCGTAATCCCACCTGACCTCCACGGACCATGCTACTAGTTGCGGATATCAACTGGGGTTGCAAAATTTTCTCCCCCACAAGGTTCTAATAGAATTCTGTGCAAAAAAAAAAGTGAGGATTGAAATGGTATGATTTTTGCTCGACAAGACAATTAGAATGTAACACTTGTTGGCTCTGATCATAAATAATGTGGATCTGTTATTTTTGTGCGTGAGAGTGTGAAGGGCCTGTATACTGTTGGAATACTTGACCTGAAGTGTGAAAGATATGCTGTAACACATAGCCAGACTACAAGGGGTGTAGCTAAGTGATGTAAGGGAGGGAAAAAAGAGCCTAGCAGAGAGAGGTGAGTGGAGTATGGCTGCATACATGTACATTTATATTATATAGTTATAATATACTTTTTTCCCTTGATGCGTGTGCAACACAAGTACATGATGTGTTTAAAATATTGGGTTCTACTTATCTGAATACTATTGAAGTATGATGCTAAAATGAGATCATTGTGTACTTGACAGTCTTATGCGTGCATTGCAAACAGAATCAAATTAATAACAAAAATGTACGTTAAAGGGTATTCCTATTCCATTTCCAATGGATTTATGGTGTCAGAGAGCTGCCCAGCCAACTTATGAGGGGCAGACATACAGTACAGCAGCAATTGAATATACCGTAAACTGTATTAGGTCTTTAATGAATCAGCAGTTAACCGCCATTGGTGCAGTTCTTAGGGAAAAGAATTTAGAATCTATAACTGTCGGCAGCAAGTTTGTACATAGGTTCCAGAGGAGTTATGCGCTCCCTTAGGCTGGGGGGAATTGCCGTGGAATGTCTGTGCGGACTTTCTGTATGGAAATTCCGCTCATGTTTTTAATCCCGGGATTAGCCAGCAAAGTGCATGAGATTTGCAAAAATCTCGTCCACACATTGCGGCCAAGCTGCGCTGAAATTGACATGCGGTGCAAAAAACAAAGCCGCAGCATGTCAATTCTTTCTCCGTTTCCGCAATGGGGAGAGATGGCCACAGCGAAATGCAGGCGGCGAAGCCGCTCCAAAATCCATGGCTAAAGGCTGCAGGTTTGGAAGTTACGCCGATCCCGCGAGATTTCTGTCCTGTGTGACCCCAGCCTTCCTGTCACGGTCCCTCATACAGGCATGAAAATACAGCATGGAGTACGGAACAAAAATCCTTCAGCTACCAGACTCACTAAGGCCGCCTGCAGACGAGCGGAAATCCCGCCGCTGAAAGTCTGCATAGGAGTGCATGACAATACGCACTCCTATGCAGACGGCCGCGGTTTGGCCACGCGAAATCTCGCGCGGCAAACAAACCGCGGCATGTTCTAATTTTCTGCGGGGCACGCACTCACCTGGCCGCCGGCTCCGGTCTGCGCATGCGCCGGCTGCGCGGCAGCCGGCACATCAAAGAGTCGGGGCCGCCAGGCGCGGGTGAGTAAGCGCTCGTCCCTGCAGGCTCTGGGGTCGGATCGCGCGGCGAGATTTCTCGCTGCCGGATCCAACCTGCTCGTCTGCAGGCGGCCTAAGTCTGAGACCGCCCTGCTAGCACCCTCACATCACAATCAGAATGGTTCTACATACAGTTTAATTATTTCTGCTAACTTTGGAAAGGAGGGGGGAGGGGCAGACCATGACATTACATTTCGAAAGCATGATTGTCTGGAATTAATGGAAGTGAAACTAGGGGCCTTGAAAATGTTTAATCTGTCATTACTAATGCAGACTTTAAGGGTTTTTTTTTTGTAGTGTGTTCTAGATATGAAAATGGAGGGTAGCAGACATTATCGCTTCTATCACATGCTGGACTAACATATCAAAGGCAAGGCAGGCAGCTGGGTGTTCACTGTGGCAGTTGCACAAGTTGTTGATCCCAAAGCAGCATTAACCCAAGGACTAAAGAGAATAGGGGATGCTGCTTGCAGCTTATAAAGCTTTGCCTTGTAAGCTTCATCAATAGACACATTGTGTACTTAGAAATACAAATTCATTTATTTCCGGTCGCAATCTTCAAACATTGCTGCTACCTCCAAAGAGGACTAATTCTGACTGTTGGGTGTCGAGCGATCATCCGGTGTAATATAGGTCATGTGTGGACGGATGTTAGCAGCAAGGAGTGTGACTGGTTCCACTGCTGCCCTCTTGTGGGCAACAGAAAAATTACAACTAGACAGAATTACCACAAATGCTGCATCTGAGAATTGTCATCTATGAATGTATTTGTGTAACACTTAAAGGAAAAATAGTTTTGTGCCGTTAGCCAGTAGATAAGCAAATTTCCTCACTAGTTGATACCGATTAATTATAAATGGATGCCAAATACCAGGCTTTAGAGACTATTTACGCTTCTTCATCCAGTATGTTTTAATACCAAATCTAGTGTCATATTTAAAAAGGTGTTTTCTATGCAAAATACAACTGATGAGCTATAGTTGATCAGCCAGGATCTGCCACCGGCAAACCCCAGCCAATCAGCTGCCGTGATACACATCGGTCAAAGCAGAAGTTGCTGCTCCAACCAGTGTAATGGCAGGCGTCTTTAACGGCAGCCGCAGCTCTCAATGAAATCAATGGGTGCTGTGCCTGCATTTACAAGTTCAAGCTACAACAACACAGGGGTCAGAGCAGGAGCTTCCGCTCCAACCCATGTGTAGTGGCACTGACAGCTGGCACTCGATCAACTATTGATGACCTATCCTGAGGATAGGTCATCAATAGTATTTTGAATGGAAAATCCCTTTAAACACAAAAGGACACCGGAATAGTGTGGTAAAGTAGCCCATGATGTGAGGCATCTATTTACAAATACCACTACTTGCTTTTTGAAGGGTGCCCTATACGGTATCACTTTCTTCTGCCTAACTGGTAAACAAGGATGTAGATATAGGGCACATGTGCCAAACACAAGGCAGTCACCTCATGATATGTGGCCTGCTGCCCATGCCGCAAGCAAACAGCATTCCGCTCACCCAGCCTGCAGCTCTGAGCTGGCAGTGCTGTCTGTGACCGCTGACCTCTCACCCTCCGATGCCTGTGTGCGTCATCACAGACTTAACAAGCAGCAGCTACTGCCACCGGACCAATACTGCAGTCTGGCTCAGTCTAACGGCTGTAAGGATGATGCCTGGCTGGACACCAATATGTGGATCGCTATTACTACTGTGGCCACTATTACTATACAACTGGTTCTTTGAAGGTAACCATAAGGCTGAAGTGGCCCTCAGTGAAAAGGAGTTTGACACGCCTGATAAGGGGATACAAATATGTAGCTGCATCATCCTGGTCCTAACAGCCCCTTTTCCAATTTATAAGGTACCAGTTCCGCGGCGGAGCTAGTCACGGCCGTGGGAAGCCGGCTTTAGACATACTATATGGGCCATGAATATTTGTATAAGTATGGCCTTTTTTTTAGGGATTTCTGTATGTACAAGGAGTCATCAAAAACTATCCGCACTCTGCCTGTAGAATTTGTTTTAATCATCTTTCAGAAGAGACAAACATTATTTTTCTTCCTGCTTTTCAATACACCTTGTCCATCTGTCAAGCAGCTTTCATATTCCCTCACTAAAAATGTTTTAGGCTGAGCGGTGAGCCACAAGTGCTCCGCTGTCCGATGCTCATAGTGATGAATATGTTGCATGCCGTTAGCACTGCTACACACTAGACCCATGTAGTGGCCAGTGCTTGTAACTACAGGTGCAGCTTCCATTGATGTAAATGACATCCCAAGCTGGAGGCACAAGCATCAGCCACTACACACAGGTCAGCGGAGCAGCAGCTTCTGCTCTGTACCCGATGTGTAGCAATGCTGATCAGTCGGGTACCCAAGTGGTGGATCCCAGCTGATCAACTACTCATGAACTATCCTGAGGTTAGGGCATCAATAGTATTAGTCTCTGGAAAACCCCTTTAACATAACACATTCAAACCTGCACAGCCATGATCCCTTTTCTGCAATATGTAGTGTGCAAAATGGATAGGATATTGTGCCCCAAACAGAAACCTCTACCTTCCTGCAGGGACCATCCAGCTATGTAACACGTAGGCGCCACACCACCTCCTGACCCCCTTAAAGGCCAGATCTGACAGCTAAGGCCTAGTTGCTGGTCGCTTTCTACCATTTGCATTCTTATTAAATAACCCTTTCCAATCCACTGTCTGACGTCTGAAGACATTCTAATTGAAGGCTGTACAGCTCCGATGTCGGAAGACGTCCGGCGGGGTAATTTTACTGTAGATTACCGGCCGCTCTGTTATTGGGGGCCTCTCCAACATGTCCCATACTGCAGTGCTGGCTCCAGCCAGCAGATGGCGCCATTGTATAATGGCAGAAAGAGAAAGCCCCCTAGGCAACCCTGAATCCAAAATTGGATTGTAAAGGGTTAATGCTCATAGATCTAAATTTCTCTTCACCTAGAGGCTCACTCCAAGCGATCAGCTCTTCCTTGCCATCAGCAACTCTGATGCCACCTTGTGCTGACATGTTTAAGAGAGTATCTGATTTAGAGGGTTATAACATGATCTGGCACCATTGAAAAAATGTTATTGAGCAGAGATGTCAGATCAGACCTCCTGTAAGCCTATAATCTATATAAAGACAAGGCAAGAAAAGGGATCAATCACATCCCGATGGATGCCGTGTACTGGGAATGAAATTCAGTAATGTTGAAACACACCAGGCCGGATCCTCAGTGAAGCAGGGCAAACTTCTAGGAATCCATAGTAGGCTTCCAGCACCGTAACACATTACTTTATCAGGTTTTAGAACCTGCAGAGGTGTGAATCCATAAATACTTACACATTTCAGATCAAAGTAGATTCATATTCATAGCGGTGATTCCTTCTAATGTGTTATACACTACCTGTTGTCATGTCTATAGAAATCAGAGATAAGAGTGATAACAGGAAGTGCAGGAGCATGCCTTCTCATGCTGCTCATAGACGTCTATGAAGTGGAGGGAGGGGGAGGAAGGAGCCACAGGAGGGATATGGAGGCAGAGAGACTGCATGAGCGCAGCTTGTAGTATTCTCACCTCAGTGCTAGTCACATCTACACTGCTCAGTACTGCTGTATATCTACACCCACCAGTTAAGGGATGACTGAGAAGTAGAGTCTCTTCGGTCCTGGACAAAGATGACCGCATTGCTTCGCTGACTACCTCATGCACACTGTGTATTAGTATGCATTGGTAGTATGAGGCATTACATGCTGCTCTGACTAGCTAGAGCTGCTCACGTGGACAGCACTGGCCATTCAAAGCAGTGTGTAGTGTCAGACTAATGATGCATATTAATGTATAGTATGCATCAGGGTGTCAGAAGCAATGCAGTCATTTTTGTTTGTCTAGGACTGGAGAGATGCTTTAAGACATACAGCCTACAGAACAGAAAACAGGTGCTAAGTGCAGGATAGAAGTTATAGAACGACTAGAAATAAGTGTTATTCCTCATCTACAGTGTATTCATCTGAAATGACTTTAAAGCTGCAACACCAAAATAAAGACAAGACGGTAATATCAGTGATCAGTCAGTTTATTCTCACGTTAGACGTCAACCTGCGTTTTTTGTTTTTATAATCCAATAACATTATGCCCAATACCAACATAAAAAACCCACTGCACGTTCTTGTCTGCAGCAGTCTGGACACTCGTAATAGTGTTAAATTAATTCCGAAGCATGCATTTGTTGCTTGAATCTCCTTTTATGCACCCATAGGAATAATCACCTTTTAAGAGCCAGAGGGGCAGCACCTGTATCCTGACCACAATGGCCAATGAAAGGCCCAGCTTGTCCAAGGTCTAGATGGCTGTAAGACCTTGACCGGAGAATGAAGGCTTGGAATATCAAGCAACAACATACATGTCTGCTCCAGGTGCTGCGAGTGCCACAGGAACGCCACGCAAGCCCCCGCCAGCAACACAGGGAGGTGGAGAGAGGAAAAAAAATAAAAAGTCGGCCTGTATCCTGAGAGACCCGGCGCCCGTCTTCTCACACCCAAGTAACAAAACAAAAACCAGGAGTGGGGTGTGCAGCTACGCTGTTCTGACTGAGGAATGAAAAGCAGAGTGTCCATTAACGTAGGAATTTCAATTGCTGTACAATGAGGGACGGCGTCAAAGGCTCATCTAGCCGTAGAGGTCGTCTTCTTCTTCGGTAAAGTGGCTCCCACCAGCTCCACCTCCTGCACCTTGGCTTGGACCAGCTCCTCCTTGGCCTCCAGATGGAAATCTAGGGGAGAGCAGATCAGTTATTCTATGGCATAAAATCAGATCTGCTACATTGTAATATTCTGGTTAATTAAAAGGGCTGGCCTTTAAGTAAAGCCCCCCTGCTGCTTATAGGTATGGCATGTAAATATTGGATAGCGGTGGTTTTCATGTTGAAAGCTTTTAAAAGGGATTGAAAGTTTAGCCACTGCAGATACAGGCAACAGGATCCCCTATATCTGCACATGCACTAAACTCATTCAGCACTTGTGCAGAAGAGGACACAGCCAGAGAAGTGGTAATTATGGCATTTGCCATCTTGAGAGCCAAGAATGCAGAGACCCACCACCGTCCAGTGTCTACACACAGTAGCCAATGGGAAAAAGGGGGGACTTGAATTGAAGAGCTGCAGTAAGGAATAGGGCGATTTACAGTTTACTGTAAGCACTTCACTATAAAGTGGCCAACGCCTTTAAAGTGTGTAACGTTACAAATACTTTGCCTTACTAGAACTGATTTTGATTAAGATCTTGTCTAATACTCTAGACACATCCAAAGCTGCATTGCGAATGCTGTTGGATTCCTACTTTCTAATTGTACGACCTCAGATGCATTAGGGGGGGGGGGGGATTCCGTTTTCACAATACTCTAATGTTAAAAAGGTGGTATTACACTCAATGTAATGCAGTAGGGAGCAGTGCATTATGGTATTGCAACTTAACCCTTAGGGCTATCAGAATTATGGACATAGGATGGCAAAAAAAAAAAAAATAAGATTTAAAAGGGGTTTGTCTGGGAGATGCAGGGAGCTGGAAGAGGCGAGTATACGATTTATATCGTAGCATGGGGAACAGTCTGGTTTTTTTTTTCTCCCCCAAAACGCATCTTGGAAACCCCTTTAATCTATGAACGTTTAAGAGCGGAGGTGCATATTACGTCTATGGGTGCCTGTACACAGTGCGGATCTCCGCTGATGGTGAGGCAGCACCTGAACTTGTCAATTCAAACATGATGAGTTCAGTTGCCACCCAGCAATCAGGTGAGATGCACTTATGTTTGCAGTGCTACTCCGCAAGGTCTTGGAGGAACTCTAATGCAAGCATTTTATTTATAGGCTGACATGTGGCAGGATGCGGCTGCTTGATAATCTCCAGCAACATCTAACATTTGTGGAAATGGCTATTCGTTCCTTCTATGTAACTTCACAATTATCCAGAATCAAATGCTGCTCAAATTACCTGAAACTGCCAAAGCCACGACTCTGCTGCAAAGTCTGTGCGAACATTTCATATTTTCTGATGTCATTGTCGCTGACAGAACGTCGGGCGAAACGCATGGCTTCCTCAAAGTGATCCCTACGGATTTCAGGTACAGGGTCGTCTTCTTCCACCTCCTACAGGGAAACCAACAAAAGAATCAGAAGCAGAACAAGAACCACGAAATAAAAGCACTGATCTACCAGTTTCTTTCCATACCATGGCAGCAGGGTTTGTCTGTCTCTCCCGCTCTCTTCTGATTTCATTCTCAATGGATTCACGGATGGCCAACTTACAAGCCCGCTGACAGATCTCAGTCAAGTCAGCACCAGAGAAACCATTGGTCATCTTAGCCAGGAAGTCAAGATCCACATCCTATGTGTAAGAAGCATAAAAAGTCACAGAAGGTAATATATGTATATATAATACAAAAATACAACATAAAGCAACATAGTCTGTCTAGAAGATTACTTGCCTTGGCCACTGGAGACTTCCTCAGGTTTGCTTTAAGAATAGCAATGCGGGACTTCTCATCTGGGAGTGGGATATAGATGAGCTGGTCGAGACGTCCAGGACGCAGAATGGCTGGGTCAATGATGTCGGGTCTGTTGGTGGCTCCAATGATAAAGACATTCTTTTTGGTAGACATTCCATCCATCTCCGTCAGGATTTGGTTGATGACTCGGTCAGCGGCTCCACCACCATCACCAATGTTACCACCACGGGCCTTGGCTATGGAGTCTAATTCATCAAAGAAGAGGACACAGGGAGCAGCCTGACGAGCCTGCAGCACAAGACACAAACATTAATATGGAAAGGACGCCGAAAACTTCTGCAAAGCAGCATCAGATGTTCAGCAATTAGCCCTTACCTTATCAAAGATCTCTCTAACGTTGGCTTCAGATTCTCCAAACCACATAGTGAGCAGCTCAGGGCCTTTGATGGAGATGAAGTTGGCCTGGCATTCATTGGCAATAGCCTTGGCTAATAAGGTTTTACCACATCCAGGTGGTCCGTAAAACAGCACACCTTTAGATGGGGTCATACCGAACTTCAAGAACTTGTCTGGATGTTCAACAGGATACTGAAATAAGAAAGAATCAAATGTTAGAGGAATATAGAACACAAGTACAGAGGAAGATCAGATGCAATAATATCCTGCACCGAACTAGCTAGTTATGAGGGCACACACAATGTAACCCCTAATCCCACGTTATCTAATTTACTGCTAGGATGTAAGTTTTACCAGTGTAAGGGGATTTATTGTGGTTATGACTGTCCTACATGCAAGATTAGCGCACACAAACAATAAAAGATAGAGTCTGTGTTCTTTCTTGAGGAGCATTTGGCTACACAATTTGGAGATGACGACCATTACTTACTTGTACCAGCTCCTGCAGCTCCCTCTTGACATCTTCCAAACCACCAATATCTTCCCAGGTGACCTGTGGCACTTCAACCACCGTCTCACGCAGTGCTGATGGATTACTTTGACTAAGCGCCCACTACAAGGAATTAAGGAAATGTTACTTGTACATATGAGAGGAGAAAAACAAAAACATAAAAACTACTTAACTGATATTTTTATTATATAATATAGTCATGCAGTTTTGAGGGTTGTATGAAGCGGGCATGGATACAGCGTCCGCTGCATCCCGGTGGCCATCAGCTGTTTGACAGCCACCTGCAACTCTTTCAATTGGAGCTAGATCTGGTCACAGAAGTCAACTCTTTAGATGCCATCATCAAAGTTGACTCCAAATCTTAACAGTTAAAAGTGTGGAGGCTCCCAAGGTTGCTATGCATGGATGGCTATTAAGGCCTGCTTGCAGCATGGCTTAATAGACAACACTGCAAATCAGTATCTACTGCATTACTGAAGGAAAAATGTTTAAAGGGGTTGTCTCGCGAAAGCAAGTGGGGTTCAGCACTTCTGTATGGCCATATTAATGCACTTTGTAATATACATCGTGCATTAAATATGAGCCATACAGAAGTTATTCACTTACCTTCCCTGCGCTGGCGTCCCCGTCTCCATGGCTCCGTCTAACTTCAGCGTCTAATCGCCCGATGCGCAGAAGGGTCTCCTGCCTTCGGGTCTGCCCGGCAGCAGCTGTGTTCTGGCTCCGCCCCCTTCTACGCACCATCGCGTAGCTCCGCCCCATCATGTGCGCCGATTCCAGCCTCCTGATTGGCTGGAATCGGCACACGTGACGGGGCGGAGCTACGCGGTGACGCGTGGAGGGGGCGGAGCCAGAACGCCGCTGCTGCCGAGCCGAAGGCAGAAGACCCTTCTGCGCAAGCGCGTCTAATCGGGCGATTAGACGCTGAAGTTAGACGGAGCCATGGAGACGGGGACGCCAGCGCAGGGAAGGTAAGTGAATAACTTCTGTATGGCTCATATTTAATGCACGATGTATATTACAAAGTGCATTAATATGGCCATACAGAAGTGCTTAACCCCACTTGCTTTCGCGAGACAACCCCTTTAATAAACCTTTAAAGCAAAAATACAATTTAAAATAGAAAAAAAAAATTCCCATATCAAAATATAAAACAAGAAAATCACATTCACATATTTGGCATCTCAAGGTTTGTAAAAGTTCAAACTATTGAAATATCGCACTATTTAACCTGCATGGGGAGCACCATTAAGAAAAGTAAAAGAATGCCAGAATTGCGTCACGCTAGCTCCCAAAAAATTAAAAAAGTGATCAAAAATATGTATGCAACCCAAAACGGTACTGGTAAAAAAAACTGCAGCTTTTTAAAAAATTAAAAAAAACAGTCCAGTCAATAAAAAAATAAAGTTACGGGACTAAAAACAAAACAAATTAGAAAAATCTCTGGTCTTGAAGGGGTTAAGACATTTTAAAAAAAATCCACTTTATTACATACCCTGAAGTCATCCATTGTGACAGCCAATGAATTCATTACTTCAGCATCTATAGTTTCATCCTCCAAGTCGATGAGGTCCATCTTCTTGCGGATAGCTTGGAGAGCGGCCTCTGAGCACAAAGCTGCCAGATCAGCACCAACGTGACCATGAGTCTCATTGGCAACCTACATGACAAGAATGGAAAACACAGGAGTCATGTTAAACTGGGGGTAGACCTGTCGCAAACACTGAACCCATACACGCTTGACGGATATACATCCTGAGGACCATGCTGCTAGCAGTCCCCTTCTCTATTGCACTGCATTTTGACAAGACTGCTAGATAACTGTGCAGGAAATTTAGCCAATTAAAACCTGTGTGGCAGGGAAGGGGATGGGGTGGGTGGGGGGAGGGTGTCACATTCTCCTCATGGGATATTTCTTACTTGTTCTAGATCAACATCATCTGCCAATTTCATGTTCTTCGTGTGAATCTGTAGTATTTCCAGTCTTCCGGTAGCATCAGGGATTCCTATATCCACCTCCCTGTCAAAACGGCCTGGAAAAGACACAACATGAATTCAAACAATCAGTGATAGACAGGATTAAACTATGGCTGAATAATGAGCATATTGCCATCACATTAAACTTCCAATATTCACAGCAGTAATTCTGACATGGGGCTTACCGAAACGTCTAAGGGCTGGGTCTATGCTGTTGGGTCGGTTGGTGGCAGCCATAACAATGACGTGCGCTCTTTGTTTCAAGCCATCCATAAGCGTTAACAGCTGGGACACAATTCTGCGCTCAACTTCTCCATGTGTCTATGGACAGGAGGGGGAGAAACTGTTACAACAATGGCAAGACCTGAAAGTTTGCTAGAAAGGGCCATTAACTGTGAAACATAGAAGATGGCACTTCACATACCTTCTCTCTCTTAGGGGCAATGGCGTCCAGTTCATCAATGAAAATGATGGCGGGGGCATTCTTCTCAGCTTCTTCAAAGGCTTTGCGCAAGTTGCTTTCGGACTCACCAGCCAATTTACTCATAATCTCAGGACCTACGAACAGAGAAAGTGGTTATTAAACCAGTCAGAACACAAAACAATGTGTAGAAGCATAAAAAACTATTTCTTTGCAATCTTCTGGTGATTACATTTTTAAACGTGAAAGCCTATGCTAATACAATGCTGAGTTTACACCGTGAGTTGGTATAAGTCATCAGTTTCCAGTTTTTTTTGCCCATCCGACCCACTGAGAAATCTTAGATTGGAAGGTTCTTATGCACCATTATTTGTGCCTGCAACATTTAGAGAAAAAGTACAAATGGACAAAGCAATGATGGAAATGGATTGAACTGCAGCAGAGAGTGAAATGCTGTCCATACAGCAACTTTTCTATATACAAGGAAGTGCTCACCATTAATGAGGAAGAAGAATGCACCGGTTTCATTAGCAACAGCACGAGCAATAAGGGTTTTTCCAGTTCCTGGGGGTCCGTACAGCAAGATACCACGAGGCGGCTGCATTACAAGACGGATGACATTATCAACACTATAAAACAAAGAGCATTACCGGACATCCCATCAGACTCAAATATTACCTTCACACCAATAGCCTTGAAGAGTGCCGGGTGTCTTAGCGGAAGCTCTACCATCTCCTTGATCTGAGCCAACTGCTTCCTACAGCCGCCGATGTCATCGTAGCCGACTTCATTCAGAGATTCCTCCTCATCCTGGTAAAGCAAAGCATTTCATATATGAATTCTAGAATGACCTGTAGGAGACGACCGGCCAATATCAATATCACTGTTGGTAATGACGGACATCAGTTCCTACCTCCCGCTTAATAGGCTCTCCTTCACAGTGGATTACAGTATCTGGGGCCACAATACAATATGGGCTGGGATCCGTCTCCACCACCTTGAACTCCACTGCACGCATGCCTCCACGCACTAGGAAAATGTCACCTGTAGGACAACATCAGTAATGGGCTGATCACACAATTGTCAAATAAAATAGAAAAAAATACAACTTAGGCCCCATGTTCATGGCACGCGTGGATTTTGTGCAGAGAATCCCACACTGCCCGCGGCCAGTCAGCCCTGCATACCTGCATTGCCCGGCAGCGACGTCCATGCAGATCTCTCCACTTATGGGTAAGCTGTACTGCGTATGGTCCTCAAAGCTCACCGCCAGACATGCGCAGTACAGGTTTTTTTTAAATCTCCTGCTTTCCCGCAGATCCACGGCACGTGCACAATGTCAGCTGTGGGTGTGCTGCGGATCGGACAGCTTCCATTGACTTTAATGGAAGCAGTCAGTGTGGGATCTGCTAAAAAATGGAGCATGCTGTGATTTGTTTTCCGGACCAAAAGGCCCGCAAATCAAACCCACATGTTTTAATCCATTTGCAGACGCCCATGCATCTCTATGGACGACTTGATTTGCGGATCTCCCACCCGGATTTCGCAAATCAAATTTGCCTGTGGGCATTGGACCTTTAACTGCACAGATGTTGTGAGTGAATCAGAAATCCCTAAGTGGTCACTATAAAAGGGGTTGTTTGGCTATATTACACTGAATAAATATCCAATATGCTCAGTATCATAAACTAATAAGACAGACTCGGGGCCTTTGTAGTCGCATAAGCTGATGCAGTAGATGACATACCTTGAGCCACAAGAGCTCATGAGGGTCTGTATATGTGAGGCCACTGCAACTTGCTGGGATTTCATAGTGGGATTAAGTAACCACAGCCCCAAGTGGCAAAAGAGGACCCTTTTCAAAAGGGAGAACACTCCAAAAAAAAAAAAAAAATTTCACCTAGGAGTTTTCGTCTTACTGCAAAACTCGGCATGCAGTTACATCTCAGGTAGATATGTAAATGATTAGAGTTGTGGTGATTAGATGAACGGTCTTGCTCCAATTCTTTACATGTGATTTTTGGACCCGGATCCAGTCCAACACGGGGCGAGCAATATTGGTCACTGATTGTGACTGGAACAGAGTGCTGCTGTAATTGCTCTCTTTCTCTACTATAGATGAACGGTCTTGTCACCAGACAGCCCATACCGTTGTGTTAGTGTCTGGAGACCTAGGGATTAGCACCTCAATCCTATGTTTGCTGTAGATGGGCACACTAAGTTAGTTAAGATCACCATAATATCATTTAAAGCGTACCAAAGTTTATTAAAAAAAACAAAACTCCTAAGTAGCCTCGGTCTTCGCTAGCCGCTGCTTTGCTGCGGTTTTCACTAAGTTTGAACTTAATCAATTCTATGTAGATTGTCCTACTTTTCTGCTGCACTGCTGTTTGCAATCCACTTACAGGTGTGTGTGGGGGTGGGGTAGTTGAGTCCTAAGTAGTCATTCTGCAAGTGTTGTACTGGCTGAGACTTCCTATCCCACACTGCCTTGCATAGCCCTGCTGCAATCAGCTGCAGACCAGCATCTCTGTGCCCACTCCTCTGCTGCATATAGTAACTAGTAGTGTCCCCATATCCCTGTTACTAGAGAAGCCAAATGCCTAATGACAGGCAGTGGATTACAAATGTGCTGGAAAGGAGAGCTCTAGTGGGAGCTTCTCCAAACATAATTTTTGAGTGGTAAATTTTTTTTTATGCTAATATATTACAAGATTGGCGATACAGTCTGCTAGATGGGCAGAAGTTGTGTCCAAAGTTACTGTCCATTTAACACCATGTGCAAACTAAGAAGTCTTTTATACGTTAAGTACAACACAAAAGATGTAAGCTGCAACTGTAAGGGTTCATTCACAAGGCCGTATGTGTACAACGCTGGAGTATCTTGCAGTGTTGTAGCATTGCAGCCTATTCACACCGCTGGCAGAGATCACGTACGGGCTGCGATTGGCACAGTGCATTCCTGGGATTCTGACGCCACAGATATGCGCAGTGTGACCTTTTTCCTTCAAATTCCCTGCTCTGTGTAGAGCTGCGTATTAAATTCTGTCCATTCGCAGGCATTGTGAAGGGGCAAAGTTTCAATATGCAGTCCTTCAAGGAGAAATAGAGCATGCTGCGATTTATTTCTCCTGCGTTCTATACGCAGTGTACACTCGCAGTTCCAATGCAGGTGTGAATGGAAGACTGAGAGTCCATAGACTTTCATTGCCTCCATTCATCACGTATTATGCACGGGAAACACACGTGCGTAATACACGCTAATATTACGCCTGTGTGAATGAGCCCTAAGAGGAAGACATTACCTCAACATTTCACATTGCAGAAAAATGCTTATGAATCTGAAAGCTTACGGATTAAAGTGAACCACCACTTGTAACTGACCACACACAACTGCATCATGACATCTACCAGATGCCGCAATGGACGAGTGATGCTAATCACTTGGAAAGCAACATAAAAGCAGCTGACGCAGGGAAGAGAGCGCACAATGCCATCAGTCACGGGTACAGCGTGGATCTGAGCCTGTACAGTATGTCAGTACCTTTCCTGATGGGTCTGTAAGCTTCCAGGAAGTAAGGCTTCAGATAGACTTCAAACAGGTTGCCGGTGATGCCCTCCACGGTGTCATCTATTGGTAGGACATGAATGCGTTTTCCATACTTCACATCTGGACATGGCTGAATGCTGCACAAAAACAAAAGAATCAGTTTAGTACAAAGTTAGACTATCTGGTTACAGCCAGTAACAAAGGCATCAGTGGCATTTACATCACGTTAGTTCAGCATCTGCACAGGTGATTTGCACTCTGGGAATCGGTGTCCTTTTACCAGGCACTTGTACAGTAATCTGCCGCTACCAAGACCCACTACAGTTAAAGTTACTGCGATAAAACATCCATTTAGTGTAACCAAGGGATAGGGACGGGCGTAGACAAAGACGTTGCATGTGCAAGTTCTAGAACACTGGCAAATCACCCCCAAAGAGGAAAAGATAAAATTCCCCCTGATCCCAAGCAGCGACCAGACTGGATCACTCATCAAAACCAAATTCTATACATTTCCATAAGTGTTAATGGTACTTCCTTCTAAGAGATCCAAATCTGTATTGAAGCTCCCGGCACCGACTCCTGAGGCCGGTTATCCACAGACCCGCTGCTCCTGTGATAGTGATCTGGTCGCCTCTGGAGAATGAACCTTGTTTTTCCTTGGAGGGAAGCGCCCCCTGCCTTCGGACTGCATTTTACATGGAACAGCTTTTCACCTAATTTTTTCTGCAGGCCTTTTAAATAATTACAGATTAAACCAGCTTCCTTCCTTTAGGGCTCATTCACATGTGTGTGGCGACAGCATTTTACACGCGTTATACACTGTACCAATCTGTCATAGACTCCTATGTTGCGTGAAATACATGCGCAGAAAAGATTGCTGAATATTCTATCTGGACGTGTATACATGCCAGGATAGTGTACAGCAATTCAGCACATGCAGCGTGTGTGTCTCTTGTGGGTGGCATGCAACAAATTCAGCTCTCATGTAGCCACGCTAAACGTCCATTTACACACAAAGATGATCACTCAAAATTTGTCAGAAACTGACAGCTTTGAGGGATCATTTTGCATTAGGTACTAAGATGTTAATTAGCTGCTAATGTCCATTAGCAGGTAATTATCATTTGCATGTTAGTCAACTGCCAAGAGATGTATTTACAGAACAGTAAGTGGTCTGTTCTTTAAATACATACCCATTGTTCTGCCAGCTAATAATTTAAGCGCTTCCACGCGGAGAACGCAGCATGGCTTTTATGCTGAGCTGAACTCAGGGATGGACGAAGAGTGCACACATTTACACACAAAGATGATGGCTCAAAAGCAGTCGTTTGGATGAATTTTGAGAGATAATCGGGTGTAAAACAGCCTTTAGACGTCCCAAAACTCTTTCAAGCTTTCCTCAGAACTAGGGTCCCTTTTTACACGGCTCTATATGAGCAGGGAGAGGAGCGACGATCAATAGGATCCGTGCTTGTTTAACGGGCGTTCACACGGGCCAATTCAGAATGTATGGGGGGATGAATGATTGTTCAGACCCCACTGTTTATTCGCTGTTGGTAACACGCACTCTGCTTTCATTTTTGGTGCCACACGAAAGATGTCACCACACAATGTAGGGTTTGCTGATCTGTTGGTTGGTCAGCAAGACCTTCACAGGGGCAGAAGATGAGGAAAACAAACATGTTGTTCTTAATTATCTGCCTGTGTAAAAAGCCCTTAAAAGGGTATTTCCAAGATTGGCTTATCACTTGTCCAAAGGATAGGTGATAAAAGTCAGATAGGTGGGGGGGGGGCTCTCACTGCTGAGACCCCCACTGATCCTAAGAATGGGGTTCTGTGTCCCTCTCACCTCCTCACTGCACCGCCTCAACTTACATTGAGCAAGCGTGGCGCCGCTCCATTCATCTTCAATGGGAGTGCCTGAGATAGACTTGTACTCGACTCCCATCAGCCTCTACAGAATGTATGGGGGACAAAGCCTTGTATTGCTTTTGTGAAATTCCAATTCTTTCCAGGATGAGAGGATAAGAAATGGTGATTTCAATAGGAAAACTAGCATCCCACTCGCATGCATATAGAGCCTTGCAATGTATTTATGCCCCCATTGAAATCAATGGGTGATGCGTTCCAAGAAATGCAGAAAAGAAATAGGACAAGTGACAATTTTTTTACCTCACAACATCGCTGTGAGGGAAAACAACACTCATGTGTATGACTCCATTCAAAAGAATGGAGTTCATATTCACACAAGTTTTCTAAGGCCGCTTTCACACAGGCGTCAAAATTGCGCAATTTTGCCACAATGCAATAGTGCGAGAAAATGCATGCTTTCTAATGGATTCCTTCACATTAGCGCTGTTTTCTCTGAAGCTATCTTGCGAGGGAAAAAAAATTGTGGCATGCTCTATATTGCCACGATTTGCGATTTTTTGTAGCCCATGTTTCCCAATGGAGCCTTTGTTTTTGGTCGCAGTGCAACACACGAAACCGCAGTTCTCGTCTGATGCGATTTAAGCCGTAGCCCGAAACTAAGCCCTAGCTGCACTTGGGGAAAAAAGGGGGGGAGGGGGGGGCAAAACACACTTACCTAGCAGGCTCGGTCGGGGGCCTCCCGCTGCTCTCCGGAGCTCTGTTCTCGGGCGCCCACAAAAAAAAAAAAAAATCACTTCCTGCTTGCTGGATTCATAAATCCCACCTCCAGGAAGCAATGTCTCTGATTGGTTCATCCAGAGCTACATTGATTGGTTGAGTAGTACTGGATGAACCAGAGCATTTGCTTCCTGGAGGGGGGGGGGGGGGGGAAGAGATGTATAAATCTAGCAACCATGAAGTGATCTGTTGGTGGCCGGGGACTGCAGGACACCCGGCGGAGCTCCGGAGAGCAGCAGGAACCCAATCGAACCTGCTAGGTAAGTATTCCCTTTTTTTCCTTGCAGCTAGGTCTTAGTTTTGAAGAGCACTCAACCTTCTTGCGATTAAAAAAAAAAAAAAAAACGCGCGAAGCAGCGATGCATGATTTTTCGCAGGAAAGTGCATTGCTGTCGCAACTAAATCGTGGGGACAAAGCTGCGATATCGCTGTTACCTGTGTGAAAAAGGACTAAAGCATAGAAAATGCAGAAAATAATTCCCAGAAATTCCAATTAGTGTGCAATATTTCCGCCGCTGCCCTGTGTATACCAAATGATCGTGAAGTCTATAGTGAGAAATGCAGCACAAGGTCCACTTAAATACAAGCAGAGGCCACTTAAATACATGCCATGACACCAATGAATGTGACCTTTCTAACTGTGCACAGAACAGCAGAATTTAAAGTCTGGCTGGTACACAGTGTCGCCTCAGGTCACAGAGTGTAACACCCAAAGAGCATGAGTATTAAAACCAGAGCGTCCCGACACCTTGGCCCTGTAAGACGAAGGCCTCATGTCCACGGGGAAAATCAGGCCCGCTACGGATTCTCCATAGAGAATCCGTAGCGGGTCCCTCCTGCCCCACGGACATGAGGCATAAAAATAAGAATAAACTTACCTCTCGCCCGCTCCGGATCTTCCCTTCGCCGCGGCTTCATCTTCTCTCCGTCGCGGCCGGATCTTCTTTCTTCGGCTCGGCGGATGCGCAGGGCACGTCGGTTACGTGCCCCGCGCATGCGCCGGCCCGAAGAAAAAAGATCCGGCCGCGACGGAGAGAAGATGAAGCCGCGGCGAAGGGAAGATCCAGAGCAGGTGAGTAAATTCCGATTTTGGTCCCGCGGATCCGGACAGCTTCCATAGGCTTCAATAGAAGCCCGCGGGAGACCCGCACGAAAATGGAGCATGGTCCAGATTTTTTCATGCTCCATTTTTTTTAAAATCACTTTTATTGACCATCCGCGGGTATTTATCTACCCACGGGTGGTCAATCCATCCCTATGGGATGCGGATCCGCGGGCAGGAGAAGAGTTAAAATCCGCTGCGGATTTTAATTCTTCTTTTGCCTGTGGACATGAGGCCTAAGGTGTGTTTTAAGAGTTACAGCAACATGCACCTAATGGGTAAAATAAAGGATATTACAGAATGTGTGCAGCTAAGCAGCAACCAGCACAAGGTAATACAGGTGTCCGATGTCACTGAATGAGCAATAGGCCTTGGTGCATTTTATAAGAGGTCTAAAATGGAACTCCACAACCAAACAGCCCCATTAACTGAGTTATAGTGCTGTTCGGGAAAGCAACGGGGAGCCGGGGCATATATCTTTTTCTTTAAATTCTCACCCACTGTGGAGGGTCTGGCGCAGATGTGTAACCTCGTGAAGCCACTGTCTGGTTTCTACGCCCAGCTAATAGAGCATCTGGCCCCGATGAAGAGGAGGGTCACCCGGAAGTGGGTCAATGATATTCTAGATCTGTTGTCAGGGGAGGATGGGGACATACTGGAGCGTTCTGGCCCCCCATTTGATTAGCACTAAGGACAGACTTATTCAGACCAAGTTCTTGCATCGGATATATTACACTCCCTTCAGACTGCACGTTATGGGTTTGCTTCCCTCAGCGACCTGCCCACGATGCTGGATGGCTGATGGGACCGTTATGCATATGTTCTGGGACTGCAGAGTCCTGCGAGATTATTGGATGGACGTTCTCATTCATGGAGTCTCACCTGGAGGCCCCAAGGATCCTGTGCCTCTTCGGGCTTGTTGGAAGCCTCGTTGTGGCTGGGGAAACCTGCACCTTATATAAAAATTGCAGCTTTTTTACGCTTAAAAGACGATACTGCTGAACTGGAGGCACCCGAGAGGCCGACCAGGAGGGCATGGATCCAGGTGGTAAACTGTGATTCCTATGCATAAGCTGACGTATATGGCCAGGAGATGCCGGAGAAGTTTGATAAGATCTAGGGTGCGTGGGTGAGCTGCCCTGCAACGGTGGGAGAGGGATCTGCCTGAGTGTTGTGAGGGGATGGAGTGAAGAGTACCTGTTTGACCTAAACTCTGTTTTCTATCCTCCTTTTCTGTTAAGTCGCGCTGTGTTTGGGGGGGGTTGCTATAGTTCTTATTTTTGTTATTTTCAGACTTAAGGTTTGGGAGCCACTTTCTGTTGTTCTTCTCATTATCAATAATTGATTAAGTTAAAATAAAAATATAAAGCCAAATGTTATGACTTATAGGTAATGTACGCACATATGCAAATAATTACGCTCTGTTTTCATGTACAATGTGGCGCCATTATGATGTACACTTTCTGTGCCCACTGTTCAGTGCAGAAGAGAAAAAAAAAAAAAACACTTAGCCCGGCTTCCCATCCTCTCCCTGAACAGCAGCATAACTTACTGCCCTTTTACATGACGAGAGTCTTGCCATTCTCGTTTACCGGAGCACAAGGGCCGGTGATGTCATCACCAGCTCATTCACGCGCACTAGTCGTTCAATGTTTCACATTCCTATGTGAAAACACTGAACAATCAGCTTACACTGCACGAGAAGAGCACGACCCGGCTCTGGTTTTGAACGACATTAGTCTGAGCGACATTAGTTTGTTCGCCCGCATTTAAACTATTATCGTTTGAGCGATAATTGTTCCATCTAAACGAAGCTTTAGTTTATGGTGCTGTTCAGAGGTGAAAGGTTTCCTTTAATACCATAAACTGGAAATTAAAAGGGTTGTCTAGGACTTTTATGATTAGCAGATCATACCACCAGTTAGTAGCTGATCAGTGGAGATCTGAGCAGCAGACCCCTCCTGATCATCTATTGATGACCTGCCCCGAGGACATGTCAACAAAAAAAATAAATAAAAATTAAGAGCATGAAACAACCCCTTTAAGAGTCAGTGAAAGGGAGAGTATATATGTTATGTCAAATAATACTATATTAAACCCCTTAAGGACACCCCTCCCCCCCCCCCCCTTTTGTTTTTTCCTCCCCCCCCTTTAAAAAAAAAATTACAACTTTTTTTTATCCATTGACGTAGATGTCTGAGGGCTTGTTTTTTGCTACACAAATTGTATTTTTCAATGGTACTATAAAAAGTTCAAAAAAATTAAGTGGAGTGAAATAGGGGAAAAAAGTTTCACGATCTTTGGGAGGGTCTTGTTTTATACAGCAACAAAAATGACAACTATTCTATAGGTCAGAACGATTACTAAGATACCAAATTTAAGGTTTGGTTTGTTTTTTTTTTGCTGTACTACTTTTATTTTTTTTCCAAAGGTATTTAATTATTTTTTGCTGCCATCTCCTGACAGCCTTTTATTTTTCAGTCTACATAGTTGTGCTCGTTTTTTGTGGAACATCCTGTAGCTTCTATTGGTACCATTTTGGAATACATACGACTGATATTATTACATCTTTCTCGGAGACTGGATGACAAAAAACACAATTCTGGTGTTTATTTTTTTTCTGATGACGTTCCCTGTGCAAGGTAAATGCTGCGTTACTTTTATAGATCAGATGTTTACGGATGCAGCAATACCAAATAGGTTTGGGGGTTTTATTATAAATATGGCAAAAGGGTTTTTTCTTTATTTTAAACTTTTCTTACCTTTTATTTTAATAATTGATAAAACGTGTTTAAATTTTTCAATTTTTTTTTCAGTCCCTACAGAGCACAAGAACTTGCAATGGTTTGATCGCTTCTTAGTATGATGTATTGCCATAGCATTACATTATACCGCAATCTGACAGGCAATCTGCAATATACATAACTGTTAAATGAGGGAAAAAAATACCATAGTGCTATTCAAATCCACCTCAAACCTTTATAGTCAAAGAATGTACCACAGTTTAACATCCCCATGATCACTCAGCCAATCACCGGCCTCCGCTGGCATCTGTGCAGAAACAGAATGTGACTGCTGAGGCCAGTGATTGGCTGAGCATTCGCATGAATCTGTGTTCGCCAAACTCCAGTCCTCAGGTACCCCAACAGGTCATTTTTCGAGATAGTCTATGCTGTGGTGGTGTCTGAGGCACCGACAATAGTTATTTCACCTGTGCAATACTGAGAAAATCCAAAAAAACATGACCTGTGGGGGTCCATGTGGACTGGAGTTTGGGAAACACTGGCATGAATGATGATCAGTATGTGCCCTCTGCAGTAGCTTCTGGGACTGGACCAGGGGAGTAATTTAAAGAGGAGGTATACTTTTTCTTATGTACACTGTTCTCGGCCTCCTGTATTTTTTTTCTCGCTCTAAAAACCCCTTTAAAAGTCAAAACCGAAGAAAGGCAGTATGTGACTTCAAGCTCCTCCAGTGAAACTGATGGGATATTCAGCCATCATCAGCATTAAAGTGTTGAACTGATGTGGCTTCCCATGCAAAGAGCAAATTGTGAAGGACACCTTTACAAAGAAGGAATTCCAACTAATTCCCAGCAGACAGGATCTGACTTACCTTATTACATCTCCAAGCCGTACCCGCAGGTTATTACGTACAACCCTGTTCATACGGATCTTCTCATCTGAGCAGGTGTCATCAGACAGGACAATGCACACAGCTTCCCTCCTCTTCTTTCCCTTCAGAAGCACAGTGTCCCCCCGGAAAAGCTGAAGCTCGTCCATTTTGCCCTGCAAAATCATTCACTATTAGTTTGGTTGTCTGACCATACAGAAAAGATAGATTATTTTAAACATAAAGTGGCAACATTCTCTGCAGCACTGTACAATATACTGAGACTTCTAGCAGCTTTCTTGTAGCTCACGGCACTCACCTTCTTGTGCTGGTGCACACCAAATAGGATGCATCTATAGCTACTGGTGAAGTTATACACTACAGACCATGGGACATTATTGAGGTGGTGCTGCTGGATCCTTCTATATCTACAGACCATGGGACATTATTGAGGTGGTGCTGCTGGATCCTTCTATATCTACAGACCATGGGACATTATTGAGGTGGTGCTGCTGGATCCTTCTATCTCTACAGACCATGGGACATTATTGAGGTGGTGCTGCTGGATCCTTCTATCTCTACAGACCATGGGACATGCTGCACGTACCTGGGACAGGGAGACAACGCTGTTATCTTCATTGATAGCCTCATCAACAATCAACCGGTTTGGTCGGCTCTTTTGCTTAAGAATTGCAGTGGATAAGTCATCGCCTTTAGATCTGTAGGGGAGAGAAGAACTTAATGTCATTTCTGTAAAAGCCAATTGATTAATGGGATATACTGGTCACAAGCATTTATCAACAATCTGCTGGATAGGTGATAAATAATAAATCTGCAGGGCCTCGACTTCTATGACCTCCAGCCATCTTCCCAACATTCCTCATTCCTCCCGCCAGGAGACCATGGTGGGGAGGGAGGCTGACTGGTCAGGTATGAGCCCTGATGCTCCACAGTCCTTAGCACTGGTGGTAGCAGATTGCAAGCGTGCCCCGCTCTGGTGAGGTGCCCTAGCAATCATACCCCTCCTGGACTGGATGTGCCGTGTCTGTATCTCAGTGCATCGGGGAGTGAGTATTACCCATCATGCACCAAAACACAGTCCAGCGGGAAGCAGAGGAGAACTGAAGCGGAGAATCAGTCTATAGTCTGGAAGCCATTATCTCCATTTAGTCCTATGAGACTCCTGTCCCTTTTACACGTGACGGCTGAATCGCAGGCTTCTCCTATGTGAAGCGCTGAGCGGGGAGCATTTATGCTGACTTAAAGTCAGTGAGAGCTTGTGAACAAACAGGTAGCAATTTTTTTGTAGTTACACTGTATGATCATCATTTAATGAATGGATTTTGAGTGATAATTACCCCATCTAAATGGGCCATCACACTGCGGCTTTCATAGGAAAAGCCACTTCTGGTCATGCAGCAGACACGGCTTGATCCAACTACAGCAGTCACAGTGGAGGTGACTGATGCCAGGGCCAGCTTGTTCATCATTATAGGGATCTGTATGTAGGTTACCTCCCCTAGTAAGCAGCTGGATGGCAATTGTACCCTGTGGAAATGATAAGACGTTTCCCCAAGTGGCCGTGTAACAATATCTGGATAAGTGACTGCTGCTAATCCCCAGAAGCCACTGGCAGACTGCACCATCCATAAAGCGGAGAGCGATGCTCCTGTTACACTGAATGACTGGGAACGACAATCATTTGCACGAGTGACCGACCCGATGAGGTCGTCACCAACCGGTTAGTTTAATCCCGGCTGAAGCTGAACGACTGACTAGAAGTAAATGATTTTCGTTAGTCGTTGGCTCGCGTTCAGACCGAACGATTATGGTACACGATAATCGTTCCATCTAATCGCACCATTACCCCTGTGTTTGGTCAGACTGGTTATCGGGAGTTACACAAGTTGCTCTGTGTGATTGTTCTCAGTGAGAGAAACCAAGTAATCTTGTAGATACGATAGCTTTAAGTGGCTAACAGAGACATGATGATATAGTGAGCTTTCAGATCCTCTATTGACCCTTCCTCAGGCTAAAATGGAACTGGTTTGGATGGAGCACATATATAATATACAGATACAGAGAGGACACAACTCTTGATTGAAATACAAATGTTCACACACAAATTTGAGAATGTTTTGCACACTACTTAATCAGTCCACTGAGCTCAAGAATGTGACAGTTTTATGATGTGTCTTATCTCTTCTTCAACTTGCACATGGAAGGAAATGCAGCACCACCTATTGGATGGCAACATTAGTACATAGTTTTGAATTTTTATGAAGTTTAAATTTAAAAAAAAAAAAAAAAAGGATTGGGAAGAGGATATCTCTCTTGACCTCCTTCAGACCTTTCAGATTTTCCACTTATACAAGAATCCCGGGCTGAGGTTTATTTCATTCTTGAGGGTGTCAAACATGGCCGTAAATTTGTACTCCCAAATTCTACTGTGACGCTGCGACTTGACATTGCCATGCAGTATAACAACTCTCATCTGCTCTATGCTGTGTCCCTGACCACAAAAATGTTTTGCTACAGGTAATTCAGTCTTTCCCTCTCTAAGTGGCGATGAGATCCTTCCATGTGTAGATTGAAGGAGAGAAGACACATCATAAAACTGTCACATTCCTGAGCTCAATGGACTGATTAAGTATTTGAGCTCAATGGACTGATTAAGTATTTATGTCTCAGCTCAGTTTGTCTGTTGTTTTGAGTGCAAAACAGTCTCCAATTTCTGTGTGTGAACATTTGTATTTAGATTAAGGTCTGCCCTCCCTGCATCTGTATATTATATATGTGCCCCATCCAAACCAGTTCCATTTTAGCCTGATGAAGGATCGATAGAAGACCCGAAAGCTTGCTGTAACATCATGTATTTTTGTTAGCCATTTAAAGCTATCATATCTACAAGATTACTTGGTTTCTCTCACTGAGAACAATCAGACTTTGCTCTACTGGCTAACACGGTACCAAACCTTTTTTTCATTTTACAAGTTGCTCTAGGATTGCATCACATCTCAGTCCTCTACAGATGGCAGCGCTGTGTGCTCAGAGGTTTATGTGAATGTTACCTCATCACAGGGATTGGGTAATACTGTTACCGTAAGCCACCTGGCATTTCACGCTGAATAGTAAAAAGGGGACACTCCGGTATAAGCCGACATTTACATCCAGGTCCACATAACACAAAGATGCAGCACATTTACGGACATGCGCCATGTTTTGGAGCTGCACACGTACCTTCTGGTAACTTGTCGGACACTTACTAGTGATCACTCAAGCACAGGCAAGAGCCGCTTTAATAATGCTAACTTGTTTAAAAAAAAAAGCAAAAAGTCAGCAAGTCCAGAGGTGAGCTCGGCTCTGCTTGCCCTTCCAGGGGTAGATGTACTTGGCTTTGTGAGTGGGAACGTTGGAGGAAGTGAGGAGGGAGGGCGACTTGTGTTTCTTTACAATCTGCTTGCAGATGCTGTTGTGGGATGGCGGGGTGTGCCGTGTATGACAGCAGGACTCCATCTGGTAACGTAACCAGAGAAGCCACAATGCACGGGCTCGCTAGCCACTGAGCACGGGGACACTGCCAGGAAGTCAGGAATAAACGTCCGCCACACGTGAAATAGCAAGACAACGGACTGCGAGCTTACCAAGACTGTGGTCACGCCACAGAGCATGTACTAAAATTTACACGGGCGAGCGCTTGTAAGCCAGCGATTGCGATGCGTTCTGCAAGACAGACCATCCCGGCACAGCTGATTTTCTGACTCATGAAAATTACATGTTATTTAAATAGAACATTTTTTGAAAACAATTTCACCTGCATGCGAGTGGTAATATGGGAGTCATATTTTGAGTTTCTAATCGCCATCATTTTCAAGATAACAGTTTGCTGTCAGTGAGTGGGACACCCAAGAGGCTAAAAGGGGTTTTTCCGGGACATAAAAAGAAAACGTTAAACGGGCTTAAAATGAACTAAAACTGAATACCCCCTGGAGGGAAGCAGTTGAGATGAGCAAGTATTCTATTTTAGCTCATTTTAAACCTTCACTTTTGATGCATGCACGTTACCACTCCATTCACTTCCATGGCACTGCTGGGGATGGTGACATTGGCTGCCATTTCTGGCAGTCCCACAGGAATAAATGGAGTGGTAGTTTACACATGTGATCATCACTCCACTCCATTCAGGGACACTGTTTCTTGGGAACAGTGGCGGTCCCAGGGGTAAGACCGCACCGATCAGATACTTCTCCGATATCCTGAGGATCGCACACAACAACATTTCGTAGGGATACCCCTTTACAATCACTCCTAAAACGAGCTGCTGACATTATTGTAGTCAGTCTGCTGTGCGGAGGATTAGGTCAGGTTACAGGGGTGCTGCAATTGTAGCAAGCTATCCCCGGATGGACAGAATAGGGGATAACTAGCTGATGGTGGGGGTCTGATCACCGGGACCCCCACTGATCTTGAGAACATGGATCCCATCGGTTCCCAAATGAACGGTGTGGAGGTCATGCAAGTGTGCCGCCGCTCCATTCATTTCACTGAGCACGCCAGAGATTGATGAGAACGAGCGCTCAGCAACCTCCGGCCCTCACACTGAAATGAATGGAGCAGCAGCACACAGACATGACCTCCACACCGTTCATTCTCAAGATCAGTGGGGGTCCCGGTGCTCAGACCCCCACCAATCAACTAGCTATCCCCTACCACATGGATATTGCCAACAACCCCTTTAAAGTAATCCATTCAAGAATACAAAATGAGTGATTGTAGGGAAAACGATCACAATGTTAATATAAGGGGGGTAAAGCTTGCTCTGTCCGGGGGTCCCTTGATCAATGTGTTCAAGATACCCCAGGACCCTTTTATGACTGGACAAAATTTCAGTCCACGCATTGGGTTACTACTCCTAGAAGTGTAATGGGGGCTTTTGCTGTCAGATGATTGTGTTTTCCTCCGTGGGGAGCAGCAGAGATGGTGAACACTGGCTTGTACCGACAGTCTGCCATCAGCACATTGCTGGGGGACACTTCGAACATAATGGGACTGGCCATACTAGGGAATGGGGTCATATAAGGTACCCGTGTACCACCAGGATACATGATGTAGAGGACGGGTATAACCTGCTGCCCAGTTACCACATCCCACTCCTCCAGTGTACGGGTCTGATGGGCAGCAGTAAGTACATGTGAACTTGTGATATTGACTGGACCTGATACGGTCATAGCAGAGGACAGCCCAAACTGCCTGATCTCCCCCCCCCCCCCCTTATATACTGTGGAGGGGGAGCTCCGGGAACTGCCCATTTTATGATTTTTTTTAAAAATCTGCACTAATCCTGGAAAACCCCTGTAAAACCTGTTCAATGTTCTGCTTATTCAGTATTTTCTGTCCCGCATGTCTGGCACTGACTGCTACCCCCTACTGTTTATATGGGGTATTGCATCTCCTTCTGGTGTAAGGAGGTCATCAAGGGAGACAATGAGAGGCCGGACACATCTACCCAGGAAGCCGGAGCTGTAACCAACCTGATCCGTTACATGACACCAGCCACCCCTACACTGTATACTGCAGGCTCCTAAAGGCCCTTTCAGACGCAACAAATTTCGCTCAAAAATCGCTCAAAGCTGTCTTTTGAGCGATAATCGTGTCTAACTGCACTGACATCGTGCGGTTTTCGTTCTCCCATCGCTGATTTTCAGCATACTGAAAGATCAGTTATCAGGAATTCACAGCAGGATACAGCTGATACTATTGTTTCAGCTGTATCCTGCTCCCTGACGACAGGCTGCGTATGAAGAACAGAGCAATCCAGCTGTGTTCTCCATACCCGGCACGGAGCGCTCGGCTGTTTAACAGCCGGGCGCTCCGAGCGGGGAACAGCTGGATGCAGAAGACAAGCGGGCATCCTCCGCTCGCAGCGCCTGGTGATCACTCAATGTTTGAGCGATCACCTTGCGCTGTAAAGAACACAACGATTATCGCTCAAAGATTTTTTGAGCCACAATTGTTTTGTCTAAACCAGGCTTCATACAGGACCTATCAAGACTGATCACAGTTACCCCCAGGGGGCGCACAACTTGTTTACTCTAGTGAAGAAAGCTGAAACCTCCAATCTGGAAACATTCTGCTTCCTACAAACCAGTAACTGATGGCAGCCATATACATTAGATGAAAGTCGACCAAACCCACCTTAAAGCCATTTTTTGGAACTTTTACACTTAGGACAAGTCATCAATATTAGATGGGCGCGGGTCCTAACTAATTAGCTGTTTGAAGGGGTTGCAACCATTAAAAAAGTGCTATAGACTCTTCATTTTCTACAAGGCACAGCATCGTACTTAATATAGTGGCATTGATCGGTATTACAACTCTATCCTATGCACATGAATGGAAGCGCTCACCCAAATACTGCAGCCCCTTTAACCAGCACCTGGGAGGGGAAGTCAGCCCACCACATCTAATATTGTAAAACATGGAAAAACCCCCTTAAAGTGTTACCCCAGAAATTACTTTTTACTTGTGCACAGTACAGGTGAGAGGTGAGAGTCTGGGTCCATTAGTAAAGCGGAGTTTAAATGGCACGGCGGTCGCATGTGCTCGGCTGCTGCATTCCCCACCAATGGGCTAACCAAGAGGCTGCGTACAAACACTCCGCTATTTTCAGCTACAAAGACAAATGAAGCAGCAGCCAAACATGCGACCTTCATTGCATTCAAACTCCTTGCCATTGTAGGAGTTATAGCAAGAAACCGGTAGCCAAAGAAGTGGTGCGGCCATCTTTCTTTGTCCAGAGGGCTGCTTTAATTTACAACAGATCAAATTGATATCAAGATTGGCGCAGGTCCAGACAGCGAGCAGACCTGGGGCTCATTCTCACAGCAGACTGTGCGGATCATCTGCAGAAATCTGTGCGTTTTCGTAACCCTCCATGTTCAATCCGTGTCATAAGTCACAGTGCAGAACTTCTTGTGCACAAGTTTAAAGATTGTGTAAAAAAACTGATATGTCAATTCTTGCCAAGATTTCTGCCCGGAAGCCACAGCAGGTGGGCACCCTTGTGTTGACCCACTCAATGGCACAATACCTCGCAGATGTGAGGCATTCAAATCACAAATCAGTGGCTTTCCTCAGTGGATTGAAGATGCCCGTGACCCCCATCCTCCAATGCACACCCCATCTGTCTGCTGGTACGTCCCTTTACGCCATGTTACAGGGCAGATTCATCACCGATTTCCCATCCCAGCTCTCCGCGCAGAAAATGAGCCACATTTACAGTAATAGCGAAGTTTCAAAATCGCATCCACACATTGCAGAAAAACATCCACTTGCTGCAAAATGTCTACTGCAGGCAGTGTGCAGAGAGCCCTGCAGTACAGGGCTGTCCAGATGTAAGCTGCAGATTGATCAGGTCATCAATAGTAGCCCCTGCAGATAAGCTGCTTGCAGGACCAAAGGGCTTGTGTACTGAGCCGATGACTGCAGGAAGCACACAGCTCTGTTCACACTACAGGGGTAAAGCTTAGTACTGCAGGCAAAGTTCTCATTGACAAACAGAAACCTTGCCTGTAATACCAAGCTTGGCCACTACAGTGAGTAAGGAGCTGCCTGCTTCCTGTTCAATGCATGAACACCCCAGCCCAGCAAACAAGTTGATCTGTGGGGTTCCTCTGCTAATCTACTAGTAAGGGCCTTTCAATAGCTTAGAACTGGACAACCGCTTTAAAATGCCACCACCAGTGCAGATCCACAACAAACTCGTTTTCTTGCAGCAGATTTTACCCTTCTAGTTGAAGGGGTTAAGTCTGCTGTGGATTCACATTGATGCAGATTTTTCGGCAGCACTAAGCCCACCATATGCCAGAGCGCCCCTTGGGTGCGTCACATGTAGCCAATTTTGTAGCGGATGGGCGTTAGCCTTTAGTTGAGCAGGTGAAGGCTGCTGGGGATCCGCGTCAAAATCTGCGCTATTTGGACACGGGTTTTGATGCAGAATTTTGGCAAGAGATTTTGGGGGTGACTCTCCGCTGCGCTAAGTCATCCCCAAATCCACTCCATGTGAACGCAGCCTCTAGGGACGGGCATAACAACTGGCGCCGGATAGAAGAGATGGGGAAGGTTCGCTTTTCCCTTAACATCTCCCGATTCCTTTCTTCACTCTCAGTTGGCCCTTTAATAACTGCCATAAAGCGCCGTCTGCCAACTGCTGCAAAACTACAACTGCCGACATGCTCCAACCACCAGTCATTGTAGTCCGGCTCACACGCCACCAATAACTACGTGACGCCAGAAACAAAGAAAAACTTTGACTATCCAAGTTTTCTTTCCGAAAGTCTGGCGGCGAGGGCCGGCGGGCACCACATGACTGGCGGCGTACGGTTACGACTCTACCAGAGAATATGTATAATTGTATATAACAGTGACAAGTGTGGCCCCCGGGGGCCCTCATCTGGGTACAGGAGAACAGTAGAGTCACTCCCCCCTGCCCACCGGATGGGGGCGCCCGTGTGTGGGGTTCGGGCCTGCATGACACAGCAGGATGCGGCAGCAGCCGGATAGAGCGAGGCCGGACAACTAGGCCGCAGTGGACCAGCAGAGAGAAAACCGTCCGCTTATCCGGCGCCCTCACCGGGATGAATGAGTAGAACAGGCCCCGGCCTCCGCCTGCCAGTACTGACCACCGCGGCCTACCGGCGCCCCTCACTTACTCTGATCCGGAAGCCATCCTCAGTGTCCGGGCCGTGCGCCCCGCCGCCGCTGTTAACTAGCTGGATGGTGACGAGTCCCGGGATTCTCGCTCGCGCTGGCTGCTCCGCCCCCTGACTCCGGTACACGCTGGCGGTGAACGTTTAGCACCCGGTGTCTCTCACTGTGTGACTGACTGCGGCGGGGGGAGGAGCTTGCGGCACGGCAAAGAGCTGCGTCATTCACCGCAAACGCGCATGCGTGGACGTACCGCAGCCAATCAGCAGCTGCCAAAACCAGGCGGGAGGAGACGATGAAAAAGTCACGTGATCCAGAGCCCGCCCTACGCGTACTACCCGATAACCGCCTTCTATTGGCTGACCCGCTTCGGCGAGAAAAGAGCTGCCTAGCAACAGGCAATCAGAAGCTGTTGATTGGCCGAAAATAAAAGTAAGAGGTGGGGCAAAAATTAGGCTTTTAGAATTAAGGTAGTGAAAGCAAATTTTGTGGTTGGAGGAAGCTGTTATCTGGCTGCCGGTGATTGGATAGAAGATCTGTCCGTCAAACTAGCAGCCATACATCAGTGATTAGTCATGGTCGTGTCTGTGGTGACTGGGCCCCTGTCCATGTTAACTATACGTAGTGCTAGACAGGAAGCTGACACTCTAATCACAGCCGCCTCACCTGGAGGGAAAATTGCATATTTTCAGGCTTTTACTATTTCTTGAGGTTTATTCCTCCCAGTTGTAACAGCTGGTCATTTACACATATAGTTCTGTGGTACAGCGGTGAGACATAAAGACGTGGCCACATTAAGTGACATCTCGGCCTCCATGATACAGCGTGGGCCACACAAAAGTAGCCTGACACCACAGTCCGTGAGGGAGGCCGTAGCCCCTTCATTTTACCTCAGCAGTATAAGAGATGAAAGCTGATTGGTTGGTTGCTATGGGCAACAAAGGTTTTCTTTTCACCGGCTTTCGTAAATCTTCCCCGTGGTGTTCTTAGCGAATAGTTGCGGCCCGCTTACACGTAACGATTATCACTCAAAGTTCATTTAAATGAAGGAATCTGAGGGATAATCGTGCGGTATACATGTAATAAAAGAAATAAATCGCTCACTATTCAATCGCAGTTCGTTATCGCCGATTTTCAGTCAGCATGAAACTATCGCTGGA
Organism: Eleutherodactylus coqui; assembly: GCF_035609145.1. Classification (NCBI taxonomy): domain Eukaryota; kingdom Metazoa; phylum Chordata; class Amphibia; order Anura; family Eleutherodactylidae; genus Eleutherodactylus; species Eleutherodactylus coqui. The sequence goes on along the minus strand of NC_089841.1, from coordinate 68,524,400 downwards.
TCCTCTTTCCGTGTAAACGGTCCTCAGTCAGCGTCTCAAATGGAAGGGGATGCGCTGAGCGAGAAGCCTGCAAACTCAGCCTGTATAAACACTCCGCACGAGCGCTAATGACCTTAGCAGGGACGTCAGCGCTCGTTTAGCCGACCGTCGCCCCTGTACTGTGGGAGGTTATGTGTGAAGAGGATCATGTAAGGAAATACAAGACCCCTTCGCCGACAAGTACCCGGGTACAGACCAAAGGCCGAACGTTGTATTCGGAGCATGGTTCAGAAATTACGCCAAACCAAGTCTGTCGCAAACATGAAGAAACCGCCCCTCAGTCCGGACGTCTAAAGCCATCCGTGACATTCAGCAGCGGATTGCAAACAGCCCTCAAAAATCTACTCACGAACCATCCCAGAAGGTGGTGTAGCACAAGCGACGCGGCGGCGGCGTGTGCGGAAATATGTAAACCTGAAACCATGTAGAAAACCGTGTGCACTGAGAGAGCACGAAAAACCTGAACGTGTAAATTATTGGACGCGGCTGCGCTGATTACTAGCGGACGTATAGACCCATCACTGTACTTTATGACGGATGAAGGGCGGCTTCATTTATCATACCACATGAATTCACAGAATGTGCGGTACTGGTCCACGCATAATCCCCACCTGACTCACGAAACAGCGCTGCGTGATCAGAAATTGGTGCGCAGTGTCAGGAACACAAATAGTGGGCCCAGTTTTCTTCTAATCAACTATGAATACCGCGGTCTTACTGGCCATGTCCGAACAGGGTTACAACCACCACCAGTAGAATGTACTGCTTTTTCCAAGTTAGAAGACATGGCTCACCCCCCACGACTTACTGCTACGGGTTCACAAACAGTCTACGGAAGACCAAACTGTGAGCCGCCATGTTCCCCCGCGTTTGTCCACTTGTGATTTATATTTGTGGGGAAATTTAAAGCAAAGTCTAAGCCAATAATCTGCATACTCTGGATGAACTCAAGGAAAATATCACAAACACTATCCACAGCATCAGAGTTGAAGAGCTGCAGGCATGATCAGCTAACATTATGTGACGTGGCCGCAGCTGCATAGAGGTGAACAGGGACCACTTCCAACATCTTTTGCATCATGTGGGTAAAGTAAAGCTTTGGAAAAAAAAACAATAATTAGTTTGCTGATTCTTCCTGTCGCAGTATTGTCAGAGGCAGGCTACTTTTCTATGGTCCACTCTGTAGTACGCCTATTAAAAGTTCTAGCGACAGAGCCTCCACAACAGTGTGTGTACCCAAAAGAGGACCTGTCACCTCTCCTACCAGGACTATTTTAGTAAATAGTATACCTCATTAAACAATTCTGGAACATCTTTTCTTGCAACTTTACATGGTGTAGGGCAGTGGTGGCGAACCTGCGGCACGCAGAGCCCTCCCTGCTGGCACGTGCCGCGGTTGGCCACTCACCACTTTAGTGAATAGCGTCAGGGGCCGCGGCTCCCCTGCCGGCATTCACTCAGCTGAGCAGCTAGCGGCACTGATCCCAGCGCACACTGCGACATCAGTGTGCAGCCAGGATCTTCCTTCCCCCTCCCGACGTGGGTATTCCTGTATTATGTCGCCACCGGAAGTTAGGGGTGGCGACATAATACATGAATTTGACATGCTTGTGCTTGGCAGGGGGCGTGTGTGGCCTGAGGAGAGGAAGCGTTGGCAACATGAGAGGCTGGGGCGGCGGCAGCAGCACATGCTGCGCCAGTGGGATGAGGACAGGGAGCGGCGGCGGCAGGACCAAAGTCGCTGGCAGCGGATGCTGAAGGTTGTGCCGAACACCACACCCGATGGTATGCATTTAATTTTGCTTGGAGTATCACTATTGTACTGGGGGCCGCCATGTGGTGTCACTATTGTACCGCGGGCCGCCGCAGGGAGGGGGGTCACTATGGTACAGAGGAGCCGCTGCGGGGAGGGGGGGTCACTATCACTGCTGGGGGGGGGGTCACTATTAGCATTGGGGGGTATGTTTACATGTGGCGAAAATGGGCAGGGCTGTTTCAAAATACACAGCGTGCAGATTTTGACTGCTTTTTGGATGCGGAAATGCTGCAGAATTTTCCACAAAAGTCTCCCCTAAGGACATTCTGCAGTATTTCTGCATCCAAAAAGCAGTCAGAATCTGCACGCTGTCTATTTTGAAGTGGCCCTGTCCTTTTTAGAACGACGGAGGTAAAAATCATACGTCGTGATAAGCCCCGCCCCCTGATATGTTGGCACTTTGCAATAAACAAGTGGGTTTTGGGTTGCAGTTTGGGCAGTCGGTCTCTAAAAGGTTCGCCATCTCTGGTGTAGGGCCTCTGTTATTTCTCCTGAAAGTTTATGAATAAATGGAAAACTGGGTGTTATCATTCCTCTGGAATACACAGGAATTGGCATGGATGCGCCCAAATGGTAACACCCAGCTTTCAATTTTGTCATAGGAGGAATAACATAGGAATGAAACAACATCGATGTGCTCTTGAACATTGCTAGGATATGTTGTAACGATGTTTGGTTCACATATGGGGGCACATCACTAACAGTGCTACAGTAGTGCCAGCCACAATGCCCTTATAAGTACCTGTGTCAGTATTATTCCCAGTGACCACGTCAGGGCCGGGCACAGTGTTCCCTATGACCACCTTCACATGGGTAAACTACACGTAGGGGAAAAAAATGATATGGACTCGCCCCATAATCTGCTGCAGAAATCTGCCATTGATTTGCAGTGACAGCTGACATGGATTCGGATGCAGATCAGCCCTATTCAGTGGGGCTAATCCATGTTTGGATGTCCTGGGATTCTAATGTGTCACTTTTTTCCCTGCAATTTGGATTTGACTTGGATTACCATTAAAATGAAGGAGATGCCATGGCTGGTATTATTGTATCTTGATGCCACCGGAAGCTAAGGGGTTTGACAAAGCTTGGATGCAGAAACTCCTGTCACACCCCTAGCTCCCGATTGGCTGCCTTCATGTAGGTCCTAGCAGCCCTAAGGCCGCCTGCACAGGGCCGGGTCGGATCCCCTGCAAGAAATCTCGCAGCCGGACCCGACCTGCGCCCCTGCAGGGACCAGTGCGGGTCTCACCTTCTCCGGCAGCTCTGGCTCTGTGATGTGCCGGCTGCTGGCCAGCCGGCGCACATGCAGAACAGACCCGTGGCGCCGGGCGTGACATTTCTGTGCGGGCCTCTGCAAGACCCGCACAGAAATAGAGCATGCCGCAATTTGTTTTCTGCATGTATTTTCACACGGACAAATTGCGTCCGTCTGCATAGGATTGCGTTTCGCGGAAATTCCGCGGGAAATCCCGCCTGTGTGCAGGGGGCCTAAAGCAAAGCGTCCAGGTCCTACCAACCCTAAGGCAAAGTGTCCAGGGCAGGGCACAATTTATGCACTGTGTGTCCGAGGAGCAACAAAAGTGCTTGGCTCATTAATGCAGGCCCCTCCGTCACTGTTGACCGCTGAAGGTTGCTGCACATACAATCCTGCCCCGCTGTTGTCCCCCGCCGCTGTACTCCCCCGCCGCTGTACTCTCCGCTAAGTAACTTGGGTCCCTCCCGCACTGTGCTGCGATCACCCATACGTCGCTGTGAAGTGCGGACCGCCGCTGTGAAGTGCGGACCGCCGCCACTCAGCGCTCCCTTCCAGGGCAGCGCAGTTAACTCCCCAGTGCCAACGCTCACGGCTCCGTGGGAAACCAGTCGTGTAAACTGAAGACCGGCCGCTCTCACCTTTCTGAACGCCGTAGTCCGGTGCCCAGCACGGGGAGACAGCCTCTCCTCCACGCCGGACGCTACAGGACCTGTGAGGGGCAGGATGTGGAGAGAGCCGGACAGCCAATCAGGAACAGGGGGCTGCAAGCCCCTGTCAAACACTCAGTATCTTGACGCCACCTGAACTTCCGGTGGCGTCAAAATACAATAATACCGCCACGGCTTTCATGTCAAAATACTTTAGCCCTATTGACCCATGAATCAAACTACTAACGACTAATTGTCAGTATGTGAGTGCTTCTCATGCTCCGCCCCCTGGTGACATCTTCACAGGTCCTACAACATACATATATATATATATATATATATATATATATAAAAAACACAGAGCCTGTCTGACTGAAGAACACTACAGTCAGGGCTCTTGAAAAGCGGAGGACAAAAATAACAAAATGAGAATACAATTAAGTCGTTATTATCTCAGACACAACTCAGCGGTCCTGACAGAAGACTCTGACCCAGAGATCTGGTGGGCTGAAGGACCTGCAGTGACATTACAGCTGTGGGAGGAGCCATTGTGCAGTTTGGCAGAAAGTACTGTAGACTGGATAAATCAGCAGCAGCCGCTAGGACCTGTGAGGACGTCACAGTCATGTGATCACCTGTGTGGGTGGAGTTAAGAATCACATGATCAGGGGTGATGACTGGATCCATTAGTCTGGTGAGGCCTGGAATAGCAGAGCTCTGTGTGCGTGTGACATAATCAGGATGGAGCAGAGCTCTGTGCGATGTGTTGGGTCAGCATGCATGTAGTCGAGTTGTGTGTGTAATGTGTGTGGTGAAGATGGATGTAGTAGAGCTGTGTGGGGATCATAATTGATGTACAATGTAGCAGAGCTGTATGTGTAATGTGCTGTATGTGTAATGTGTGGGAATCAAGATGGATGTACTACAGCTGTGTGTAATGTGTGGGGTCAGGATGGATGTAGTAGAGCTGTGTGTGATGATCATAATGCATGTACCATGTAGCACAGCTGTGTGGCGCATTGCACCACCAGAAACACCAGTACTATAATTTCCTAATAATTACTAGTAACATTGTCATGAGCACCACAATTGCTGACCTGCTCCAATGCTTCCTACAATCACTTATACACAAGACGTGGCCATGGGAGCAGCATTTAACGTATCTTTTCATTATAGCACTGTTATGAACAATTGGTAGAGAAAAGGAAATCCGGGGTGCTGCCAGCAACTGACCACACTCAGAAAGATGTATTTTTTGAGACGCATGAGGGGTGTCCATTTCTCGATATCATCCAGGCAACGTCAGGGTAATCAGCAGGCAAGAATATTGTGAAGCACCACTCAAGCGGCTTTCGACCCTGCTTATTCTTTGTCAAAGCCATAGGTTGGTGTTAAAAGAGACCCCATCGCTGTCCCCCTATTCTGCAAGTTGAACCAATTAGTTGTTTTGAGGGGTAATCTCCTCACAATATAAGTTGCACACTAGGGATCCATACAAAAAATAGGCAGATCCTGTCTTCCCAGAGTATAGACAATCTACAGGATAAAGTATCTGATTGGTGAAAGGTGGTGGTGGGGGGGGGGTTGTCAGCTGGAACCACCATTCATCACAAGAACAGAAGTCCCGAGTATACTCAAATGAATGAAGTGGTGGTTACACTCCATTCATTCCAATGGAACTGCCAGAAAGAGCAGTACTGCACAGCCATTCATGACCCCGATTCTCATGATCAGTTGGGTTAGAGGATAAACTCTCTTCATAGGACAACCCCCTTTAAAGGCGAAGCCCCACTAAACACGTTTTTCAGCTATCCACATGATGTAACGCATAAAAGGGATTTTCTATGCAAATACAGTACTTTTGACCTATCCCCAGGATAGGTCATCAACAGTTAATTGACTGAGGTCCACCGCTCAGAAACCCGGTTGATCGGCTGAGCTGGCACCACCGTCAGCACCACAATGCACACGGGGGTCTGAGTGGAAACAGATAGCTGCGACCCTTGGGTAGTGCCCAGCACCTGTAATTGCAGGCTAGGGGGCTCACTGAAATCAATGATAGCTGCGCCTGCAATTACCAGCAACGCCCACTACACAGCAGTCGGAATCAACTTCTTCCATTTCAAACCTTGTGTGTTGTACGCACCAACAGTGTGTGCCCGATTAGCTTATTGGCCAGCGTGCCAAGCGGTGAACCCCAGGCAATTATTGAGGACCTATTTTGATAGCAGATCATCAATAGCATTTACCTAGAAAACGCCTTTAAAATATACTTATAGAACAAGTCTGCAAGCTTTTCAGTTCCTCACCATTTTCACTATCCCTGTTTGCTGTCAGTGGATAGAAATATTCTTGTTTATGTCCAGTGACTGTAAGACCATCCTATCCTTGTTCTGCTCCGCAGCTCATATATTCTTACAAAGTCTTCAGTAAGCTAAACAGGGCATCAGCAGAACACAGCTCTCTCCTATACAGTGTACCGTACATTAGGCTGATTGCTTCTGCTTACACAGATATGCTGTAACAAAGCACATTAGCCGAGGGTACAGGCCGAGGACAGAACAGCTTGTCTCCAAATCTAACTACATTTTTAGCAAAAGGATAGATTTCTTATCCTTGTGAATTCTGGTGTAACATTATCAATCAGGCACAGTGCAGGGAGAAAAAGTAAGTGAACCCTTGAATTTAACCTTTAACACTCCAGGATGTACAGTTGCGTCATTGAGGTCCAGTGTTAGTCTGGAGTGGCATCAGGAGCCGACCTACTCAGTACAATGTGGGTGCTGACTACAGATGAGCGAACATACTCTGTTCGGGCGTTTTTGCACTCGGGCACCGCTTTTTCCGAGTAACTGACTACTTGGACGAAAAGATTCGGGGGGTGCCGGGGGGTTGCAGAGGGGAGTGGGGGTTGGGGGGGGGGCTCCCCTTGTTCCCCACTGCTACGCCCTGCTCCACCACGCCGCCCCCCGAATCTTTTCGTCCGAGTAGTCAGTTACTCGGAAAAAGCGAAGCTCGAGTGCAAAAACACCAGAACCGAGTACGCTCGCTCATCTCTAGTGCTGACCGTTTCTCATAGAGGATACCTGCCGGCAACAGCCACGATCAGAGCAGACTGTTGCTGTTAATTCTGGCAGCAGCATTTAAATGTCCCAACTGGAGTTCAGAGATCCCAAACGCCTGCCTACATTGATGGATAAATAGAGTTTTGGGTTGTTTGAGGGTGGGGAGGAAAAGCCGAGAAAAAAAGCTACATCATTAAAAGGGATCAAGAAGTTGCACAAGTTAAATTTAACAAAAAGGAAAGAAAAGAAATGTGTGCTCTGTAAAAATAAGCAATCCTATAGTCACTGCTAGTCTCCCCTCTTACATAGTGTTGTTCAGGCTGCTGCAGCCAATCCACAGACCTTTGCCTTCTTGTACATAGGGGGCCATATTATAGTAGTTATATTCTTGTAGATAGGGGGCAGTATTATAGTAGTTCTATTCTTGTAGATAGGGGGCAGTATTATAGTAGTTATATTCTTGTACATAGGGGGCAGTATTATAGTAGTTATATTCTTGTAGATAGGGGGCAGTATTCTAGTAGTTATATTCTTGTACATAGGGGGCAGTATTCTAGTAGTTATATTCTTGTACATAGGGGGCAGTATTCTAGTAGTTATATTCTTGTACATAGGGGGCAGTATTCTAGTAGTATATTCTTGTACATAGGGGGCAGTATTATAGTAGTTATATTCTTGTACATAGGGGGCAGTATTATAGTAGTTATATTCTTGTACATAGGAGGCAATATTATAGTAGTTATATTCTTGCACATAGGAGGCAATATTATAGTACTTACATGCTTGTACATGGGGGCCGTATTATAGTAGTTATATTCTTGTACATAAGGGTGCAGTATTATAGTAGTTATATTCTTGTACATAGGGGGCAGTATTCTAGTAGTTATATTCTTGTACATAGGAGGCAGTATTATAGTAGTTATATTCTTGTACATAAGGGTGCAGTATTATAGTAGTTATATTCTTGTACATAGGGGTGCAGTATTATAGTAGTTATATTCTTGTACATAGGGGTGCAGTATTCTAGTAGTTATATTCTTGTACATAGGGGGCAGTATTCTAGTAGTTATATTCTTGTACATAGGGGACAGTATTCTAGTAGTTATATTCTTGTACATAGGGGGCAGTATTATAGTAGTTATATTCTTGTACATAGGGGGCAGTATTCTAGTAGTTATATTCTTGTACATAGGGGGCAGTATTATAGTAGTTCTATTCTTGTACATAGGGGGCAGTATTCTAGTAGTTCTATTCTTGTACATAGGGGGCAGTATTATAGTAGTTCTATTCTTATACATAGGGGGCAGTATTATAGTAGTTATATTCTTGTACATAGGGGGCAGTATTCTAGTAGTATATTCTTGTACATAGGGGGCAGTATTCTAGTAGTTATATTCTTGTACATAGGGGGCAGTATTATAGTAGTTATATTCTTGCACATAGGAGGCAATATTATAGTACTTACATGCTTGTACATGGGGGCCGTATTATAGTAGTTATATTCTTGTACATAAGGGTGCAGTATTATAGTAGTTATATTCTTGTACATAGGGGTGCAGTATTATAGTAGTTATATTCTTGTACATAAGGGTGCAGTATTATAGTAGTTATATTCTTGTACATAGGGGGCAGTATTATAGTAGTTATATTCTTGTACATAGGGGTAGTATTATCCTAGTTATATTTTTGTACATAGAGGGCAGTATTATAGCAGTTATATTCTTGTACATAGGGGGCAGTATTATAGTAGTTATATTCTTGTATATAGGGGTGCAGTATTATAGTAATTATATTCTTGTACATAGGTGTGCAGTATTATAGTAGTTCTATTCTTGTACATAGGAGCAGTATTATAGTAGTTATATGCTTGTACATAGAAGCAGTATTATAGTTATATTCTTGTACATAGGGGGCTGTATTATAGTAGTTTTATTCTTGTACATAGGAGGCAGTATTATAGTATATTCTTGTACATAGGGGGCAATACTATAGCAGTTCTATTCTTGTACATAGGGGGCAGTATTATAGTAGTTCTATTCTTGTACATAGGGGGCAGTATTATAGTAGTTCTATTCTTGTAGATAGGGGGCAGTATTATAGTAGTTCTATTCTTGTACATAGGGGGCAGTATTATAGTAGTTCTATTCTTGTACATAGGGGGCAGTATTATAGTAGTTCTATTCTTGTACATAGGGGTAGTATTATCCTAGTTATATTTTTGTACATAGAGGGCAGTATTATAGCAGTTATATTCTTGTACATAGGGGGCAGTATTATAGTAGTTATATTCTTGTATATAGGGGTGCAGTATTATAGTAATTATATTCTTGTACATAGGTGTGCAGTATTATAGTAGTTCTATTCTTGTACATAGGAGCAGTATTATAGTAGTTATATGCTTGTACATAGAAGCAGTATTATAGTTATATTCTTGTACATAGGGGGCTGTATTATAGTAGTTTTATTCTTGTACATAGGAGGCAGTATTATAGTATATTCTTGTACATAGGGGGCAATACTATAGCAGTTCTATTCTTGTACATAGGGGGCAGTATTATAGTAGTTCTATTCTTGTACATAGGGGGCAGTATTATAGTAGTTCTATTCTTGTACATAGGGGGCAGTATTATAGTAGTTCTATTCTTGTACATAGGGGGCAGTATTATAGTAGTTCTATTCTTGTACATAGGGGGCAGTATTATAGTAGTTCTATTCTTGTACATAGGGGGCAGTATTATAGTAGTTCTATTCTTATACATAGGGGGCAGTATTCTAGTAGTTATATTCTTGTACATAGGGGACAGTATTCCAGTAGTTATATTCTTGTACATAGGGGGCAGTATTCTAGTAGTTATATTCTTGTACATAGGAGGCAGTATTATAGTAGTTACATGCTTGTACATGGGGGCCGTATTATAGTAGTTATATTGTTGTACATAGGGGTGCAGTATTATAGTAGTTCTATTCTTGTACATAGGGGTGCAGTATTATAGTAGTTCTATTCTTGTACATAAGGGTGCAGTATTATAGTAGTTATATTCTTGTACATAAGGGTGCAGTATTATAGTAGTTATATTCTTGTACATAAGGGTGCAGTATTATAGTAGTTATATTCTTGTACATAGGGGGCAGTATTATAGTAGTTATAGTCTTGTACATAGGGGGCAGTATTATCCTAGTTATATTTTTGTACATAGAGGGCAGTATTATAGCAGTTATATTCTTGTACATAGGGGGCAGTATTATAGTAGTTATATTCTTGTATATAGGGGTGCAGTATTATAGTAATTATATTCTTGTACATAGGTGTGCAGTATTATAGTAGTTATATTCTTGTACATAGGAGCAGTATTATAGTAGTTATATTCTTGTACATAGGAGGCAGTATTATAGTAGTTATATGCTTGTACATAGAAGCAGTATTATAGTTATATTCTTGTACATAGGGGGCTGTATTATAGTAGTTTTATTCTTGTACATAGGAGGCAGTATTATAGTATATTCTTGTACATCAGAGGCAATACTATAGCAGTTATATTCTTGTACATAGGGGGCAGTATTATGGTAGTTCTGTTCTTGTACATAGGAGGCAGTATTATTTAAAAAGTGCTGAGTAATATGCATGTGCTATATAAATAAGGGTTATGACAGTTATACTCTTGTTTGTGGTAGAATTAAGTGACAATTATTCTCCATATATGAACCATATCATTTTTTATTTATTGTACTAAACAGTAGTGGAAAAGAGATTATAACTGCAACGTCAAAGAATTGTATAAACTTTCTAAACTAATAGACTAGCATCAAGATGTAGCTTAAAGAAGCTGTCAGGAATTCATAAAAATGGCAACAATCTATCCTACGAGATACCTGTCCTACAAGGGGTGAATACATCTGTAGAGCTAAGGGGGAAGTGGTTGGAGCCAAAAGGCAAATTTACACGCAAAGATAATCTTTCAAATGACTGAAAGATTAGCGGTCATTTTGCATAAAGTACTAATAGACACTAAATGCCCATTAGTACTTTATCAGCTTCATTTGCATACAAATGAGCCTCCTGGAGCTGTTGCAGAACTCAGCAGGTGGTCTGAGCTCTGCAATTAGCTCTATTGTTCAACCAGGGGCTGCTAATACAATGTAATCTCTAGCTCCTGTGGAGATAACAGCCTGAGGTCTGTTTTCTCTCCTGGGCTGCAGAAATAATACAATGTAATCTCCTGCTCCCATGGGGAATCACAGCTTGCAGTCTGAACTACGGATTTGAAGCTCACCAAAAAATCATTGTTCAGAGGAAAAGTGCACTATGGTAGCATTTACACATGATTATCGCTCGAAAGCTAATGAATTTTGAGCAATAATCGTTGCGTGTAAATGGGCCATAATACCACACTGCTTGTTTCTCTCGAGTTTACCATTCAGCCTAACAAGAATGAACAGTGTTTTTTTTAGGCTACACTCCCTCCCGAATCTACATATGGGTTTCTCACAGATGATAGCCATTTTGTTGAGCTCCCAGGCAATCCCTTTAAAGCTCATGGGCCATAATGCAATTTTTGTACTAGTCCCCCCTCTTTTCCCACCACCATCTATAATCTTTCTGTCCACTTGAGGTCTTTTGGCCCCCTCAGGCACCAGGTTTTGCTGCAACCCTCTTAGTTGTGGCAGGTAACAAGAATTTGCAGTGAAGTAGATTTCATGTCTTCAGAGCAGTAATGCGACACCAGCAGATGACATCTTGTGTTCCTCATTTTGTACATAATCCTCCAATTCTCTAATCAGAGACTCGTCCATGGAATCGCCTCTCAGCCTGATCAAAGACAGGTACAGGGGAAGGTCACTGGGAAGAAAGCAGGAGAGATGGTAATAAAGCGCCAACGGATTAGAAGATTAACGTTCTCTGACTGATTTATTCTTTTGTAATGCATAATATATACACATTATATAATGATTGTAAGGTTAATATAAAATAAATGATTACAATATCAGAGCAAAGGGAGAATTCTTTGCAGAAAACTGAACACACTAGTGCCCTATTGTACCGCCTCTAGCTTGGATACAAGATGTGAGTCAGGCATGGAGGCTCTAGTACCCTGTTGTACTGCCTCTAGCTTGGATACAAGATGTGATACGGGTGAGCATGGAAGCTCTAGTACCCTGTTGTACCGCCTCTAGCTTGGATACAAGATGTGACACGGGCGGGCATGGAGGGTCTATGACCCTGTTGTACCGCCTCTAGCTTGGATACAAGATGTGATACGGGTGAGCATGGAAGCTCTAGTACCCTGTTGTACCGCCTCTAGCTTGGATACAAGATGTGACACGGGCGGGCATGGAGGGTCTATGACCCTGTTGTACCGCCTCTAGCTTGGATACAAGATGTGACACAGGCGGGCATGGAGGGTCTAGTACCCTGTTGGGCCGCCTCTAGCTTGTATACAAGATGTGATACGGGCGGAAATGAAGGCATACAGGTTCCGAATGGTATACTGCGGCACATCGCTCCATATTTTCTATAACTGAGCCTCTAGATTGTGCAAACTCGTAGGCTGTGAAAGTTAGCATCCCAGATGGATCCATACATGTTTTATTGGTAATAAATCCGGTGACCGGGCAGCCACGGAAGTGTGACAATGTTGTGGAGATATTCCTGTGACACCCGTGTGTGTCCAGCCAACCATTAGCCTGCTAGAAAAGGCCTCGTGGAAGCTGCTTTTTAAGTGGAAGGATATTACAGAATATAGGTATTAGGTGACCAGCGGGTTGTAGTTTCGGGTCTTACATTTAGGTAGGAACTAGCAGAGGTTGATCCAGGGATTATTCTAATTGCCATTATGGAGCCGGGTAGGAATTTTTCCCCCGAATGGACTAATTGGCTTCTTCCTTTTGGGGTTTTTGTCTTCCTCTGGATCAATAAGGGGTTTGAAACAGGCTGAACTAGATGGACATAGTGTTCATTCAGCCTAACACAGTATGCTACTATGTATGTTACATGTGGCTGCAGGATGTCCTGAACATGTCGCTGAGCTGTCATTGTCCCTCGTACCACTACTAGGGGGGACCAACTGTCATATGCGATGACTCTTCCCCCACCACACACACAATCGCACCAGCAGTGGGGCCAATGTGCTGCTCCACAGCAAAGGCAGGACTGTGGTGTCACCCCGAGGTCTCCAGACATGAACATGGCCGTCGTAAGTGCCCAAAGTAAACCTGGATCATCACTGAAGACAACCAGGTACAACTCTGTAGCATCCAGTTTTGTTGTTCATGACATCACTGCAAATGGAAGCGACGGCGGGTGGGAATCAAAGTCAGTACATGTCCTTCAGCCAAGCGCCTGGAAATGGTTCTGACAGACACAGGGCCTGTATTAATGGTGCCACCTTTCTCTGAATGGTGGACAACAAAACAGTGTGAGCTGCTCATGCTTGCTGGACGATCAGATGATCCTCTCTACTAGTGCTCTGCGGAGGGTGTCCTGAGCCCGGTCACCAACACCTACTAGCAGTCTGGTCAGAATGGTCCAGGTGGCTGGTAATGCATCGATAAGACCATCCAGCTTATCACATTCTAAAAATGCGCTCCCTCTCAAACTCTGTTAACTGGGCAAAATCTCTTTGATTGCGTTGTAGAGTCACTAGTGGTCAACAGGCTCTACACAAGCGAAAAAAGAGGTCACTACACACAAGTAGCCTCAGAGCATTTTTTATAGGCCAAGGATGGAACCACTTTTAGGGCCTCAGGTGACAAGACCGTTCATCTAATTACACTACAACTCTAATCATTGGCTTATCTGCCTGAGCTGTAACTGCATGCAGAGTTTATATATCTAGAAATACATAGCTATGTATCCATGTATATGGATAAGTTCAAGTTACTATAGGTTTTTCGCTAACTACTGTCTTACTTTCTAGATTGGCTTTCTCTGACATGCCAGCTTGTGGAGCTGCAGGTTCAGAGCTCAGTAGGTCTGCCCTGCTTGTGTAGCTGCAGGTTTAGAGCTCAAGGTGTGCTCAGTGAAGCCATTCTTTTTCTCAATGCTGTATCTTATGTGCCTTTATCCTCTGCTTATGTCTTACTCTAACATGGCTGTGACTTTTTAGCTGCAATTTTTTTTCCCCAGAAGTCCTCCCCTTTTACTTGTTGTGTGTGTGACTAAACCTAATTGCAAACCTCCTATTGAAGTTTACTATAAAGAGATGTTTATTTTACTTTGAGTAGTGATATAGTCTAACTTTCCTCAAGTCCTTTGGATGTCACCCTTACGCTTCCTCCATCTCTGCATTGTCTTTTTTTAGGCACTAAGCCCAACACTGTATACAACATGCATAAAATGTCAGACTTGTAATTTATATTATGCCCATCGTGTACAAGGTGTGTTCAAAAAGTATCCAACCTTAATAAAAAATATTTGCATTTAGATACAACAAACTTACACTAATCTTCAAAATAATCCCCTTGGCCAGCCACACACTTCACCCAACACTTCCGCCGCTGTCGGAAGAGGTGCTAAAACACCTCTTTTGAGATGGCGCGTAGCTGGTCCGTCGCATTCTGTATGATGTCTGGACTGAAATCTGGTTTCTTTTAGGGGCATTTTTAGCTTGGGGAAAAGCCAGAAGTCACATGGAGCCGCCGGGAGAGGAGGAAGCCCGACTCTCCACTGACGTGCGCCCATCTTTGAAGCAATTGTACCATTCCTTTATCTGTGTGGCGCTCATTGCTTAGTCCCCGAAGGCCTTTTGAATCTTGCAGATAGTTTCTACTTGGGGATCACCAAGCTTTACACAAAATTTAATGCAGTAGAGTTGTTCAAGTTTTTGTGTCCTTTTGTCAAAAAAGAAAGATCAGACGGCGCTCACTTACACTCCCTCACTTATTGGCCAACGACTGACAGCTTCTGCAGGCAGGATAAAAATCCAAGCATGTGCATTAGGATCCCCTTCATATGTACACCAAACCACACCGCCCTAGCTTCATTTGTATACACACAAAAAATTACGGTTGGATACTTTTTGAACACACCTCGTATATTTAAGCCTTTTGTGTATCTATTTTGTTTGCCTTGGCAGCAGCTGCCTGGCATTGATGGTTACCAGTTATATATAAGGCGTATTATAACCCAAATATACCCACTATACTTATAAACTGGTAACACTAACCCTCTTATATCTTCCCACTGCTGGTGCAAGTTTTCCTTGTTGCTTTGGTACCTTCTCCACTGACTTGTAGCTTCTTTCTTCTGTCCCAGTGTCCACAGAGCATTCAAAAGACATGAGGTTGCGCCTGGAAAAGCTGAGGGGCAAAATGTGATGTTAACATTATTGTGCCGAATTCACTACAAATCACCATACTACCGATATTATTGTACTGACCGACATCTCCGTTTTTTTATACACAGCTCCAAAACTCCTGTATAGACAGACTTAAAGGATAAAATTCTGTCTGCAGCTTCCACTGAAGGGAGCTTTCTGCATATGCTGTTATAACTGCATTCACTGTATACAGTAAGCTCCCTCTAGTGGTGACTGTGGAGAACCAGAAATTTAACAGCACAGAGTTGTGCACACACTTGTATAGATCTATAAAAGTGCAGATTTGTTTGTTCTTCATAGGCTCCTACATACCTTGATGGATCTCAACCAAACTTAGTACACATGCTCTTCATGATCCAACCTAAAATACTGAGGGGGTGCTTTCAACTGTGCTTTGCTCATAGCAACCAATCACAGCACAGTTTTTTTTTTATCTTACTAGAACACCTTAAGAAATTAGGACTGGTTGCTACGTGCACCACACCAAATTATTTTAAACACGGTTTCAATAAATGAGGACAGTTGGATAATCTCTGGTATGAGAAGATACTTTCTGATTCAGCGTGGTGAATAATTTAGGCATGTGGTGGATCTGGGATGCCTCTGAAAAAACGGAAACCCATCGGACAAGTCCAGACAAAAGAAAATAAAATTACTGAAAGCAAGTGAGAAGTTAACAATGTGACCAACGACTTAAGAATGAGAGGGGAAAGAGCCTGGACATCAAGGGCTTCAGAGACCCCCAGACACAGCATGAGGCCTGAACTCAAAAAAAGAGGGATAGAGCAAGGACATCAAGGGATACCTGGGCAACACCAGATTTAAGCTAGTTAAGAGTTAAAAAAAAAAAAAAAGGAAACAAAATGATGTTCCAACAGTGGACATTTACATTAAGGTTAGAAATTCGCTGAAGACATGCAGCCCAATTAAGTTGTGTTAGTAAACTAAGATAGAATACTTGTTAGGACTGGTGCCAAAACACAGGATAAATGATAAGTGTTGGATCACTGGAGCCCCTATATATTAGGAAAAAACATGTTTTTGTGTAAAGGAAGAGCAATGGCAGTGACCGGTTGTGTGGCACTACTACTAAGCCACTGCTATTATATAGGCTGAGCCTGAGGTCTATGATACATGGTAACTCTGCATCCCAACTGTACTATATATTTTAACAGCCACATGTCGCTTGTACAGTTGCCAGACATTGTCTTACCTTTTTAGTCCAGGTCTAAGGGTATGGCTGGCCACACAAGGCAGATTTTTGCTGTGGGTTTGCAATGCATAGTGTGAGATCAGTGGTAAGAGTCTGCAGCATAAATTGACATGCAGTAGCTTTAAAGGGGTTGTCCCGCGGCAGCAAGTGGGTCTATACACTTCTGTATGGCCATAATAATGCACTTTGTAATGTACATTGTGCATTAATTATGAGCCATACAGAAGTTATAAAAAGTTTTATACTTACCTGCTCCGTTGCTAGCGTCCTCGTTCCCATGGAGCCGACTAATTTTCGCCCTCCGATGGCCAAATTAGCCGCGCTTGCGCAGTCCGGGTCTTCTTATCTTCTCAATGGGGCTCCGTGTAGCTCCGCCCCGTCACGTGCCGATTCCAGCCAATCAGGAGGCTGGAATCGGCAATGGACCGCACAGAAGCCCTGCGGTCCACGGAGACAGAGGATCCCGGCGGCCATCTTCAGCAGGTAAGTATGAAGACGCCGGACCGCCGGGATTCAGGTAAGCGCTGTGCGGGTTGTTTTTTTAACCCCTGCATCGGGGTTGTCTCGCGCCGAACGGGGGGGGGGGGGGGGGGGTTAAAAAAAAAAAAAAAAACCGTTTCGGCGCGGGACAACCCCTTTAAGCCTTTCCAATCCACTGTCTGACGTCTAAAGACATTCTGATTGAAGGGTGTACAGCTCCGATGTCGGAAGATGTCCGGCAGGGTATTCTTACTGTATATTAGTGGCCGCTCTATTGTCAAGGGCCTCTCCAGCATGTCCTATACCGCAGTACTGGCTCTAGCCAGCAGATGGCACCATTGTATAATGGCAGAAAGATAAAGCCCCCTACGAAACCCTGAATCCAAAATTGGATTGCAAAGGGTTAAAGTCCACACCGCAGATCAAGTCTGTGCACACTTTCTCCATGCAGCGTGGAGATACAGATATTTTTGGTATAACTTACCGTAAAATCTCTTTCTCGTCGCGTTCATTGGGGGCCACAGCCTAGACCATGGGATATAGCCACTGCCCTAGGAGGCGACACTAAGCAAAGAAGTGTTAGCTCCTCCCCCCTGGCTATATCCCCCCTGCAGGCACTCAGCTAATTAGTCTGTCTGCAAGCAGTAGGAAGCCAGTGGGAGTAAAATTATACATACTATGTTTTATACATACCAAAATACATATCTTTGGCGTAATTTTTTGCCAAACAATGACCGAAGAACAGAAAGTTCCAGCAACCGCTTAAATAACAAGGGGTGGGTACTGTGGCCCCCAATGAACGCGACGAGAAAGAGATTTTATGGTAAGTTATACCAAAAATATCTGTTTCTCGTCCGTATCATTGGGGGCCACAGCCTAGACCATGGGACGTCCACAAGCAGTCCCGAAAAAATATATTGGGTGGGCATTCCAAGTTCGGCTGTGCGGTCAGACCGCCGCCTGTAAGATCTTCCGGCCAAGAGCAGCGTCAGATGATGCAGCTATGTGGACCTTATAAAATTTCGAGAACGTATGTAAGGAAGTCCAGGTGGCTGCCTTACACACCTGAAGGGCTGAGGCTCCGTGACGGACTGCCCAGGAAGCCCCTACCGCCCGTGTGGAGTGGGCCGTAACCCGGAATGGCGGCGAGTGTCCTGAGGCGCGATATGCCTCTGTTATCAGGGACCTTATCCATTTCGATAGGGTGACTTTTGAGGCTGCCAAGCCCCTTCGGGTCCCCTCCGGAATAATGAAGAGGGTGTCGGTCTTACGAAATTCCCTTGTTCTTTTCACATAGATCCTCAGCGCCCTTACTACGTCCAGATGGTGCAGCATTTTTTCCTTTTTGTGTACTGGATTTGGACAAAAAGAAGGCAGGACAATTTCTTCATTAATATGAAACTGCGAGACTACTTTTAGTAGAAACTCGGGTGATGGTCTTAGTACCGCTTTGTCCTGGTGGAAGGTCATATATGGCGTCTGTATCGACAAAGCCGCCAGTTCCGAGACCCTACGGATCGACGTGACAGCGACGAGGAATACCACCTTCCAGGTCAGTAGTCGCATAGAAATTTCCTTCAGCGGCTCAAATGATTGGTCTGTAATAGTGTCCAATACGAGATTAAGGTCCCAAGTCTGGACCGGGGGTTTAAACGGGGGCGTCGAATGTACGTACAGCCATCCTGTTTGCGATTGGTCTTTGGAACAGTACCGTTAATGCCGACACCTGTCCCCTTAACGAACCTACCCTCAATCCTACTTCGAGGCCTGATTGTAGGAATGCAAGAATTCTGGCCACCGAAAATTGCATCGGTTGTACCCGCCTCTCCTCACACCAGGTGAAGAAGCGCTTCCAGACTCTATAATATATTGCTGATGAGGCTGGTTTCCTGGCCCGTATCATTGTCTGAATAACCTTTTCTTCTCAACACCTCGGTCTCAACGGCCAGGCCGTCAAATGTAGAGACTTGGAATCCGGGTGTAGAAAAGGTCCCTGGGATAGCAGGTCTCTTTGCTCCGGAAGATGCCACGGTGTGTCGAACAGCATTTCTATGATGGTCGCGTACCAGCTTCTTCTTAGCCAGTCTGGCGCTATTAATATCGCTGGTCGCCCTTCCTGCTTGATTTTCCCTAGGATCCTCGGTATGAGAGGGATTGGCGGGAATAGGTATAGAAGTTTGTACTCCCCCCACGGAATGGTCAGCGCATCTGTTGCCGCTGCCTGTGGATCCCGCGCTCGGGACACAAATGGACGTAATTTGTAGTTTAGTCGGGACGCCATGAGGTCCACGTCTGGTGTGCCCCATTTCAAGCATATCGTCTGAAAAACTTCTGGGTGCAGCCCCCATTCGCCGGGATCTACTCTCTCCCGGCTTAGGTAATCCACCACCCAGTTTTCTATTCCGGGAATGTAGACCGCGGATATTGAGCTCAGATGCTTCTCCGCCCATGTTAGTATGCCTGCTACCTCGCTCATTACCGACGCGCTCCGTGTACCCCCTTGCCGGTTGACATAGGCCACCGCTGTGGTGTTGTCCGTCTGGATGCGTACATTTTTTCTCTTGAGACTGGGCCCGAAGTGTCGGAGAGTCAGGTAGATGGCCCACAATTCTAGGACGTTTATATGCAGCCTTGTTTCTCTTTGAGACCAAACTCCTTGAACAGACTGGTCCCCCAGTGTTCCGCCCCAACCCGAAAGGCTGGCGTCTCTCGTCACTACTATCCATCGCCTTGGGCCCAAGAGCCGACCCGCCTGAAGCCTCCCTGGTTTCAGCCACCACTTCAGCGACTCTTGGACTTGCGGGGTTATCTGGATTCGCTGTTCCAGGGTCAGCCGGGACCCATTCCAGCGCGACAATATCAGGTGTTGTAGCTTCCTTGACCGAAACTGAGCGAAGGGCACCGCCTCGAATGCTGCCACCATCTGGCCCAGGATAGCCATGCAGTGTCTGATGGTTAGCGGTTTCCCCTGCATTAGGGACCGGACACCCTGCCGGAGCTTGTCTGCCTTTGCTTGAGGTAGCATGACCCGGTGCTGGCTGGTATCGAATATCATGCCTAAAAACTCCAAGCATTGTGTTGGTATTAGGCATGACTTTTCGTGGTTCACTATCCAGCCGAATTCTTCTAGAGCTTTTATCGTGACGCGTAGACTTCTGATGTTGCCGTCCAACGACGGTGCTTTTATTAGTATGTCGTCCAGGTATGGAATGGCCGATATACCTTCTGCATGGAGTAGCGCCATCACTACTGCTAGTACCTTCGTAAAAACTCTTGGAGAGGTAGACAGGCCGAATGGCAGTGCCGTAAATTGAAAATGCCTTCCCTGTGTTTCGAAACGAAGGACTTTTTGATGCGTTTCCGAATCGGGATATGGAGATAGGCGTCCTTGATATCTATCGAGGACAGAAATTCTCCCGGTTGCATGGAGGTTATCACGGACTTGATTGACTCCATCCGGAAATGTTTTGTTCTGATGAATCGATTCAACCTCCTTAAATCCAGAACCGGCCTCACTCTGCCGTCCTTTTTGGGTACAAGAAAAAGATTCGAGTAGAATCCTTGCCTCTCCTGTGCCTCCGGCACCGGTTTCACAACCCCCTGTGCCAGAAGATTCTGCACTGCCTGCTGTAGGTTGGCTACTCCTTCCGGGGTGGTAGGCACTCTGGACCTGCAGAACGAATTCCGTGGGAGAGTCGTGAATTCGATTGCGTACCCGGATGTCACAATCTCGTGCACCCACTTGTCGCTCACGTGCCTCCCCCATGTTTCCCGAAATTGGGAGAGCCTGCCCCCCCACCCTGGTGACACTGGGTGGGGGCAGCGTCTCATGCCGCGCTCTTTGATCCCGCCGTTTTAGATGTTCCGGGTCGGGATCGCCACGTTTGTCTTGTTTTGAAAGAGGGCCCCTCTTTGCGTCCGTCGGGGTTCTCGTAGACTGGGACCACTGTCCCGACCCCGGGCGGGACAAAAAACGCCAAAAGGATCTAAAAAACGGTTTCCTTTTTAGTGGAACTTCTCCTTTCTTGCCGGCATTTGTGGTAATGACGTGCTCTTGCCGCCTGTGGCGTCCTTTATCATGTCATCCAGTTTAGGCTCAAATAGCCTGTTTCCTTCGAATGGCAATCTTGTTAGAGCCATCTTGGATGCTGTATCCGCTGACCAGCTTTTCAGCCAGAGAGTTCTCCTTGCCGCGACCGATGCAGCGGATGCCCGGGCAACGAACTTGGCTGCGTCTAGTTCTGCTGCGCATACAAACTTGTTTGCCTGTATGACATTGTCTGTCAGTTCGAGCAACTCGCTCGGTGGAGCGCCTGCTACAATGTCTCTCCGTAGCTGTTTGGCCCAGGCTATAGACGCCTTACTGACCCATGCAGCCGCAAAAATCGGCTGCAAGGCAGTGCCTGTGGCTTGAAAAACTATTTTTGCCAACGTATCCAGCTTCCTGTCTTGAGGATTAGCCAGCATTGCTATTTTGGCTGTTGGCAATGCTGTGCTTCTCGATAGTCGTGACACTGGTGGGTCGACTACCGGAGGTACCGCCCAACCCTTTTTCAGACCCCCTGGGAATGGGTATGTAATTTCCCAAGTTTTCCCGGGTTGCCTAAATTTTTTGTCCGGGTTCTGCCATTCCTTATTAAGGACCTCCGAAAAATCCGGATGGTCTGGGAAGACCTGTCGTGATCTCTACTGCCGTCTAAACGACATTGTGGAAGGAGCCGTCTCTACTGTTTCCTCCGTCACCTGGAGGGTTTCTCTTATGGATATTACCAGGCTGTACATTAGACTGGCTAGGCGCGACACTTGTTCCTTGTCTAGCTCTGAAACCGACAAGCCTGCAGAATGGTCGTAGTCTTCAGACCCGCTGCTCTCGCCTGCCGTTTGGGCCGTGTCATGGAACGCCCGTGAGCAAGACGCTCGAGGGGACCCATAGTGAGCCCGGGCCGATCTCGCAGAGTACCGGGACCGTGAAGAATGCCTTGATCTGTGGTAAGTATGCACGGACTCTCGGGACCCATGAGAGTCTCTGGACCATCTGGACTTGGAGGATCTAGGCGACCTCCTGGTGTGGCGCGATCTACGGGGAGTGTCCTGGCTGCTACGGGACCTCCTTCTTTTGCGTGCCCTCCCTCGCGCATATTCCGAGGAGGACGCGTCTGAGCTGGGCTCTAACCGGCGTAAAATCGTGGCAGAGGATGTGGCCAAGCCAGAAACGGCAGCGGCCAGGGACCTCGCCCATTGGGGTTCGGGCCCTGGCTCCACAGGGGCGGCGGGGGGCACCGGGGTCCCTGGAGTTGTGCGTGCCGTGGCACATCTAGCGCAGCGGGGGTCGACCTGACCGCAAGTGAACTTAACGCTGCAGGTAGTGCAAGCGTAGTGCTTCACCCTCCCCTTGGCCTGGCTGGAACCCTCTGATCTAGGGTCAGACATGGCAAAAGAAAACAACTTCTAGGTAGCGGGGAAGCTACGTACTGTTACAGGAATGCCTGCAGGGGGGAACGGGAATGGCGAGGGGAACACACCGCGAAGTGCTGCCTTGGGCAGGGTTTACCCGGTCTAGCAGCTGTTTCCGCGGTTCCCCCGGTCCAGCTGGAGCCTCTGGTCCTGACGCTTGGATGCTGTCGGGAGTCGACGCGGGTCCACCACACGATCTCGCAGCGTTGGTGACCCGGCAGGTGTTGTGGCAGGAACTGCTGCGGCGTTGTTACAGCTGCTGGTGCCCGAGACAGGAGGTGCTGCTGCTGTCCGGGTGCTTTCTCAGTAGCCGACAAGGAAACTACAGAGCTGGATGGCTGGAGGGCTGAATGCCTGTGTGCTGCTGTATGCTTCAGAGAGCTGCGCAGCGCTGGGCTCAGAAGTGCAGACAGAACGAGGTGTCCAGCTGCTGAGAGTGGCCAGTCCTCTGTCGGGCTGCCCCTTTTAAACTTGCCGCGGTCGGAGGGGGCGTGGCCTGCCCCGGAAGCACGCCCGCGACCCGGAAGTGACGTTTCTCGGCCGTGACGCTGGCGCTCCACCCCCCGCAGCGCCGCGCCCGGAAGTGGCCTGCCTGCCGGCCGGCGCCCTGCAACCTGCCTCGCTTCTGCCCCTGCCTGGGAGAGCTGCTGCTGCTGCCGCTGCCGTCCTGATGCTCCATGAGGTACCCTGCGTTGCACGAAACGTTGCTGCCGCCGCTGCCAGTACGGAGTCCCAAACGGGGTCTTGTCCGGGGGCCACAGCCTGTCCGCGCGTCGACAGCTCCAGCAGTGCTGCCCCCTATGCGTCACCGTCAGACAGTGTGCTACTCCAGGGAGGGGGAGCCCTATGGCTGGCGGGTAACCGACTCAGATGCGCATTGCATGGTCGGGCCCCTTTTTCTTCACTGGGTGAGACGCCGCAGTAGTGGTGGAGACACCCCCTGCCTGCGTCTCCCCCGGGAGGCCAGTAGAGCCAGGGAAAAGCCCCGACTCCCCGGATTCCCGCGTATAGCCACGTCTGTCTCCTAACAGACACTAAGCTAAAGACTAATTAGCTGAGTGCCTGCAGGGGGGATATAGCCAGGGGGGAGGAGCTAACGCTTCTTTGCTTAGTGTCGCCTCCTAGGGCAGTGGCTATATCCCATGGTCTAGGCTGTGGCCCCCAATGATACGGACGAGAAAAGAATTGTTAAAACCTCATCCATTGCTCCGCTATTATAAATGCCGATGTGAATTCCCAGGCTCTAGCAGAGTAAACCTTCCTCCTTCAGGATACACAAATTTATTTCCACACACTGTTTCGTAAATTTCCTATACCCACCTGCTCCATCATCATCATCATCATCATCATCAAGCCCCTTACCTGGAGCAACCTGCAGGCAGAGCTTTGCATTAGTCAGAGCCTTTGTGTTCTCCCCCATGTCCTGGAATTGGTGGTATCTCCCTAGCAGGGCGGCTGCTTTTAGGATCCCGCACACTTTATACTCTGTGAAGTCTACGGACCCTGGAAAGACATCGACCAGCAGCTCGATCAACAACGCTCTACAAAATTATATTGTTTTATATTAATAGTATTGCCTGCTCTTCCATCAATTAAGCTTAAAATCATTGTAGAATGAAATGTGTTACAACGTTGTAATGTATTTTTTGATTTCATCTTCATTTCAAAGATTTCTGCTTGCTGTCAGTGAATAGTATCATCCACAGTTTCCATCGAGGCTGAAACTAATTCTAACCCGATTCTGCTCACACCACCGAGGCTTTATTACAACACACAGTACTGAACTATCTTCAGAAGGTCATTAAGAACAAGGAGCCCTGGAAGTGATGATACAGCCCCACAGAGTCCTGACCTCAAGATCATCCAGTTTGTCCGGGATTATATGAAGAGACAGAAGGATTTGAGCAAGCTACGTCCACAGATCTGTGCTTAGTTCTCCAAGATGTTTGGAACAACCTCCCTGCCGAGTTCCTTCAAAAACTATGTGCAAGTGTCCTAGAAGAACTGATGCTGTTGTGAAGATAAAGGGTGATCACACCAAATATTGATGTGATTTACATTTCTATTTTGTTCATTCATTTAGCATTTTGTTAATTGACAAAAACTATTAATACTTGTATTTTGGAAAGCATTCTTAGGCCGGCTTCACACGAGCGTGACGGGCTCCGCTGCGTAATATTCCGCAGTGAAGCCCGTCACGGCGCCCCCCAGAGACCCCATACTTACCAGCGGAAGATAGCGTGAAGACGCTTCCCCGCCCACCGCGTCACATGACGCGCGGTAGTAGGCGGGGAAGCGTTTTTTCACGCTATCTTCCGCTGTGTTACAGCGGGAGATAGCGTGAACGGACGGCTTCCATTGACTGCAATGGAAGCCGTCCGCGCGTACACCCGCGGCAAATAGAGCATGCCGCGGGTGAGGACGGGTGAATTCACGGTGCGAAATTCCGCGGTGGAATTCCGCATCGTGAGCATTGTGCTATTAGGTTCAATAGAACCTAATAGCAGGGGGCAACGCAGCGGATTTTTGCCGCGAATTTACGCGGCGTAAATCCGTTCGTGGGAAGGAGGCCTTACTCTGCAGCATTTTTTTTCCACCTGTGTAAAGGCCCATTTAGGCTGCCTGTCCACGGGCGCCGCCGGGGAGCAGGAGCCAGCTGACGGATCTCCGTGGTGAGCCTGTATGACAGATAGGCTCACTGCGGAGAATCGCTATGACTCTCCACTTGTGGACAGGGGGGCTACACTTTCCGTAGCAACGCTATGGAAAGCATGCACTGCATTCTCTGCGGACAGATTATTGCCGCAGGGAACACAATGCAAAAACGCCTGTAGACAGGCAGCCTTAGATGGGATGAATGTCAGGCAAACGATGCCCGACACTTATCCCTGCACATACCAGCTCTCGTGCTGCTGCATAGGAACTAGTATCGCTGGCTCACAGCGGGGCGGCTGCAGGAGATTTCTCTCCTCACGATCCCCCGCCCCTCTCCATTGACTTAACATAGCGGCCGTTCAGTACTGAATGGCTATTTACACTGAGCGATCAGTGATCAGCTCATCTATGCAGCATAAACGATGGACGATGAGCTGATTGCTCAGTGTATATAGCAGCCGTTCAGTAATGAATGGCCGTTATGTTATGTCAATGGGGAGGGACAGCTGATTGCGAGGAGAGAAATCTCCTGCAGAGCGTCCCCCCCTGCTGGCCGCTCTGTGAGTGAGCCAGTGATACTGGCTCCTGTGCGACAGCTCGAGAGCGAGGACACACAGGGCCAAGTGTCGGGCATCGTTTGCCTGACATCCGTCCTGTCTAAATGGACCCTAAACCGTCTGCACAGTATTGTATAACTGCAGGCAATCCTCTGCTGTCAGCCCTTTGGCTAAGTTTTCTCAGGCAAATATGATATTGGGCTGGGAAACTCAGCCCGATATTGCGCTTGCCAACATGTGATTTCGCTGTGGATGTGTGGCGTTTTTGTATCATACATGTCTCGCATCACTTCGGGGGAAGTAGCGATCTTCCAGCAAGGCTGACAGCCGCGGATCGTGGAGTGTCTCCCATTGTTTTCAATGTGGAAACCTTGCATCATGTACACCTAGCACCATTGAAAACAATGGAAAATGCGTTGCGGGGGCACATAGAAAGATAGGACAAATGGGGTTCATATTCGTGCGTCTCGCAGTGCACAAATCCTGCGGAAGAATCTCGTCCGTGTGAAGCTGGCTTTATACTGTTCACTGATGAGATTTTGGTACAATTGTATGGACAAATCCTAGTCCCAGTCTAGACAATCCTCTGTGAGCTAAATGCATCACATTGTAATACAATCTAATAGTGCAGGTAAAAATGTGTCAGTCTGGAGTCCGGACCGCATTACTTCCAGACGGATACACTAACAATCCGTCAGCTGGTTGAGCAGCCCTAGATCAGGACAAGGTCTCAGCCTTAGGCCTCATGTCCACTAGGAAATTCGGGCCCGCGCGGATTCTCCATGCACAATCCTCAACGGGTCCCTCCTTTCCTGTGGACATGAGGCCTATAAATTGATAATACTCACCTGTCCGAATGCTGCGGGTTCCCATCCGTCGCAGCCGGATCTTCTTTCCTTCTGCCCAATGGATGTGCTCGGTGCCGGCAGAGTGCCGCGAGCATGCGTCGTGCACTCTTTTTTTTTTTTCTTCCAATCCCTGCTTTTCTGCAGCGCAGCAAAAAAAAAAACAGCTGCGGGTGTGCCGCGGATACGGACGGCTTCCATGGAAGCCTGCGGGAGCTGTCCGTGCAGGAAACCCACAGAAAATGGAGCATGCTGCGGGTGATTTCCCGCAGTTGCGATCCACGCGGCAGGGAAAAATGACATCGGCAGGTATTTACTTACATGCGGGTGTCCAATGCATCCCTTTGGGCGCGGATCACGCGTTTGGGACACCCATGCGGATTTTGTAAACATAATTAGCCAGTGGACATGAGGCCTTAGGGCTCATTCACACGGGCGTATGCTTACAACGCCGCCAGTATCCCACAACATTGTACGCATCGCAGCCCAAAAGCTCTGCCGGCAGAGATTGTGTACGGGCTGCGATTGGAACTGCACATGCTCAGGATTAGGACGTCCCGGGCATGCACAATGTGATTGTTTTTTTCTTTGTAATTCCCCGCTCTGTGCAGAGCAGGGCTGCGTATTAAAACAAAACGCTCATGTATATGATTCCATTCAAAAGAATGGGGTTCACATTTGTGCGTCTCGCAGCGCACAAAGCTCACGCGATCTTCTTGTGTGAAAGCAATTTAACTTGTAAAGCTAAGGTTTCTACTCAAACAGCAAGCAGAGATCTAAAAAAATGGTGAGCAATAGAAACACAAAAGTGCACTAGAAAGTTGTAGAACTTTGTAATACATGGATCTAACTTTATTGACAGCAGACTGAACGAACCCTTTAAACAAAAAACAGCTGTAAACATCTTTCTTCTTACACGATTAATAAAATTGATGTGTTGTCATACAAATAAATGGATGAGCTGCAGACGGAGCGGGGAGGCCGATGTCTGCTAGACGCCGCAGAAAACTCCTCCAAGTCATTGAATATTGAACGCTCTTATTGTGTTTGAACTGTCTGACACATCAATTACCTGATCTGCTGGGAGACATCAGACTGTTGTCTCCGAGTTACAGAATGTTCTACTGAATATTTCCATCATCATCAGAACATCAGATCTTACCGGGGGACACAGCGGCACTAAAAATACCAAGGATACAGGGGTCTCTCGGTTCATCGGTGCTGGTCTGGATTGTTAGCTCTGTGGGACAGTTCTTACCCCCCAGAAGACTGTAGTTCTCCTTTCGCTCCGACACACTTTCAGTCAATTTTCAGAAACAAAACATCACAAAAACAAAACAACTTGTACAGTAATACAAGAATGAGACCAGGGAAGAGGAGGGGGATGCAGCTGCAGCAGCTCTCTATCACAGACGGGACACCCGTATGCTGCACTTTCCTCCAGAGTTCTGCCCGAAACCTCTTCGTCTTACAGCTGACTTCAGACAATAGGTAACTTATAGCAGCCATCTATAGGGGTTACAAAAGCATCATGGAGTCCTCCCCGATGTACACACACAACTGTACAAGAGTTTTAGACCGGTGTGGGAAAATGCTGCAAAGTAAGAATGTTTTCAGAAACAGAAGAAGTGTTTAATAGTTTATTTTTCTCAATGACCAAAAACACAAAGTGAATGAACAAAAGAGAAATGTAAATCCCATCAATATTTGGTGTGGCCACCCTTTGTATTCACAACAGCATCAATTCTTCCAGATACACTTGCACACAGTTTTTGAAGAAAGTCGGCAGGGAGGTTGTTCCAAATATCTTGGAGAACTACGAACATATCTTCTATGGATGTAGCGTGCACAAATCCTTCTGTCTGTTCATGTAATCCCAGACAGACTGGATGATGATGAGATCAAGGCTCTGTGGGGGCCACACCATCACTTCCAGGACTCCTTGTTCTTCTTTACACTGAGGATATAGGGACATTGGCTGGATGTTTGGGGATTGTTGATCTGTTGCAGAATAAATTTGGAGCCAAATCAGATGCTTCCCTGATGGTATTATAAGTAATCGATAAGTATCTGCCTGTATGTCTCAGCATTGAGGACCCTATTAATCCTGACCAAATCCCCAACTTCATTTGCTGCAATAGAGCCCCAAACATGCAAGGCCCCTCCACATGCTTCACTGCTGACTGCAGACACTCATTTTGTACGGCCCCTCCACATGCTTCACTGCTGACTGCAGACACTCATTTTGTACGGCCCCTCCACATGCTTCACTGCTGACTGCAGACACTCATTTTGTACGGCCCCTCCACATGCTTCACTGCTGACTGCAGACACTCATTTTGTACGGCCCCTCCACATGCTTCACTGCTGACTGCACTCATTATTGTGCCGCTCTCCAGTGAACAGTCTTCTGTAGCAGCCAAATTTTCCACATTTTGTCTCATCTGTCCAGAGCACCTGCTGCCATTTTTCTGCACCCAGTTCTAGGTTTTCATGCGTAGTTGAGTCACTTGGCCTTGTTTCTACGTTGAAGGTATGGCTTTTTGGCCACAATTCCTCCACAAACATCACTTCTGGCCAGACGTCTCCATACAGTAGATGGGTGTACTTGGGTCCCACTGGTTTCTGCCAGTTCTGAGCTGACGGCACAGCTGGACATCTTCCAATTTCAAAGACAAGTAAACAGGATGTGTCTTATTTGTTGCACTGACTTTTCTTAACCAAGGTGTCTACAGTCCTCAAAGTTGCCAGTTTCTTCTTCAAAACAGCTTGAACAGCACATCTTGAAACCCCAGTCTGCTTTGACATCTTTGCCTGGGAGAGACCTTGCTGATGTAGTACATCTACCTTGCGTCTTGTTGCTGTGCTCAGTCCTGCCACGGTGTATCACCTGTGATATGAAACTGTCTTCCACAACCTCTCCTTTGTATACAGAGTTTGGCTGTTCCTCATGCAGTTTTTTAAGCCTCTTCCTACACAGTTTCTGTTTCAGTTAATGACCATTTCATCCTACATAAGAAAATGCTGATTCATTATCAGCCGTTTAGGATAACTGGTTAATCATACACCTGGACTATAATCCTACTAAATCCTCAAGTTTGTGCAAGTGTACCTAGAAGAGCGGATGCTGCTTTGAAGGCGGTCACACCAAATACGGAGTGGATTTAAATTTCTCTTTTGTTCAGTCACTTTGTATCTTGTCAAGTGACAAAATTAAACTACCTACACTTCTATTTTTGAAAGCCTTCTTACTTTGCAGCTTTTCCACACCTGCCCAAAACCTTTGGTGGCCCAACCTGTAGGAGAACGCAGTCTGCTGTGGCTTCACTATGTAGTAAAGAAAAGCGTATACCGACTCATACCACTCAGGTGTAGGCAAACCCAGGGAGCTTTCCCGTTACCTATGTAGAGCACAGTGTAAGAATGAGCTGAGTCTTAGATGCAAGTTTCACAATTAGCGCGAGTATGACCGAATGATAGTTTGTGCCCGTGTGATCCTAAGACCTCTGGCGCATACTTGCGTTTTTGGGGCCGTGTGCCGTCCATGTTAATCCACGGACAGCACACAGCTCTATTATAACTTATGAGGCTACACATATAGACCTTTTTCACACTGACTGATGGTCCACATAAAAACCCATAACATGGTTTCTGCATGTTTCATGATAAATAGGACATGCAGATGCACAACTATGTGCATTCTATGTGTATACTGAACAGCACACGGATGGGCCTCTATGTGCTGATCGATGCAAGTTGCGCCCAAGTTATTTGGGCACAAATCGCATTGTGTCTAGTGTGCACCTAGACTACGGGTAAAGACACGTATTGCAGAATTTCTCCGCTGTGGATCCTATTGCATATCTGTGGCATTTCCTCTAGAAAATCTGTGTGGCACATGCAAATTCTCTGCATGTCATCCCTATACAATGAAAGGGCAAAATGTGCTTTGAAAATCTGCTACATTCTGCAACAGAATGAGAATGCTGCAGATTTGACAATCTTTAGCATGCTTGTTTGCTGCTTGGAGATTTTCTGATACATGCAGATGTCATTTACCAAACTCCGCCCACACGTATTGAAGTGTTATATTTGGAAACTTTGCTGTGAAGAATCTGCATCATGTTTGAACTTAAGAAGTCTTATTGTGTTCCGGGCAAAGCTAATTTTAAAGGGGTTGTCTCGCGAAAGCAAGTGGGGTTAAGTACTTCTGTATGGCCATATTAATGCACTTTGTAATATACATCGTGCATTAAATATGAGCCATACAGAAGTTATTCACTTACCTGTTCCGTTGCTAGCGTCCCCGTCTCCATCTAATTTCAGCGTCTAATCTCCCGATTAGACGCGCTTGCGCAGAAGGGTCTTCTCCCATCTGTTCGGTCCGGCACGAGCGGCATTCTGGCTCCGCTCCCTTCTACGCGTCATCGCGTAGCTTCGCCCCGTCACATGTGCCGATTCCAGCCTCCTGATTGGCTGGAATCGGCACGTGACGGGGCGGAGCTACACGATGACGCGTAGAAGGGGCGGAGCCAGAACGCCGCTGCTGCCGGACAGACCCGAAGGCAGAAGATCCTTCTGCGCAAGCGCGTCTAATCGGGAGATTAGACGCTGAAATTAGACGGAGCCATGGAGACGGGGACGCCAGCGCAGGGAAGGTAAGTGAATAACTTCTGTATGGCTCATATTTAATGCACGATGTATATTACAAAGTGCATTAATATGGCCATACAGAAGTACTTAACCCCACTTGCTTTCGCGAGACAACCCCTTTAAGGTTTGCATCCAGTTTCATGTCATTGGCTGGTCTCCTCCCGCATGCTTTACAGTGCCACTCTGCTAGCTGAGATTGGATCCATTGTGCATGCAGAGGCTTAGCCGGAAGTCAGTATATGCTGTATCACCAATACAGCAAGGACAGGACAATTATAAACTACAAGCAACTAAAGGCGATTTTACACCCAATGATTTACTGTTTGTAAGCATGACCGATGTCAGAGAAGATGACTACTGCACATACATTGAGGGGAGGGGCCTCGATGTGGGTGGTGCTTTGAACGCAGCTTTAACATTTAAGCATGCAAGAAGCCGAAGACAGCACAACAGATGAACGCGGAGTTTTATAATCAGTAGATATTAGTAATTATTAGAAAACTATAGTACCAGTGTTTCTGGTGGTACAGTGCGCCACACTGCTGTGCTACATGCATGTCACACACGCACTGTTCATCCCATGCAACAAGGATCAGAATCAGCAGAGCACTGGAGATGAAGGACCTGTGGTGACATCATCATGCGCAGCCCCCTGATCACATGACAGTAACACATCCTTAAAGGTCCTTCATCGGCAGTGAAGGAGTTACATGCCCCGCCCCTTATGACATGACTGTGACATCACAGGTCCTGCATTGTTGTGCAGGTTACGGGCGGACTACCAACCCCCACAGTCTCAGTTGCTATGGAAGCCTAACAAACACCTAGCTGGACAGCAGCCATTTGAATACAGGACCTGTGATGTCACAGTCATGTGATCAGGGGCAGAGCATGCAAGTCGCTCACAAACCCACTTATGGACGGGTGGTCGTTAGAATTTAATAACATACTTCTATACAAACGTTGGGCACACTCACCTGAATTACCACACTGGACTTTCACCAATAAGTTAATACACCTAGAAGAATTACACATATTAATAAATTAGATATGAAATGCAAACACGTATACACATAGTAACATAGTATGTTAGGCTGAAAGAAGACCATGTCCATCTAGTTCAGCCTGCTTCAACCCCCTCCCCCTTGTTGATTCAGAGGAAGGAAAAAAAAAAAAAAACAGGCAGAAGCCAATTTAGCCCACTTGGGGGAAATAAATCCTTCCTGATTCCATAATGGCAGTCAGAATAATCTCTGGATCAACGCTTGAAAGTTCCTACCCGACTCCAGGACCCGGAACAACACCCCGCTGGTTTATTTAATGTCTGTATCCTGTAATATCACAGCGCTCTAGGAAGGCATCTGGTCCCCTCTTAAACTCCTCTACTGATTTTGCCATCACCACATCCTCAGACAGAGAGTTCCACAGTCTCACTGCTCTTACAGTAAAGAACCCACTTCTGTGTTGGTGATGGAACCTGCTTTCTTCTAGACGTAGTGGATGCCCTCTTATTACCATCGCAATCTTGGGTATAAACAGATCATGGAAGAGATCCTTGTATTGTCCCCTAGTGTATTTATACATAGTTATTTGGTCGACCCTTAGCCGTCTTTTTTCCAGGGTGAATAATCCCAATTTTGATAGCCTCTCTGGGTATTCCAGTCCCTTCATTCCGTTTATTAGTTTAGTTGCCCTTCTTTGAACCTCCACCAGTACTGCAACATCCTTCCTGAGCACCGGTGACCAGAACTGTACACAGTATTCCATGTGGGGCCTGACAAGTGCCTTATATAGTGGGAGGATAATGTTCTCATCCTTCGCCCCTATACCTCTTTTAATGCACCACAATACTATTTGCTTTTGCAGCAGCTGATTGGCATTGGTTGCTCCAGTTAAATCTACGGTCCACTAGTACCCCCAGGTCTTTTTCCATATCACTTTTCCCTAGCAGTACCCCATTTAGTGTATATTGGTGACACCTGTTTCTCCTGCCCATGTGCATAGCCTTACATTTATGAATATTGAACTTAATTTGCTATTTTTCTACCCAAGTTATCCCCCCAGCTTATCCAGGTCCGTTTGTAGCCGTACATTGTCCTCCATTGTATTAATGGTCTTGCATAATTTTGTATTGTCTGCAAATATTGATATTTTACTGTGCAGCCCCTCTATCAGGGCGTTGATAAGTATATTGAACAGAATGGAGCTTAATACTGAACCCTATGGCACCCCGCTAGTGACGGTGGGCCAATCAGAGTATGAACCGTTTATTACCACCCTATGCTTTCTATCTCTGAGCCA
Source organism: Eleutherodactylus coqui (assembly GCF_035609145.1). Classification (NCBI taxonomy): domain Eukaryota; kingdom Metazoa; phylum Chordata; class Amphibia; order Anura; family Eleutherodactylidae; genus Eleutherodactylus; species Eleutherodactylus coqui. The sequence goes on along the minus strand of NC_089841.1, from coordinate 68,491,102 downwards.
GTTCCTTACCCAGCTGCATGTTTTCGCCCAATCCGAGCTGTCTCATTTTATATATCAATCTATTATGCGGCACGGTGTCAAATGCTTTAGAGAAATCCAGATATACGAGATCAATAGACTCTCCCAGGTCCAGCCTAGAGCTTACTTCATCGTAGGAGGTGATCAGATTGGTCTGACATGATCGACCCCTCGTGAACCCATGCTGATGAGGAATTATACCATTATTTACCTTGAGGTATTCCAGGATGGTGTCTCTCAGAATATTTTTCTAATTATTGAAGTGAAACTAAAGGCTCAATTACACGCAGCGATGTTCGCTTTAAAAAAAAAAAACAACGCTAAAATACGATCGTTTTAGCCATAATTGTTGCGTCTAACTGTTCGCCCATCATGCAGTGCTAGCTAATCGTTAAATTCAGTCCAACCTAAAAATCGGTCAGCCTTATCAGCAGTTCTCCACGGGGAGTGCTGATAGTATTATTTCCCGCTGGAGAACAAAGGATCTGAATGCACATTGGCAATACGCCAATCCAGTGGTACAACCCCAGTCGCAGTAGAGTCACTAAATATAGGAAATAGCGGTCTAATACATCACTTAGTTCCCTTAGGACTCTCAGGCGTATTCCATCTGGCCTTGCAATTTATCGATTTTCATCTTTTTTAACCGGCTCTGTACTTCGTCCTGTGTTACGCAGGCGATATTTAGCGGGGAATTCGTTTTATCCCCTTGTGTGACATTTCTTTTTCATTCGAGAATACACTTCTATTTTTGTCGTATTAATAAGTTTTCCGTTTCTTCTGTTGCTTTTGGTGGTCGATAGAAGACCCCTATCAGGATTTTGTTATTTTTCCCTCCCTGTATTTCTACCCACAGAGATTCCACGTGTTCATCTCCTGCACCTAGATCTTCTTGTAGCCTAGCCATCAAGTAGGATTTAACATACAGATGTCCCACTTTCCAGTCTCTTCTGAAGAGATTGTAAGCCTGTAAATTCACCGCCCAGTCGTACTAATCATCAAGAACTGTTCTGTCAGTTCTAACTGTACTAACCCCACCTCCCGCTCCACCTCCATTCCTATTACTTGGTCCCAGGTCACCGTCTACACTATCTTCCCCCCTATTACTCTTTTTGTTGTCCCCCCCCCCTTTCCCGATCCTTAGTTTAAACACTCCAACATTCTAGCCATTTTCTCCCCCAGCACAGCTGCACCCTCCCCATTGAGATGCAGCCCATCCCTACGGTAGAGTCTCTAGTCATCAGCAAAGTCAGCGCACTTCTCCAGGAACCCAAACCCCTCCTTCCTACACCAACTCCGGAGCCACTTGTTTACCTCCCTAATCTCCCACTGCCTTTCTAGTGTGGCTCATGGTACAAGTAATATTTCCAAGAAAACTACACTGGAGGTCCTCGCCCCAAGCATTAGATCCTAGGTCCCTAAAATCATTTTGAGGGTCCTCCATTGGCCTCCAACTTTGTCATTGGTGCCAACGTGCACCTTGGCCACTGGATCCTCACCAGCCCCTCCCAGTAATCTGTCAACCCGATCTGTGATGTGTCTAACTTGAGTACCAGGAAGACAACACACTGTTCGAAAATCCCGATCTTTGTGGCAGATTGCCCTGTCTGTCCCCCTTATAATTAAGTCTCCCACCATATATAACAGAACCAATAACTAAAATAGTCTGAACGTATCACTGCATGAACTACAGGCTCCACCTACTGCAAAGGCAATAGCAATCAATACTAAATTTAGTGATTATACCGACACTAAGTAATTAATGCTAAACTATAGTTTTGTTGGATGTACAAGAATTAATGGGTAATATAATGGTGTCCCCTCCCGAATACCTTGTGAAGTCAGTGATGGATTCTCTGTGATCTCCCAGCATGCCCTGGGCCTCTCCCTGCAGTAGATAAGCTGATGATGCCCATACGATACAGTTCAGCTGCTCGCTCATAGACTTCGCCTTTTCATGGTTGCTTCCGAAGGTGTCTACATTGATGACACCAGAGGTGAGGTGTCTGACACTGTCCAGTAGCTCCGAGCACACCGTGATGACATCCTCAAACCGCTCATCCTCCAGAAGAGCGGCTGAGGCTTCAAGATAGATGGCGGGAATCCTGGGCAGAGGAGCAGGACTGGAGCTGGACCCCTGAGAGAAGAAAAAAAAAATCAGTGCAACATGCTCTCCTGTGTACATCGTTCCCACAAATGTCCCTGTTACTAGAAGTCCCTGAATCATCCCGTCACATAAATGTGCTGTTAAGCCATTTCTTAGTTCTGTCTGAATCTGGGAGCGCTGGGTGACATGATCAAAATTCCAAAGGGTTACACCAGAATCACAAGTTACACCCTATCCATAGGATAGGCGATTACCTGCTGATTGGTGGGAGTCTCATACATCTCCTGCTCGTTTCCTTTTGTGTTGGCACACTGTAGCGTAGGTGGTGTCACTAATGACAGTGCGTCTAAGGGCTCATTCACATGGGCATATGCGTAAAACATCACAGCAATTGAAATGCACTTTGTTCAGTTTACCCTGCGTTTCATCATGTATGTGTGGCTTTTTTTTGCATGAGTCTACATGTGTATGTACTGCGTAGCAAGAAAAATAAAAAATGCAAACAAGATGCGTGAAAAATGCAACTGCTACGCTAGTACTTGTGTCTACATTGCGTATTATATGCGCCAACAACAGGGCTCTTGCTCACGCAATACACAATAAAATAGAACAAGCTACGATTTTCTTACTTGCGTAACATACACAATGGCTATACGCAAGGGTGAATGGATCAATGAAAAGCCATTTACTTTCATTGACTCTATTCACTGCGTATTACACCTACGATATACGCGGTAAAAATACGCCCGTGTGAAAGAGCCCTTAGGGGGCGGGGAAGCCGGAGGGAGATCATATGATTGAGAGATGGGATGCTTTGCCACAACACTGAATGCTGCACTATTCTGGTCATATGACCATTGGCATAAATGGGATCAGAGACAAAAAAGTGATGGGTAAAGCTGCACTCACATCTGGTTAGGAGGCTCCACTTGGATTTTGTCCAGAATCTTGGGTCTCTGGTACAAGATCCTGGACAAAATAACGCAGCTTGATGTGCCATATTGTCGGGGAAATTTCAGCTGGCATGCTGGAACCCAGACAGACCATTATAATCAATGGGGTCCATCCGCAGCCTCTGCAGCTGTTCCAGTATTTTCGTTGTTTTGATCCAAGGACAGAGCCAAACAATGAAATTCAAGTGCGGTTATGGACGCGGGTGCGAACTCTACCCAAGAGTTTTCTATGATGCTGACACAAACATTGCTCCATCGCTTTACTTCCAATCGCTTTAAATAGAGCATATGTGAAAGGTCTGTCTGCAGCGCTGCATCAGTCTATCACTTACCTGACATGGAGATCCGTCCTGCAGCTCCCTCATCAGCTCTAGGTAATGACCCACTGCTTGATCTATGCTGCGAGGAGACAAAACACCAAACCATCACAGTCCGCAACCCTTATATGTAGCAGCTCACGGACACAGAGAAATGACAGCGGTCAGACTAGGTCAGCAGGGGTTACGCACCCAGCGTTAGCCATGGCGCTTACCTTCTTTTCTGCAGGCAGTGCCTCGCCATTAGATATTTCACCTCAAATGAACTCGGCGCGTGGATGAAACTGCCCAGAACCGAAGAGCTGACAATTAGCTCAGTTCTAAATGGAAATGACGTCTTTCTGGAGGAATCGTCTGCGCCGGGATTTTCTAAGGCCTGGAAATCAACCAATACACATGAACCCACAAGCTATTCTGCGGGATGTGCTCGCTGGACAGTTAGTAAGGACTGCTTATAAACCAGACAGATCATGGTTGTCCTCTTTGCTGGGATGCTTATATATATATATATATATATATATATATAATATATATACACACATATATACACATACATATATATATATATATATATATATATATTATATATATTATAGGTGACTCTATAAGGGCCTCTGTATTTTACCAACTGCCCAGCCCATTCTTTCTATGCATCAGTAGAGCTAATAGGGGTCAGACATCCTCCGAATCAGACACTGATTGAATAGACTGTACAACACAATTTGTGTAACTGATAGGCAGATAGGCGGCTCATAGTGACTTTACTGCACTGAATTCAAATATGATATCCGCTTTTTTCTGCCAGTAAGGTTTTCCAGTTATGGGGAATAATGTAATTCAATTGCCACTGTATTGTATTTTGGGGAAATATGCCAATACAAGTAATCCAGTCGGCTCGCCATTAAACTTGCTTAATAAAAAGAACAGAAGTGATTGCGCAGCTATTTCGCAATCACTGTTACACACCGCGTGCTGACTGAACACTATAAGGGTAGGTTTATATAACATATAGAGTATGTTTCCACGTGGCGTAAACGCTGCGGATCATCCACCAGTAGTTGTAATTAATGAACTGTTCTTTTACAGGTCATTAGTTCACTAAATAAAAGAATCAAAATCATTAAAAAAATAATGCATGTTTGGTATTGCTGAGTCTATAAACGTCCGATCTATCAAAGTAACGCATTATTCAGCCCGCACGGTGAACGTCGTCAGATAAAAAATAAATAAATTAAGAACGGCAGAAATGCGCTTTTTTTGGGCAGTCACCAAGAAAAAAAAATGCAATAAAAAGCGATCAAAAAGTCATGTGCGATCCAAAATGGTACCATCGCAAACTATAGGACGACTTGCAAGAAATGAGCCCTTGCACAACTATGTGGATGGAAAAATAAAAAAAGCTATTGCACAGAAGATGGCGGCAGAAAATTTTAAAAAATTAAAATGCCTTTGAAAAAAAATGAAAGTAGTACAGCAAAAAAACCACTAAACTACATAAGTTTGGTATCGTAGTAATCTACGGACCCATAGAGTAAAGTGGTTATGTCATTTTTGTTGCCGTTTGTAGGCTGTATAAACAAGATGCAAAAATCGCACGCGCTTTGCGTATTTTGTGCAAAGCGGTTTTAACATTAGAAACTCCCATTAACATTCGGGTTAAAAAAAAACAAAACAAAAAAACAACACAGCGATATCGCAGCGTTAAAAAAATGCTAGTGTGCAGAGGCCCTCAGCCATTGAAATTAACAATTAGTTTAATAAGTTCAAGACCTGTTCTTTGTTGCACAAATGTGCAGGAAAATAGAGCATGCTGCGTATGTGCATGTGAACAAACCTATTGAAATATGGGCTCTATTTTCTGTGTATTGTGTGCGCAAAATTTTTATACACTTGCGCAAATATGTCTGTGTGACACAGGCCTTGCAGAAATACAGCTGTGGATTCTCTTTTGAACCCGCATGGATTACGAGCAGATTGTGAAGCATACGGCTCCTCCTCATTTGAGGTGAATATGCTGTAACGAGTCATTGCATAGGTTTACATGCTCTGAATTTAAAAATCTGCATCACAAGTATTATTTATGAAGCTGATTTTTTTCTGCTTGTGGATTACATTTCTTAAAATCTCACCCACTCTGCTTCTATTGCAAAATGTTGCAATTTTCCACCCCAACTACTGTGGAAAATCCACAGTATTTCAGCGATATGTGAAAACACTCCAGATGTTGGCAAGAATGCCTCAGCTGCTGATCATCAGTACCCAACCCTCCGCTACTGGTCTTTTCTCTCTACCTCTGTGCCGCCACGACCAGTTTTACAGGAAACTAGGTCCTAATAAGTGGTAAGATAGAGGACACTGAGTATAACGGGCAGTGACCAACAGCCACAACAATGGGCTCTGGGTTGTATAGAATGTGTGGTCCTTCCAGCACAGAATTGCAAAGTAGTTCTCAAATTTAAAGTAACCATTAGCAGTAAAGAAGAAGAAGAAAAAAAAAAAAAAAAAAAAAAAAAGAGCTGTGGCGGGGAGCTGCAAACAGTTACCCTTTTTAATTAATACATTACTTGTATAGGTGTTTGAATTTGGTGACTAATTTTTTTTGTCTCCCAAATTTTTCAGTTCAGAAGTCAACTTTTAAAATTTTTTTTTAAAGTCTGGACCCCTGACAATACTTCATGATCCTATAATTCTACAGCAGCAATCCTACGATCATGGCCAAAATTAGGATCACGATGTTGGAACCCAGCAATCTATTCATGAACCATCCTGAGTTTGGGTCATCAATAGTGCAGCGGTTTAAGGCCTCATGTCCACAGCTACATAAATATTTAAAATCCACAGCGTTTCTCACGCATGCGAATCCGCGCCCCATAGGGATGCATTGGACACCCACAGGTAGTTAAATACCTGCGGATGTCATTTTTCCTTCTATTGAAGCCTATGGAAGCTGTCCGGATCTGCGGAACACCCGTACCAGAATTAAAACTCACCTGTCCGGACGCTGTGGATCTTTCCTCCGTCGTGGCCGGATCTTCTTTCTTCGGCCCGCCACGTTGGTAGCGTGCATGCGCCGGACACATCCGTTGGGCCGAAGAAAGAAGATCCGGACGCAACGGAGGAAAGATCCGCATCGTCCAGAGCAGGTGAGTTTATTCTTATTTTCAGGCCTCATGTCCGCGGGGCAGGTGGGACCCGCTGCGGGATTCTCCATGAAGAATCCGCGGCAGGCCTGATTTTCCCCGTGGACATGAGGCCTAAAACCTCTGTCTTAAATTAGAGGCGCTCTTCTGCAAGGAGTAAGAGGACACTACCCCTCCAGCACAGACACAACTGCAGAATCTACAGCAAGATATTTACCGCATGAAGCAGAGCAAGGGCCTCCAGCTCAGACTCCGTGTCTCCTATGTCGTGGTAGAGGACAGAACTGTGGTACAGGGCGGACAGACACTGGAAGTCCGTCCTCAGCGCCAGCCTCCAGTACTGCAGGGATACCTGAGGCTTTGCCTAGAAAGACATCAAGACATCAGAAGATAGAAATACTGCAAGATCCTAGAAGTTGCTAAATTGTCATTTATACAGCGTGACCCCCAAATGCCTCCTGTTTCCCAACACTTTTAATGAGCCCTGTACTTTAATCTGAGCCCCATAGGCAACAACTGAGTCAAAGTGCCACATTCAGAAATAAACTCAGTCCTGATCGAGCCTCTCTCTAGTGATGCAGCCGTAGGACGCCATGTCCAGGAAGGACTTTTGGTTGCTGCACAAACATTCATGAAGCCATACGAGGGGGTGTCAAAATGGAGGGTGTACCAGTAAAACAATAGAGTTGTATTTTTTTCCCCCATTCCAGTATGTGGTACAAAATACAACTCGTTCTGCAAAAAACAAGTTCTCATACGGCTACGTCAACTGAGCAATGAAAAAAAAGGTACAACATTAGGATGGAAAGAAAAAAAGAAAAGACGAAAACTGCCTGCGTCAGGAAGGGGTTAAACCAAAAGATTCACACTCACACACATCGCCTGATAACGCAGGGAAATCATAGCCACATTTCATAAATGTCTACACTTACCATCTTGTAGAAGGAGCAGCCCAGACAAGTGTAGATGTCTGCCAACACTCTGCTAGAACACAGACTGCTGGCGGCTTCCTGGAGGAAAATGACCGCCTGCGAAAAATCTGATGCGTTCAACGCAATAACGCCTGAAACAAGGAGGGCGAAAAGTCAAGAAGCAACCAAATATGTTCTATATTTCATAAAATTAGATTAAACTTGTATGAAATTCAAGTAACTCGTTTCCTTTACTTCTCTTGTGCCGTTTTACATGAGTTGATGTTTCTCCTGTGTTCACACAGAAAGCTGCCGATTTCCTGCTACCTGAAAGGGGTGTGGAGCCAAACGGATGTAGGTTCCCGAGGGCAGCCATAACTCAGGATTTTTCAGAAATTTTATACTACAGAGAGCACACGGCTCCATTGTAGCTTGCGATGCTATTCAGGTGGATGACTTTTCACAAGGACTGATGATACCTGTGAAGACGATCGCTGCATGTCCTAGTCTCATCCATATTCATGGGCAAGAATAGGACAAGCAATGTGCAGGGTCCATAGAGATCGGATAACACATGGACGGGGATGTGTGCTGTTCGATGTGTGTTATGCCAAAGTTTCTTGGGCACAACACGCTTACGACCATGTGAATCTGGCCTAAATTTGAGTATTTGCAAAGTTACCTAACTTTTTAGATACTTACTCAGCAGCCAGTTTTAGTTACCTGGGGCAAAAGCTCAGTTTGCAATTCTGTACTAAATACCACAGTCAAGGCAAAGTGGCTTGTTGGCACCATCGGCCCTTGCATACCTCAATAGCTACGTCTCGGTATATTTAATTTGTGACCTAAACCTGGTCATAAAGGAGGGGCAGCAATTACCTTGAAGGAGGGCAGCAGCATTATAGAGGACGTCTTTCATGAGGCTGGTAGTCTGGACTGTGAGGATGGTCTCCGGTTCCTCCAGCGGCACCTTCCAGGCTTTGATCAGCGATAACAGGTGGTCCTCCTTGTGAGAACAATTATGGAGGTCGGGAGTCTAGAAAAAGAAAGATGTATATAGATTTAGGCTGGAATTGAGTTGGGGGGCATTTCTCTATCATACATCCCATTAAAAAAGTTGTCCAAAGTTAGAAAAACACGGCTATTTTCTTACAAACACAGTGCCATCCTTGTCCACAAGATTGTGTTTGGGAGAAAGCAGCCATGCTTTTCTAACCTTCGACCATCCCTTTAAATACTGCCCCTCCACAATGATTGGGAATGGGTCACACCAGGAAGTGATTTCCTGGGTACAGAAGAGCCAATTCTATGTCGAGAGGGTTCATACACACCAGCGAAGGATTTCTAATCCAGAAATTGTATAACCAGCAAAACCACAGCTTAACATGAGTGATGCAGTTCCAGGCTGCAGGGTGCGCAAGTTCAGGACCCCCAACAACAATGTGGTTTGTAGACACTAAAAACAGAAACAAGACCCTCAAGTAACTTACTCTGCCAAGTAGGGAAAGCAGATCTACAGCATCCTGCAGTTGGCCATGTGACAGCCAAAGGGCACATTGCAGCCCGGCCAGTCTATTCAGGGCGGAAGTCATCTCCAAGGAATGGTCAGCTGCAAGAATCTTCTCCCAGTGACCAGCACCGAGCGTCTCATCCTGCCCCAAGACTTCTATCACTGTAAGGAAACAAGAGACACTACATCTAATTACCAGGTTCTGCAACGTGGAGGGGGGGGGGGGGGGCTGCTTGTTATATTTCCAGAAGATTACTTTTTGCCTATGACATTTCCCAGAGTGCAAATCACCGAACAATTATAGAAAGAGTGCAGATAACTGGGAGAAATAACCTGCATTCCAGTGCGTATAAGTGTACAGAAGTCTGCAGGTTCCCTTTCTTCTCTGTCTGTGAGCATATAAGAGCCCTTTTATGCAGCATGCTTATCGTTCAGTCTCTTGCTAAATTGTTGGAAGCTGACCAATAATCTAAAGTGTGAACGCCGCCAGCGACCTGCGAACAATAATTAGTTTGCTTATTACTTGTAGTCCAGTATGTGCAGGCATAAAAATCAAACGACGATCTATAAAGGGCTGCCACTTTATCTGAATGGAGACTGGTAGCCGGAAGCCATTCAGTGAGCGATCATCGCTTTGTGTGAAAGCACAGGAGTATTATCGCTGGCATGACTGTCGGGCGCTTATGAACCCTACAATGGTTCGTATAAAAGCAGCCCAAGTGATGTAGGCTAGGAACCACTACCTGACAGCAGATATATATTACATGTTCTTCACCTCTACTCAGAGCGTCCTCCACCGGCACCGAATGTTCAGCGAGGAGTCCACCAGCAGTTGTATTGCTGTGCATTATCACCATGTTATACAGGACGGTTAGCTCCAGGGGAAGGGTACGGGGGGCTGGCGGTAACCCTGCAATTACACAGGAAAGAAAACATTAAGGTAACAGAACAATCTAATGTCAACAGCGATGAGCAGAAGACAAATAGTAAGTGCGCTCGCCGTCCAGACTGCAGCCTCCTGACACCATCACTACGGTGTAGCATCATCATATTACTATTCACTGATGCTCGGAGACAGCCGGGCGGTGACAACCGACAAGTCTTTTCCAAGTCAGAAAGCTTAGTTGTCACAGTATGAATGGTCAGGCATCAGTCCCCACGCTGCAGCAGCCGTTACCTTGTATCTTCTGGAGGAGGTGGAATGAGTCGGAATCACACTGCTGCCTCCTCTGCGCCCTGATGCGGGCGTCCAACAGGCTTTCCGAGTCCTGATAAACAGATAAAAGATATACAGTATATACTTTAGTTTAGAAATACCAACAAGGAGTCACAGGAAGGAAAGGGGTCAGCAGGGACCTTCTATCTGGCCTCCAGATGGCTTGTGACTATTGGGGGTGTTGGGACCAGTGGATGTGTGAGGGCACAAGGTGACCGGGCTCAGGACCCCCCAACAGACCACCAGTAGAGAGGATCCTGTGATCATCCAACAAGCACAAGTATCTCCAACGGTCACCGACTGCCGTGTTCATGTCCGGAGACCTCGGGGTGAGCGCCTCAATCCTTCCTTTGCTGTGGAGCGGCACACTGCCCCCTGCTGGTGTGATGGTCTGGGGGAGTCATTACATACAACACCCGGTCACCCCTAGTAGTGGTCGGAGGGACGATCTGTTCAGGACATCCATGTGACGCCATGCCTGATCTTTACCTGCCACGTCCTGATGATGCTGTTGTTCTCTTGCGTCCACCACGTCCCGCAGTCGTCGTCCTCCGTCTCCCCATCCACCTCCATAACTGGGGGGTGGGGGTGCACTTATCTCCAGATGCTGGTGGTGCGCCGAGGAGCCGCAGGTTTATAATGCCAGCTAGGAACAGAGCACATCTACTAAGTCTGCGCTCACATCTGGGCTCTCTTATCCACTTTTAACGGATCCATTAAAAAAATTTATATATATATATATAGATAGTGAATGTTTAGGGCTTCGTTTACATCTGGGTCAGGAACCGCCGCCGGAGCTTGTCATAGATCCGCCAAGAGACATCAAACAAAAAAGTCCTGCATGGAGGACTTTTCGTCTGGTAGAATGCCAAATGGCTGAACGAAAACTGAATGGGCTCCATTCTGGCCATCCTGGCACCCCATTCATTTCAGCGGGCAAAGCATCGCGTTTTAAAATGCAGAAACGCATGAATCTAGACCAGACGGCGCCTGAACGCTGCGTTTCTACGCTGGTCCGAGAAGCCCCATTAAAATCAATGGCAGCGATTGACAGTGTTTAGTGCTGCGCTGAAAACATAGCGTTAAACGCAGAAACAAAGACGCCTGTGAGAGCCGTCCAATAAGACGGATCCGTCCGGCCAGGGGATTCCCCTCTCTGCTCCCATAAAGGAGCAGGAAAACGGAATCCCTGAACGCAGATGTGAACCGCGCCGAACCAGCGCCAACGGAAGCGAAAATATATGGGATTCTGACTGTAATAAAAACTAACCAAAAAAAAACCAAAACGTATCGCTAGATTCTGTTCGCATCAGTTTCTAATCTGCGATGATCCGTTTTTAACGGATGCTTTTTTTAACTGCACGTGTGATTTAGGCTCCTGTTACACGGGTGAGTGCCATATATCGCCCCCCTCACAGGCGATGCCCCACGGGATGGGAAGGTTACAATGGGTAAAGCTGGCATCACTGTCACACACCGCGCCGGCCCTATTGGAAACAACGGGTGACGTGTTCCGAGGGAACCCCCATTGCCTAAAATGCGTAGAATCTGCACCAAAATACGACCCGCTGCAATTTATATGTTTCACATGCCCAATACACGTGATAGAAGACCGCTGGCCTCAGAACCCAATGGGCTTGTAGGACAGCGGTCCACTAAGGGGGTTACTGTTACAACCACACACTGTGATAAGTGACGTCCCCTCTTCCTGCGGACCGTATAGCTTGTGACGAAGGTGGCATCCTAGCCCTAATCCGGCATTCATTAATGCAGAAACTTGCCTGCCAGCTACAGGACAAACTCAGCCCAGTGCCGGATAAACAGTCGATTCCCCTCAGTTCCGCCCCCTGTCATCCTCTGACAAGTCCGCTACCTGCAGACCTCGTGAGCCACCCTCTCTTCTCGCAGCCGCCACTTCCAGCACAACATTCGCTCCTAATCGCTTATTGGCTGGATGTAACTACCGCAGGGAGTGCCGGGAGTTGTAGTTTATACTGTGTAGGCATAGAGCAATTGCTGGGGTAAGTAGACTACAAACCCCGACATGCACTGCGATCGCTGCCTGTAAGCCGGCTGACGGCGGGAGGCATATTTCTGTTTTCAGCCGCACTTAAGCAGCGCTGCTGATTAGAGCCACCTGATTGGCTCTTCGGCACCACGTGACTACACAGCGTGCACGCGGATTGCCTTCAGCAGACGTGCACTACACACTACACTTAAGCAGCACTGGGTTAGGTTTAGGTGTGCTGCTTAAGTGTAGTGTACGTCTGCTTAACTGTAGTGTGTAGTGCACGGCTGCTGAAGGAATCCGCGTGCACGCTGTGTAATCACATGAAGCCGAAGAGCCAATCAGGTGGCTCTAATCAGCAGCGCTGCTGAACTGCGGCTGTAGAATGGAGGCGTTGCTAATAGGCCTGATAAGTCACGTGGTTTAATAGTCACATGACTGCGCTATTGGCGGGAAGACGTGGAGAGAGGTGATGTGTATGTAATGAAGTGCTGTAGATGACGTTCTGTAGGAGGAGCCGTCCATATGCATCACATGGACGGACCTTCCTGGTGTTAGTCTGCTGCCCCTCGCAGTATACGGGGCGCACAGTTTTTATTAACAATCACCTTTTCCCCTCATCCGCTTATAGAGAATGTAATAATAAGTTATACCACGAGGAGGCGCTGCGAGAGGAGGCCCAAAATGGTACAGGCATGGGCATTAACCCCTTCCTGATCAGGCGCTATCTACACCTCTGACGTGTCTGTTGAAGGGTGCGCTCACACAAGTGCGGTTCTTGCGTTGAGACACACAAACCTGCACTGCAGCGCACCGCATTGTTCTCATTGGGTCTAATGGGCGATTTTTTTTTTCTCTCTGCGCAATTAAAACATTGCAGCAAGCGCTATTTCTGTGTGAGTCTGCTGAAATTTCGTCCATGGTTGCCAAGGGGTGAGAAAACACTGCTTACTGCCCACCCCTGCATGCGGGACTGCGGCGCCATTTTTGACTTCTATTGCAAATACAAGTGATTTTTTTATGCGCGCGGAAATCACATGTTCACTCCGTTAAGGTTTTGCATATCCAAGTGATTGATTGTTTTCGCCACATGTTGTACTTCATTTAGGTGGTGAAAATAGACCGATAGAATTTGTGAATATTTATTAAAAGCGCCAAAATTGAGAAAATTTGAATTTTCAACTGCAATATCTCAAATATCTGCAAACATGCTGTACACATTTTTGATGAGATGTATATTTCCATCTATTTACTTTATTCTGGAAGCACATTAGTTTTTTTTAACCCCTTAGTGACAGCCCTCTAGTGCTTTAACATTCTGCGGCTGCAGGACATGTATAGAGGGGTATCGCGGGGTGATCTTCCTCCATACATTGCAACTGCTGGCTGTTTCTTACAGCTGACACCTAGCAGCAACAGCGCCGATAAGCCGCGCGGCTCATTGGGGCTTTTAACCCTTTAAATGCCACTGTAATTTTAGACAGCGGCATTTAAATCCCCCGAACAAAGTTCAGGGGTCCCATACAACACCTCGCAATGAGATCGCAGGGAACCTATGCAGGCCTCCTGAAAAGCCCCAGGGTTGTCATGGCAGAATGTCTATAAAGCTGTCTCCATGGGGTGGCTTAATAGAATGCCTGCCTGAATGCAGTATGATGTAATGTAGCATTACATTAGACTGCAGGAGTGATCAAAACATCGCAAGCCTCTGGGAACTAAAAAAAAGAAGTAATAATTGATAGGGGTCAATCATTATTTTTAATAACCTAACATAAGAAAGATAAGGGAACAGTGTAATAAATGTGACATTAGTTATTTGGTTATATAATGTTATGTATTATATGTAAAACATTCCGGAAGTTGCTAGTAGAATTTGGATATAGAATCATATGTAAAAAGGTATATTCAAGCGTTTATTTGAATATTGATTTTAGAATACTAAATGTATGATTAATTAGATTTTATTCAGCTATCTTACTGAATACCAACTTACCAACTTTGTGCTGACTCCCGAGTAGGTGGCTGAACCAGTTTTGTCTATGTGTAAACTAGAAACAATGTCCCCTCTTTTGATGTGCAAATTGTTGATGAACTTTGAAGATTACACTTCTAGTCAAACAAGAAATGTAATTAACAAAAGTACTCAGCCAGTAGTCAAGAAACAAGGTATTTAGACAGCCAGGAGTCGACCTTTATTATCACATGTAACTGTTTTTATGTCTACTTCAAACAGCTTTGTTGATAAGCTTTTTTTTAATTTACAGTCATGTTGTAACCTGTTGGAATGAGGGGTTGGTCACCAAAGGTACATTGTAACTAAATAAGAAACTAGGTATCAGTTAACATTTGGAAACGCCTTCTTTACAACTTGCATATAAACTAGCAATGTACAACAATAAACAGAATTCATTCTGATCACTAGACGGTCTTATGTGTAGTGATTTATTATGGTTCTCTATGAGTACTCTATATAATATTTCCTTTTAATTTGGACACAGGCAACATTCGCATTTCGGTCTGCGTTCCAGACCCCCCACAGTTTATTTGGCGCCCAACGTGGGGCAGAAGCTAACTCCTTACCTGCAGCCGATACCTGACTACACTACCTGCCGACCAGCCGGACCAGAGGCCACGGGACCCCAGATCTACAAAACACCGGTATACGGTAAGCTCTTGACTTGCCACTCAAGCTCTGGGCTCTCCTGACTTCAGTCTCGTGTCGACAGGGGGTGAGTTGCTGCATGTTATATAGGACGCTTCTGCCTGTTATTTACGGTGTTCTTAGTGACCGTGCTAGACGGAAGAAGCCTTGTGTGTATATTGCCATGTTGCCTGTAGTAATTGTTGAAATCTGTACGTTGATTGTCTGTGTCATGTTAGCCATAATTTGCTTTTACTGAGTCTGTTATAATATCACCAGAAGTCCCCTAAACCCCCCCCCCCTTAAGGAGTCCGTAAAACTATTCCAGGACCAGGGACCAGGGGTCCTTAGTTTACTATGTGATATCAGGTCCTGTTTTACTTGGTGATGAATAGTGGGAAATAGAGGTCTGTGTGAGAAATAATTGTCCTGCCAGCTGCGGCTTGGTAAGAAGGGACCGCCAGATTTATCTGAGGAAAGCCGTATGCATCCTCAATGCTGTGTAACAGTGGTAAATCAAGAGGTAAGTCCATAAGAGAAAGGGAAGGGGGAGACGTACGCAGACAAACGTATAAAATATATAGACAGATAGGACTTAGAAAAGCGGGAACCTTTAACTATGGGTTCTGGCAATAGTACGGGAAAAAGCATATGAAAGATATCAGAGACGCCGGTTTAGATAAAGGAACAGACAATATGGGAAACGTACAGGGCAAGCAGTATGCCTATATGGAAATCAGCTAGAGAAATAGAAAAAGACAAAGAAGGCACGTTAGCTGTGGGAAGAAGAATGTAGTAAGGTGTTTAGAATTTTGGGAGTCTTAGACCAGCAAGTTTGGGGAAAAGATTCAGAGATAGTCAAAAGGTTATATAAAAATATGTTAGACAGATGGATTAAGGCAAGTATAGATACGGCAGTAAGGGGTTATCAGAGAAAGGGAATCCTCTTATAGTTTGTGTCCCTCTGGGACATAAAGTAAGTTCATGCAAAATCTGTGGACAATTATGTGACAAATAACCACTATTGTTTGTCTTGTAAGTCTTGTTGTTATGTAAACTAATCTTTGTTGTACGTCTTAGTCTTCTTCATTTAAGTGTAAGAAAATTATACCCCACTCACATCTGTGGGGGTTCAAAAGAACAATGAAGTATATATATACTGTGTGTTTTGTTTTGTTTTTCCTGAGTGTAAAGAAGGTGTGAGCTATGGGGGGGGTTTTATATAGTCTCTGTAGTAGTGAATGGTGTGAGCAGACTGTGCAGGTTAATAGGGAACAAAGAATGTGTAAGGAAAGGTAGAAGGTTTAACAATGAACGGTGATAATAGTTGCTATCTGGAGTGGTGAATATAAGTATGTGGATGGAAATGGGCATAAGTTGTATTGTGTTTGTCATTGGATAGCCTATTCTGAACAAAATATGTAAAAACCGCGGTACATAAGAGTTTTTCTTTTATATATATATATACTTTGTTCAATATGGGAAGTTCTATGAACAGTAAATACAATCCCAGTTTCTACTTCACATGAGATACTTATCAGTCTGTATATGAGTGAATGAAAACCCCAGTGAGTGTGAATTCGTGTATTAATGAAGGGCCCATATGAGAGTTAGATTGTGTTATATGGTGTGTACTGTTCGGTGGCTAGAAATGAAATGAGGCAAGAAAGACCAAACGCTGAGCCAGACCACAGGGGGTGGAGCTAGGTGATGTAAGGAGATGGGAGGGAAGAACAATAGGAAGAGGTCTTCCTCCACCCTCAACATAGACCAGCCTAGCTGAGAAGTATACGTCTTGTAATTACTAATAATTAATGCTGTTTAAAGTCTGAATGTTTTAGTTGCTTATTAATATCTTAGCTATTGTTCTGTTTCATAGAGATAAAATTCAGTGTCATAGAAAGGAAGACAGACGCTGATGAAATAAGAAACTTGTAATGAATTATGTGAATTATACGGTCTTAAAAATAGAGAACATAAGGATTTTAAGATATATTTTTGCTTTTTGGGTAAATGTCAGTTCTGTGATTGGTTGGACGTCTATATCACTGCTAAATGCTGTTAGTACTGCACTGTCTCTGAGAGAATGTTCTGTAGGAGAGACATGCAGACGACCAGCATCAAGGGGTGGAGCTAGATAATGTAAAAGTAGGTAATGTTTCATCCTTCTTTTGTCTACAAAGGAAGGGGGTGAGGAGCTTGGGCAGTTAGGAAAAGGTTTTTTGTTTTTTTTTCTCTTCTCAAATTTGATGAGACATTGCAGGCAGGATCAGATTAATAATGAATTTGCTTAAGGAATATCATATTTTAAGGTGGATAGATGTTTGTGGATTATTCTGCCTTGTTGTAATTCATGTCTGTTATTTGTACTAATATCTTACAAGCCTTATCTGCATCCATCAAATTTTCACCGGATGGATCGGTACGGGTTGAGACCTCAAGTGACAGTTCAGAGGAGGTTTTGTAAACTAACTGCTCTCTTGGTAGATCCGGCTCATGTATTTGTCTTGATAGCTACTGCAGAAACTCAGCTTTCCGCAGGTCCTGACAAATAGTAAGCCACCTCCAAGACAAACTCCAATTCCTGAGTCATTACTTAGCCCAAGGAACTGGACATCTGACATAATTGATCCAGGTATTGCAGGTCAGCAATTTCTAAATTTTTAATTTTTTTTTTGCAACAAGATTCTGATCTATTTTAAATAGAATACCAGCCTGTTTGTCTAGCAATAATTGGTGCAAGGGGTTTCAAGAATGCCGATTCAGCTGGCAGAAACTGAACCGCTAGAGGTAATGTTTAAAGGGTCACGATGCCTCATGCGCTTCCTTGTGCTGGAAAGTCCTGAAAGCATATTGCGAACCGAAATGATGGGACCCTTGGGATCTTGTATCGAATTTCACCCATCCGGTGAGACTTGTATACACCCCAGGTCTGAAAGTCACCCGACATTCTGTCGGATGGCAGCAGACCTAGCGACACCTCTACCTGTCTTCACTCTTACGCACGCAGGGAAACAAGTTCTTAGTGTCGTTCCTTCGAGCCTTTGGGCTACCAGTCAGACGGACCTCGACAGACTGTCTGTATTTGTATTTAATTTCAGAGGAAAGCAGTACTGTTGGATAGTGCTGCCACAAGGGGCACAGTATAGCCCAATACCAGTTCACCAGATGCATGAAGCTGGTATTAGACGCCTGGCCAATTCCCGAGGGCACCGCCCTCTTGTAATATGTTGATGATTTGTTTTTATTTTCTGTTATGTACTGCTGACACAAATAGTTACCTCAATGCATCACTAAGCCTTTTGTGTTTCCTCCATCAGAGTAGAATGGCTGCAAAGCCAGCAAAGAGAAACTTCAGTTCTGCAAGTCTCACGTAGTGTTCCTGGGCCACTGCCTAGGTCCAGGTACTAAGCACCTGACGCCGGAACGCACGAAGGTGGTAAGTGACATGCAACTTCCCACCTCCCATGCCCAGTTGCGTACCTTCTTGGGACTGGTTTCATACTATTGGCAATGGACGCTCTGCCTCCATGACCATGCAGCCTCTGTACGACTGTTTGGGTTCACGGCCATTTGCCCTGACTCCGCAGGCCGAGTCAGCCTTCTATCAGCTGAAAGTACAGGTAACTGGGTGCACTGGGGCTGCCAGACTATGACAACCCTTTCCAAATGTACGTCACTGAGATGGAGGGACACGCCACCGCTGTACTGACACAAAAAGCGACCTGTAGCATACTACAGTGCCCATCTTGACGCGGTGGCTAGAGGGTCTCCATCCTGCGTCAGAGCGGTTCTAGCAGTTCAGGCACTAATGGACAAAAGTTCTGACGTTGTCCTAGATCACACCATGGTGATCTACACCCCACATGACATACATGGTATCCTGACACAGGTAAGCCGTAGACATCTGTCTCTTGCTAGACAGATCAAAATGGAACTTGCATTTACACTCTTCATCCAATGTCTCATTTCAACGTTGCACCACTTTGAATCCGGCCACCTTATTACCATTAGGTGACACTGATTCAAATGGGGGAGTAAGTACAGAGGACCAGCTTTTTGCAAATTCTCTGACTGATGAAGAGGAGGCCTTTGACGCAGAACACCAGCATGATTGTGCAGCACTCATGGAGCAGGAGACAGCTGGGTTCGCACATGTCACTGACACCCCTCCTAAACCCCCACCTTGAAATGTTTGTGGATGGATCTAGGTACCTGACTGACGAAGGAAGGTTTGTAACAGGTTTTGAAGTAGTCACACTGAATGAGATGCTTGTACAAAAACCACTGCCGCCATACATGTCAGCGCAGGAACTGAGGCCTGTACAATTGCGAAAGGTACCACTGTTAATATCTACACTGATTCCAGGTACGCCTTTGGAACTGCACACGATTATGGACCCATCTGGCGGTCCAGGAGCTTTCTCACGGCACAAGGCAAGCCCATTAAGCTATCATGTTGCCAGGACAGGTGGCCATAATAAAGGTTAAAGCACACACGCAGGGGCAGTCACCAGAGAGCAAGGGATAGGGCAGCCAAGGCTGCAGCTCTCCTGGACAGGACGCAAGACCCCTTGTGCTGTAAGTTGGATCTTGGTCCCACCACTCTTGTTGATTTGGGATTTGGCGTCCTACGGGACGTAGATGATGTACCAGCGGCTGCCTACACCCACCTCGCCGTCTTAGCTTACGGGAAAGTGCATGCCTCTCGGAATGCCATGGTTTCTGTTATGGACAAGGTATGGTATGCTCCAGGGTTGGACAGGTTGGCGAAGGCATATGTGAAGGCATGTGAAGTGCACACCCAGACCACTGTATCCTATTCAGAGATTACAAATCGATTACATCCAGCTTCCCAAATCAGGCAGGTATGAGTACGTCCTTGTGTGCGTGGACCTGTTCAAAGCCACCGCACAATGTACAGTGACTAAACTTGTGTCAGAACTTGTATGTAGATTTGGGGTACTAGAGACAATTGAGAGTGACAGAGGTACACAATTTACAGGTTAAGTGATGTGAGAGGTGATGTCAGCCTTGGGGTGGAACAAGCGTTTTACACTCCATACCACCCGCAGAGTTTAACAGAGTTGAAAGAACTAAAATGATATGCTTAAGTTAAAAGAAGTGTTTGGCTCTATGCCAAGATTAGGCCTGTACCATCCACAGGCCCTACAGCAGGGGTGTGATAAGGTTATTGAATATGTACAAGAACTATGTCGTAAACTGAAAATAACACCCGATCTAGTGTTTTCCCCAATTCCAGACCCTGACAATCTAGAGGGGACTCATTTCTTGCAGCCTGGAGACTGGGTGGTCGCAAAAAAAAGACACGTAATAAAGGCCTTGGACCCAAGGTTTGACGACCATACCAAGTTCTGTTGTCAACTCCTACTTCTGTAAAAGTGGATACATGCCTCCCACTGCAAGAAAGTTCCCGAGCCAGAGGAAAAGTGATGGGTGGGATCCCGGCGTTGTTTGGGTGGGGGAGGTAATGAACATTTTGATTTTGACTTTTGCATTTGTCTTATTGGACTGTCTTCTTATTGGGAAACACCACTACAAATGATCCACATTGAGAAGCGATGGACTGGATGGGCAAATATTTCCCACATGTGTATGCCCCACCTCAGGAGTGGAGAGGACATTTTGCGGACCTGTCTATTATCTATCCCCACTCCTGTAAAGACTCTTCGAGACATACTCAAAAATACACCCCTTTAAGTGTCTAATATGACGATGACGATATTGATGTTGATAAATCTAAGATTACTGTATTGTAAACTTGATTGACTTGCAATATTTGATATTATGTCTTCATATCTTGATGGACATAGAGTGCACCATTCCTACCTGGGAACCCGGCACCTATGGGTGACAGAACCAGGAGATAATGGTGGCTCTGATGTCCAAATTGGGGAATGATAGGGGTCAATCATTATTTTTAATAACCTAACATAAGAAAGATAAGGGAACAGTGTAATAAATGTGACATTAGTTATTTGGTTATATAATGTTATGTATTATATGTAAAACATTCCGGAAGTTGCTAGTAGAATTTGGATATAGAATCATATGTAAAAAGGTATATTCAAGCGTTTATTTGAATATTGATTTTAGAATACTAAATGTATGATTAATTAGATTTTATTCAGCTATCTTACTGAATACCAACTTACCAACTTTGTGCTGACTCCCGAGTAGGTGGCTGAACCAGTTTTGTCTATGTGTAAACTAGAAACAATGTCCCCTCTTTTGATGTGCAAATTGTTGATGAACTTTGAAGATTACACTTCTAGTCAAACAAGAAATGTAATTAACAAAAGTACTCAGCCAGTAGTCAAGAGACAAGGTATTTAGACAGCCAGGAGTCGACCTTTATTATCACATGTAACTGTTTTTATGTCTACTTCAAACAGCTTTGTTGATAAGCTTTTTTTTAATTTACAGTCATGTTGTAACCTGTTGGAATGAGGGGTTGGTCACCAAAGGTACATTGTAACTAAATAAGAAACTAGGTATCAGTTAACATTTGGAAACGCCTTCTTTACAACTTGCATATAAACTAGCAATGTACAACAATAAACAGAATTCATTCTGATCACTAGACGGTCTTATGTGTAGTGATTTATTATGGTTCTCTATGAGTACTCTATATAATATTTCCTTTTAATTTGGACACAGGCAACATTCGCATTTCGGTCTGCGTTCCAGACCCCCCACATAATTCTGATAATATCTTTATTTGTATAGCGCCAACTTATTCCGCACCACTTTCAAGCGTAGGAGAACACAGACAATACTACAATGACATGTGATATACAATGAGTTTGAAACAAACAGCATGGGGTGATACAGAAGGTACAAGGATGAGGGGGGGAAATCAGGCATGGGGGAATACAGGCGGTACGGGAATTACATATATTGAAATCAGTTAATAGGAAGCAAACGGGGAAGAGGCGGTAAGGAGGTGCAGGGGTAGGGGTCGTATGCAATAAGCAGGGTGGAAGGTGTGGGGGAGCCATAGGGAGGGGTGGGGGACTAGGTCAGGAGATTTGGTATGCCTCCCTGAAGAGGTGCGTTTCTAAGGCATGTCTGAAAATTCGTGCATCGGGGTTTGACCCGGATGCCTTGGGGTAGAGCGTTCCAGAGGATGGGTGCTGCTCTGGTGAAGTCCTGTAGGCGAGCATGTGAGGTTCGTATTACAGGGGTGTTTAGTCTGAGTGTGCCAGCGGATCGGAGTGTGCGGGCTGGGTGGTGTACGGACAGGAGGGATGCAATGTATGGTGGCACAGTGCCATGCAGAGCTTTGTGGGTGAGGAGTTTAAATTTAGTTCTGCAGTGGATGAGCAGCCAATGCAGCGACTGGCATAATGCAGAGGTGACTGAGTAGCGGCTGGATAGGAAAATGAGCCAAGCTGCCGCATTTAGTATGGATTGAAGTAGAGCGAGTCTAGTGCGGGGAAGGCCAATGAATAGAGAGTTGCAGTAGTCAAGTTGGGAGTGGATGAGGGCGACGAGTGTCTTTAGTGTGTCCGTGGTGAGGAAAGGACAGATTTTAGCAATATTCCTGAGGTGCAGGTGGCATGTTTGGGCCAGAGATTGGATGTGGGGGGTAAAGGAGAGGTCAGAGTCCAGTGTGACCCCAAGGCATCGGGCATGCCGTTTGGGGGTTATGATGGTGCCAGACACTGGAATGGAGATGTTGGGGGGAGGTCGGTTGGAAGGCGGAAAGACAAGGTGGTCAGTTTTAGAGATTAAGCTTGAGAAAAAGAAAGGACATAGTGTCAGAAACAGCGGACAGACAGTTGGTGATATTTTGGAGGAATGGTTCAGAGATCTCACAGGAAGAGGTGTTGTCAGTTTAGAGATGGTATTGGAGGCCAAATTTGCAAATGGTTTGTCCAATTTGGGCTGTATAGATAGAAAAGAGAAGGGGACCAAGGACCGAGCCCTGGGGTACCCCAACAGCGAGAGGAAGTGGAGAAGAGGGAGCGGTCAGAGAGGTAGGAGGAGAACCAGGAGAGAGCAGTGTCCTTTAGGCCAATAAAGCGAAGCATAGTGAGAAGGAGGTCATAGTCAACAGAGTCAAATGCTGTAGAGAGGTCAAGGGGGATTAGTAGGGAGTAGTCGCCTCTAGATTTAGCTGTCATCAGTTCATTTGTTACTTTTGTGAGGGCAGTTTTGGTCGAGTGTAGAGAGCGGAAACCAGACTGGAGGGGGTCAAGGAGTAAGTTGTCAGAGAGGAAGCGGGTAAGGCGGGAGTAGACCAGGCATTCCAGTAATTTGGAGATGAAGGGGAGGTTTGAGACGGGACAGTAGTTGGCAGTTTCGGTCAGGGGAGATGATGTAGTGTTTAAATGAAGAGGGGAAGGTGCCAAAGGTTAGGGAGAGGTTGCATGGTGGTGAGGTGGTTAATGACAGCTTGGGAAAGGCACCCTTTCGCCATATTTATAAAATAATCTAAATAATCAAAAGTACATATTTGGTATCTCTGCATCTGTAAAAGTGCGATCTATCAAAGTAACACATTATTTACTCTGCAGGATGAACGTCGTCAGAAAACAAAATACATAACAACAGAAATGCGCTTTTTTGGTCCCTTTGTTTCCAAGAAAAAAATGCAATAAAAAGTGATCAAAATGTCGTATGTATTCAAAAACTACAGGACGTCCCGCACGAAATGAGCCCTCGCACAACTATGTGGACGGAAAAATAAAAAAGTTATTGCGCACAGAAGATAGCGGCAGAAAATAATTTGAAAAAAATAAATATCTTTGAAAGAAAATACAAGTAGTACAGCAAAAAATAAAAACTATATGCTGTATATACTCGAGTATAAGCCTAGTTTTTCAGCACATTTTTTTGTGCTGAAAAAGCCCCCCTCGGCTCATACTGGAGGCAGGGAAGGCTTAAAAAAAACAAAACTCCATACTCCCCTCCAAGCCAGCGTCTGTGTCTCAGTGGCATTGCGGCAGGCTGCTTGAATTCTCTCCGCTGTCATCCCCTGCCGTCAGCACTGTGTAAGAAAGTACTGTAATTGGATCAAGCGTCAGCCAATCACAGCCGGTGCTCGGTCATTCACAGCCAATCAAGCTGCTTTAGAATTCTCCCCGCTGTCATCTCCCTGCTCGGCTTTCAAATCCCCTACCGTCAGTGCTGTGTAAGTAAGCGCTGTGATTGGATCGAGTGCCAGCTGTGATTGGCTGGCGCTCAATCCAATCACAGCGCTTACTTACACAGCACTGACAGAGCCAAGCAGAGAGAACGATGGGGGATGACAGCGGGAAGACTTCAAGCAGCTTGTCGCACAGACACAGACGCCGGCTGGGAGGTGAGTATGGAGGGTTTTTTTTTACCTAGTATATACTCGAGTATAGCTCGGCTTATACTCGAATCAAAAAGTTTTCCCAGTTTTTTTGTGGTGAAACTTATTCTCTCGGCTTATACTCGGGTCGGCTAATACTCGAGTATATACGGTAATTTTGGTATCGTACTGACCCATAGAATAAAAGCTATCATGTCATTTTTGTTGCAGTTTGTGCGCCGTAGAACCAAGATGCACCGAGATGGCGAAATTTCATCTTTTTTCCATTTCTCTCCACATAGAATTTTTTTAAAGTTTTTCAGTACATTATATGGTACATTAACAGTATCATTGAAAAATGCAACTCGTCCCACAAAAAACAAGCCCTCATACAGCGACGTCGATGAATAAAGGAGTTACAATTTTTTAAAAGGGGGGAGGAAAAAATGAAACATTTTGAGGAACACTTTGTTTTCCTGCACCAAGCCAAGATTGCAAAGGCTCATAGGTGTCAGAATGATAGATACCCCCACAAATGACTCCATTTAAAAAAAATACACATCTTAATGTATTTACTGAGGGGGGTCAGGAGTGTTTTGACTCCACAGTTTTTTTTTCAGCAGTTAATGAAATTTAAAGGGGTTGTCCCGCGCCGAAACGGGTTTGTTTTTTTTTCAATAGCCCCCCCCGTTCGGCGCGAGACAAACCCGATGCAGGGGTTAAAAAAGAAAACCGGATACTGCTTACCTGAATCCCCGCGCTCCGGTGACTTCTTACTTACCTGGTGAAGATGGCCGCCGGGATCTTCACCCTCGGTGGACCGCAGGGCTTCTGTGCGGTCCATGGCCGATTCCAGCCTCCTGATTGGCTGGAATCGGCACGTGACGGGGCGGAGCTACGAGGAGCCGCTCTCCGGCACGAGCGGCCCCATTCAGAAAAGAATACCGGACTGCGCAAGCGCGTCTAATCGGGCGATTAGACGCTGAAAATTAGACGGCACCATGGAGACGAAGACGCTAGCAACGGAACAGGTAAGTGAATAACTTCTGTAAGGCTCATAATTAATGCACGATGTACATTACAAAGTGCATTAATATGGCCATACAGAAGTGTATACCCCGACTTGGTTTCGCGGGACAACCCCTTTAAAGAAGAAAAAATAAAATCTAATATTTTTTGCAAATATGTCATTTTTTTTTCTATAGAGCACATGAAAATCAGGATTTTCACCCCAATATAGATACTTTTGTTTGTCCTGTGTTCAGAAACATACCCATTGTTGCCCTAATCTAATGTCTGTAAGCACAATGGGGTGGAGGTGTAGCTAGAAGCTTCTGGGCCCCAATGCAAAACCTGTAACAGGGCCCCCAACTATAATGCTTTATTCATAGTACTGGGATCCCTATATAGAAAAGAGAGGCCTTATGAGGCCCCCTAAGGCTGCTGGGCCCGAGTGCAACCGCATCCCCTATAGTTACATCCCTGCAACGGGGCCCATACCGAAAGGAGCAGCTGTGGTTTTCAGAACAGACATTTTGCTTGAAGGTGATTTAGGCCCCATTGCACACTTGTAGAGGCCTTAAGCAGTGAAAACGATGGAGAACCCCCACAAATGACCCCATTTTTAAAACTAGACCCCTTAACGTATTCATCTAGGGGTGTACTGCGTATTTTGATCGCACAGTTTTTGAATGAATCTAAGCAATGCAGAAGGAAAAAAATTAAGATTGGCAGTCGTGTTATTTTAAAACCACTTTTTTTTGTACAGCACACATATGAATGAAGGCTTTCACCCCAAAATGGATCCCCATGTTTGTCCCGTGTTCAGAAAAATATCCATTTGTAGAAAAAAAAACAAAGGGATTTCTCACTTCTTGGACTCGGAAATATCTGCTATAGTTACCCCCTTTAAATATATAGAATGATACCTGGTGCAGAAGTCTCTGCTCTACCACGGCTTTGTGGATGGTACAGAGCATGAAAGGCCTGATCTACCCCCAACGCTTTCATTACTTTCTGCATCACTTCTCCCATGGAGGGAGTACCTCGGTCACTCTTAGTTGTCTCTGGTACTCTGTACCTGTGTACCACCTCGGATATCATTTTTTGGTGGTGACATTTGTGAGCAGGTAGGCCAGACTGGCTACCCTGAGAACAGGTCTAGGCAGACCAGAATAAATCGTAAATGCACATTAAACAATGCAAAGTTCTTGGTATATAATTCGATCAAACTACATTGGCCCACCTACCAACATCCAGGTGACCAAGCTTTCAGATGGGTCCTAACGCTAAAACCAGGTGGTAAATCTCAACCTAGGAAAGCTGAGTTTGTACCTGAGCATTCTAAGAGAATCTTGCATTATTTAATGTGGTTAGAGTATTGATTATACGTATGTATACCTCTGATAGTAAATTTAGTTTGCGTGCTGTTGCCATTTTTGGTTTCTGCCTCCGCTGTATGTTGCAGCCATGGTTTAACGTGCACCTATATATTTCTATTGAGATATATTTCCATTGGGTAGTGCTGACCTTTTTTACTATTTTTGTACCTTTTATGATCTAACTTTTCACCGTCAACTACTTAGCAATCTAATGCCCGAAGTAATTAAAATAACATTGAGAGTAAACGTTTCTTATCTGAAGAATCTTTGTCAAGATTTGGAAAATGGGGTACGCTACAGATGATGATAACAGCTTATCAGATGTCTAAACAATTTTACAGCTCATAGCAACACAGAACCAGTGAAATCACAAATCAGGGTTCTTTAGCAGACAAATGACCATTTAACACAAATTAACCATTTAGACGGAAATTACTCACCCAAGCCTTGGCAAGCAGAATGACAGACGCACAATGGGGGAGAATAGAGCTCACTGTTTGATGCAGCATCCCCATTGTTGACATCCGGCAAACCGCATGCCCGTCGGTTGGGTTCGTATTTCCAGGCTCCATGTTGGGCGCCAGATGTTATGGGAATAATATCATATTCCAGAAGATTTCACCAGTCTGCTCCAAATTGGTTATAATGAGAAGCTTCATGCATGATAATGTATTTGAGCTGACTGGTGCTATCAGTCAGTCTCTAATACCCTTCTGATTTATTCGAAGAAATACAATCGCTTTTAGGGACAAACGTTTCATCACTAAATATGAGTTTTTGTGCTCATACAGGATTGGTTAATACAATGATATGGTAATTCACATGTTAGTAAAGTGTCACAAGTGAAAGAATCTGCAGAAGGTATAATCTTATCTGTAAGGCTGCATTCAGACGAACGTATATCGGCTCGGTGTTCACGCCGAGCCGATATACGTTGTCCTCGTGTGCAGGGGGGGGGGGGGGACGGAAGAGCCAGGAGCAAGAACTGAGCTCAGAACTTAGCCCTGCCCTACCTCCTTTCATTGCAAATAGTGCAGAGGGGTGGAGAGGAGGCAGAGAGGGGGCGGGAGCTCGGTTCCTGCTCCTGGCTCTTCCATCTCCCCCCCCCCTGCACACGAGGACAACGTATATCGGCTCGGCGTGAAAACAGAGCCGATATACATTCATGGGAATGCACCCTAAGGGAGCAGTTTATCCAATCAGAATACACAACTGCTAGGAATCGTGTAGGAGACATACAAATGATCCTAACACATTCTGTGATGTTGTACACGAACACGTTTAACTGCTAGCTATTTCCTATGAAGGTGGATATAACAATATGACACATATATATATATACACATATACATATATACACACACACACACACACACACGTTTGCCTAGGCTGATTTAAGAAAGACATTCACTTTTTTTTTTTTTTTTTAATTCTTTATTTATGAATTTTCCATCTTTTCAAAACAACAAGTTAAATCACTGTTAGGTAATGCAAAGAAAATGACAATCTGCAACCTAACCAGTGGTGCAGAATTCCCCAACTGGGTTAAGGCAAAGTGCTAAACATTAAAGCATGTACAATAAACCCCTGGAGGTGGGCCTATTCAGGTACTACCTATGGTATTGCAAATGTGAACTGCTATTATGCTTGGTCCTGGATTTTGCAACCCCTGCAAAGAGGTAAGAGGACTCTCATTAAAGGCCAGTCCCCGACCCATGCCTCCCCACCCTTCTACCTAAACCCAACCCACCCCATGTACCCTCTATTCTTGTGATAGTGACAGAGAACCTCCTAATTTTAACCCCTTAGTGACCAAGCCTGTTTGCGCCTTAATGACCAGGCCAAATTTTGCAAATCTGACACGTGTCAATTTAACATGGAAAAACACCAGAAAGGTTTTGCATATCCAAGCGATTCTGACATTGTTTTTTCGCCACATGTTGTGCTTCATTTAGGCGGAAAAAATAGACCGATAGAAATTGTGTTTATTTATTAAAAGCGCCAAAATTGGGAAAATTTTGAAAAAATCGTCATTTTTTCACATTTCCAACTGCAATATCTTAAATATGTGCAAACATAATATAGAAATTTTTGCTAAGATTTATATTTCCACCCGTTTACTTTATTTTGGGCGCACATTGGAAAAACTTTCGTTTTTTTTAAAACTATTTAGGAGACGTACAAATTTAACATTACTTTTTAGCATTTTGAGGAACACTTTGTTTTCCTATACCAAACCGAGATTGGAAAGGCTCATGAGTGTCAGAATAATAGATACCCCCCCAAATGACCTCATTTTAAAAACTACACCCCTGAATGTATTCACTGAGGGGTGTCATGAGTATTTTGACGCCACAGTTTTTTTTCAGGAATTAATTCAATTTAGAGGAGAAAAAGTAAAATTTCATATTTTTGCAAATCTGTCATTTTAAAGACATATTTTTTTCCTATAGTTTACATGAAAATCAGGATTTACACCCCAAAATGGATACCCCTATTTCTCCCGTGTTCAGAAATATACCTATTGTGGCCCTATTGTTATATCTGAGTCCACAACGGGGCCCAAAATGAAAGGAGTAGTCAGTGTCTTTCAAAACAGAAATTTTGCTTGAAGTCCTTTTAGGCCCCATAGCACACATGTAGAGTTCTTGAGCGCCCAAAACCATAGAAAACCCCCACAAATGACCCCGTTTTGAAAACTAGACCCCTTAAGGAATTTATCTAGGGGTGTACTGCATATTTTGACCCCACAGTTTTTGAATGAATTCAAACCAAGCAAAAGGAAAAAATTGTGATTTTCGTTTTTTCGGCAATTCTGTCATTTTAAAAACAGCTTTTTTTGTACAGCACACATATGAAGGAAGACTTGCACCCAAAAATGGATACCCCTGTTTGTCCCGTGTTCAGAGACATACCCATTGTGGCCCTAATCTTATGTCTGGATACACAACAGAGCCCAAAATGAAAGGAGCGACCGGTGGCTTTCGGAACACAAATTTTGCTTGAAGTCCTTTTAGGCCCCATTGCCCACTTGTAGAGTTCTTGAGCGCCAAAACCATAGAGAACCCCCACAAATGACCCCATTTTGAAAACTAGACTCCTTAACGAATTTATCTAGGGGTGTACTGCGCATTTTGACCCCACAGTTTTTGAATAAATTCAAGCAAAGCAAAAGGAAAAAATTTGGATTTTTGTTTTTTTGGCAATTCTGTCATTTTAAAAAAAGCTTTTTTTGTACAGCACACATATGAACGAAGACTTACACCCCAAAATGGATACCCCTGTTTGTGCTGTTTTCAGAAATATACCCATTGTGGCCCTAATCTTATGTCCGCATGCACAACGGGGCCCAAAATAAAAGGAGTAATTGGTGGCTTTCAGAACATAGATTTTGCTTGAAGTCCTTTTAGGCCCCATTGCCCACTTGTAGAGTTCTTGAGCGCCCAAAACCATATAGAACCCCCACAAATGACCCCATTTTGAAAACTAGACCCCTTAACGAATTTATCTAGGGATGTACTGCATATTTTGACCCCACAGTTTTTGAATAAATTTAAGCAAAGCAAAAGGAAAAAAATAGGATTTTCATTTTTTGGGCTATTGTGTCAATTTAAAAACAGTTTTTTTTGTACAGCACACATATAAATGAAGGCTTTCACCCCAAAATGGATACCCCTGTTTGTCCCGTGTTCAGAAACATACCCATTGTGGCCCTAATAGACTTACAGGACCCATGGCTAGGCCTACAATGAAAGGAATACCCGTTGGATTTCAGGGTACCACTGAATAAATTTCAGGCCCCATTGCCCACTTATAGAGCCATTGAGCGGCCAAAACTATAAAGAACCCCCTCAAATGACCCCATTTTGAAAACTAGACCCCTTAACGAATTCATCTAGGGGTGTACGGCGTATTTTGACCCCACAGTATTTGAATGAATCTAAGCAAAGCAGAAGGAAAAAGTTACGATTTTCAATTTTTTTGGCAATTTTTTCAATTTAAAAACAGTTTTTTTGTACAGTGCACATAGGAATGAAGACGTTCACCCCAAAATGGATACCCCCGTTTGTCCCGAGTTCAGAAACATACCCATTGTGGCCCTAATCTACTTACAGGACGCATGGCAAGGCCTATAAAGGACGGAACACCTGTTGGATTTTAGGGCACAACTGAATAAATTCCAGGCCCCATTGCTTATTTGTACAGAATAAAGATTGACTCCCTAAAAATTCCCCCCCTTCCCCTCCACGCCCTTTTTGGCGTTCGCAAATCTTAGATAAAAGTAAAAATGTGAACTGTGTAGTATTTCCGAAGACAGGGGTAATTACGGAGGCTGGTTGGAATGGGCCCATGGGGCAATAAAACCGGGTATCCCCCCCCCCCCTCCTCTCATGCTTTTTGGGGGTATTTCATGACCTCAGTGGCGGGTATGGGGTGTAAAAAGTGGCGTTCCGTGAGTCTCCGTAAGCTTGATGAGGTGCGGCGGTCTCACACAGAAGGCGCTCAACAAGGTGCTCCTGGAACTGCAGGAAAGCGAGCGTTCCCGGGGCTTCTGGTAAAATACGTATCACAGGTAGCGGTCTGAATAACGCCGGGCTCACGCGGGTGCAGGCGGAATCCGCTTGCGGAGGCCCACAGCGGATCCCATCTGTGAGCCCGGCTGTGACCCTGCGTACGGCTGCGTAATGTACTGCGCATAACTGCGTACTCACACAGGCGGTCATGCACAGTACACCTTTGTTTGTATTTCCCGCACCATCGCTTAGCGATGACATGGGTACCCGCAGCCCGTATACAATGTAGTTGCGTATGGGCTGCGGGTATATCCGCGACCACGGAGCACAATGGGCTCTATGTTGCCGATATCCGCAGTAAAATAGAACCTGCTGCGTTCTCTTTTCTGCGAGTGGATTACGCAATTCTGACCCGCTAATGTGAGCGGAATTGTGTAATCCAATGCGATTGATCTGCGTATTACCACGGATCAGACGCATGCGGAATCCGTCATTCCTATCCGGTCATGTGAGACCGGCCTAAGGTAGATCGCTACCTTTTTATCACGTGACCGGGGACGGCTCAACGAGGCCACCCGTCACTGCTCCAGGCTCTCTGTGACCGTTGGTCGCTGGGAGCAAGGAGATTTTAAATTTCCTGGGCTCCCTGACTCCTGCGCATGTGTCCGGCTTTTTGCCGGCAATCGCATGTGCAGAATCCTGGAAGGTCCACGGAGGAAGATCGCGTCGGGATTCAAATACGCAGGCCTCCGGTAAAAAGATTCATCTCCTCTCACCGATCGCATCAGTGAGGGGAGATGAAACTTCAAATTTTTTTTTTTACTTTTACGTGATCGCCATTATTGGATAATGGCGAACACGTGACCAGGAACCGCTCACCGTGGACCCCCATTAAATCTCCATGCTCTTGGCTACGTTTTGTAGCCAGGAGCAGGGAGAATTTAAATTATCCTGGCAATCCACAGCTTTTGCGCATGCGCCCGCCATTTTGGCGACGGGCGCGTGTGCAGAAGCTGTGGTAAGGTCCGCGGATAAATCTGGGGGCCTTAGGTACGTACTTTCATCCTCCCTCACGGATATGATCCATGAGGGGAGATGAAACGTACGCTTTTTAAACTTTTAAAAACTTTTTTTTACTTTTTTTTTTTTTAACTTTTTTACACTTTTTTCTCACTTTACATGATCACTGTCATCCATTGGATGACAGTGATCATGTCCCCGGTATAATCTCTCTGCTCCTAGCTACACATGGCAGCCAGAAGCAGAGGGATTTTAAATTTCCCGGGGCTCGAGCCCGTCTGTTCACGCGCCCGATGTCAATCATCGGGCGCGCATGCGCAGACGGGGATTCGGGTCCCGGGACATCGGGACACCGCTGAGGACTGGGGGTGAGTATTTTCACCTCCCCTCATGGATCCGATCCATGAGGGGAGGTGAAACTGACTTTTTTAAAACTTTTTTTTAACTTTTTCGCGATCGCCGCTAACCATTGGATAACGGCGATCGCGGTACCGGGGACCGCTCACCGCAGTCCCTGCTGACATCTCCTGCCTCCCGGCTACCTACAGGAGCCGGGAGCCAGGAGATTTTAAATCTCCCGCGCCGCCGGGCCTTCTGCGCATGCGGCTGACGTAATGCCGCCTGGCGCGCATGCGCAGAAGACCGGCTTCGGGCCCCGGAGCGGCAGGAGAGCGGGGAGCAGCGTGCCAGACCTCGGTGAGTAATTTCAGCTGCTCCGATGGATCCGATCCATCAGAGCAGCTGAATCTTTAACTTTTATGTCCTTTTATTTACTTTTTTTGCGATCGGCGCTATCCATTGCATAGCGCCGATCGCAATGCCGGGGGGGGCTCCGAACAGCCCGGGATGACAGCTCCATGCTGTCAGCTACCTGCGGACACCGACAGCATGGAGCTGTCACGTCCACAGCCCGAGGGGCACTATTCTCTGCAGGAAGCATGTTTTTACGTCCTCAGAGAATAGAGCCCACTTCGGGAGGACGTAAAAACACTATGGGCTGGTCGTTAAGGGGTTAAACAGCTGACTGTGGTGTAACATTAGGACGGCGTAAGATGGAAAAACAAACCATAGGAAAGGAAGACAAAAGGGGGGGGGGGGGAATCAAAATCTAAAAAAGGAATGGAATAGAAGGGAGAAAGAGTACATCGTAAAGCATAGTCTTGCATTTGTCCCAATATTATTTGGCAGGACCTTGGCGTACTGCAGCGTTTCTTTCTGAACTGTACTAAGGGCGTAAATCTGCTCTTTAGCGCTCTTATGACTTATATATGTTACGGAATTCCAAGGAATCCTGGAATTCGATCCAATAAAACCAGGTTTTCTGAAACTTATCTTGTGTACCTTTTACTGAAGCTGTCAAATCCTCCATCTCCATTATCTCTTTAACCATTCTAAACCACATCTTAATTGAGGGAGACACATTCTGCCGCCATAGCCTAGGAATACACGCTCTTGCTGCGTTTACCAGATGGCGTACCACAGACTTTTTATATGTGGACACAGGTATGTCGTTGAGATGCAGCAGGAACAGCGCGGGTGATTTGGGTAGAATGAAGCTTGTGAATTTGGAGGTGATCCGCCATACTTCAGACCAGAAACTGGCCAACATTGGGCATTCCCAAAATATGTGTAGCATTGTACCTTGTTCTCCTCCACACCTCCAACACTCAGGGGAAACGGAAGGGAACATCACATGTAAGCGAGAGGGCACCCTGTACCAGCGCGTAAGGATCTTGAAACCTGATTCCTGGACTTTGCCAATTTTCCTCTTGTATAAAATCAATAGCCCTGAATTTTTTGTTGTCCAGCCACCTGCGGAATCCAATCTAATCCCGGTGGAAAGGAGGGGTTTCCTAAAATTGGGAATAGTGGAGAGGTGGCCGGTGAGAAATCCTTTCTCTGAAAGACCCCAAGAGTGGTCTTTATAGTGGGGCCGATTGTGGGGTGATCTTTGATCTCCAGGGGAAAGTCATCTTGTAGCCAGGGTAGCGCTATTAAGGGCACGGATGAGGCTCCCCCCTCCACAGACACCCATTGCTTGGTATTCCCGTGTCTGTGCCAATCCACCACCCTCTGTAATTTGGAGGCTTGGTGATATGCCTTTATGTCTGGAAGACCCAAACCCCCCTCCATTTTAGGTCTTACCAATGTGGCCTGAGCTATTCGAGTGGGTTTATCTGCCCAGATAAATTTGTTCATTAGGGAATTCAGGTGTCTAAAAAATGTTGATGGTATATGGACTGGAAGGGCCTGAAAAAGATAAAGCAGTCTTGGCAGAATGTTCTTTTTAAAAATTGAACATCTGCCAAACCACGAAAATAACCCGTTCTTCCATGGCGTTCAGGTCAGTTTTAATCTTACCTAATAACCCTGGATAATTAGCTAAGTAAAGATCCTTCGTATCGGCAGTTAGGTGTATACCCAGGTATTTTATGTGTTCTTTGACCCAAAGAAATGAGAAGGACTCTTTCAGGTGTGCTACTAATGATTGAGGTAGGGAAATATTTAGTGCAGCCGATTTTTGGTAATTTATTTTGAAGTTGGACAATTGGGCATAGCTTCTAAGTTCGGTTATTAAGTTGGGCAGTGAGACACGTGGCGCTGATAGAAAGAACAATAAATCATCCACATACGCCGCCACCTTATGCACGGCCCCTCCCGTCTGTATCCCCGATATGTTAGGGTTGGTGCGGACATGCCCTAGAAAGGGTTCCAGGCAAAGGACAAAAAGAAGGGGGCGAGAGCGGGCAGCCTTGTCTCGTTCCATTTGAAATATCAAATGACGAGGAGATATGACTGTTGGTCCTCACCGAGGCTGATGGAGATGTGTAGAGGCTTGAAACCCATAGCATCATATGTGACACCAGGCCAATGTGTCGCAGGGTTTCCTGCATAAACTCCCAGTCCACTCTGTCAAATGCTTTATTAGCATCTGTGGAGAGTAGACATAGTGGGAGGGACATTTTTTTAGCTATGTGGATGAGGTTAATAGCTCTAATGGTATTGTCTCTTGCTTCTCTCAGAGGGATAAAGCCTACCTGATCTCTGTGTATTATCTGATGGAGTAAGGGGGATAATCTGCTAGCTAATATCTTAGTAAATAATTTGAGATCTACATTCAATAGAGATATTGGACGGTAATTTTGACAAAGGGTTGGGTCTTTTCCTTCTTTTGGTATGACTGTGATGTGTGCTTTCAGTGTGTCCTTTGGGAGGGGATTACCGGATGCCACGGAGTTGTATGCCTGTAGGAAATGTGGGGAAATGATATCCGAAAAGGTCTTATAATATGTGAGGGGGAACCCATCTGGCCCTGGAGCTTTCCCAGTTTGTGAATCTTTTATTGCGAGAGTCAATTCCTCCTGTGTGATCGGCGCTTCTATTGACCTGACTGCCTCTAGGGAGAGACGGCCCACACCCGATTCTTGGATATAGGCCTGTATGGTGGCTCTCCTTAAGGCTCGCCCTTCCTCTGACAAGTTAGGTGACAAGTTATACAGGGATTGGTAATAGTCCCTGAATATTTCTGATATCTCCTGGGGTAGGTGATGAAAAAGACCCGGCGGGGTAGCAATGCGTGGAATATATGATCGAGTCCTTTCCTTCCTCAAGGCTTTAGCAAGTGTGCGACTAGGTTTGTTACCATATTCATAATAATGTCTTCTACATTTTGTAAGTACCGCCTTAGCCTGTGACAGGAGAAGAGAACGAACCCGTGTCCTCAGTTGAGCTAGCTCAGCCCCTACTGCACCATCTAGGGCAGTGGTGGCGAACCTATGGCACGCGTGCCAGAGGCGGCACGCAGAGCCCTCCCTACTGGCACGCGCCGGCATTGGCCGCTCACCACTTGTGAATACCAGCAGGGGCCGCGGCTCCCCTGCCGGCATTCACAAACGGCACTGCTAGCCGCACTGATCCTGGCACACACTGACTTTACTATGCAGCAGGAATCCTCCTCCCCCCTGCCCCGACGTCTCCTACTACTTGGTTCCGCCGGGAGGGGGGAGGCTTCCAGCAGCGTGTGTCAGAGTGTGTGCCGGGAGCATAGTAACATTTTCTTCCCCACTTCTGCAGCAATCAGCAATTCCCAGAAACCTGATTGGTTGTTTGGGTTGGCTGATTCACCAAACAACCAATCAGGTTGCTGGGAATTACCTATTGAGGCAGAAGTGGGGAAGAAAAAGTTAATATGCATGCCGGGACCATTGCTGACCAGAAGAGGAGCTGAGCTTCCAGGAGGAGGGGGAGGAGGAGGAGAAGGTAAGTATGTGGGTCTCGGGAGGGGCACTGTGGGGTGTCACTACTGCACTGGGAGGCCGCTGGGGGGTGTCACTACTGCACTGGGGGGCCGCTTGGGGGTGTCACTACTGCACTGGGGGGCCTCTGGGAGGTGTCACTACTGCACTGGGGGGCCGCTGGGGGGTGTCACTACTGCACTGGGCGGCCGCTGGGGGGTGTCACTACTGCACTGGGGGGTGTCACTACTGCACTGGGCGGCCGCTGGGGGATGTCACTACTGCACTGGGGGGGCCGCTGGGAGGTGTCACTACTGCACTGGGGGGGCGCTGGGGGGTGTCCCTAATACACTGGGGGGGTCACTATTATCGCTGGGGGACACTATTACCGCTGGGGCCGCTATGGGGTGGGGGTCACTATCACCGCTGGAGCCGCTGTGGGGTGGGGGGTCACTATCACTGCTGGGGCCGCTGTGGGGGTCACTATTACCGCTGGGGCCGCTGTGATGTGGGGGTCACTATTATCGCTGGGGGGTTGGGGGTCACTATTACTGCTGGGTGGGGGGGTCACTTATCGTTGGGGGGTGGGGGTCACTATTACCGCTGGGGCTGCTGTGTGGTGGGGATCACTATTATCGCTGAGGGGGGGTCACTATTACCGCTGGGGCCGCTGTGGGGTGGGGGTCACTATTACCGCTGGGGCCGCTGTGGGGCGGGGGTCACTATTACCGCTGGGGCCGCTGTGGGGCAGGGGTCACTATTACCGCTGGGGCCGCTGTGGGGCGGGGGTCACTATTAACCGTGGGGCTGCTGGGGGGTGTCACTATCATCGCTGAGGGGTGGGGGGCACTATTACCGCTGGGGCTGCTATGTGGTGGGGGTCACTATTGTGAGGGTTATGAACATATTAATTTATATATGTATGTATCTTTGATATACGTTTCCGGAGGCTGTAGGCCTAAATTGTACACTCTATTCTGTGTCCTATAAAAAGCTCTGCTAAATGCCTGTACATTTAGGTTAGTACTTAATTACATTAAGTAGAGGTGTAATCTTAAATGTCCATCATGTCTCCAAGAGCTTGTTTATCTCGTTACACTGATCAAAAGGTTGTATGGAATGCTTTGTTTCTTACTACTGTAGAGTGTGATGATAATCAGGATACCAGACACGATGTCTACATACAAACAAATAAAGCATTGTTTATAGAGAAGACAAAATTATGTACCAGTAAAACAGGTCAACCTCTGTAACACTAGCCTACTGATACGCCTACTATTTTCTGTATAAGAATAAGGCAATGTACACAATAAACTCAGATTGCTTCTAGACACAGGCCTGATCTCTGTGTTTCATAGCTTTCTCACGGTGGCCGCCATAACCACTTCTGATTTGGAGCCTCACAGCATATTGACGGAACATTGAATTCCCTAACATTAATTGGCGCCCGAACGCGGGGCTTGATGGAACAAGAGGACCACCTACACCTTGAACCCCCCCAGACCCAGATGGGATAAGGAGCCACTCGGAACCACGGATTGACAAAAAACTGCGCAGTAAGGTAAGGCTTTATCTTGCCACAATCTATCCGTGCTTCCTGGCTGCTCCTTTCCTGTCCGAGGGGTAAGAAGTGCATGCCTCTTATAAATCTTCAAGCTTTTTAAGAATTCATATGGTGGGCTGAATATGCTGTGCGGGTGTTTAACTGTTATTGTCTTTATTTGTTACTTTGCATGGTCAGTGTACAGAATATGATACCCTATTGCCAATCTCTGGAAGGCATGGTATAAGTTATACCAGGGAAGCCTAAAATTTTCAGGGGATAAAACCCCTGATGGGATCCTCTTATAAACATAAGAGAAGTAGTAGAGACGAGGTAAAATATACAGGGTGAGGAAGTACAGAATGTGAAACCCTCTTGCCGATCTCAGGAAGGCATGGTATAAATTGTACCAGGGAAGCCTAAAATTTTCAGGGGATAAAATCCCTGATGGGAGCCTCTTATAGGTATAAGAGAAGTAGTTGCGACGGGGGGAAATAAGCAGGGTTGGGAAGTACCGACACTTTTAGACAAGTGAGGAAGTACTGACACTTAAAAAGTAGTAACTGACATGCAAATGTTTTTGTCTTTATGTGTGTGTATAAATGGAAGGACCTGTATGAGAGACTGTGTTATATGGTGTATACTGTCCGGTAACCAGAAACGAAATGAAGCAAAAATGACCAAATGCTGAGCCAGACCACAGGGGGTGGAGCTAGGTGATGTAAGGAGATGGGAGGGAAGAACAATAGGAACAGGTCTTGCTCCACCCTCCACACAGTCCAGCCTAGGTGAAAAGTGTGTCTCCATTTTAAGTGGATGTTGGTGTATATATATGTATATTGTGGTAATGTATAGAGTGAAGGTCACTCTTAGACTCCATGTTAAGTCTCTCACTTGAACAAATGGAGTGACCAAAGGAGGGGCATCTAATTTTATTCCTGAGACTAGTTGTGTGAGATAATAGCCCAGGATTACCACAGTGTATATATGTATATACAGATTCGTGGAATATGTGGAATTCAAAAATATTGGGTTGTGTTAATTTGAATATTATTGAATTAAGATATTAATATGAGATAATTGTGTACTTGAAACACCTGATAAGTACTTTAGTCAAATTAATAACAAAAGTTCTATTTAAAGTGTAATTCATCTTCAATGAACAACAGTATTTTATTTGAAGAGTGTATAAAGAAAATAATAATAATAATAATAATAATAATAAGCCTCTTGGTGTACATAAACCGCCAGCCATTGGCCATAGTGCTGGTAAAGAGGATAAGGTGTGGAAGACTGCACAGAAAATAGTGAAACAAACAATTGTTTTATGTGTGTGAAAGAATAAAAACAATAAGCCTCTTGGTGTACATAAACCGCCAGCCCTTGTCCATACTGCTGGTAAAGAGGATAAGGTGTGAAAGATAGCTAAAGAAATTGGCAAATGAATATTGGTCCCCATCCCACTTATTAGGGTCCCAATCAACTACAGTATGAACTTTTTATAGTGTCTAACTCTCTTTAAAGCGTAATTTGAACTAAGTCTTGCTCCTTGCAGCAATACATAAATGGCGCTGTGAACAGGATTACGCAGAGAGTAATATACTAGTTTGTTTTTAAGGAAAATTTTGATAAACTGATAGTTAAAGAATTTCTTGTGATAATCGGGCTTAGTGTGAAAATGTCGCTGTTTAAGAAAATCCGCAATAGTACGAAAATGTCGGTAGCTAAGAACAAAGAAGTGTCCGATGAATTGTTAATAATGTCAGGGTGGAATAAAGCCCCCTATAATATATTGGCCGCTGAGTGGTCGCAGTGCGGTGAATATGAGTATATGGGTAGAAATGGGCATAAGTTGTATTGTGTTTGTCATTGGGTAGCCTATTCTGAGCGAATTGTGTAAAAACCGCGGTACTAAGAGTTTTTCTTATCTATACATAATTCGCTCATTATTGGAAGTCTGGTGTACAGTAAATACAATCCCAATTTCTACTTCACATATTATCAGTCCGTATAGGAATGAATAAAACCCCCCTTAGTGAGTGTGAATTTGCAGTTTTTGTAAGGTGGGGGCAAGTGTATTACACTCTAAGTTCATTTTGAATAGTCAGCCCAGGTTATTTGCACAATAGAAGATGCTTACAGGCAGTGGAACCAGTTATACAGCTATTTGTCTGGAGAAGTTTCTGTGTTCTATAGAAGATAAGATACATTTCAAAGGGTGGAGTACTGGGCTTTAGAAGACCTACTTGTCTTTGCAAAGAAATCTGAATTAAGAATTGGTTATATTTGGCTACATAGGAAGTATGTTGTATCATATATATATATATACTGTTCAGTAGCTGAAAATGAAATGAGAAAAGAATTCAAAGATGTTCTCTCATTGTCGGGTCAGTTCCCTCTTCCATCTTCACCCCCTCCTTCATTTCAATTCCAACCGTCTCCTCCCCACCCTATGCCAAGTCATCCACTCCAAGGTCAAACATTGGACTGGAGGGATGGACCTGCTGGCATTGTGGACAACAGAACCCGGATTGGAGAGAGAGCTGCCCTGCTTGCGGAGCTCCTCGGTGCAAACCGGTTATGCCTATGCTCACTAGATCCTAGGCTAGTGAGTGGAAGCATGAGAAGGAGGACAAGGAGGAGATGCAGGAGTATATGTAAAACAGGGAAGGCAGTGGGAACGATAATCTAAAATTATGTGAAAAACTATTGTGGCACAGATTAGGATTAAATTAAACATAGAGAATTGAGAAGTGGTAAAATATTTTTAATTTGTCTGGAACATTGGGAAAAAGAAAAACAAAAATTTGAGAGAATTCTCCTTGTCTCTTTCTAAAATCACACAAAGAGAAGGAAGAAAGTGTAAAACAATTCTATGCCCGCCTTCAACAACATTAGTCAGATCTGGGGTATAGGGGCATAGAAAAGATGGGCAAACATGTACTTAGTATGGCCTTTGTAGAAGGTCTATTGGAATCCCTAAGGTCATAGATAATAAACCAGAGTGGAGACAGTCTGAATCTCCGGCCCTTTTTCAGACAAAAGGGCATTTATGTAAAGCTAAAAGAAAACAAACAAAAAAAATGCTTGGACAGTCCTGCTACAAGGAATGCAGAATTCTCCAAACATGTACAGCCAGGCATCCCGGTCTGTCCTGCAGGCTTGGACTCCGCCTGAGGGAACTGTGCTGTTGCAGTATGTTAATGACCTTCCGCTTTGTACTGAGGATCTGAAAATGTCAATCTGCATCCATTTCTCTTCTAAAAAAAAAATTTTTTTTTAGCAGAAAATGGCTGCAAGGCTTAAAAAGGAAAAATTACAGCTTTGTAAACAAAAGGTTGTTGTCTAGCTCAAGAAGGCAGACATCTCACAGAACGACGCAGGGCTGCAGTTCAAGCCATTTCTGTATCTTCTTCTGCTGCCAAAGCTTCGCACCTTTTTGGGACTTGTCTCATACTGCCGTCCCTGGCCTTTCATGCGACAGCAGTATTGACGCAAAAACATGGAGGACGTCCACGGTCACTTGGGTATTACTCCATGAGATTGGATCCGGTAGCCCGAGGAGCCCCCTCCTGTGTCCGTGCGGTAGCAGCAGTACAAGCAATGGTTGACAAATCTTCTGAGTTGGTCCTGGACTACCCCCTAGTGGTTCTCACCCCTCATGACATCCAGAGTATACTCACTCAAGTACAATCTAAACACCTGTCTCTAGCTCGTCAAATAAGGTTGCAATGTGCTTTGCTCATGCCCCCCCTTTAATAATTCTTTTCAATGGTGAACCCGGCTACTCTTCTTCCAATCGAGTATCCTGTTTCAAATGGGGGAGGGGGAGGCATAGGTGATCAAATGGGGGAGGGGGATGCATAGGTGATCTATGTATTACAGATCAGCTATTTTTAAAAAAATTTTGCAAATAAGAACGTGATCTATTTGGAATAGAATATCAGCATGATTGTCTAGCATTGATGCAACAAGAAAGTTTAAGTTTTAAAGAGTTATTGAAACCCCTTGTTAATACATATTTTGAGTTGTTTTTTTTTATAGATGGTACCAGGGTGATTGACAACTCCACACCAGATATGCAGTGTTCACACAACAAGATCTCTAAAAGCAGAATGCCTCCGCATGTCTCAGCACAAGAAGCGGAACTGAAGGCCCTCACTGAGGCGTGTAGAGTGACAGAAGGTAACCATTTACACTGACTCCTGGTATGTATTCGGCATAGATCATGGTTACGGCCCAATATGGAAGGCCAGACATTTTTAAACTTCTGTAGGACAACCCATTGAGAATGGTGTAGCAGTACAGAACCTTATGAAAGCCCTACTCCTACCAGACAAAGTAGCAATCCTGAAGGTGAAAGCTCATACTAAAGCCAACAGTGCAGAAGCAAAAGGCAACGCCCTAGCAGACTTCAGCGCAGACAGCGGCCCTCAAGCCGTGGAAGAAAGAAGAAAAGAAGATACTGACCGCACAAGTCAGAGACTATGATTTGGACTTTGATAAAAATTTGAACATTGATGTACTAAAGACATTACAGTCACAAGCCAGCAAAGAAGAAAAAGATAAATGGACTAATATGGGAGCAGTAGAACAGGGTGGCGTATGGCAAACAGTCAGTAACTTGCCTACCACGATCCCTGTACCCCATGATGGCCCAGCTGATCCATGGAAAGACTCACCTATCGAAGGCAGCTATGTTACCTACGCTTGAGAGAGAAAGGGTTGCCCCCTGGGTTCTTTGTAGCTGCTACATCATTTGTCCAGTTTTGCATGAGCTATGCCGTAAGCAACAGGGTAGAAGTAAATTGACCACAAAGGCACTTGCCAGGACCACTCTACCCATTTCAGGGATTGCAAATTGACGACATTCAGCTCCCACGTGTTGGGAAGTATGAATATGTGCTTGTTGTTGTTGATGTTTTTCAGGTTGGAGGCGTACCCTGTTACAAAAGTAAATGAGCAGGTAACCGAAAAGAAGCTCATGAATAAGGTAATCTGCAGATACGGGGTACCAGAGATAATCGAGTCAGATAGAGGTACACATTTCACAGGTGAAATAATGCAACACTTCATGTCTGCCCTGGGTAACTCCCAGGCATTTGACACCCCCTTATCATCCACAAAGAGCCAGAAAACAATTGTGCATTATAATATTTCTCTTCAGGCAATGAAACCCTGCACCAGAGGAAAACGAAAATGGTATGATACCCTATTAGGGGGAATTGGTACAGGTGTAGGGGTTCTGAACTCTATAGATTTAGAGGTGATGAAGAATAAAATGGCTGGGGTAGGACAGGATGTTTCTAGATTGATAAATGTTCAGAAATAATGCATGCCTTCCTTGTTCCTCCCCCGATGTCTTGCATTAGGATATGATAAGGATTAGAGATGAGCGAACACGTTCGGCCCCGCCCCTTTTTCGCCCGAACACCGAACTTTGCGAACACCTCGGTGTTCGGGCGAAAAAGTTCGGGGGCCGCCGTGGCAGCGCGGGGGGGTGCGGCGGGGAGCGGGGGGGAGAGGGAGAGAGAGAGGGCTCCCCCCTGTTCCCCGCTACTGCCGCCCGCGCCGCCGCGCATCTCCCCGCCCCCCGGCGGCACCCGGACACTTACGCGCGAACACTCCAGTGTTCGCTAAAGCCGGTGTCCGGGTGCGGATGTGTCCGTTACGGACACGTTCGCTCATCTCTAATAAGGATGTATTAACGCTTTTTAATCTGGTTTTGCGGTTTAAAAGGATTTGTTTGTAAATATGAGTAAATTCATGAACTATACACAATGTAGCCTGCAATATGTATATATGATTCACGAGAGGGACAAAGCAGTCAGATGTGATGACAAATAATGAAAAATTGTGGAGAAATATTCTCAATAATGTAATTCCAGTAGCATCTTGGATACGGCCCGGGGCTGATAGTGTAGAATGCTCTGATGAGTATAGCACTGGGGAAATGACTTTTTATGATGTAAAGGACACAAGCCTGATGTGTAAGTCTGTAGTACTACCTGTGGTATTCGGACCGCCTCTATATGCTTTACAATATTGGTTGCCCAAGTTCACAGGTATGATGATTTATAGTGAAAATAAAACCCATGGTATAGAGAACTGTGAAGAAACACTGGATGGCCTAGCATGCGGACGGAGTACAGCCGCATATGAGCCATGTTTCCAGCAGCCTTCAATCAGCATATGTGATTGGACGGTGTTACCTGCTTCTTCTATATGCTGATAGAAGTTGGCCCCCAATATGTATATATTCTTTGTTGCCAACCGAACTGGAACCACCAGTATGTATAATCTCACCACTCCATTGTCTGGATGTATACAGAACATATCGGTGATACATTGATTTACAGAAACTTACACATTTTTGTCAGATGCTGAAGCAACATTAAGGTACTACTGGTACCCAGATACTATCCCTATGTCAACTCTGACAGTATCCTTGGGTAGAATTGTAAGACTAATGATAGATACTGAACACCTTTAAAAGCATTTGGATGTTGCTAACCTCTCCCTTATGGAATTAGAAAAATGTATGGGTAGGAGATAAGCTAGTCAGCCTAGGTATTGAGATCCAGGTAGACACAGAGTATAACTGGTATGATATTTTTACTGAATGGTCACCTATTGCAGGAAAGATGATGGATTTTATGTTTCACCCTTTACTAATACTGTTTCTTTTGTTCATTCTTTTGAGTGTTTGCAATTTATGGACATTCTGTGGGATACGGAGACAAGCAAATTATCTGGAATCGCTCCCTCTACGATATCGTTAAAACAGTCATACGTAAAAGAGCAACAACAGTGGGGATCCGGCGAAGAGGATAGAAAGACCGGCAGGGGTGGCTTAGCACCCTTGATAGTACCACTACAAAGGCTCTTTTCAAGATGGACTGTTTCAAAATGGGGGATTGTGAGGGTTATGAACATATTAATTTATATATGTATGTATCTTTGATATACGTTTCCGGAGGCTGTAGGCCTAAATTGTACACTCTATTCTGTGTCCTATAAAAAGCTCTGCTAAATGCCTGTACATTTAGGTTAGTACTTAATTACATTAAGTAGAGGTGTAATCTTAAATGTCCATCATGTC
Source organism: Eleutherodactylus coqui (assembly GCF_035609145.1). Lineage (NCBI taxonomy): Eukaryota > Metazoa > Chordata > Amphibia > Anura > Eleutherodactylidae > Eleutherodactylus > Eleutherodactylus coqui. Next base: position 68,446,182 of record NC_089841.1, on the reverse strand, counting down.
TCCAAGAGCTTGTTTATCTCGTTACACTGATCAAAAGGTTGTATGGAATGCTTTGTTTCTTACTGCTGTCTAGGTAGGGCATGTGATTAAAATGTAGAGTGTGGTGATAATCAGGATACCAGACACGATGTCTACATACAAACAAATAAAGCATTGTTTATAGAGAAGACAAAATTATGTACCAGTAAAACAGGTCAACCTCTGTAACACTAGCCTACTGATACGCCTACTATTTTCTGTATAAGAATAAGGCAATGTACACAATAAACTCAGATTGCTTCTAGACACAGGCCTGATCTCTGTGTTTCATAGCTTTCTCACGGCGGCCGCCATAACCACTTCTGATTTGGAGCCTCACAGCATATTGACGGAACATTGAATTCCCTAACACTATTATCGCTGTGGTGGGAGTCACTATTATCGCTGGGGCCGCTGTGGGGTGTCACTGTTACCACTGGGGTATGTTTACAGGTAGCAGAAATGGGCGGGGCTTTTTCAAAATAGACAGCGTGCAGATTTTGACTACTTTTTGGATGCGGAAATGCTACAGAATTTTCCACAGAAATTTCCACTGAGGACATTCTGCAGTATTTCCACATCCAAAAAGTAGTCAAAATCTGCACCCGGTCTATTTTGAAAGAGCCCTGTCCTTTTTAGAACGACGATGATACAATCATACGTCGTGATAAGCCCCGCCCCCTGACGTGCTGGCACTTTGTGGTAAATAAGTGGGTTTTAGGTTGCAGTTTGGGCACTCAGTCTCTAAAAGGTTCGCCATCACTGATCTAGGGTGACCTTGTGTTTTGTCTCCAGTGTCTGTATTTTCCCCAAGAGGTCTTTTAGTAGCGCATTTCTTTCTTTTTTATTACGAGAACCTATTTTAATGAGGCAGCCCCGTATAACACACTTATGAGCCTCCCACACAGATAGTGGGTTAGAATCGGGTAGCGCATTATTGATGAAATAATCCTGTAATGCCTTTTGAATCTCTGCCTTTGTGAGGGGGTTCTGGATAAGAGACTCATTAAGTCTCCAATTCCATGTCCTGTTAGATGTTGAGGGGAATGATAGAGACAAGGTGACCATGGCATGATCTGAGAAAGATATATTGTCGATACTTGCCGCTGAGAGAAGGGGTAAGCTTGAATGTTGGAGCAGGAAATAATCTATCCTAGAATAAGAGTTGTGGGGAGATGAGAAAAAAGTGTAATCTTTGGTGGACGTATGCAAGATTCGCCATACATCAACCAATTGGTGTTCATGTAGTGTGTTCCGAAATCTTCGATGCGTGGAAGCTGGCAAACAACTAGTCCCCTTTGATGAGTCTATTACTGGGTTCCAGTCCCAACCTAGCACTAGGGTGCCCTCTCTGAACTCATCCAGCTCCTCCAGGGTCCCCTCAAGGAAGGCAACCTGGCCGAAGAAGACATTCACTTTTAACGCCTTTCCGCCCCATGACGTCATGGCAGGGTGGTACTTCCCGCAAAATGACGTACCCTTATGTCATAGGAATAGAGCGAGATTATGACTGATCTCGCGCTATCCCGCAGCGGGAGCCGGCTGTCAGTGATAGCTGGCCTCCCGCTGCAGCAGCAGGGGTGCATCGGAGATGCGTCCCCCACTGTTAACCCCTTCCCTGCCGTGATCTAAGTGCATCGCGGCATGGGAAGAGTTCACAGAGGGAGTTCGCTTCCTCTGTGAAGTTGCCGGGCTCTCGCGATATAATCGCAGAGAGCCCAGCCTGTCGCCATGGCAATAGGACGCCAGATACTGGCGTCCTGTGTTGCCAGAGCCTATGATCGCTGTATAAGCGATAAGGCATCGCAGGGCAGTAGTCCTGCCATGCCTTATTACCGGATCATCAGTACAGTGTTGTAAGTCCCTCAGAGGGACACAAGTTGTGTAAAAAAAAGAAAAATGTAAAAAAGAAAGTGCTCTTTCTAATATTAGCATTGAAAAAGGTCAAAAAAATATTAAAATGGCACATATTTGGTATCGACGCGTCCGTAGCAACGTGTACAAAAAGTTGAACATGCTTTTTATTTTGTACGGCAAAAAGCGTCTAAAAACAGAGGCAAAATGCTAATTTTTAGCATTTTGCCTCCCAAAAAATGCAATAAAAGTGATCAAAATAGCCGTATATTCCCCAAAATGGTACCAATAAAAACTACAGCTCGTCTCACAAAAAATAAGCCCCCATAGAGCTCCGTACATTGAAAATTAAAAAGGTTACAGGGCTTTGAATGCAGCGATATAGAAAAAAAAATTCCAAAAAAAGGGTTTTTATTGCAAAAAAATGGAAGAAGTTTAAAAAAATATAAGAATTTTGGTATCGTTGTAATCGAACCGCCCCGCAGAAAAAATGTATTGTGTCATTTATGCTGCATGATTAACGCTGTAAAAAAAAAAAAAAATCTATGGCAGAATTGATGCGTTTTCTCTCCCTGTTATCATAAAAAAAAATAATGTTTTACGATATAGTCAATGTACCCAAAAATGGCACCATCGAAACTACAGTCTGCAACGCAAAAAAAACAAACCCTTATATGGCCGCGTCGACGGAAAAATAAAAAAGTTGTGGCTTTTGAAAAGTGAAGATGAAAATCCGCCAAAAATCGTTGTCTCCTTAAGCCCAAAATAGGCCATGTCCTTAAGGGGTTAATACAACACCACACAGACTGATGGTCTGTGGGGAATAAAAAGAGAATTAATTGGATGTCTTATTGTGGTCTTTAGCATGAACGAAAATGGCACTTATCCACAAGTTCCCGGATTTGTGGTCCATTGAATGCACCTTCTTTTAACTTCTCAATGCTCATCGCAGGAAATGTTCTGCAGTCAAACACGTTCCATTCTCTTCAGTGTCTTTACAAATTGTTATGTCAAACCAAGTGATGGCGCTATGTACCATATGTACTAATAGTAAGCAAATTTTGCCGGAAAACGTGAGGTTACTTACCAATAATCGGTTTTTCATGAGCCCATGACGGCACCTGTGAGAGACCTACTCCCATCCAAACAGGAACCTCCCAGATTGCTTTAACCCCAATTCCTTAAGGAAGCAGCCCCCCCCTCTTTGTTTCCTCGTTTTTTTCCTCACCCCTTAAAAAAAAAAAGCATAACTTTTATTTAACCGTTAACTTAGCTGTCTGAGGGCTTGTTTTTTGTGGGACAAGTTGTATTTTTCATGGTACTATTTAAGGTACCATATAATGTACTGAAAAACATTAAAAAAAATTTCTAAATGATGGGAAATGGAAAAAAAACGAAATTCTGCCATCTTTGCATGCACGTCTTGTTTCTACAGCATAAACACTGCACAAAAATGACATGATAACTTTATATATGGGTCAGTAGGATTACTACAATACCAAATTTATATACCTCTTTATTTGCTGTACTACTTTCTTTTCCAAAGATATTTAATTTTTTTATTATTTTCAGCCGCCATCTTCCGACCCGCAGTCCTCCTCCATACATACTCTGAAGCTACTGTACGTCCTGTAGTGTTAAGGGGTTAAAGGCAGAAACACGCTCAATATCCTTAGTTCCTTGCAAGAGTATAATCCTAACCTTATCTATAATTTTATTTACTTTTTTTTAAACTAAAGCCCCATTTACATGGGATGAATGTTGGGGAAATGATGTCAGACACTTGTCCCCGCACATATTCGCTCCCGTTCTGCTGCACAGTAGCGAGTATCGCTGGCTCTCTGACAGAGCGTCCAGCAAGGGGGGTCGGGATGGCTGGAGATTTCACTCCTTGCTCTCCCCTGCCCCTCTCAATTCACGTAACACAGCGGCCATTCAGTACTGAACAGCTGCTGTTTACACTGAACGATCATCGTTCAGCTCATCTTTCATCGTTTATGCACCCTAAATGATGAAAGATGAGCTGAACGATGATTGTTCAGTATAAACGGGCCTGTGATGTTAAGTGAATGGAGAGAGGCGGGGGAGCGCGAGGAGAGAAATCCCCTCCAGCCGCCCCACCCCCTGCTGGCCGCTCTGTCAGAGAGACAGTGGTACTCGCTCCTGTGCAGCAACACAGGAGAGAGTACATGTGGGGACGAGTGTCGGGCTTTATTCTCTTGAAACTGTACAAACAGTTGAGAAGACTTCCGAAAAGATTTAGTAACCTACATATCTGAGTAGACATCTTCTAACATCAAGCAAGTGAAGTTGACCTTCCTTTTCATCCTTAGGCTCTTGGCAGATGGAGGGTAGGACAATCTCCTGAGAACGGTAAAAGTCACAAACCACCTAGGGAAGAAAAGCAGGGTCAGGTTTAATTATCAAGCATTAAGGATATTCGTATATGGAGGAACTACAGCTATCGCTGTGACCCTGCTAGCAGAAGTAATCGCTATTAAAAAGGCCATCGAAGATAGAAATTTAATTGGAATCTCTTTCATGAAGCCACGCTAGATCTGATAGTGGGATATAATCTACTAACAGATTTGATGAATCTTCTGATCCAAGACTGTTCATATAATTTAACATCCAAGAGAGCACTAAGAGCCAACACTTGTACTTCAATAGTATAAGGTCTATGTGTAGGAGTGAACACCAAGCATCCACCCCCCTCATTATCAGGAGGCAGTGTGAGTGGCTGTCTTATCGGTGTCCAGCACAGGTGTTATTGGCTCCTCCATTTGGTAGTCAGCTACCTGCATGGTGAGAGGATGCATCTATATGCACTCCTCACCCAGTAACGGCCATTTTCTGTGATTGGTTTTAATTCTTTATTTCCCCTTCTGTGATGCATTTATATTAGTGTAGGGACTAGAGATGAGCGAACGTACTCGGTAAGGCCGATTTCGCAATCGAGCACCGCGATTTTCGAGTACTTTACTACTCGGGTGAAAAGTACTCGGGGGCGCTGTGGGGCGTGGCGTGCTGGAGCGGGGGGTAGCAGCGCGAAACAGGTGGGAGCTCTCTCTCTCTCCCTCTCCCCCCCCACTCCCCTCTGCAACCCCCCGCTCACCCACAGCGCCCCCCCGATTGCGAAATCAGCCTTACCGAGTACGTTTGCTCATCTCTAATAGGGACCCACTACAACGCAAGGAACCGTGAAGTGGTTAGTGGGCTCATGTATCTTGGCCAACATCCAACCAATGCCTTGCATTTATTATCTATCATTCACATGCAGTGTGGCATTAAGACTCCAGGGGAGCCCAGGGTGGCAGTACCAATGTGGTTCACTGAAGGAAATGCAGGACAACCCGCCGAATTATCATGGCGTCATTAATAGGTTGCTGGTCTGCATGGTGAACTACATATATCAGAATGGTCTGGCACCCTGTATCCACTATGTGTGGGAGTGAACACCAAGCAGCCACCCCCCTCATTATCAAGAGGCAGTGTGAGTGGGTGTCTCATCGGTGTCCTGCACAGGTGTTATTGGCTCCTCCATTTGGTAGTCAGCTACCTGCATGGTGAGAGGAGGATGCATCTATATGCACTGACCATGAAGCGCTGGCTAAAAGCTACAAGTGTCGCAGAACTGCTGGAGAAGTGCGGCGGAGTGGACAGCGCCTGTTAGGTAATGTATTTTTTTTTTTTTTATGCAGCTAGGGCTTATTTTCGGGGTATGGCTCATATTTTAAGCACCCTGGAAATCCTGGCAAAAGAGCGCTACCAAGTCACGCAACTTTGTAGTTTCAAAAGAAATCGCAATATTGTCGTGAGAAAATGCAGCGATAATCGCACAGAACAAGGCCACAATATTCTTGCGATTTACTTGCGGCGATATAGCTGTCACCCGTGTGAAAGAGGCCTTATCCTGAGGTATTAGGCATAACTGTAACCTGGAATGCATCGCGTATTTGGGACAAAGAAAGATTATTCCCAGTTTATGTTCCAAATTGGACATTATCGGTAAAACCCTGTGAAATCACAGCTTTCAGAATCTCCATTGAAGGACCAACCAGGAGAAAATCGTCCAGGTATGGGATGAGGACTAGGTTCTGTTCTCTCACATGAGCCATCATCTTCAAAACCAATTTTGCAAAGAAGCCTCGGAGCCTCAGATATCCCAAATGGTAAGGCCTGGAATTGAAGATGCAATATTGATTACTTGGCAATGACTCTGAGGTATTTCTGTGCTGTGGGATGCATCGGAACATATAATAGGCATCCTTGATGTCCATCGATGCCATTACACAGTTCTTGTATAGATAACGAACTGTCGTCTGAACAGACTCAATCTGGGATTTTTGGTACACAAGGGATCTGTTCAGATCTTTTAAATTTACTATTATACAAAAGGAACCGGTTCTTTTATTGTACTAGAAAGAGGGGAATAAAAACCTCTCCCTTTGGAACCATGAGAGAAAAAAAACTTCTAAGTGGGGAGATTGTTTTGTGGAATCTGACCTCAGATCTGTGAGGCAAACTCTTTCTGGAGGAGAGGATGTCCAGACTGTATCCTCCTTTTACCACTTCTTTTATCCAAGGACGTACCGAAATCTTTTCCCAAGTTTAAAAATAAGAGGGAAAGACCGCCTCCGCCCCGGGGCCGGGCGTCATTGTTGGTTACTATTGGTCAGGATAGTTTAAGTCCAGATTTATTCTTTTTAGACTCTCCAATTTCATCTCTTCTCCTCCTACGGAAGGTCCTCTGCTGTCTAGCAAAACCAGTGGTTGGAAAACCCTTCTTTTTATCTGAAGCTTTTTCCAGGATATCATCCAATGCTTGACCAAACACAAACTCCACCCAGCACATAACCTAGCTATTGAAGCTAAATCTCCATTCCAGCATTTAAAGGAGATGTCCCGCGCCGAAACGGGTTTTTTTTTTTTTAAACCCCCCCCCCGTTCGGCGCGAGACAACCCCGATGCAGGGGTTAAAAAAACCACCCGCACAGCGCTTACCTGAATCCCGGCGGTCCGGCGTCTTCATACTCACCTTCTGAAGATGGCCGCCGGGATCCTCTGCCTCCGTGGACCGCAGCTCTTCTGTGCGGTCCACTGCCGATTCCAGCCTCCTGATTGGCTGGAATCGGCACGTGACGGGGCGGAGCTACACGGAGCCGCTCTCTGGCACGAGCGGCTCCATAGAAGACTGCTGAAGACCCGGACTGCGCAAGCGCGGCTAATTTGGCCATCGGAGGCCAAAAATTAGTCGGCTCCATGGGAACGAGGACGCTAGCAACGGAGCAGGTAAGTAAAAAACTTTTTATAACTTCTGTATGGCTCATAATTAATGCACAATGTATATTACAAAGTGCATTATTATGGCCATACAGAAGTGTATAGACCCACTTGCTGCCTCGGGACATCTCCTTTAAGCCATAAGGCTCCTGCAGAATTAGATAAAGCTGCTGCTTTGGCACGAAATCTCAAAGTATCAGCAGACGCATCTGAAATAAAATCAATATCCTTCGTCATAGTAGGAAATGATTCCAGGATCTGATCCCTAGGGGTTCTATTAATGATCTGAGACTTTAGCTGATCTAATCATATCTTAAGGGATTGCGCTACAGAGGTGGCTGCAAAAACAGGCATAATAGAGGTTGTATATGCCTCCAGTTAACCTCTGCTGTTCTATCTAAAGGATCCCTTAAACATCTTAGATCCTCAAATGGAAGAGCTCATTTCTTTGACATTTTTGCTACTAACAGATCAATTTTTGGGGCCTCACCTCCTCCTCATCATCAAAGGGGTACTTGCTTTTTGCAGCCCTAGAAAACATGAAATCTTCTAATCGGGATGCTTTCACTTTCAACTAATCAAGGACTTTATATTTGCCTGAAGTGGAAAAACCTGAAAAACGTCTCGGCCTCCTAAGGCTATCAAACATTTAATCCTGAACGGAACAGGATAGTCATTGTAGATCTAACCGCTTTAAGCAGATCTGTATCCTCAGACCGAAAGAGGGGTTTACCAGGGAGTTCATCTTCAAAAGGAGGAATCATAAGACCAAGAGACTTTTCCCTCCTTTTAAGGTCTGATCCACTGGAATCAAATATTTATATGAGATTTAAGGCCTTCAAAAAAGGATTGCTCCATGCCGCCAACATTTGTGCCCCTGACAAACCACACCCCTGGAAGTAGCACCAGAACTGTGCCCCGGCCCGGAGTAGTGCTCTGGAAGTGAAGCAGCTCACATGACCGGAACCTCCAACCTGCACCACAGTCACAATCTCCCCAGCAAAGGAGGGAGAACAGGCAGCCTGCAGAAGGAAACAGTCATGCAGCAAAATAACATGGAGCCTCGCAGTAATGGGACCCCTCCCGGCAGCACAGAGCAGTCAAGCCCCTCACCACACCCCCAGTTGGCGATGCCACGACTCACCAGAGCCTCTGCATAAAGGAACCAACAGGTCTCTGGAGGTAAGGAGGGTATGGCCCAGTATCCACCGCAGAGGAGAACCAGTCTTATCAGTGACTCGTTGTGGAGACTTAGACTGAACCAGGACCCTTAACCCAGTGAATCTTTTATATGGGGAGGAAGACCCTGCGGCACCTGCAAACGATCCGGGAAACTGTTCCAAAAGGAAACTATGTGACCCATGGACAGGAAACAGGAACTGAGGATATGGTGGGTTTCTGGAAAGTTCCTGTTTCCGGTCTGGATGGGAGGCGGTCTCATGCAGGAGCTGTCATGGGTGTACGGGAAAATAAAGTAATCATAACAGGAATAGACAGTGACACCAGGAATATCCCAAAAACTAGAGCGCCAAGAACAAAATGGATGGCATTTTTTGGAATCAGCAGCACAAAAATACCCAGAATAAGGTCTAAAATTCCCCCCAAGATGCTACATATGGAAAACAATTGAAACATGTCCTACTTTTGTGCGATATCGCTGATTATTTACAATGAACAAAGAAAAATTGCTTGCACTTACACTGCATGCGAGTGCGATTATTCTATTCTTAAGGCTCCCACACACTTAGAAAGTTCCATTGACAATCGTGTTAACAAAAAACGAAAACACAAGTGTGTTGGAGCCCTTACTATAATCTTACTATTGAAACAACATGCGATTTTCACGTTAAAGTGATGCAATGCTTATTTTTGTATAATGTATAGCAAATCGCAGGGGAATTGTAGGTTAACGAGTAGAGATGAGCGAACGTACTCGGTAAGGGCGATTTTGCAATCGAGCACCGCGATTTTCGAGTACTTCACTACTCGGGTGCGCTGTGGGTGAGCGGGGGGTTGCAGCGGGGAGTGGGGGGGGGAGAGAGAGAGGGCTCCCCCCTGTTCCCCGCTGCTACCCCCCACTCCCCTCTGCAACCCCCCGCCCCACAGCGCACCCGAGTACTTTTCACCCGAGTAGTGAAGTACTCGAAAATCGCGGTGCTCGATTGCGAAATCGCCCTTACCGAGTACGTTCGCTCATCTCTATTAGCGAGTGCAATATTGCTCCATGTTTGTCAGAGCAATATCACACTCACCCGTGAAAATGCACCTTAACCCCTTAGTGACCAAGCCTGTTTGCGCCTTAATGACCAGGCCAAATTTTGCAAATCTGACATGTGTCACTTTAACATGGAAAAACACCAGAAAGGTTTTGCATATCCAAGCGATTCTGACATTGTTTTTTCGCCACATGTTGTGCTTCATTTAGGCGGAAAAAATAGACCGATAGAAATTGTGTTTATTTATTAAAAGCGCCAAAATTGGGAAAATTTTGAAAAAATCGTCATTTTTTCACATTTCCAACTGCAATATCTTAAATATGTGCAAACATAATATAGAAATTTTTGCTAAGATTTATATTTCCACCCGTTTACTTTATTTTGGGCGCACATTGGAAAAACTTTCGTTTTTTTTTAACTATTTAGGAGACGTACAAATTTAACATTACTTTTTAGCATTTTGAGGAACACTTTGTTTTCCTATACCAAGCCGAGATTGGAAAGGCTCATGAGTGTCAGAATAATAGATACCCCCCAAATGACCTCATTTTAAAAACTACACCCCTTAATGTATTCACTGAGGGGTGTCATGAGTATTTTGACCCCACAGTTTTTTTTCAGGAATTAATTCAATTTAGAGGAGAAAAAGTAAAATTTCATATTTTTGCAAATCTGTCATTTTAAAGACATATTTTTTTCCTATAGTTTACATGAAAATCAGGATTTACACCCCAAAATGGATACCCCTATTTCTCCCGTGTTCAGAAATATACCCATTGTGGCCCTATTGTTATATCTGAGTCCACAACGGGGCCCAAAATGAAAGGAGTAGTCAGTGTCTTTCAAAACAGAAATTTTGCTTGAAGTCCTTTTAGGCCCCATAGCACACATGTAGAGTTCTTGAGCGCCCAAAACCATAGAAAACCCCCACAAATGACCCCATTTTGAAAACTAGACCCCTTAAGGAATTTATCTAGGGGTGTACTGCATATTTTGACCCCACAGTTTTTGAATGAATTCAAACCAAGCAAAAGGAAAAAATTGTGATTTTCGTTTTTTCGGCAATTCTGTCATTTTAAAAACAGCTTTTTTTGTACAGCACACATATGAAGGAAGACTTGCACCCAAAAATGGATACCCCTGTTTGTCCCGTGTTCAGAGACATACCCATTGTGGCCCTAATCTTATGTCTGGATACACAACGGAGCCCAAAATGAAAGGAGCGACCGGTGGCTTTCGGAACACAAATTTTGCTTGAAGTCCTTTTAGGCCCCATTGCCCACTTGTAGAGTTCTTGAGCGCCCAAAACCATAGAGAACCCCCACAAATGACCCCATTTTGAAAACTAGACTCCTTAACGAATTTATCTAGGGGTGTACTGCGCATTTTGACCCCACAGTTTTTGAATAAATTCAAGCAAAGCAAAAGGAAAAAATTTGGATTTTTGTTTTTTTGGCAATTCTGTCATTTTAAAAACAGCTTTTTTTGTACAGCACACATATGAAGGAAGACTTACACCCCAAAATGGATACCCCTGTTTGTGCTGTTTTCAGAAATATACCCATTGTGGCCCTAATCTTATGTCCGCATGCACAACGGGGCCCAAAATAAAAGGAGTAATCGGTGGCTTTCAGAACATAGATTTTGCTTGAAGTCCTTTTAGGCCCCATTGCCCACTTGTAGAGTTCTTGAGCGCCCAAAACCATATAGAACCCCCACAAATGACCCCATTTTGAAAACTAGACCCCTTAACGAATTTATCTAGGGATGTACTGCATATTTTGACCCCACAGTTTTTGAATAAATTTAAGCAAAGCAAAAGGAAAAAAATAGGATTTTCATTTTTTGGGCTATTGTGTCAATTTAAAAACAGTTTTTTTTGTACAGCACACATATAAATGAAGGCTTTCACCCCAAAATGGATACCCCTGTTTGTCCCGTGTTCAGAAACATACCCATTGTGGCCCTAATAGACTTACAGGACCCATGGCTAGGCCTACAATGAAAGGAATACCCGTTGGATTTCAGGGTACCACTGAATAAATTTCAGGCCCCATTGCCCACTTATAGAGCCATTGAGCGGCCAAAACTATAAAGAACCCCCTCAAATGACCCCATTTTGAAAACTAGACCCCTTAACGAATTCATCTAGGGGTGTACTGCGTATTTTGACCCCACAGTATTTGAATGAATCTAAGCAAAGCAGAAGGAAAAAGTTCCGATTTTCAATTTTTTTGGCAATTTTTTCAATTTAAAAACAGTTTTTTTGTACAGTGCACATAGGAATGAAGACGTTCACCCCAAAATGGATACCCCCCGTTTGTCCCGTGTTCAGAAACATACCCATTGTGGCCCTAATCTACTTACAGGACGCATGGCAAGGCCTATAAAGGACGGAACACCTGTTGGATTTCAGGGCAGAACTGAATAAATTCCAGGCCCCATTGCTTATTTGTACAGAATAAAGATTGACTCCCTAAAAATTCCCCCCCTCCCCCTCCGCGCCCTTTTTGGCGTTCGCAAATCTTAGATAAAAGTAAAAATGTGAACTGTGTAGTATTTCCGAAGACAGGGGTAATTACGGAGGCTGGTTGGAATGGGCCCATGGGGCAATAAAACCGGGTATCCCCCCCCCCCTCCTCTCATGCTTTTTGGGGGTATTTCATGACCTCAGTGGCGGGTATGGGGTGTAAAAAGTGGCGTTCCGTGAGTCTCCGTAAGCTTGATGAGGTCCGGCGGTCTCACACAGAAGGCGCTGAACAAGGTGCTCCTGGAACTGCAGGAAAGCGAGCGTTCCCGGGGCTTCTTGTAAAATACGTATCACAGGTAGCGGTCTGAATAACGCCGGGCTCACGCGGGTGCAGGCGGAATCCGCTTGCGGAGGCCCACAGCGGATCCCATCTGTGAGCCCGGCTGTGACCCTGCGTACGGCTGCGTAATGTACTGCGCATAACTGCGTACTCACACAGGCGGTCATGCACAGTACACCATTGTTTGTATTTCCCGCACCATCGCTTAGCGATGACATGGGTACCCGCAGCCCGTATACAATGTAGTTGCGTATGGACTGCGGGTATATCCGCGACCATGGAGCACAATGGGCTCTATGTTGCCGATATCCGCAGTAAAATAGAACCTGCTGCGTTCTCTTTTCTGCGAGTGGATTACGCAATTCTGACCCGCTAATGTGAGCTGAATTGTGTAATCCAATGCGATTGATCTGCATATTACCACGGATCAGACGCATGCGGAATCCGTCATTCCTATCCGGTCATGTGAGACCGGCCTAAGGTAGATCGCTACCTTTTTATCACGTGACTGGGGAACGCTCAACGAGGCCATCCGTCACTGCTCCAGGCTCTCTGTGACCGTTGGTCGCTGGGAGCAAGGAGATTTTAAGTTTCCTGGGCTCCCTGACTCCTGCGCATGTGTCCGGCTTTTTGCCGGCAATCGCATGTGCAGAATCCTGGAAGGTCCACGGAGGAAGATCGCGTCGGGATTCAAATACGCAGGCCTCCGGTAAAAAGATTCATCTCCTCTCACCGATCGCATCAGTGAGGGGAGATGAAACTTCAAATTTTTTTTTTAACTTTTACGTGATCGCCATTATTGGATAATGGCGAACACGTGACCAGGAACCGCTCACCGCGGACCCCCATTACATCTCCATGCTCTTGGCTACGTTTTGTAGCCAGGAGCAGGGAGAATTTAAATTATCCTGGCAATCCACAGCTTTTGCGCATGCGCCCGCCATTTTGGCGACGGGCGCGTGTGCAGAAGCTGTGGTAAGGTCCGCGGATAAATCTGGGGGCCTTAGGTACATACTTTCATCCTCCCTCACGGATATGATCCATGAGGGGAGATGAAACGTACGCTTTTTAAACTTTTAAAAACTTTTTTTTACTTTTTTTTTTTTTACTTTTTTACACTTTTTTCTCACTTTACATGATCACTGTCATCCATTGGATAACAGTGATCATGTCCCCGGTATAATCTCTCTGCTCCTAGCTACACATGGCAGCCAGAAGCAGAGGGATTTTAAATTTCCCGGGGCTCGAGCCCGTCTGTTCACGCGCCCGATGTCAATCATCGGGCGCGCATGCGCAGATGGGGATTCGGGTCCCGGGACATCGGGACACCGCTGAGGACTGGGGGTGAGTATTTTCACCTCCCCTCATGGATCCGATCCATGAGGGGAGGTGAAACTGACTTTTTTAAAACTTTTTTTTAACTTTTTCGCGATCGCCGCTAACCATTGGATAACGGCGATCGCGGTACCGGGGACCGCTCACCGCAGTCCCCGCTGACATCTCCTGCCTCCCGGCTACCTACAGGAGCCGGGAGCCAGGAGATTTTAAATCTCCCGCGCCGCCGGGCCTTCTGCGCATGCGGCTGACGTAATGCCGCCTGGCGCGCATGCGCAGAAGACCGGCTTCGGGCCCCGGAGCGGCAGGAGAGCGGGGAGCAGCGTGCCAGACCTCGGTGAGTAATTTCAGCTGCTCCGATGGATCCGATCCATCAGAGCAGCTGAATCTTTAACTTTTATGTACTTTTATTTACCTTTTTTGCGATCGGCGCTATCCATTGCATAGCGCCGATCGCAATGCCGGGGGGGGCTCCGAACAGCCCGGGATGACAGCTCCATGCTGTCAGCTACCTGCGGACACGGACAGCATGGAGCTGTCACGTCCACAGCCCGAGGGGCACTATTCTCTGCAGGAAGCATGTTTTTACGTCCTCAGAGAATAGAGCCCACTTCGGGAGGACGTAAAAACACTATGGGCTGGTCGTTAAGGGGTTAAGAGCTATGCCAGTCTGTGGTGCAAATCACTGAAAAAAGACAAATGAACACAAAAATCACTTCCAACGGCCGGCAATACTTACAGATATACTGATACAAGGGCAGATATACACCACTTCCTTATTAAATGCAGACAGCTAAACTGCTATATGGAGGAGCACTGTATAAGTGCAAGATACTGTATACCTGCCCTTGTGTATATTTTAGCAGTATATCGGTTAATATGGCCGCTGGTAGTGATTTTTGAGTTAATTTATCCTTTTTCTTTGATTTGCTTGTAATGTGGTAGGTATATGAGTGGTTGTTCATCAGTATCTCACACTTGGGCAATGCTCCTCCATATAGCAATCTGCCTGTCTGTATTCTGCTGGGAAGTGGTGTATACCTGGCTTTGTGTATCATTGTATCAGTACATTGAAATTCGCTGCTAGCGGCCAGCCATACTTACCAGTCTGTGATGCACATATATGCGAGGGCCACTTGGGATAATGATATACCACAGTCATGTGATAACAGCGTAGCAAACAGTTTTTTCCTGGTGAAATTAAGAGACAACCAGATGTGAAATGCTGCAATAAAGATCTTTATTGAGGACTGAGCTATGTGATCAGTGACAATGGCACGTACGATAACAAGTCTACATTATATTCTTGCCCTTTAGGCTCACTGTACACTTGCGCCCCCATGTGGCGGCTGTTGCACTGTACAGGCAGTACCAGGGGAAGTTGCAGTCTTGGCAGGAGCAGTAATAAAGACTACATGCCTGGGGAAGGGTAACAGGGGCCGCTCATGTCTGTACAGGGTAGATTACACAGATGAGGGATGTATAGTGTAGAGCGCAACTCCGGAGCCCCGCTGGGAGTAATCACACCGTATAGTACAACGATAGGAGGAACGTTCTCCATCGTGTCTTGTTCTTCTCACCCACAGTGGATCCGATGCCGAATGCAGACACCTCATCCCCAAATTAGTGCAAAATATAACATAAAAAAAAAAAAAAATTCTATCCATCCTCCAGCTGTAAGAAAACTGGCGTTAGCTGCGGATCACCAGCCGAGCGATATATGGCACATTATGTATAGACAGTGTAACATTTCCATAAAGGTGCATTCTGCAGACTCATCAGTAATACAGACTATACTACTAGACCGCATAATGATGCAAAAAAAAAAGTTGTGACAACAGATGGAGGCGAAACGTTACAATGCAGCTCCTTCGTGACGATAAAACGTGACCTTAAAACTGACGAGTTATTTAAATATGTTAAATTAAAAAAAGAAAGACAAACATCGTGTACTGCGAAGAGGAAATGACGGAGGAGGCTGGTTCCGCGGCATATTGTTTCCAGCTGCCGTACAACCCACAACTTTAAACTACTCTGCGTGACTTCGCCTTTAAGGAGGACTGAACTCCGTATCCGCGAGCAACACAGTCCTGCACCAAAGTCGTCGGCGACTTATTGCATTAACAGTCACATAAATAAAATCGTAGTCACTAGCGGCCATCTTGGGGCGCCCAGAACCCGTTGCGCCTCAGAGGACGGAGTAAGTCATTTCATATAAATATCGTATGTACAGGACACCAGACGCCTTCTGCTAACTGAAGGTTTCATGCGGCGCCAGGCAATAAAAATAAATAATTTGCGCAGCTCGCCGTCCGCTTCTGTCCACTTGTGCAACTTATGGGACAGGCAACTTGGAGGCAGCAAGAGGTGAAAGAATTGGCACATGGGAGAGGACACGGTCTGGGTTCAGCTGCCCTCCTCTGTAGAGCGGGTCTCTGACTTCAGCTTGACAAACTCCCGGGCAACCTCATCATTGGTCCTTTGGGAGAGGATGCGCAGGATGGTCAGTCCAGTTTCGTCCATGTGGATCCGGCGTCCCAGCGGACACCAGCACGCACAGCTGCCTTTGTCAGAAATGTCCCGCAGCTGAACCACTGCTATTCCCAATACATGGTCTTCACGAGCAAAGCAATAATCCTTCACGCACACCTGAAGCTCGTAGCATTCTGGCCCATCCTCATTCCCCAGAATACTAGAGGGAGACACAAGGATTACGGTCACACAGATATGTACTATACCGCAGTGGCAGACATGTTATACAAAGACAGCATGAAATTCCCACCATCAATTCACCAAATGCTACAAGTCAGGTCACTGCCCTCTAGTCAATGGATAATCAGTAATGTCAGCCGTCTCTAGTGACTGAATAGGCTGTTCTCTAGTGAATGGATAGTCAGTGATGTCACCAAGAATGCAGCCTATTCAGTCACTACAGATGGATGACATCACTGCCCTCTAGTCAATGGATAGGCTGCTTTCTTAGAATTTTCCTCTGGTGCTAGTGACTGGATAGGCCGCATACTCCACGATGTCATCCATCTCTAGTGACTGGATAGGCCACATACTCAGCCACGTCATCCATCTCTAGTGACTGGATAGGCCGCATACTCCACGATGTCATCCATCTCTAGTGACTGGATAGGCCACATACTCCACGATGTCATCCATCTCTAGTGACTGGATAGGCCGCATACTCAGCGACGTCATCCATCTCTAGTGACTGGATAGGCCGCATACTCTGCGACGTCATCCATCTCTAGTGACTGGATAGGCCGCATACTCTGTGACGTCATCCATCTCTAGTGACTGGATAGGCCGCATACTCAGCGACGTCATCCATCTCTAGTGACTGGATAGGCCGCATACTCTGCGACGTCATCCATCTCTAGTGACTGGATAGGCCGCATACTCCGCGACGTCATCCATCTCTAGTGACTGGATAGGCCGCATACTCAGCGACGTCATCCATCTCTAGTGAGTGGATAGGCCGCATACTCAGCGACGTCATCCATCTCTAGTGACTGGATAGGCCGCATACTCCGCGACGTCATCCATCTCTAGTGACTGGATAGGCCGCATACTCAGCGATGTCATCCATCTCTAGTGACTGGATAGGCCGCATACTCCACGATGTCATCCATCTCTAGTGACTGGATAGGCCACATACTCCACGATGTCATCCATCTCTAGTGACTGGATAGGCCGCATACTCAGCGACGTCATCCATCTCTAGTGACTGGATAGGCCGCATACTCTGCGACGTCATCCATCTCTAGTGACTGGATAGGCCGCATACTCTGTGACGTCATCCATCTCTAGTGACTGGATAGGCCGCATACTCAGCGACGTCATCCATCTCTAGTGACTGGATAGGCCGCATACTCTGCGACGTCATCCATCTCTAGTGACTGGATAGGCCGCATACTCCGCGACGTCATCCATCTCTAGTGACTGGATAGGCCGCATACTCAGCGACGTCATCCATCTCTAGTGAGTGGATAGGCCGCATACTCAGCGACGTCATCCATCTCTAGTGACTGGATAGGCCGCATACTCAGCGATGTCATCAATCTCTAGTGACTGGATAGGCCGCATACTCCGCGACAGCATCCATCTCTAGTGACTGGATAGGCCGCATACTCCGCAACGCCATCCATCTCTAATGACTGGATAGGCCGCATACTCAGCGACGTCATCCATCTCTAGTGACTGGATAGGCCGCATACTCAGCGAGGTCATCAATCTCTAGTGACTGGATAGGCCGCATACTCAGCGACGTCATCCATCTCTAGTGACTGGATAGGCCGCATATTCTGCGACGTCATCCATCTCTAGTGACTGGATAGGCCGCATACTCAGCGACGTCATCCATCTCTAGTGAGTGGATAGGCCGCATACTCCGTGACGTCATCCATCTCTAGTGAGTGGATAGGCCGCATACTCCGTGACGTCATCCATCTCTAGTGACTGGACAGGCCGCATACTCCGCGACAGCATCCATCTCTAGTGACTGGATAGGCCGCATACTCCGCAACGCCATCCATCTCTAATGACTGGATAGGCCGCATACTCAGCGATGTCATCAATCTCTAGTGACTGGATAGGCCGCATACTCAGCGACGTCATCCATCTCTAGTGACTGGATAGGCCGCATACTCCACGATGTCATCCATCTCTAGTGACTGGATAGGCCGCATACTCCACGATGTCATCCATCTCTAGTGACTGGATAGGCCGCATACTCCACGATGTCATCCATCTCTAGTGACTGGATAGGCCACATACTCAGCGACGTCATCCATCTCTAGTGACTGGATAGGCCGCATACTCCACGATGTCATCCATCTCTAGTGACTGGACAGGCCACATACTCCGCGACGTCATCCATCTCTAGTGACTGGATAGGCCGCATACTCAGCGACGTCATCCATCTCTAGTGACTGGACAGGCCGCATACTCCGCGACGTCATCCATCTCTAGTGAGTGGATAGGCCGCATACTCAGCAACGTCATCCATCTCTAGTGAGTGGATAGGCCGCATACTCAGCAACATCATCCATCTCTAGTGAGTGGATAGGCCGCATACTCCACGACAGCATCCATCTCTAGTGACTGGATAGGCCGCATACTCAGCGACGTCATCCATCTCTAGTGAGTGGATAGGCCGCATACTCCGCGACGTCATCCATCTCTAGTGAGTGGTTAGGCCGCATACTCAGCAACATCATCCATCTCTAGTGAGTGGATAGGCCGCATACTCAGCGACGTCATCCATCTCTAGTGAGTGGTTAGGCCGCATACTCAGCAACATCATCCATCTCTAGTGAGTGGATAGGCCGCATACTCAGCGACGTCATCCATCTCTAGTGAGTGGATAGGCCGCATACTCCGCGACGTCATCCATCTCTAGTGACTGGATAGGCCGCATACTCCGTGACGTCATCCATCTCTAGTGAGTGGATAGGCCGCATACTCCGCGACGTCATCCATCTCTAGTGAGTGGATAGGCCGCATACTCCGCGACGTCATCCATCTCTAGTGAGTGGTTAGGCCGCATACTCAGCAACATCATCCATCTCTAGTGAGTGGATAGGCCGCATACTCAGCGACGTCATCCATCTCTAGTGAGTGGATAGGCCGCATACTCCGCGACGTCATCCATCTCTAGTGACTGGACAGGCCGCATACTCCGCGACGTCATCCATCTCTAGTGAGTGGATAGGCCGCATACTCCGCGACGTCATCCATCTCTAGTGACTGGACAGGCCGCATACTCAGCGACGTCATCCATCTCTAGTGACTGGATAAGCCGCATACTCCATGACGTCATCCATCTCTAGTGACTGGATAGGCCGCATACTCTGCGACGTCATCCATCTCTAGTGACTGGATAGGCCGCATACTCAGCGATGTCATCCATCTCTAGTGACTGGATAGGCCGCATACTCAGCGATGTCATCCATCTCTAGTGACTGGATAGGCCGCATACTCTGCGACGTCATCCATCTCTAGTGACTGGATAGGCCGCATACTCAGCGATGTCATCCATCTCTAGTGACTGGATAGGCCGCATACTCCGCGATGTCATCCATCTCTAGTGAGTGGATAGGCCGCATACTCCGTGATGGCAGTTCCGTGTCATATGTCACTATTTAACAGATAGAGGGCATTTTCTCAGTGATGTCACTGATCTCCACCAAGGTTACAGCCTATCCATTTAGTAATGTCATACATCTCCATTGAATTGTGTTCTTAGTGATGTCATTAGTTAACGGACATACTGCACGCTCTCACTGGTTTTCACATTTCTTAACACCTGAAATATCAATTCTCATTGAGGACACAATTGTACTTACAAGTGAAAGGTTTCGTTGTACTTGGGTGCCCAGTTGTTGCTCTTTGATTTAGTGGTGAACTTCCGCTTTTTATCACTCTGATGAGGACCGATCATGGTGGCCTCCACAAATGGCCTAAACATTCCCGTTGTCTGCCATTTCAGGTCATTTGCTGCCACCACTGTAGGAAAAGCAGATACAAGCTTGATAAGATGGCTGATATGTTTAATGACTTCCCCATAGTGACCAGAATAGGTAATGGGACCACCTAGTAAGATAGGTACAGGGTGGCCACAGAAAAGTAGCAAGGCTTCACACTCTTATGAAAGTGGTCTAATGGCTCAGTCACACGTGCGCCAATCCGCCCGTGTTTCTGCACGATAAGACCGCTGCACTGCAGGTGCGAACGACTCTCCGCACCGGCCGGAAGAAAGAACACATGGCCGGCAATGGAGTCGGTCATGCAGAGAGTCATCCGCATGCGGTGCGGCCGTCTTATCGTGCAGAAACACGGGCGGATCGGCGCCCATGTGACTGAGCCCTAAAAAAAGAAAAAACTCTGTTATCCATAGCAACCATTTACAGGACATGTTTCATTTTACCTCAGCAGTGTAAGGAATGAAAACTGCGCTGTGATTGGTTGTTATGCGTAACAGAGACAGAATTTCTTTTAGACAGCTTTCATAAAATTGTGACTGTACAGTACTGAGATTTCCGTGTTTTGCAATTAAATTTTTTATGGTCATTTCTGTGTAATGTTATCGAGTTTCCCTGAAAATAAGATCCTGTCATATTTTTTGTCCCAAAAGAGGCACTAGGTCTTATTTTCGGGGATGTCTTATAATACTTACCTAGCAGGCTTGGTCCAGGTCTCTCCCACTGCTCTCCGGAGCTCTGGCGCGATTCCTGCAGTCCTCAGCTGCCTGCAGAAGATCACTTCCTGGGTACAGGATTCATAAATCCCTCTTTCAGGAAGTGATGGCTCTGATTGGTTTTCTGCATGCTGTTCAGCCAATCAACAGCTATCGCGTTCTGGAGGCGGGATTTATGAATTGGTCGAGCCAATTCATATTGTGGCTCAGCCAATTTATAAATTCCTTTTCCACAACGCGATTGGCTGAGCCGTGGCGCTCAATGAACCAATCAATGCAGGGCTTGAAGAACCAATCACGTAGAAAAATCAGGCTAGGTCTTATTTTGGGGGAAACACAGTAGTATAAATATACATGCATATTGATGAAAATAGTGATTTTTGCTGATTTTACAGAAACAAAAATCACAATTTTTCACATTGAAGAAAGGTAAATATCAAAGCCTCATTGTCCTGATCAGAAAAGCAAAATGTATAGGGATTAAAGGGGTATTACTGACTGGTCATCAATCATCGATGTAAATCCACAACTCTGGATCCCCGGCGATCAGCTGATTCCTGGCGCAGCTGTGACTGCGGTCAGTGAAGGATGCACATTGTGCCGACTATAATACAGCAGCCCAGTTTGGTACTGCAGGTACAGCTTTCACTGAATTCAATGAGAGCTGCGCCTGCAATACCAACCCGGGCCACTGCACTATGGTCAGTGCTTTCCGCTTCCTGCAGTAGCCATAGTGACAGCTGCATCAGGAATCAGCTGATAGGCAGGGATTCTGAGCGGTGGATGCCAGCAGACATTCGGGAGCTCTGCCCAGGCTTTATATCCCTAGTGCTGACTGGACAATACCGTGCAGCCATGATCAGCGTACCTTTCACTGTCACCTTCTGTTCTCCGGTCCCCGGGTGTGTGAACAGGTCTATCTGTATGGACACCTCGCCTACAGGGTCATCAACACCAGAGCCTAGAAAGAGAAATATGTGTATAGAAGTGCTATACAACACGCCCCGAGCTCCGGCTGAGGTTTGGTAGTGGATGGTATACCGGACACGTCCCTGTAGTCCATGCGTGTCCCATCCAAGGTCTGGACTAAAAAGTTATTTACGGCTTGGTCACATAGAAAAGTTGAGAAACTATATAGATGCTAATCTTGGTCTTAAAGGGAATGTATCATCTATACATCTACTGCGTTCATAGAATACAGACAGTGACACGGTTTACATTTTTTCCAATCGGTTTTTATTTTCTGATTTTATTTTTTTTTATTCTATACGCTATAGATGACTATGGGGGTTGGCTAGCTGCAGTTAACAGCATTTAGCCTTGTGGACTGCAGACACAATGGATAGGAGGTGACCCATTGACTTCTATGGAAGAGTGCGGCAGGCATGTTCTGTGACCTATGCAGGAAGGGGGAGGAGGTGAGCTGTGACCATTTCCTATTGTAAATGGTGGATACTGTGTTATCTATGTGATCCTACCTGTGAAGATAATGAGAGATGGCTGAAAGGTTTTCTCTAAGGAGTAGGAAGGATATGTTAGCTGCATCTTGGATGTTCCGTGCGCCCAGACAGAAATCTACAAAAACTGGGAGCTGCAGCAGATTTCTGGAATCATTTTTACATAAATTTGTCAGTCTGGGGGCAGCCACACGCCGTTTTCAGGTAAGTGGCGCAGGGCAGAGTAACGTAGCGCTCACAAGGTCACACAATTTTTGTGTAAGCGTAGCTTGTGCCAAATTGTGCATTTTTTAATGCCAAAAACTGGTTGACAAGTCTCTCTCCTTACTTCTACAATAGAGGATTTCTGATGACACATTTCCTTTAAGTTCCATCCTGCCTTATACTCTACTCACAACCAAAGCTGCATTCACAATTTTGCTGTCTGTAACTTGGAGTCCAACAACTTGGCACCCCCTAATGGTTTAGATTACATTCCTTATAGGACTTGTCCACAACAATACATCCTTCATCTCTCCACTGGCTGTGCCTGCTATTGTAATGTAGCTGCAATACTACA
Organism: Eleutherodactylus coqui; assembly: GCF_035609145.1. NCBI lineage: Eukaryota > Metazoa > Chordata > Amphibia > Anura > Eleutherodactylidae > Eleutherodactylus > Eleutherodactylus coqui. The sequence continues at coordinate 68,423,443 of NC_089841.1, read as the reverse complement.
TACAACCAGTGGACCGGGGTGGCACTGTTTTTGGCAATAGTTTTTCTAATCCGGGACAAAGTCTTTACTGCTCTGCACTCACTTCCATAACATATGTGAGATGTAGTGTTTCTATAAGATTACCAGCACTGCAGTAGACACTAAACCTCCCACCAAGGCAGTAAGGTCCTGCACCCCGACACCTACCATAGCAAAAGTCCAGGAAATCTGTGAATGCAGCTCTGGTGGTGAATGGAGTATAAGATAACTCAATTATTTAACTTTAAGTCCATTAAACAAGTAAAAAGAGGTTCAGAAGCAGAGTTCTGTTTCCACATAGTCCTCAGCAGAAGAGGACGCCTCTCTGGCTTCTTATTGAAGACACGGCAGACACAGAACAACATAAAGGACCGATGGAGTCAAGAACATGGAGGACGTCTACAAGCACTACACGGGCATCTATACATTACATGGTCCTAGCAAACAATCCCCATCTACATTAACACACAACAGGGAACATACAGGAATACTACGGCTGGAGACACGGATTAGTAGACTTACAGACCTTGTGGAACTAGATGTTCCAGCATGTTTAATCAGGCAATGAACTCCTTTAGAAGGATCACCTTATAGTAGGATACAATCTGCTATCACACAAGCCCCATGGTTAACAAGCCTCCCCATTGTGGTTTACACTACAGTGAGGTCCGACACTACAACTAAAGCTTGGAACAACCTCTGAGCACCAGCTTACATGTAGAATTCATGAAAAGAAAGATTCTAAATTCCATTACTTATCTTGTACTAATGGTAAATTACATCCTGTATTATACTCCAGAGCTGTACTCCCCTATTCAGTGGATGTAGTCACTGTATACATACATTACTTATCCTGTACTGATCTGGAGTTACATCCAGTATTATACTCCAGAGCCACATTCACTATTCTGCTGGTGGAGTCACTGTGTACATACATTACTTATCCTGTACTGATCCTGAGTTACATCCTGTATTATACTCCAGAGCTGCACTCACTATTCTGCTGGTGGAGTCACTGTGTACATACATTAATTATCCTGTACTGATCTGGAGTTACATCCTGTATTATACTCCAGAGCTGAACTCGCTATTCAGTGGATGTAGTCACTGTATACATACATTACTTATCCTGTACTGATCCTCGGTTACATCCTGTAAGTAATGTATGAACTCAGAATCAGTACAGGATAAATAATGTATGTATAAAGTGACTCCACCAGCAGAATAGTGAGTGCAGCTCTGGAGTATAATACAGGATGTAACTCAGGATCAGTACAGGATAAGTAATGTATGTACACAGTGACTCCACCAGCAGAACAGTGAGTGCAGCTCTGCAGTATAATACAGGATGGAACTCCGGATCAGTACAGGATAAGCAATGTATGTACACAGTGACCCCACCAGCAGAATAGTGAGTGCAGCTCTGGAGTATAATACAGGATGTAACTCAGGATCAGTACAGGATAAGTAATGTATGTATACACTGACTCCACCAGCAGAATAGTGAGTGCAGCTCTGGAGTATAATACAGGATGTAACTCAGGATCAGTACAGAATAACTAATGCAATGGATCGACTAAGTTACTCAAAATGTTCAGGGGTGAACCTCCGTTTTAATCATCTCTGTATAGGTGTAGCGGGGGTGATGTGGAAGGTGTCACTCACTAGTATGAGGGGGACTGGCTCCTACGTGGGATTTGGTTGATTTCTGTATAAGTACATACTACAAAGATACCAACACACATACCCTTCTCGGGGCGAATGTCCTCATTAGCCGTATACCTAACACCCTTCCCATCATGCACTGAGACATGAACGCAAGAGACAGCAGGCGAGAGAAGAGGAAGAGAGAGTTATACAAAGACAAAGCACACAAGATTGACAAGTGAAGATAACGACATGCTTTACAGAGACTGACTGTCCTCAACAACAGACACAATCAGATCCACAAACATGAGGTGGGATCGTCCTCTTCTGGCAGGAGATTCTTCTTACATCTGCTATTGAGAGAGCTGAGTGATGGCAGCTATTATACCTCAGCTTGTTACCCAGCTCTCCCAGACTCCTGAGCGGCAGATCTTTCTTGTTAGATTGTTTGCGGAGTGCAGCTATACAGATTTAGTCCGATGTAAAGGGGTTGTACCAAGATATATGTACTTCTGAGAGCGGGGGTCCCATGTCCCCACCCCCCCACACTCCTGCTCCTCGGTGTTTTTTTGCCTTCCTCTGAATCAACATGGGGGGGTGGAAACAGGCTGAACTAGATGGACATTGTCTCCCTTTAGCCCAACATACTAGGTTACCCACAGTGGCGTCAGAAGGTTGCAGAGCCCACATTGAGGACGACAGGGAAAATGAGACCTCCATTCTCAGGAGCGTTGAGGGTCTCAGCAGCGAGACCCCCACCAATCAAACATTTATCACCTATCTTGATACGTCATTTAAGGGGTTTTCCCGCCAACATTTATCCCTTACCTACATGATGGGGGTTAATGTTAGATTGCAAGGAGGTGGGGGGGGGGGGGGGGAACAACTGGGACCCCCAAAGAATCTAAGATCTGCACACACTGTATTCTCCATGAGTGGTGTACATATGTTACCAGCTCTCCATTCACTTCTATGGGATGGAGGGTGAGTGGTGCACTCGGCAATCTTCCTCCATCCCTTACATCCCATGAATGGAGCGTTGACGTCTCATGGAGGATACAGAGCATGCAGATCTCAGGGTCCCAGCGGTTGGACCCCCCAGCGATCAGACATTTATCTCCTATCCTGTGATAACGGATGGTATGAGTGGGAAAACCCCATGTTACACACAAGAGGTGAACACACCTGGAGAGGCGGGAAACCGGAACAAAATGTGATGTGAATATATTATAAAGGTTACAATTTTCATCTACCTAGTCATGAATTTATGTAATTAGTGGGATGCCATGTCAGGATCAGGATGTCACACTGATCCCGCAGTGAAATAATCGGTTCCCTGTGACAAAGAACTCCGAACACAGCAATCATTAAGCGCCATGTTTTTGGTGGTTGCTAGGAAATCCCATAATGTAAATAATGATGTCATGGGGATTCCTTCTGCAGACAGTGTGCATGTGGGGACAGCAGGGAACACATAACGATGTCCCCCCTGATAACCTGTCATCATAGTAAAAATAATAAATACACTGAAATGTATATAAAAAAAGTAAACATAAAAAGCCCCCCCCCCCCGCGCAGAGAAGCGCACACCTCTCTAAACCCATACAGTAATTCTAGACCTCCTGCATGACACGGACATGCCGCCAAGCTTAGTCTCTTCTACCCGGACCCCATCTTCTTCAGCACCTTTACTTCAAAGGTTCTGTACTCAGCCATCATCCACATACAGAGGCTGCAGCTAAGGGGAGGGACATTTACATCTACAATCGGGTGACATCATACATTATACAACGCAGGCATAGTGGATAGTGTTATACTCAGGAGACTTAGGGGGCTGATTTGGGGGTAAATGTTAATGGGACAAACTATCGTAAAAGGGGTTGTGCCAAGTTATAAAATCATTTCCTATGCACAGGATAGAGGATAACTTTATGATTAGGACCCCCGTCGATCCCGAGAACTGGGGTTCGGTCAGTCCTTAAGTGAATGAAGCGGAGGTTGAACACACACGCTACTGCTGCATTCACTTCAATGACCGCGCCGGAGATTACTGAAGTACTTGAACTCTGTCCGTAGACCCCAGCACAGTCACTGAGACGAATGGAGTGGCCACGCACCTACATGACCTCCACTCCATACGGGACTCTGTTCTCAAGATTAATGGGGTCCCAACAGCTGGACCCCCACTGATCATAAAGTTATTCCCTATCCTGTGGGCAGGGAATGACTTTATCACTTAGTACAACCCCTTTAAATCACAGCATGAGAAAATGAGAGAATTCTTTTTTTCTTCCTGACAATTCTGCCTAAAAACACCTACAATTTTAGATGATAATGTGCCAAAAAAAAAGAAACAAAAATACTTTTGGGACAGGGAGTTTTTGCTCCGTACCTATGCACTGCGGCACTGACAGCGGGCGCCCGATCAATTGATCGGTGTGGATTCCGAGCAGCAGACTCTAGCCGATAAATTATTGATGACTAATCCTAAGGATAGGTTATCAATAGTATTTTCCTGAAAAAAAACCTGTAAACAACTTGCTATATACAGTACATGTATACAGCTAAACCCCTATAGCTTCACTTCAGAGGTTAATCAATGCTATCTCCTTGTTGACCAGCAGAGGGCGCTGCTATACAGCAAATTTCAGATTCACCATGAGTGTGGAGTACAATACCTTGTGTTGTCTGTGTCTGCACAAAAGTTTTGATGAGTGTATCTGTGGTCTGTGTGTACAGAGACAAGGCGTAGCGCAGAGACTGTAAGTCCGCGCTCTTCTCCAGGAAGGTCTTCTTTAAGCCATTTCCTCCTGCGTGGAAGTATTGCTGGAAAGCAAGAGAAGAGACTTAAAGATGTCTTGTATCCAGGAAGAGAAGGAGCATCCAAGAAAAACCCATCATGTATCTCCCTAAACCCCTGCCTCAAGTTCCCAGACTACTGAGAGGCTATAAGGATAACTGTTGTGGGGCCCCTTCCTCTTTGGTGGCCCCAAACAGGTGTAACACACAGGACAACCCCGGAATAAGGTGAGGTGAAAAGTGCGAATATAAATTATCTATGTGGGGCTGCAGCGATGGCTCCAGCACTTACCTTGATGGTATCCAGAGCCAGATCCATCACAGCGCACTGCTTTGGGGTCAGACTGCGGGTCTCTTCTCTCACCATATGATCCTGTAAGGACAGAAGGGGTTTTACTCATAAGTCACTAAAAGTTTGAGGAGTGAATTAGTGATGACTTCTCACTTTAATGGGACCAACTGCTCCGAGCCGTGTGACGGATGGACATAACACCACATACAGTCCTGAGAAAAGGCCTATAGTGCTCACACATCAGCTGATCATCAGTAAGCACTGAAAGCTAAACCATATGAATGCGCAAATGCAACAAGGGCATGTGATTAACGAGATTGTGACTGCATAACGAAGCATAGAAACCATTTAACCCTTTCCAATCCACTGTCTGATTTTTTCCTACATTCTGATTGAAGCTTGTACAGCTTCAATGTCAGAAGACGTCCGGCAGGGTATTCTTACCGTCTATCGCCAGCCACTCTATTGTCGGAGCCTCTCTACAGCACACACACTGGCTTTGGCCAGCAGATGGCACCGTTGTATAACAGCAAAAAGAGAAATCCAAAATTGTATTGGATAGGGTTAATACAGTTGAGACAACAATGGTGATATCTCATCACATGACGGTACAATGCAGGACGGATCATACATTAGTAAAACTGTGCAGCAGAAAATCCGCAGATCTGCATCAAAATTCCTATTAGTTGTTGCATTCGGATTTTGAAGCAGATTTTACTCCCTCATTCGAAGAGGTGAAATCCACAGAGAAAATCCACAGCATAAATTGAAATGCTGGAGATTTAAAGGGGTTCTCCAGGAATTTACTATTGATTACCTATCCTAAGGTTAGGGGTTCCGCCACTCGGGATCACCGCCAATCAATGATCGCAGGGCTTGCCGTTAGTGCTGACAGCGCTTGAAGCAGATAATGCTGTCAGCACTGGAACGACTTACTACTTTGCATTGACCAAACCGGGTCACTGCAATGTTGACAGGACTATCTGCACCAACAATGGGCCCCCTGATCGTCTGATCCGCAGGAATCCCGAGTGCAGGACCGCTACTGGTCAACTACAGATCACTTCTCCTAAGCAGAGTTCAGCAATACTGGGCAAACCGTTTAAAATCTGCAGCGCAGGTCCGATTATACTGAGAATTATTTACCGCAGTGGATGAGATTTCCTAAAATCTGAACCACATTGCTTAAACTATAAAACACTGCGGAGAATCTGCCAATTTCCATGTAGAAAATCCGCAGCATTTACGTAAAGGGTGAACATACCCCATTGGCTGCACAAGCAGCAGGCATGGCAAGAGCGCAAGCAACGCTACAAGACGCTCAGGCGATTGCTACGTACCTTCAGCTTCGATAGTTGGCCCAGCTCCTTGGCTGCGCTGAAGATCAACTGTGTTCCCTGAAGAAGCAAAGAAGAGAAAGAAGAGGCGTTACTTACAGGGCTACCTGCAGGATGTCCTCCATCCACAGAGCTGAGAAGGATGTCAGACCGCTGACATGATATAACGCCTGATATAGTGGAAGGCCACTAGTCTGATGAATTCCTGATAATCTAGCAGGAAACTATTTTGGACCCCAGACGGAACAAGAGTACAAGAGAGCGGCAGTTCTGGGGACAAGAACACAGGCGTCCTCGGGGACCTTTAAGTGCCAAGATACCAAAGCTGCACATGTGCAAAGGGGACTTTAAACCGTGGCAATGTAGAGGTACCTTTACACGGGGTGATTATCACTGGATACCGCTAATTCAGGGGACAGTCGTCCCGTGTACAGATGGCTCCACAGGGCAGTAAGCGAGAATACGTTTACATGTTGTCGTAGAACTAAAATCCAAGTGATTGTCAACCCGTGTAAGCAGGCGTTGATTAATCTTTGAGCGACTGCCTGTTCGCAGTGATTGGAGGCAGGTGGCCCTAACAATTTCCGGTCGGCTCTGCCTCCATGCTTTGTACGACTATCGCTCCTGCGTAAAGCCCAAGAGTGATAGTCGCTGGGACAGCTGTTGGGCACTAATGAGCCTGACAGTCATCTCGCATGCAGGTACCTTAATCGTCAGCACATGTTGCAGTCAGGACCCCCGGGTGTTCACGATCTAAAGGATGCCAGATTATTGGACTTAACGTGCATTGCTAAAATACAATTTCCCAGTCCAATGCACACAGTTTCTTCACATCATACTAGTCACTAGTGCAAAGCGAAGGACACTGTACTACAGTCCCAAACAGATATCTCATACAGTATGATTGTGCAGATGAATTGGTAGCAAGTGCCTCACGCCTCATTAAAGCGGTTGTCTCCCTTCCAATTGTTACCATTCACTTAAATAGTACTCAGCTTGCAGTACCAAAACAGGCCACTACGCAATGTACGGAGCTGTCTGCTTCCTGCAGCTAAACCGTTTGAAGCGGGACAACCCCTTTAACACACTATAGCATGCATACTCTGCGTATGTCCAGTCTAACCGGCGTTATAATATACTCTATGTAAAATAGATTCAACGGGACACGGGTCAGACGATGACCAGGTTAAGAGTTGTGACGAGGGGGGAAGTGCGGAGCCAATGGTAACATAGAAAGCACATAGCCAGGGTTATCCAAGGGATTTTCTTCTGTGGTGGTGGTGTGTCACATGAAGGGTTAGACAAAAGGTCTCCTGGGGTAAAGGTGTGCATGCTGCACTAATATGCGTGGGGAAGGCGCAAGGGTTTTCTAAACTTACCGTCTGATGACAACAGGAGTCCACCCGAAGGAAACGGGAAAACAGAAGTCCGTTAGAGAAGTAGATAACAAGTCCGGTAACTCTTAAAGCAACCCTCTGGTCCCAGGACAAAGTTCCATCCAGGGACTGGTGGTGGCGTGTAGTTCTACCGGCTGCCAGTCCTCTGTGCCATTGGCCTACGGATCAGTCTGTCTGTGGGCCCTTTTTCCATTTTCCAAGACTACTACCATACTCTTAACTATGCATCTGTAGTCTGAGGCAACTGATGCTGCTCTCCGATTGGCCAGCACTCAACACGTGAACAGTCCAGGCCAATAAGAGAGCAAATATTGTGCCCTGGTAGTCTAACACAATACGTGTGCACAGCATGTAGCAGGAAGACAGAAAATTGTGGTAGCCATCTTTAAAGTAGATCCAAGGAACGACTGCGCAGAGGACAGATGGCAGGAAATATAAAACTTCCCCCTCCAGTCCCTGCACAGAATTTTGTCCGGGGACCAGATGGTCGCTTTAAAAAAAGGTACAAAATGGGTATGCACCCCAAAATCTAAATCTGTCCACTGCAGGCTGCCGTACGGAGTCATTACAGCCGTGCACACAGGACTCCGCTCATTACCGCTCATGCAGGGAGCTCTGTGGTCACACGATGGTGGCTCTACACAGAGGGGATAGTTAGGGACAGCAACAGTCTGCAGACCCTGCAAACAGCCCCTCATAGCTCAGCCTCTTGGATCCTTGTAAATGTTCAAAATGTTGTCTATCATGAGTAAAGTTGAATGTGCTCATGGGCTGGACACCAACATGTAAGCGCAGGGTTGTCAACTACCCAGAAATTCCTGGACAGTCCGTAAAAATAGGGCAGTTTTTTCAGCGTCCATGAATTTTTGCGGCTGGTGGAACTTGAGCGGGTTATTATGACTGCAATTATATTCATCATCATTCATTATGGTTTCCCAACGTGTCCAAAAAGAATTCTGTCTATCCTTTATTTTTGGATAAGTTGTACAGGAAAACGAAAAATTCAGGTTTGCAACCCTGGCGCAGCGGTTCCCACACCAGACCCCTCTCCAGCACAGACAATGTGGGGTGAAGCGTGTCAGCTACTATCACCGGCGGCAGCTGCGCTTCTTACTATGCAGCCGCCACGGGGGAGATTAATATCCCGGAACCTCTCAGCTCTGGGGAAGCCTTTTCCAGGAGGTTGGTTGAGGAATAGCTGGGCTACCAGTAACCCCTCATATGCGATCACCCGATTCCCCACCCAGACCCCCGGGGTCGGAGGAGCCTCCTTGGGCACCACATATCCTGATTGCAGTTTCCTTTACAGAACCAACACTCACCGACTGGTCTGTAAGGGGAGGCAGGACGATCATCTTCTCCATTGTGTTCATCACCACCCTCCAGAGATCTTTCAGGACGCGCTTCAGGACGGTCTTCTCACACACGGTGGCAAATAAGGTCAAACTGCAGGGAGCAAAGCACACAATCAGGAAACAAGGGCAGTGCCAGCTAATACAGAGGGCACAAAGACGCGATAGAGCCTAGAGGCCATTGTTAGGGTAGTAACTACAGATGCTGCCTCGTTTGGTATAGAATTGGCCATTTCTCTTACAGAGAAAAACCAATGAAAGAAACCAAAAAAGTTTCTCTCTGCAAGGGCTTATTCATGGGGGCAACTTTCACATCCGTGTATTGTCCGTGTTTGCAATGGATCTTTTACAGTCAATATTGCTTTTTTTTTTTTTTTTTGAAGGTCCACGTAAAAAAGTTGCTGCCTGTCCTGTTCTGGTCTGATTTCTCGGGTGACAGTCACCCATTCAAATCAATGGGTGCTTGGGAAAAAAAACGGACAAAAAGTACACACACAACGGGTGTCCGTGTGCTCTCCGATGAGTGTTGCGTGCGAGTTTCTGAGGGCCGAGAGAATCTGTCCGAATTATTCCGTATTCCTAACCTGAAGCTAACAACAAGCCCCACCATCACAGACGACCGTCCGGCACCTCCTTGAGGAGACCAGTGAGGTCGGCTATCGCACACATTTTCCCGTAGATGTTCTATTGCTTTGTTCAGATTTTCAGCTTGCCCCGTCCCTCTGCCCGCTACTTCTTGCACTTCCGTGTTTGCCCGCGCTCCCTCCTGTATCTTCCTCTCCTGGCAGAGTTTTTCTATTTATTTTTATACATTTTTTAACTTGAGTGAATACAGAAGTGTTATTTCTCACTCACTTTCCATCCAAGAAGTCCATCAGGGGGCGAAGAACATTGTCTGCATCCTGTGCCACCGTGTTCCTAGCGTTGGCAGGTACGTTCCCAGTACCCTTCACGTGGCACAGGATCTCTGACATCTGCTTAGTACATTCATCGATCCGGTACTGGAAACTGAGGAAACATCACAAAAAAAGAGACGCAAGTCAGAACAGGAGCCCCATGTGCCCTGCTCTACAGCCCCATCAGCACCATGTGCCCACACTGTGCCCTGTTCTACACCCCCATCTGCACCATGTGCCCACAGTCTACCGAGTTCTACACCCTCATCTGCACCATGTGCCCACACTGTGCCCTGCTCTACAGCCCCCATCTGCACCATGTGTCCACACTGTGCCCTGCTCTACAGCCCCATCTGCACCATATGCCCTGCTCTACAGCCCCATCAGCACCATGTGCCCACACTGTGCCCCGTTCTACACCCCCATCTGCACCATGTGCCCACAGTGTGCCGCGTTCTACACCCTCATCCGCACCATGCGCCCACACTGTGCCCCGTTCTACACCCCCATCTGCACCAAGTGCCCACACTGTGCCCCATTCTACAGCCCCATCCAGCAGCTGCGGTTGAGCAGTAACAACCCGCTGATTACATGGACACATGATGCCGGACGGTCCGTGTGGATGTACACCTGAGTGTTACTCTTTGCTCCCTTCTTGCTGGAATCACTTATGTCGTTTATCCCTGGCCTGGAGCAGAAGCAGTGAGCGTCCTCATTAAACCTTACTGTCAGCCTTGTTCATAGCCGTCGCTCTAACACATCCGGAAATATACAGTGTCCTAGAGGATTAACATCAGGCGGACGCCACGGGGTGCAGAGACAGAGCCTTGTGAGTCAGACTAAGCATGATGCAAACTGTCCTGAGTAATTACATTAGCCCATCGTTATTAACACCCCATGACGGCCGGCGCTGCCCACCAATCACCCCTACACCTATAGCTCCACTTATGCCCCTGTTATACCCCCCTGCTGCTCCCATTCACCCATGAGGATAGGACAAATCTCCCTCCTGTGGTGGGATGATGTATTGTTACAGCTCAGTGAGCAGGAATAGATCAAAGTAGGTTTTAACCCTTCAACTACCAACCATTTTTCGTTTTTGCTCTTGTTTATTTTCATCCCCGCACTCCGAGAACCATAGCTTTATTCTTCCATCGACTCAGCTGTACGAGGGCTTATTGTTGGCGGGATGAACTGTATTTACTATTGGTGCCATTTAATAGATTAGAAAATGGGGAACTTTTTTAAAAGTTGAGAGTAATTAAAAAACAAAACGCAAAAATGTCATTATTAAAGGGGAAGGCGGGGGAGTTGCTTTAGCAGCACTCATGGTCCAGTAAAAATGACAGCTTCATCCTCTAGTCAGCACCGATCCGCTGATACCAGGTTTATAGATTTTATGTGTCACTACTTAAAAAAATATATATTAAAAAGAAAAATTCTTTTTGTCATCATATTCAGGCCTCCAACCTTTTTTTTCCCGTTGATGCCGCTGGGCGCTTATTTTGAAAGGGTGAGCTGTATTTATTGCTATTATTTCTGGGTAAACACGACTTATTGATCACTTTTTATTCAATTTTTGTTGGTAGACAAGATGCCCAAAAAAAGTAATTCTAGCATTTTTTACGGTGTTCACTGTGTAAGATAAATATAATAACACAATACTTTTGTACGCGGCGAGGACGATTAGGATTTGTTGTATTCTTTTTTGGGGGGGAAATGGATTTAAAAAAAAAAAAAAAAAATTAAATTTTTCTTTTTAAAGGTTTTATTTAACACATTTTTTTAGTTCACTTATGGGGCTTCTACTTGTGATCATTTGACCACTTCTACAATATAATGTATATCATTTTTCTTGTTCACCCATTAAGTCCTTGGCAGGGCTATATTGTGCCATAGGCAGAGCTTAACATGGCTAAATACATGACAGCCCTGTGAGTCTTTACTAGGCCCAGGGCTGCGATCGCATCATAGGGGAGCTAATGAGTCCAAAGGGGGACCCTAACCTCTAGCCGCAGTCAGAACTGAGTGCACATGTAAGCTGTCAGACAGCCTTGAACGGAGCTGGCTGCGATCACAGCAGTTAGTGTGGGTGTCTGCTGTCAGAATCAGCCGGCATGGCTCCCTAGCCCATTTCATATCCACTCCGCACATCTGTGTGCCAAGGAGAGGGGAGGAGTTAAAGGTTTCAGATGCAAATAATAATGTGTGCATTCACTGGCAGCAAGCAGAGATTTTAAAAATGTTAAGAAATTGAACTACAAAAGTAGATTAGAAAGTTGCAGAAGTCCTCATTATACAGCGATTAGCTCTACAGAAGACTGGATGACCACTGTACCTTCTTCCTATACTTGAGCTCCCACTCACCTATTCCCGAACACAGCGCTAAGTTCATCCAAGACGTTGTTGAGCTTCACCTGGAGCTCCTTCAGGGTGTCGCTGGCCTCGGGATCCAACTACAAGACAAGAAAGACCCAGAGCTAGAATGATGGCCGTCATCCGAGCTGTAAACCCCCATGTGATGCCTTGCCTTAGATGAGGTCCCCTGGGCATTTCCAGTAGGGCTCCAGATTTAGCGTGTGACCCCGGCTTTCAGCCGCAGACACGGCCCAGCTTTTGTGTTGGATTTAACAAGCTAGTTATCGTAGTGGGAAGATATCGTTAGAGAGTCTCCCCGCCGGAGACATCACGACTGCTCGCATCAAAGGAGCCTCGGCTGCACATACAGCGCTCCCTATCTAATGCTGGGATGAATAGGACAAAACCAGAGAGCACCCGCTGGGGGCCCACAAATAGCACACAGCCAGGTGACACCAGCTATAGTCGGGCACCGCCATGCAGGGGCACCATGCTTCACATTTACCCTCCAAAACCACAGGAAACATGCCAAGAGAAAAGAACTATTACCAATTCACTTGGTGATTTATGACTCTCATCGTTGTTCTTTACTAATAGGAACTCTCTTTCATGCAGGTTTCTAATTTTAAATTAACCCCTCATCCACCTCTTCTGCGCTAAACTGTCCTCATCTGCTCTGAACTACTATCATACACCCCTCCCGCTACGCGCCGCCCTCCCCCGGCCCCCCTCCCGCTACGCGCCGCCCTCCTGCGGCACCCCTCCCGCTAAACGCCGCCCTCCTGCGGCACCCCTCCCGCTAAACGCCGCCCTCCCGCGGCCCCCCTCCCGCTACGCGCCGCCCTCCCGCGGCCCCCCTCCCGCTACGCGCCGCCCTCCGCCGGCCCCTCTCCCGCTACGCGCCGCCCTCCGCCGGCCCCCCTCCCGCTACGCGCCGCCCTCCTCCGGCACCCCTCCCGCTACGCGCCGCCCTCCTCCGGCACCCCTCCCGCTACGCACCGCCCTCCTCCGGCCCCCCTCCCGCTACGCGCCGCCCTCCTCCGGCACCCCTCCCGCTACGCGCCGCCCTACTCCGGCACCCCTACTGTTAAGAACCACCATCTCACCATTTCCATAATGCACTTCTCTTGCTTTGAACTAAACTACTCCCCATAAAGCATATTTCCTGTGCTGATCAGCCATCAAAATGTGTTCGCTCCCTGTACTTGCACGATTTTTCTAATGTTCTGCCATCTTCTCCCATTTCCGCTTTGTGACTATGCCCTACTGTGTCTATTATACTATGGCCTGTTCTAACAGGACAACAAGGCCACTAAATAAAAAGAAAGGCTGTGCAACCTATAATGTGAAGCCTCCCATAGACGCCCAAGTTGGTTGCTTCATAAAAATATGCAACCAGTCCATTAGTTTTTCCCAGCTACATGTAAAAGGCCAAGTTGTAAAGATGGAACTACAGGGGGTCAAAACTCTGATAATGATTCATTCCAAGCGAAATCTAATATCTTCTATCGGGTTTACACTGAATCCTCCTGGATTTGTTAAATGGCAAGAGGAGCTCCGAAAAAACACGGGAGGTTAATAAAACACTACGGTGCAAGAAAATCAATGGCGCATCACAAGACTGCAGGAAAGAAATAGCAGCAGGACATTAATAAGACATTAATTGATGCTCCGGATAACATTGATTGCTCCGGGCCGCAGACTCCATCGATGCTCAGCAGAGGTCGGAGGAGTCCTGTGGGGAATCCCACAGCTAGAAAGGATGTGCTAATAGAAATCACACAGAGCCCCCCGGAAGTCTCCCAGCTCCTCACAAGATGCGTCACATTCTTATAGGATGCAGAGTAAGGCCAAGGCTCCATGTGATAGATGAAGATTACTAGTCACCTCTTTTCCTCCCATGGCTTCAAACATCTTCTCTAGCTGCACTCGGAGCTGCTGAACGTTGTTCATGAGGATGCAAGGCTGGAAGAGAGAACACACAATGACTTCACTGCAGGGCCCCAAATTCGGGGACTGAAGGGCCAATGAGATGGAGATGAGGGGTTATGTAATACATAGGTGCTGCTTATCCTAAGTCTGTATCCTCTTGCCAATTTCTAAAAGGTGACAAGTATACAATGTTAAGGATGCATCTGTTACCATGGTTTTGTAAAACCTGAAGTGGCAACCAGCTGAACTGTGAATACAGCTCTGGATGAAACAATATAAATAAAAGCAGCATTCCACATGAAGTACACTCCTATACATATTGTATCATTCACAAACTAGGGGAAAAAAACAATTAAAATTAATTAAAAACACAAATAAACAAGGGTTACCATATTCTACATTGGCGCCCTACTAGCAGTGTAAAGAGGTAATACATCATATGTAAAAAGGAAAAATAAGCTATAAACTCACGAGTATGCCAATAAAGCACATTAGATACAAAAACACTCAAAATGAGGCAACCAGGAAAAAAGGATAGCAAGAATGCTGCATAGCATAAAAAACAACCCCCAAGCGTATCACTAGCAGTGCCCTGTATTGGTGGAGAGTAGAATCATCTCCCTTAATGAAGCTACATAGCATAGATAGCCCTCAGGCGTATCACTAGCAGTGCAGCGCTCTGGCCATCACAGTCCCCTGCTTGCTTCATATATACGTGGTTGCTTCATTTTGAGCAACACATGTTTATTGAATGCCATATTGTCTGGCACTAAACCTGGTGTCATTGGACGCTGCCTCATTGATTACTAATTGGACTTTTGGCAATTCTTTGCACTTACTTAAAGTGTGTAATATACTACATGAACACAAAATACACCATGATGTATGCACTTTATCATCATACTCTCAAAGGGAACCTGTCAGTCACCACCATCTCACCCCTAAAAACTAACTTCACGGGCCAGTAGGGGATTAAACATCAATCACTTTTAATGTCCTCTTTCTATTGAGCCCTGCTGCAAAGTCCCACAGTACTAGCTTGGCGTATGCAAATCAGCAGAGAAGAGTCATCTGTCCAAGAAGAGTCATGTAGATTTAGGAGCTTTCGAGCTAAGCATGCCCCTTTCTCTGGATAGACATGGTTTACTGTGTAAAGCTGTCCGTCAAGAGAAAAGGGATGTGCTTAGGCGGGCAGCTCTTACATCAGCAAGACTCTTCTCTCCTCATTGGCATATGGCAAGCTAGAACTCTGGAACTAAATTGCAGAGGTACATGGGCTCGTTAGCAAAAGAAAGGGCATTAGAGGGGACTGGATTTTTTTTACGCCTGCCAGCCAGTAAAGTGAGTTTTAGAAGTGAAATAAATGTTGGTGACAGATTCCCTTCAGGGTGCCTGTCCACGGGCATGATTTCACGCCGGCCGAAGCTTTCCATGGCATTGCTATGGAAAGCGCCAGCCCCGTGTACAGGAGTGGAGAATCATTGCGATTCTCCGCTCGCGGCGGGCAATTTGCAGCATTCTGCAAATTGCCCCGATTCTCCACGGTCAGCCTATCGGAATAGGCTGACCGTCGGTGATTCGGCGGCGGCTTGGGCCCGTGGACAAAGGGCCTTAAGTATATTGGTTACTTTTTGACTTAACTCTAAAAAAGTTATTATTTTACACAAATTGATTACTCTGTGCAACACGTATTTACGAAGTCTTCGTAGCAGAAAGTAATTGAGAAGTTTCTGTAAAATTAAAACATGCTGATTACATTGGTAAAACCGAATCACAGCAGCACGTTTCATTTTCAAGTTATTTAACCCCTTAGGGACCAAGCATTTTTTTTTTCTATTTGAAAAAAATTGTAACTCCTTTATTTATCCATCGACATCGCTGTATGAGGGCTTGTTTTTTGCAGGATGAGTTGTATTTTTCAATGGTACATTAAATAGCACTATTGAAAAATACAACTCCTATACTGAAAAACGTTAAAAAAGTTCTAAGTGGAGTAAAATGAAAAACAAAAACAAAAACAAAAACAAAAACATGAAAATCTGCAATCTTATTATAACTTACTGATGGATGATCCATAGTGTTTCCGCCACGTGGAAATATACCCTATATGTTACATAAATCTACCCTTACAGTGTTCCGTCAACCTACGGGATTAATTTTATAGGCAGGTTTCCCCAAAATACACTCCAATGGCAATTGGATTACATTATTCCCCATAATTTGAAAAACTTACATGGCAGAAAAAAACGGACATCATATTTGAATTCAACGCAGTAAAGTTACTATGAGGCTTCCCACGATCTAGCGAGAATCTGAACAATAACCGTTCAGTGTAAATGCATGCACCAACTGAAAGACGAACAAGAAGTCGTTCACTTCTCATTCAGTTTCTGCACACAGAAGACTGAACAATGTATCTCTCTGTGTAACCAGGCACTTGGTCACTTCTGAACAACTGCCTGCTCACTGTGAATGGAGGCGGGCGGGCCGGAATGATCGCCGTTCCGCCTCCAGACAGTCAGTGATGTTCATTCTTGTTACCCAACAGATCATCCTGTGTAAAGGCGCGGTAAAGATGTTCTTCAGTGAATAGGTGATCAGTGACAGAAGTTCTAGACACACAGGCAACAGAAAGAATAAGGCTGGTTTCACACCTGCATTGGGGATTCTGCTTTCCTGCTTTGTCGGGGGGCAAGAAAGGGGAACCTCCACAGCCGAACAGCTCCAGGCAGAGTCCATTGACTATAATAGGGTCCGTTCACTTTCCACCCAGCCGCCTGGCCTTTAGATGGAACTGCAGCGCTTTTCCTTCCGGTATTTTGAACCGGATCTGTGACATAACCTCTGACCAAAGGTTCTGACACAAATGTGAAACCGGCCTTAGTCACGGATATTGTCCTATACCAGTATACTAACCCTAAATATGGAAAATTACCATAACATCTTCTCTGACCAAACGTGTAACTTACTTTACCTCTAGAGGGCACCACTTACCAGCTTTTCCTTGAAGCAGTAGGACTGAAAAGACTTGGACAGAATCTCAGCATACTGGAGCAGCACCTTACTGATGGTCTGAAGAGAGGAAACACATATCACACATCAGCACCTTAGAACATACTATACCAATAATCCTGAATATTTGCTACCCTGGCCACATTGACGCAGGAATTGAGAATTTACGTTTTTTTGTCCGGCTACATGTGTTCTTGTTTTGTCTTAAATAACTCTGGACAACTCGATTACACATTGGCGCTGCATTAGTTAGAGACACCCTTACGTAGTTTTCACCACCAGTCATGTGACCATAGAACTCTGTTCCTCAGTTTTGGACCGATGAGGTGGGTAAGTCACTGCGAGATATTTTTCTCTTCTCCTAAACCCCCTCCATTTATGCTCTCTTCATACAGCACAGTCCACCTTCTACCTAACCCCTAATGCATGTGCCAGATGAGCAAAAAGCGCAGTGCATTTTGGTTATGTAAGAGGCTTCCCCCAACAGGAAAATGGATTGCCATGGTGATAGGCAGAGAAGTGATAATTTAGTTGTGTGCGACATATGTGCAAAAATGTGGGCATGGCCAGAAGGACTTTCAGGATTGGCTACTTCCAGGTCGTTGAGAGAATTAGTTGCTGCACCACAAACAGAAGGAGCTAGGGGCTGCAGAGTAAGAGAAGTGCAGCAAGGGACAGAAGAGAAATAGCGATGCAGAGTTTGTGGGGTACACAGAGGGAAGGTGCATTCAGTGAAAAGAAGATGAGCCCACTGAATAGGCTGGCAAGAGAGTTGGGTGTAATACCCTGTGGAAGAGGACAGTAGGAACAGTGACTATGTATCAAGTGCAATGATATGCATTGCGCCCAGAAACCATGGGAAGAGAGAGAAGCTGCTGCTGGAGGGCAACTGTCTGTCTGGACAAGAGAAAGAGTCAGGGAACTGAAGGAGAGCTGAGAGAGCAGCGGAGTGCATTACAGAACAGCTGAATCAGAACCGTAAGTGAGGGCGGCCTCATAATACACCAGGCAGTGTGTGCACTTACAGCAACTTCATATAGAGTTAGCAGGCCTAGTGAGGGCGGCCTCATAATACACCAGGCAGTGTGCGCACTTACAGCAACTTCATATAGAGTTAGCAGGCCTACTATTAGGCACGCAGGACAATTGTTTTTTCATTGGGAGTAAACATTTGGCTATATATTAGGACTGCGAACGTTTACATTAGAAATTCTTTGTTAAAACTTCCCCTGGACTTTGCCTATGGACTATGAGTGTCACGCTCCAGGTAGTTACCTTTCTAAAGTATGGTGAACTACTTATTTGTTTTTCCAACGTTGCCAATTGTGTAATCCTTGTATACCAAGTGTGAAATATAGCCGATAATCGTTATTACTAGATTTAGACATTAGTTAGGGTCATCAATGGTATGGTAACAGTTTGTGCTTTGACTGCTTTCCTGATTCACCTACCCATCTTCCTTTTCAGTCTGGTTGGTAAAATAAAAGTCTTATTTTTGTAACTCCGCTGTCTGCCTCACATCTTGTGTCACACAGACACATCAGCAACATTTTCCCATGGTGCTGTGACATGCCAACCACTGGGGGTGCGTTTAGTCCAGTAAAATAGGGACAGGTGATTAGTACCACTGAACTGCGAATTCTGACACGGCCACATGCCTGACGGTAAAGCCCACATAACTCCAGTAATTCAAAGCCACAAAAAAAATTTTTTTTCACCCACAAAACTGCAAAATGTTTTGTTATACAAAAATTAAAGGGCTTTTCCAGAACCAATTTACTGATCGGCTGCCTTTTTAGATAGGAAATCAATGACTAGTAGGGCTCTGACCCCCAGCATTCCCATCTATCAGCAAAACACTGGGCCTCAATTTTTAGACAACACTCACCTTAGCAAACCTACGCATGTAGTGCGCCACAATGACCGGGTCAGGACACTCAAGCTTTTTGATGATCTCGAAGCTCTGGTTAAGTTGGGTGAATACGTCAACCACAGAACATGAAAACAGGGCGTGCTCCGAGGTCTGCTGGAACTGCAAAGGGAATAGAAGGGTTAAGAATTATAACCAAACATGCAGGTGACCGAGGATTATTCCTGGATCTACAGAAGACGAGCTGAAGATTTAGGGGTCAACAAGCAGCAGTGACCCAAGACTGAGCTCATTGTAGGAAATCACCTGAGGAACCCCGAAAATACAAGACCAAACCTTGACTTAAGACCAGGAAATACAATGTGATTTCCAGAGGGCACAGGGTGGACACAAGGGGTTAACCAGTATTATAATTCTTGGGGCAAAAGAACCACTTAGTAATTCTCTTTTTCCTTAATCTATTAATTAAATCCCGGCTGGGCCACAGCTCACTTGGGCTGTTGCCAAGAATCTGCCTGCTTAATATTCTGTGATCATTACCGGCATTTTATTAGCAATTTGCATTCAATCAGTAGATGAATTTAATGGTGCTTTATACAAAATATTCTTCTGCGCTGTAAAATATACAGGAAGTGCCCAGGCTGCAGCAACATGATCCCCAAACATCTGGAAGGTTTATAATTATATCAGCTGTACATATATAATTATATATAGAAGATGCCCAGGTTATACCGGCATGGTCTATATCACTATATATAGAGAGATGTATAACATATACCAGCTGTACAAATATAATTATATACAGTATATACTCAGGTTATACCAGCATGGTCTATATCACTATATAGAGAGATGTACAAGTTATACCAGCTCTACATATATAATTGCATACAGTATATACCCAGGTTATACCAACATGGTCTATATCACTATATATAGTGAGATGTATAACGTATACCAGCTGTACATATATAATTAGTTACAGTATATACCCAGGGTATACCAGCATGGTCTATATCACTATATAGAGAGATGTATAACGTATACCAGCTGTACATATATAATTATATACAGTATATACCCAGGTTATACCAGCATGATCTATATCACTATATAGAGAAATGTATAACTTATACCAGCTGTATATATATATATATATATATATATATATATATATATATATATATAATTATATACTACAACATGGCTAAATTATCCCCTTCCTTTATACCAGGTAATACAGAAGTATATAAAACCAACTGTCCTTTGACAATCCAGTAATGAAACATGACGGCCAATACCTGGGGATAGTCATATTCTCCGGTAGACTCTTAATTATTGCCTTTACATCAGTCCTGACCTACATTATACTATTACGGTAAGCAGCGAGCACCACAATTACAACCCAACTCAATGACCTGTACGAATGAACCAGAGGATCTAGAACAGAAAGACTTGAGAAATGAAAGGAGTATCCCAAGTCAGTCATGTATTCATATGCTCCTGGGATATAACATTGGCTATCAGCCTTACCCCATCCTTCTTATCGCGCTCCAGGGCTCCATGCAGGAACTCCAGGGACACCTCCTCATTCTCGTCCAGCCACTGCATGACAAACTGCTCGAACCACCTGCACAGACATACCAGGTCATTAGCTTATATACTCCGGATATACCATGAGATACACTATGGGGCGGAGGGGTACGTACGCTGGATACTCAGGCACTTTATCCTTCATTGCAGGCAGGTCCTTCACATACTCGTTGTACAGCCACTTCACCTTGAAATGCAGGTTCATGTAGTCCGCGCTTTTACACAGTCGATGTTTCTCATGTTCTGTTCAATGGTAGAGAAGGGGGTAAAGGGATGAAAGAGCATTTAGTATGTGGCTGCGGACATTATACGGACTGAAAAGCATTCATCGTAGCAGGATGGAAACAAATACATCAATCTGTATTAAAAGCGCAAAACAGCAGAAACAGTGAAAACAGAAAAGAAACAAAGTAACAATCATCAAAAAGATAATAAACAACTATATTTGTCACAACAATCCTTGTTATCTCCCACATCTCTGAGCGGCTGGACTGTCTCTACTGTATGTATACCCGGGTACGCAGCTCAGGATGCAAAATAAAACCAAGTCCATATGCTGCCCGGGTCTGAGATGCCAAGATGAGACGTACAGATGCAAAGTAATGGGACTTTCAGGAAGGAACAACATAAGATATGAGGCAGCCCAAAAGAAGACAAAGTCCTATACAAACACTAGAAATAGTACTGGCAGACATGCTGTATACAAATACGGTATAACCTGGGTTAACACATTCATGTCTATGTGGTATCTACAGTGCTGTTCAAAAGGTCACAACTGATTTTGAAGGTTTTATGATTAAATCAAATGTTGGGAAAATCTAAATTTGGCAGCAATATTATGGATCATTCTGTCCAAAAGGACTAAAAATAATGTCTTCTCTTCTAACTAAACAATACTACAAAGAACATGTTAAAAGCTGCCCATATATGGTAAAAGTAACTACAAAAGTACAATCCGAATACATTAGTAATTCATCATTCTCGAATTAGCCGTGCTTTGTTCTTGATCGTAGGTCCTCATCCTTCAGGCACAGGTTACAGCAGTTCAGCTGAAGCCACATGATGCCAGGCGTTGATGAGGCTTTCAATCGGTTCCCTTTTGGTATAGAGGTCTTTCGAATATTTCGGAGGACACTTTTTGCCATAAATGATTAACTGGATTTACACCTGGTGGCTGGGCTGCCCAGTCCATCTGCTAGATGCTATTCCCCTGGAACCACTGCTTCACGAGTTCTGACTGATGGCAGGGAGCATTGCTATTCTGAAAGTTGAAGTCCCTATCAAAAACCAGATCTTGGAGCTTAATCACATTAGTTTCTTTAGTACTTCCTAGTATTTCCTGCCAGTCATCCCCCATTCTACAACATGTAGTCTCCCACAGCCATGCATGAGCAAACCATTACAGATAAAGGGTACTTAATTGTAGGGACTGTGCACTCGGGCTGGAGGTCTGCTCCCAGGTATCTCCTGCTGCAGACAGATTGAATTTGCTCTTATTGTGAAGGTTGACTTGTCACTATACAGTACTTTCCCCCATTGTTGGGGAGACGGGGGAGGTGTTCTGTGACCAGGCCAACTTGTTTCCTTTGAATTTTTGACAGCAACGGTTTCTTTTTGGCTTTACATCCAATCCAACTTCAAGCAATCTGTAACTGGAGGAGATCAATCTGCAAGATTCCCTTCACTCTCAGAGGACTTCAGGTCACAACAGAAGAAAGCCTCTTCAAGGCCTCGTCGTCCCTTGCGGATGAACCCGTCAGACGACCAGACCCCGGCTGAGCGGCAACACTTGCTGTTTCTTTTTCTCTCTCCAGATTGTTCTAATAACCGTAGATTGGTTGCATCCTACCCTGTTCAAGATCTGCCTAGACGATAATCTTCATGGTAGAGGTCAGCAACGCGGTACCTTCGCTCATCCAAAAGTAAATTGAATTTCATTTTGCTCAAAAGTAACCCGCACACAATGTTCTGCAAGCAGGTCCGCATTTATGGCTGATTCCAACTAAGGGGAAGCCTATATGAAACTGTTGTATGTTCTGTGGTACAATGAAAGCTGTCCTGTGATTGCTTGCTATGGGCAGTACAGTTCCCTTAGGCCGCCTCTACATACAGGCAGATACCTGGTTGCCACTTTCAAATGAGAAATCATTCAGTTGTTCTCATTCATTGTATTAGTGACTGAAGACAACTAAACAATCTCTATTTAGCCTGGAGAATAAAGATGACTGCATAAACTCTTAAGTAGCTAATTAGCTACTTAAGAGCTTATTAGTGTGTAAATGAAGGCTTGCACTGTATGCAAAAGACTCGACTCCGGCTAGACTTAACATTGCAGCGACCCGGTTTCGTACTGCAGACATTGAATTCAATGAGCGCTGTGCCTGTAGTACTAAGTGGGACCACTGCAATACAGTGTTACTACCTTCTAGTGCTGCCTGCATGGTAAATGGCCTGGCGAACAGCTGATCGGTGGGGATGCGGCATGGCGGACCACTGCCAATCAACTATTCATGACTTTGCCTAAAGGCCCATTTACATTGGACGAGTGTCGGGCAAACGATGCCCGACACTCGTCCCTGTATCCCGGTGGAGCTAGCACAGCTGGCTCGCACACAGAGCGGCCAGCAGGGGGCGGGGCAGTGCAGGAGATTTCTCTCCTCTTGCTCCCCCGCCCCTCTCCATTCACATTGCACAGGTGCTGTTCGCTATGGAATGGCAGCTGTTTAAACTGCACGATTAGCCATGTTCATCATCACCCATCCTTTAGCAGCCCAAAAGATGAGCGATGACAATCCTCGCTCATCATGCAGTTTAAACAGCTGCTGTTCCATAGCAAACAGCGCCTGTGTTATGTGAATGGAGAGGGGTGGGGGTGCGAGAGGAGAGAAATCTCCTGCACTGCCCCACCCCCCTGCTGGGTGCTCCGTGTGCGAGCCAGCTCTGCTAGCTCCTGTGCAGGAGCGCAGAGACACAGGGACGGGTGTCGGGAATTTTGTCACTGTATGTGTGTAGATACGTGCCGTGTCCATCCTCCAGGAGGACAACTCAAATGTGCCAATATCACTTTCTTCTCTCCCCAGTCTTCTGCTGCAGCACTATGTCAGTTTCTGGACTGCCGGATCCCAGATGAAGTTAATTTTGTTGCATATTCCCAGTAACCTAATGATCTTATATTACGTGATGTGCGACAGAGGTGGAAGGGGTTCTCACATCACCTCATTAACCTGAATTCACAAAGTTTGTAACAAATCGTAGAACGAGGCCGTGCGTCCAATTACAGCCCCATCCTTCTGATTAGACTGTGCTGATCTCTTCTCATTAGAGCTGCGCTGCCAGACCGGAATGTTCACTTCTACCGAAGCTGGGGAAGAGCGGTGCAGAGGTCACATGATACACCGCCACCACGCTCTGGACCCTTTATGAGTCACACCGGAGTCGTGATTCCTGGGATTCGCTATACTTGCCCCCTATCAGCCAGTCTCACTGTACAACTTATTTCATAACTAGAAGGGGTTTTCCCGATCTGCAACATTCTACTATAGTTTGGGTTTCAAATGATATATTTTTTTTAGATTTCTGCTAGCTGTCAATGAATGGAAGAGAAAACAAATCTTACTTATGTTAACAAAGGCTAAAATCCCATACAGATTAAGCTGACAATCTATGATGTAGCAGCGCCAGCAAGTTGCACAGACCCCATGATGATCCCAGCACCTCCCCTGCTACAAATACTTGGCACAGAATATAAAACAGAGAAGGATTAGAGCTAAAAGCATTTAATAATATGAAAACTACAATAATATACAATATAGATTGATCTTGCTCATAGGTACAACTTGTGCGGGGGAGGGGACTATGGGGCCAGTTGTAGGATGCACTACAGATAGGAATGAACAGCTCCTATAATATGGCGTCGGACTACCGAGTTCAGATACTCAGTGCTGTGCACATCATGCCAAGAGGTGGGGATGACCGTCTGGTTCCTAAACCTTGGCTACAAGACCATGTTGATCTACTGTAGCTGGGCAACGCCTGGTCTATGTCTATACCATTCCTCTGGATGGAAAGGGGATGGGGGGAGTGGGATGTACTGTTATCCCATTCCAGGTTTATGTAAATAATCCAATAATGCAACTTTCTAGTCTCTGTGTTTCAATTCCGTTTCATTCACTGCCTGTGTGCAGGGAATGGAGGCCAGCGGGCAGAAGAGATCTCAGGCGCACTCCGCCTCCATTCTCTGAACTGTCACTCCACAAGTGATAGTCCCTGGGATGGCTGTCAAGTCCTCCAGTGTAAAGGTACCTTAAGCCGTCAGTCCAGCACACTGACAGCTCTCCTATTGAAACTTAGAGTACTTTTAGATGGGACGACTACTACCCCTGTATTTTCACACAGGAGCGATAGTCATTCAGTGAATGGAGGTGGAGCGTGCCGGAGTTTTCTTCCATCCACTGTGAACAGGCAGTCGCTTAAAAATAAACAACTGCCTGTTTATACTGAGTGAGAAGTTTCTCAATGGTCACTTATTTTCAGGAAGTTTAAACAAAGAGACTAATGAGGGATTTCTCGCTCAGTACCTTGTCAGGTCCTGCATTTACAAGACACAACTGTTGGTCAAAATTACTCATTTGAGTGTTTTTTTTAGGCGATAGTCGACCTGTGTAAAGGGGTTTTCTCAATTTATACCATTACCCTCAGGATAGATCATCAATAGCAGATTGATGGGATCTGCCACCTGGAATTCTCGATGATCAGCTGATCCTCCGGTCCGCTGTCAGTGCAGCAGGGCCAGCCACCCACATCAGTGGTCAGGGCCGGAAGTGTAATTGACGGCTTCACTCCCATTGAGACGAATGGGAGCAAAGTCATGTATTACACTTCTGGTCCTGACTACTGCAGGTTGTCAGAGTTATGGTTTCACAATGGCTGCGGAGCTGCCATACAAGCTGTACCTTGAAAGCTTATATCCCTGTCTTGGAAAACGATGGGAAGAGAAGACTGCTCCAAGATCTGACGACCGCAGCGGATCTAATGCACACAGCACTGAGTATATGGCTGTAAGCCGCTACAGTCTCTCAACTGGATCTACTGGGAGGAAGGGCAGATCTCTTCATAGCTACACAATCTACGTTCTTACCACCATAAAATTGAATCATTCGTATTCGAAAGACGGCCGGGGCTTGTGATAGAGGAGAGACAGACATAAGTCACTGAGAGGAGGGTACAGGAGTGGAGAATGGTATAGAGGTCACAGCAGGAGAATGGGGGACGGGAGGGACATTGCCAGTAATGAAGCTAACTATAAAACCTTTGACATTTAAGGGGGGGTGTAGAAAAAAAAAAAAGACAATATGTGGCTCCTGGTTTCTTATACAGATCACATATATAAGGGGAACCACCTCTGATGGAGGCCTGCAACTGAAATTGTAGATCAGGGATGCACAACTTTTCTGGTCTGAAGGCAAAATTGTCCGACTGAACCAATCCCAAGGGCCGCAAAAACATTTACATTTAATTATGTCATAAATTTCTGACAGGTGCCGGTTCAGCAGACTCAACTACGGGAAGAATTGTGGTCTCCTTCTCCTCATTTGCATCCAAGCAGTTGACCATGCATGTTGCTTTTTCCATTGTAGCTTATGACTTGCCACATATTTCACTATTCGCATAATGAAGATGGCCACATACATGTGTTGCCACCTCCTCTACTCCTTTCTAAAGTTCCAGATGGGGCTCACATAGTCCACCAATAGTACTTACCTGTCCCTAGTCCCATGCTATGCACCACTCTTCTTTCTGGCATGGACAGTACGTGTGAGCAGCCATGAGGCACAGACAAGCATGTCCATGGACAGAATGGTGCAGTGAGCAGCATGTTGTGTACCCCTGTTATAGGAGGATCATGAAATTATAGGCCTATAGACCAATTTTACTCCTATTGTGCTTAGCCTCTACTATGACCCAACTGCTGCAAACAGCCATCCGTGAGGACTGCAGAACAGATAATTTCACCTGTAGGATTTATAGGGGTTGTACTAAAATCAGCTTTTATCAGCTATACACAGGAGAGGTGAGTGTTGTCCTTGACTATTTCCGCCAGCCCAACTGAAATGAATGGAGCAGCATTCATGATTATTGCTCCATTCAATCTCTACATCACTGCGGGTGGGTTTAGCAAGCCTACAGTGGGGAGGAGAAGAGGCAAGGGAACCCAGTACTTGCGATTGTTGGTGGTGGTTCTCACATATGTAAAAGGGGAAAACTCTTCTGAGGATACAGAATACTAAGTTGGTGTCATCTGCAGTATTGTGCTGCTATTCATAGCAACCAGTCGCTACAGAGATCCCAAAACCTGCATGGTTCATCGGGACTATTGCACTTTTTTGGCTTCCTAAACGCAGTTTAGAATACAAAGGAGGTCAAAGAACGGGGAAGGTGAGGAGCAGAAAGAAGAGTGAGAATTGTCTATAAGGGTGGCTTTACACGGGACAGCTATCATCCGAGTAGTCATAAAAACGTATGAATGACTGAGTGCCTTTACACAAGGATTCTTGGTCACTTGTTCAGTTTCACCATCACTTAACGAATTGTTGGGAGCATTAATGGGCTGAAATATTGTTCGTTGACTAGTTAGGGGGTGTGAGGCTCATTGGCAGGTGTGTGTTTGAAGTTTAAACCCTTTCCCAACAGGCTCATTGGTTGCCAAGTCACTGGACGCACAAATACGTGCGAGCTGTCATTGGGAACGCCCGCTGCTGTCATGTCCTGCTGGATTGACTGACTGTTGGGTTGCATCGAGCGCATATTCAAAGACCAAAACCATCAGAGACCATAGCAGCGCAAGTTCTCTCGAAGACCAGCAGGGACTGTTCAGTCGAGGATCATTTGCATGCATTTATGCATTTTTGGGAACCAATAAGCGTTAAGTGGGAGGGCAAAATGTTAAAAAAAAAATAAAAAAATTGGCAGCCAATCAGCGTTCAGTGGGAGGGCACATTGAACAACTACACACCACCTTGCAAAGTTGTTGGCTAGTCGCTGAATGACAACGATTACCTGTTTACACCAGCTGATAATCAACCAACAAGTATTTTTAGGTGAGATGAAACAAAGCGACTAGTGAATGAATTCTTGTCACCTGGTTGGGGGCCATTTTTATATAAAACGGTCGCCTGCATTTGCTCTATCAAGCCACTAGTCAGACGATAGTTGTCCCGTGTAAAGCCACCCTAAGGCATGGGGCTAACAGGTAAGGTGATGCTATGTAGATCTGTAACTACACAGAACGGGCGGCTGCCACCCTATACCTCCTATAGAGTCTATAGTCAGCCTAGAACACTACTGATATAAAACTACCCTCAGGGCAGACGCAGCCGGGCATACTTACCACTCAGCCAGTGGAGGGAACTTATATTATCCAAGACTTGAAGGTGAGGAAGAAGAGATGATATTATTACACACAACATGATCACTAGTTACCACTGCAAATGACAGCAAGTCCCATGTGCCTTGGGGACCACAAGGATTTCTGGGACATAAGACCATACTATAAGCAGAGGGGGATGCAAAGATGCAAGTTTAGCTATATATCTTTTATCACAGCACTGGAGATTGCTGAAGTACTTTAACCCTTTCCAATCCTATTTGTATCCTGATTTTCCTAGGGGGCTTACTCTTTTTCTGCCGTTATACAACAGCGCTATCTGCTGGCTAAAGCCAGTACTGCATGAGGTGACACGTTGGATAGGCTCCGACAGCAGAGAGGCTGGCAATATACAGCAAGAGAACCCCGACGGACGTCTTTCAACATCAGAGCTGTACAGCCCTAAATCATAATGTCTTTAGACGTCAGACAGTGGATTAGAGAGGGTTATATCCGTAATCTCAAGTGCTGTCGGTGAAATGAACGGAGCAGTAGCATGCTTGCACAACCTCTTCATCTACTTGGGGACTAACCGGACCCCCGTTCTTGGGATTATTAGGGGTCCTAGCAGTCAGACCCCCACCAATCAAAGTTATTCCCCATCTTGAGGATAGTGGATAACTTTATAACTTGGCACAACCCCTTTAATACTTAACAAGCCAGGACTCTAAAAGGATACATTTTACTTGTACGGTACTGATACATTGTAGCAAACTAAACTATCAGGGCATGAGAGAGATTTACACTGCTGCTGTGTTTATCAAACAGAGGACTGTCTGCACTGATACATTGTAACAAATGCTCAGCTGTGAAACACACAGCTCATCTGCCTCTGGATGTAAACAAGATTCACATTACTTATAACAAGTAGAGGTCCTACATGGGGTAGGGGGAAATCATAAAGGCATTAATGGTGTAAATAAAAACGTAAATCGTAGTGCAAATCATACTTTTCTCCACTCAGAAAATTGGGTGGGGGCTAACAGGAGGGGCAGGGCACCCAGGGAATGACAAATGTACTATAATTTAAGGCAGAAGCTAGAATAAATTATAGAGCATGGTAGCACATGACAGCTATAGAGGTGACCAGTTTATTAAGAAGCGTGCGCCTCTTAGTAAATGTGCCCCAGGGTGGATTAAGAAATTGCAGAACGTTCCATTCTACAGGGACCAATCTTTGCAAACACAGAAGTGCAACATTAGCCGTAGACCCTCTATAGTGCGACATCCTCATATACAGTGCGATTAAAAGAGAATGGAGCGAAAGTAAAGCGGATTACTTCAAACATGAAGTGATGTACAACAGAGAGAATGACACGAATAGATAGAACAACTCTTCAAGTTGTTAATACACCTTAGGAGTGTGTTCAGACAGACCCGAAATGCATCTGCATCAGCTTTTAACTCCATCTACTGCTAAAGAGTTCTAGGACTACCACATCCAAGCTATATTTTAAGGGGTTGTCAGGTAGTATATCAGTCCACCATTGATCCAGTGCAGATGCTCCATTGGTCCCCTGCTGGTCTGTCCTTACAAGCTGCCAAGGGTGATAAGCCATAGCAACATATAACTGCTGTTAGTGGCCTCACTGTCACATGCCGTACTACTGGCATCACTGCTCTGCAAGTGGCCGCTGATTGGCAGCAAGAGTCATGTGCCGGTATGGAACATTATCCCTGGCAGTGTGTAAACAAATCCTGGCAGGATACCACTGGCGTATCTGTACTGGACTGCCAGGGGACCGAAAAGGTGAATAGTTTTTTTGGTTGTTATTTTAGAACATCTGTGACTCCTTTGTTTTCAAATTTTTGGACAACCCTTTTAAAAGTCCACTAAATTTGCACCCCGAAACTTATATAACATAGATGAACCAGTCACAAAAAGGTAATTATTTTGAGGTGCTATTTGCCTTAGCAATAGATTTTCAGTGACTTCTGTTATATTTGGTGACCTATAGAAAACCCCTATTATTGTTTTGTCCTTCTTAGAGACTCCACATATTCATCTCCCTCCCATATATATTTCCAGAATGTGGGCTTTAAACAAGACTTTACATAAAGTGAAAACCCCTCTCCCTTTAGGATTTTTCAATCTCTTCTGATTAGACTCTCTGAGCAGGGGGCTGGACCCGATGATCCTGGAGATCCCTTCCAACTCTACCATTCTAGGATTCTATGACTCTGACTGGGTGGTAAACTTACAAGATTACAGCTTATGTCCAGCCAGGTTGCAGTTACTCCCACTATGTCGTAATTTTCTTTAGACCTTATTACTTCCAGTTAATCAACCTTATTGGTCAGACTTCTAGCATTAGTCACCATACAGTTTAACAGTTTTTTTTTATATTATGTGTATCCCTACTAATTGTTCTACCAATTCTATCTGTACTAACCCCGCCCACCTCTCTGCTCCCATCTCTATTACTTAGTCCCATGTCACGGTCTACACAGTTTTCCCCCTATCTCTCTGGTTGCATTTCCCAGTCCCTAGTCTAAACACTCCTCCAACCTTCTAGCCATTTTCTCCCCCAGCACAGCTGCACCCTCCCCATTGAGATGCAGCCCGTCCCCACGGTAGAGCCTGTAGTCATCAGCAAAATCAGCCCAGTTCTCCAGGAACCCGAACCCCCTCTTTCCTATACCAACTCTGGAGCCACTTGTTTACCTTCCTAATCTCCTGCTGCCTTTCTTGTGTGGCACGTGGTACAAGTAGTACTTCAGAAAAGATACTTTGGAGGTCCTTGCCTTAATCTTACTTCCTAGTTCCCTGAAATAGTTTTTAAAGGACCTTCCACTTACCTCTAAACTTTGTCATTGGTGCCAATGTGTACTCACCAGCCCCTCCCAGTAATCTGTCAAGCCGATCAGCAATGTGTCAAACTCGATTGCCAGAAAGATACCACACTGTTTGGCAATCCTGGTCTGCCCCCTAATAATGGAGTCTCCCACTGCCAAGACCTGTCTAGCCTGCCTTGCACTCCTATTCCCCTTCTTACTGGAGCAAACATCCCCCTGTCGGTCAGAGGGCATGTCGTGCTGCAGCAGTGCTAACCCTGTACTGGCATTCCCCTCATCTCCCAACTTTGCAAACTTGTTGGGGTGTGCCATTTCAGGACTCGCCTCCCTGGTTCTCTTCCCTCTGCCCCTCCTGTCACCCAGCTAGCTGTCTAATCATCTTGCTCTCCCGAACTATCACCCACCCCCAGATCTACCCCAGAGAGTGCACGATCAGTGAGCAACAAACTCCTTTCCATTTCGTCAATGGATCTGTGTTGCAAGTTGCTTATTTATTTCCAGGATTTGGGCTTCCAAACATACAACCCGCTCCCATCTCGTACCGCCGTATGCACCCTCGAACGGCTGTTCAAAAAATATAAATTGCACAGAAGCGTTCTGGAAGGAGTGGGCTGATATTAATGTAAATGCTTCTAGAGTTATGTGACATAAGGTGGCCCTTGTGGCAGCAGGTCTTCTACACTTCCTGTCACTCATCCCACTTCTGTGACAAATTTAGCTCTGCTACATCTGTGAGTCATTTGCCATTTTTGCATATCCCCCTTGATCACCTGATGCAGATTTGCAGACCTCCGCTCACTATCAGACATTGCAGCCACATAAGATCATAAATTTCCTGCGCCTTTTTCTGGGCAGCAGACGTCCGAGTCGTGCTGCAGGGAGATTTAATCAGACAATTACCGTACAATCCGCTGCCCCGTTGTGTGACCCGCAGCTGACTCATATGTAGGTCGTGGAGAATGCAATGAAAAAGAAAAGGAGACGCCAATCCGTCAGCGGCAGACAAGTTGGACCCTGCAGCATGCTGGGACGCCGGAGGTCGCAGGGTCTGTACTTTGAAAAAAACAAGCAGCAGAAACGCGACAAAACATTTTATGTTCTGCTTATTATTCGCTCCTTGCAGAAGGTTCATTTCATTTAGTCAATGCCTCAGTAAATCCAGAGCCATGTAGACTGGAGATAAAAAGGAGATCTTATACAGCCTGATATACTGTTGTCTTACAGGTACATCTGATTATTCTTCAAATTAGGGCATAAAGCTGAGCCAACGCCCATATTGTGCCCCCTACACCACAACAGCCTCCATCCCTCTGCCCACAGGCCAGCAAGCGGTGCCAAGTAGTGCTTGTATGCCATGTATCCACTTCCCACATGTCTAATGATAGGGAAACATGGCGGTGAGAGGCTCTGTGTGCTGCTGATGGACACTGGACTATGGCGATGGTGGTGGTGGGGGGGGGGGGGGTGCTTTTAGCACTCTATAGACACCCTAATTTAACTTGGTGCATCTTAGTTTTCAGTTTGCCCCTACAAATGCAAGTATAGACCATCTAATTAATTTTCCTTAGATCTCAATAATCTGGGGGTCATTTCAGGCATGCAATTACTGATGTCCCAAACTCTATTAGCTGCTACATTAGCCGGGAAGGGTATCATTTCTCCTTAAAGAGAGTACCTAGAAGATACTTTCCTTAATAAGAGATGATAGCCCTTTCGACCCACGTCACAGGCCTCTCACTAGCCAAGCCAGAATACATGCACAAGATCCCTGAAACAGCTGTCTGTGTATGAATCCTGGCTTGGTTTTCAATTCCCAGTCATTGTTATAAGGCTTGTCTAAAGAGTCTAACATTGCCTTGCAGGAATGCTGCCTTCCAATAGGTGGCGCAGCAGGGGTATTGTTCCATCTTCCGGATCTTCTACATTAGCATCACTGGGTTATGAAGCGTGACACCCCCAAGATTACTCATGCACCCCGAGACTGTTGTAGAACCCCATGCTTGTCATACAAGCTATAATGCTATATCCCCTTCTATTCATTCCTTATCAGAGTTAGTATCACTTCATCTTACACTTAGAGGCAGAGGACTATTGTTGGAAAGGATACAACAGAGTACCATAGTGATGGTACTAAGATAAGTATTTAAATGAATATTGAAGCCCCCTTACATAAGAAAACAAATACAAAATCTTATTCCTATGCGAAGAAAATGCCTTATGCTATGAGCAAAACAAAATACAACTCGAGTTGCTTGAGTTCCTATGACAACACTTCCTTACAACACCTGGATGGACTCTTAGGGCACTGGACTGAAATGTATGATACATTGGCCCTCTTTAGCGAAGTGCCGCGGCATTCTCTCATTGTATCCTATACTATTATATGCTACACTGTGCTCTGGTGACTTTAGATGGTCACTTGGCAATGAAGTACTACCCACTGGCTTGTCTAAAGGCCCCTTTACAAACAATGATTATTGCTCAAAATTCGTTCAAACAATGTCATTTGAAGCGATAATCGTTGCACGTAAATGCTACCATTGTTAGCTTTTCAGCCGAACGATAATTTTTAGTTCTGTATAAAAACCATCGTTCGGCCGGCCAGCTTATAGCAGTGACTGCACGCTGAGATTCTCCATGGAAGCGCTAATAACATTGTTTTCAGCTACTGTCCCTTGGGAGAACAATGGAGCTGTTTGCAGATAACCGACAACCGGCTGTTATCTACACATAGTGCAGGGAGGCTCATTTACATGCAAATGCAGCTAATAAGCTACTAATGGGCATTAGTGCCCATTAGTAGTTTATGCTTATGATCGCTCAAACTGTCATTCAAGCTATCTTTTAAACAAATTTTAAGCGATCATCTTAGCAAGTAAATGGGGCTTAAAACGGGTTGTCCCAACCGGACAAAGGCGTCTTAGAATGAAGCCTCCCCAGCATTCAGCTAATCCCAGTGGGTCAGGTTCTTCTAATCCCTGCCAACCAGCTACTAATCAGCTGGGAAAACCATTGGCAGAGGCTTATTTTCCTGCAATGTAGTCAGGGGTGCACTTAGTGGAGGTAATAAAACTTAAATATGGGTGCACTTTCCTATCGAAGGCCACCAGGAACCCTGCATCACCCTAAAGAATATGATATAGCATATTATCATAGACCTGCACTTCCATTGAACTAAACTACAGTATATGACAATGTTCAAAACTGAGTTAACACAACCGTCGCTTTGTGACCATGATTGCTACATTGGTACATTAATACTCCTTGACCTTAGACCACTGGAGTTAATAGGCAGCCACCGCTAAACAACTCTACACTACCAGAAGGAGGACAGGAATACTAACTGGTAACCCCAAACCCAACCCATGTAAAACTACATGGCAGAGTCCATATAATTGGGGCATCTTGCTGTCTCTGTGGACAACATGGCACTTTGAAACTTTCCCTTTAAAAAAAAATGCTGCATTTATCCCCGGCCGTATTACACATTCACACTGCGAGGCTTTCTGCCAGTGACAGCCCCACCTCCACAATCCCTTCAAAGAGGCCATCTAACTGATGACAGATTCCCTTTAAAGGCGTATTAACACGTAGCGGATTTGGTGTGGACTTTCCGCAGCTGATGGGCCCCACTGCAACCCGAGAATGGCTGGAGTGAGACTCAATGTTTAGAACAGCAGGAAGCCATACATACTAGAAGCAAGATGCCAATGTCTAGGTCTCCCATTACCTTCCATGGCGTACTTCATGTCCTGCGAGAAGAGGTTCCACATGACCTCTGCGCTGACTTTGCCCACGCTCAGCTCTTGAGGAAATCTTTATTAAAGAAAGCAGAGACAGGCATTAGTTCAGAGTCAGATATACAGAAGGAATGCACAAAGCTTCACAGCTTACACCTGGCACAACCTTCAGGGCAGCTACCTACACGATGACCAGAGCTGGGGACCACCATGTAATGATTATGACGATGGTGGTGGGGCGTAGGTTATTCTTGAGAACTCATAATACAATGCTACAAAGTAATGACCCGAATAATTCTTTGCCAACCATTTACCCAATACTCACCTAGCCCTGTAAGAGAAGAAAAGCTGGTAAGGCAGGTAAGCATGCAACAAGCACCATACAGCATGCACTGCCCAACCCGTACCCATTAAAACCATAAACTCAGACAGGGGTGCGACAAGTCCTCCAATCTACTGGTTCTTCTGTAATAAGCCAAGACATAAAGCTAAAGAGAATTCATGACTAGTGATGAGCAATTTGTCAAACTTTCTGCTTGGCTGGATCAACAACTTTGAACAAAAAGTTCAGTTTGGTCAAAATTAGTTTGAACCAGAATATCACCAATAGAACCCCTAGAAGTGGTGTATAACAATGGTTAGGAGTAGATATGAGCGAACGTACTCGTTTAGGGCGATTTCGCACTCGAGCACCGCTTTTTTCGAGTAACTGACTACTCGGGCGAAAAGATTCGGGGGGCGGCGTGGTGGAGCGGGGGGTAGCAGTGGGGAACAGGGTGGAGCTCTCTCTCTTCCCCCCCCCCCCCACTGCAACCCCCCGATCACCCCCGGTGCCCCCCGAATCTTTTCACCCGAGTAGTCCGTTACTCGAAAAAAGCGGTGCTCGAGTGCGAAATCGCCCTAAACTAGTACGTTCGCTCATCTCTAGTTAGGAGCCATAAAAAACACCTATAGGCCCAAAGCAGGGGCAATGGCCAGAAGGGAGCAGAAAGGGGCAGAAGGGAGGAGAAAGAAAAGGAAGAGTAAGAAGACTTCAGTTGTTGAGCCAAGATGAGCCACCAGGCGTTCGAATTTACGTTTAGCAAAACACGGTTCTACTGTTTCAGTTTGCTCAACAGTATTCATGACAGCATATTTACTCTCCATCTCTTTATGTGATACCGTAGGGCACCCCCTACTGATAGACTGGAGAAATGGCAGCAAAGTGGGCACCTGCAATTATCTCCATGAATAAGGTGCAGTCCATATAAATATCACTAAGTGCTTCAAATCCCTCTAATCAGTGAACATTGCAAGATGTTGATCATCATTTAATATAATCAGCGCTGCAGCAGATCATTAACATAATTTTCATTACTCTCATGCACTAAATTACAGAGCTAAAAAAGGACTGAACACATTATCAAATCCAACATCCGTCTGTAGCGTTAGGACTGGAGCGGAGATAGGAGAAAAGGAACTCATTTGGGAGGTTACTGCATTGCTCAAAGCTATACAGAGTATTTCCGGAGGGGAATGAGCCTATTGTGTATATAGATGGAGCCTACATGGGAGCAGAGTGGCCAGCAGTACTGAGTATTTCGGTGCAGAGGTAAGCTGATCTTGTGAGAGGTTGCAGACAGAGTTACATAGTAGATCATAGAACATTTCAGGAAAGGAGTGCGCCTGATAGCAGAAGGAGTAAGTTAGTGACTTGTTGAATTACATGACAATGTTAGTTAAAACAGGCCTGCATGTGACAAGGCAATTGAAGAGGGGATTGGAGACCAGAAGGAGGTCTGGAGCAGCACAGAGTATTTCAGGAGCATACTGGATACCACTGAAACTTCTAATATAATAGTACCATATATAAGTAAATCAGACACAGTGGTTCCACTTTAGAAGGGCTGACATCTCAGGTGTCATAGATTTCTATATTGCCGGGCTGCACCTTATACACTGTACTGACCTCCTGTAGGGTAACCTGTCCCCCATATCCTATGTGACGTGCATGCAAAAAAAACTACGGCAGTCAGGTGGCAGGCATGTATGCGAGCAGCGCTCTTCCCTCACTCACCCCAGGTCAGGATGCTTTTAAGTAAGAGCTGGCACCTCGGCCGACGTCACTTATACAACAAGAGACAGAGCAGACAGGGAGACAGACTGACAGGAGATGACATCTCTACAAAGCACAGAAGGATTAGAGAGAGAGAACAGTAAGCAGACAGACAGCAGCGAGACGACTGGGGAAGGGGAGCTGCTTACTGGTTAAGGACAGGAGTGTAAGCGTTCTTATCCTCCTCGATGATCGATACGATCAGGGTGATCAGCTTGGGCCAGAAGTCCAGATTCTTAATACAAGGACCTTGTTCCTCTGGAGGTAAATCCTGCTTCTTGTTCTGGGGAAGCACATTCATTTAGAGATACCCAACATAATAATGCACATATATATATATACACATACATACACACACACACATACATACATATATACACACACACACACACACACACACACACACACACACACAATATATATATAGTAGGTCCCCATACTTACCGGATCGGTCTGGTACTCCCGGCTGTACAGCTCGTGGCAGTTGTTGAAGATGTACTCATAGGTGGAGTTCAGGCATGCCTTTACACAGTCTCTGACCACCTGGCTGGCACGTGGGGGGCTCTGTAGCTCTTGTACCTGTCCGAACAATATAAGGTTACTACCAGGCAAATGGTAAGTGACAGATTTCCGATTAGGGAAAACCAGCTATGACTGTCATTTAATTGCAATTGTTCTCAGTAAGAGAAACCAAGTAATCTTGTAGATATGATGCCTTTAAATTACGGCTATCAAAAATACATGATGTTATTGCGAGCTTTCAGATCTTCTATGGACCCTTCCTTAGGCTTTAGCCTGGGGAAGGGTCCATAGAAGATCTGAAAGCTTGCTGTAACATCATGTATTTTTGATAGCCGTTAAAAGGTATCATATCTACAAGATTACTTGGTTTCTCCCACAGAGAACAATCACACTTTGCTCTACTGGCTAACACGGTACCAAACCTTTTTTTGTGATTTAATTGTAACTGTTTTGTAATGCAGCAGCAGTAATTGTATGCCAGCCCCAGCAGCAGGGGGACAGGAGGTCACCAAACTGCATTAACAAGGCAGGGTGTAAGAAGCTGGCACCAGAAGATGGAGTGCAGCGGTGGAGGAGCCCGACATTCTTATAAATCCCAATTGTTAGAAGAGCACCAGTCC
The DNA here is from genome assembly GCF_035609145.1 of Eleutherodactylus coqui. Lineage (NCBI taxonomy): Eukaryota > Metazoa > Chordata > Amphibia > Anura > Eleutherodactylidae > Eleutherodactylus > Eleutherodactylus coqui. The sequence continues at coordinate 68,385,744 of NC_089841.1, read as the reverse complement.
CTTATCTTCATTACTGCAGAACCAGAGCCGGTTATTCCAGCACATAAAGGCAGGAGAGGGAAGCACAGTGCCAGTCTGGCACGCCGGCTCTGAGCTAAATTGTGGGTGACATATCCAGTGTTGTCAGACAGATGCAAGCTGATTCCTGCTCCCTCACTGTTCTGCTTGTCACATCCTGCTTAGTGTCCTGAACTGACAGCCCTGATCGCTTGTAACCATGATGCCCCACTTATCAGCTGCGGAAAAGCACCGGGCTGGGGGTGAGGGAAAGCTCTGGGCACAGCAAGTGAGGGGAAGCACCTGGCAGAGGGCTGAGGAAAAGCACTGGGCATAATAAGGGAGGGGAAGCACCTGGCAGAGGGCTGAGGAAAAGCACTGGGCATAATAAGGGAGGGGAAGCACCTGGCAGAGGGCTGAGGAAAAGAACTGGACACAATAAATGAGGGGAAGCACCTGGCAGGGCGGTACAGGAAATCACAAGGCATTGGAAGTACAAGGACGCACCTGGTAGGTGGGTAGGGAGTAGCACTCAGAAAGGGGATATGGGGAACCACCTGCATTGGGGTACGAGGAAGCACTCTCACTGCCTTCGGTGAATAAGCCCCAATAAGAATCTTTTTGTTGATTGTGCTTTAATTCAAGTATTGCTGCCTGGGTGGCACACTAGGAAATTGTATACAGTGAAGCCCAATGCCAGCTTCCATCTTTGCTATTCTGCTACACCCTGAACTCTGGAGTCTTACACAGGCGATCACTCAGGATCAGTGCAGGATAAGCAATGTTTGGTCTGTGTACCGTGTGTGTATTTTGGCCACTTTTATTGGATATATTAAGAGTCAAGTTAAACGTCTTCATACATGCAGGCTCGGTCAGCAGGGTGTCCGTTGGCTGCTGATGGCACTGGTGGTAACCCTGGATGTGACTGGATTATAACGTGTCCATTTGCAAATTACCTCACTGTTATTTGTAGGTTTTTGGTGATGTTTCTAGGTTGCACCTTTCGCAGTGGACTTTGTAACATTTTTGTTGCAGTTTTGATGCAATTAAAAAAAGAGTGACAAATACACCCATAAATACACCCTTTTACGCCAACTGCACTTTAGATTTGCACTTTTTTACATTTTTGAAAAATAGTAAACATTTTTGCAGTAGGTTTTGTAAGAAAATGTACAGAATGGGCTAATAAAATCTTTATTCAGTTGTGCAGCTAGATAGACGGTGCTGAGAAATCCATCTTCACTTAGCTAACCCCATAGCTGAAGAGGGAGCTGCACTATTCTCTTTAATGCAAAAGCAGCTGGTTTATTGATAAAGCCTGCCTTATATTTTATTGATTTTCAAACATACTTGGTCCTGTGCCCCAATGATCTGTCCCCCAGCACCGTGTATATTAGTCTCCTGTCTCTGGTGCTGTGTAAGGAGAAGTTGTTTTCTGCTGCAAACAGCTTCTACTCTTCACAGCGCACCCCTTTCATGCCAGACCCCATGCTTTGTCAGTGTATTGGGTAGTGACATACACCCGGTCTGGCGAAGAAGCGGGTGCTGTGAAGGGCAGAGGGTCATGTTTGAAAATTAATAAAATATAAAGCAGGTTTTATCAATAAACTGTTCTATGGAACCAGCTGTTGGCACACTGGAGATAAAAGTGCAGGCACAGCCAGAGCTCCCTCTCCAGCTATGTGATTAGCAAGCTGAACACTGATTTCTCAGCTCAGTCTTCACCTGGCTGCATACCTGAAAGATATACAGAATAGACCATAAGCATTTTTGCAATATGTTTTAACAATCACCTATTTTGTACAATTTAGTAAAAATAAGGTAAGGTGCATTTTTTATACCACTCAAAACCATCTGCATTCTAAGAGAAACAGAACGTGTTCATAGTGTGATTGACTTAAAGGAACACTCCAGTAAACAGACACATTGGTGCAGGGTCTGAAATGACTTCCATTTTTGGCATTTGTTGAATCTTGGCGTAGTGCATCGCCCCCTATGGAATGCATTAGACATAACAGCTTTTTCCTGGTATACTTCTTTAACAGCAGTAGTCTGTTAATATCAATACACAGCTAAAAGTGACAATATGAGGCGGTAAACACTGGTGAGACCGAGGCCGAGGACACCGCCTCTGGTAGAACCCCGGCCAGCAGAATTCTACTTGTAGTCACTAATGAAGAGGTCTGATACAAAACACAGAAACTAATCCTACATAAACTCTGGTTACTCTGCCTCCGATCATGGACCATCATTTGGTATCCAGCTCAGAGCTTCCGCCGATCACTTACCTTCATGCGGAAGAACGTGATGCTAGTAAGTAAATCCACCGTAGACTTCAGATCCTGCAGTCTATCCGGGCTGCTTGCCGGGAAGTTATTCTATGGGAAGACGAAAATACATTGGTTATAAGATCCACATGACGGCCCAGGGATCATATAAGCCAAGTGACGGGAGTAACAGGAGAAAGAGGGACACATCAGGTTGAAGTATTCCGGTTTTTCTAAGGGTATGTATACTTTTGCAACCTATTTTTATAGCTCCTCAACATTTAAAATAAAATGATACAACTTTACCAATAACCTTGATTAAATATCTCCTCCGATTGTGTATACAGCTTTGATGCAGACCAGCACAGCAAGCATGACAACATGTCACCACCCATCACATCTTAATATTTCTGCTCTTGCCTTTAAGACTCTCCTCACATTTGACTAATATTTTAGGAAGGGAAGACTTGGGGTGTTTCTTGGCACCTGAAGGCTTCCCTTCCATCTGAACCTTTCGAGATGAAATAACCTGAGTTATAGGAAAGCATTCTTTCTGCAGCCACTAGAGAAATGGATTATGTACAGATTATTAAAGGAGTCTTTTTGGGTTTAACTCTTGAAAACCTATCTTCAGGATAGGTGATCAATAGTTGAGCGGGTCAAGCCTTCGGGATCCCTGCCAAACAGTGGTTTGTCCCAGCCTGCCGTCAGTGCGGACAGAGTTAGAAGCAGAGAAGATCTAGCGACATAGGCTGCTGCATTTAATGGAAGCTGTGTGCATGCAATACAAACCCAGATCATCAATAGTTAAAGTCTCAGATAAACCCTTTAAGTTCAAATAGAACTGTAAAAGTCTGTGTACAGGGAGCTCCCTCTAGTGGTGGCAGTATTTAGAATTTAATCATACCCCTATGGCTATCTGAAGGGAAGCAGGGAACTTGGAGCGCTGTATAAGAAAAAAATGGAGCTCAAGATCGAAAAGTAAATAAAACTTACAAAAAACTTTTGACATGTCTGAAGTTTTGATCGATGGGGCTCTAAGTGATTGTTAAAACGAAGAGGCAGAAGTGCTATTGATTGCTGTGCCCTATTGGCTCTTCTCGGAGCAGTGTATTGGTTCAATAGAAAGTCTATGAACCTGTAGATCTCTCACTGACCACAGCTGGAAAGACACAATGCTCGTCTAATAGCTTCCGCCCTTTCCTTTTAGCAATCTGTGTGGACCCCCGCTGATCAAAAGTTCTAACATGTCACTAAGCTATAGGAAAAGTGTTTGGAAAGTTTAGCTATGCTTTAAATAAAATGAAATTCTAGCTGCACGCTTTCCTGCAGTAGACCACCATGATTAACCCTGTCACCACCCTAAACCATCAGGAATAACACATAAAGAGGGGAATTTGTTACGGACTACGCTAACAAAAAAAGTCACAAATTACGGCACAGAGGCGCAATACTTTGATAGATTTAGAAAAATGCAGAGAAAAGCAGAATAAAAGGTCACCCTGGAGTCCAGGTTGTCTACAGTACATAGCATCATCACAGCAACAGCACTAACATAGTAACATAGTAGGTTAGGCTGAATGAAGACAATGTCCATCTAGTTCAGCCTGCTTCAACCCCTAGTTGATTCAGAGGAAGACAAAACCCCAAGAGGCAGAAGTCAATTAGCCCTTTTGGGGAAAAAAAATTCCTTCCCGACGCCAGAATGGCAGTCAGACTAATCCCTGGATCAACTACTGATAGTTCCTACCTGTTTGTAAGACCCAGAACACCAACCCACTGGTCACCTAATGTCTATATCCTGTAATATCGTAGCTCTCTAGAAAGACATCTAGTCCCCTCTTAAACTCCTCTATAGATTTTGCCATCACCACATCCTCAGGTAGAGAGTTCCACAGTCTCACTGCTCTTACAGTAAAGAACCCCCTTCTGTGTTGGTGATGGAACCTGCTTTCTTCTAGATGTAGAGGATACCCTCTTGTTACCACCACAGTCCTGGGTATAAACAGATCATGGGAGAGATCCTTGTATTGTCCCCTCGTGTATTTATACATAATTATTTGGTCGTCCCTTAGCCATCTTTTTTCCAGGGTAAATAATCCCAATTTCATGTAGCTCAGTGGAAGTCTACAGGTTTACATAAATAGTCCCATTCACTGACAGGTCTGTATTGGTGTTCAGGCCGCACACCACTTCAGCCGGGTATATGGGTGAGGGTTTCTGCTGGGTAGACCACTTGGCATAGAGTTCATGTTTAGAAGAAAATTGAAGTAGCGCACCAAATAAAGATGATTTTAAGAGTATTGATGCATTTGGATACAAAAAATGCAGACATCAATCCATACCTGACGAAGGGTATCTCTACCTGTTTACAAGTTAGAGTCCATTTACCAGCGGTATGGATATACACTCTGTCAAAAAATATATCAAGCTCCTAGCAGTTGTCGTTCTACTGCAAAACTCAGCATGCAATTACATTGGTGTAACGGAAAATACCTAAACGTGCATTTTTTTTTAAACATTTTTTTATGTCCCTGTAGGGAACTTGAACCCGCGAGCGTATGATCACTATTAGAGATGAGCGAGTATACTCGCTAAGGCCAACTACTCGAGCGAGTAGTGCCTTAGCCGAGTATCCTCCCGCTCTTCTCTAAAGATTCGGGGGCCGGCGGGGGAGAGCGGGGAGGAACGGAGGGGAGATCTCTCTCTCCTTCTCTCCCCCCCGCTCACCACCGCAACTCACCTGTCACCCGCGCCGGCAGCCGAATCTTTAGAGACGAGCAGGAAGATACTCGGCTAAGGCACTACTCGCTCGAGTAGTTAGCCTTAGCGAGTATGCTCGCTCATCTCTAATCACTATATAATACACTGCAGTACCTCTGTACAGCAATGCATTATTACTATTACTAGCGATCATATGCCATGGCAGACCCCGATTTCAAGAAACGGCGTCCGGTTAACATGGAGAACGATCAGCCTTTCACAATGACATCGCAGCGGGCCCATCACATCACAATAGGAGCATGCTCACTCTGTAAACCCTTTACATGCTGTGATCAACATTGATCACATCATGTATGGGGTTAGCAGCGGGGAACAGTGTTTTCCCCGATGCCTGCTGTTGCAGCGGTAGGTCAGCTGACTTTATTTGGCTAAACTCTTATTAAAGGCATATTCCTGTCTCTGACAAAGACAACTTACATGGGAATCCCGGCCACAAAGGTAAGCCGGTACAGGATTAGGGAACTCTGTTCTGGGTTCGCGACCTGCATCTAATAGGACATGTCATTTGCTGTGTTTGAGATGAGAATACCCCTTTAAGAAGCGGCCGATAAGTCAACATTGACATAACGTAGATAGAAGTAAGTGGAGGATGTTTTCTGGCACAGCCCCCATTGCTCCAGGCTGCAGCCTCAGCATAAGCAAACAGGATTATTCTCACCGGTGGGAATCCGAATCTCCGACTATAGGCAGGTAAAAATGATATAACTGCCTCTGACATGAAACCGCGGGCGCAGACCTGATGCGGTGTATATCCTGCATGTAACAGGGTCTGCTATACGAGGAGTGAAGCATCTCCGACTGGGGCTGAACACTAAACCTGACGATTTCTGGAAACCCGGGAAGAGCAGATGGCGAATGTTGCATTATTTAACACCCAGACAGCTTGGTGGAAGCCGTATGTCCGTCCAGGCGCCAACATTTATCTGGCGTGCGGCGTTCTTGCTGAATGCCCAGTTGGGTACTGGAGGAGACGAGATTTACTAGAGACATCGCAGCCAAATAGGACGCCGACAACAACCACCTGCTGACAACCCTTTGCCTTCAGCGGGACCAGATGTGGAGAGGATGCTTACAGGCTGTGCCAAACACCGGATTTCTATAAAACCATCAGAGGAAGAGATGGCAAGAAATTCCAGCGCAGCTGATAAATGAGACGAAGAACTGCGACTTGTGTAACCCTTCAATCACCAACTGCTGCCCACGTCGGCTATAGACAGCAGACAGAAGCCGGAGGCGGCAGCGATGCCAGGTGTAACACTGGGGCTTTCTAACAATGCAAAAGAGAACCCAGGAGGATATGATGGTAACGCTAATGTGCAGGAATTCATTTACAGCATGACTGGTGCACTGAGTAGGAGCACCGCGGCTGATTACAGTCCTAAGTAAAGCCGCAGATAACGGGGAGAAGTTCTCAGGCTCTGAGCCAGCCTTAGTTTAGACGGCGCCCTGTGTGCTTTTCTTTTTGGCGCCCCCATTGTAAGAAAAAATTGACTATATCATATTGCACTAATAGGCATTCTAACTGTATTCTGCTTGTGCAGAAAGCACCAACATAGCAGAAAATCCACAGCAGAACAGCTCAGTACATAAATACAACGACAGAACCAAGCTCAGTACATAGGTACAGCATAAGAAGCAGACTCAGGACATAACAATAGTACCAGAATCAATCTAAGTAGAGATAACCACTAGAACCAAGCTCAGCACATAAATACAGTGCCCGAACCAAGCTAAGCACATAAATACAGTGCCCGAACCAAGCTCAGCACATAAATACAGTGTCCGAACCAAGCTCAGCACATAAATACAGTGCCCGAACCAAGCTCAGCACATAAATACAGTGCCCGAACCAAGCTCAGCACATAAATACAGTGCCCGAACCAAGCTCAGCACATAAATACAGTGCCCGAACCAAGCTCAGCACATAAATACAGTGCCCGAACCAAGCCCAGCACATAAATATAGTGCCCGAACCAAGCTCAGCACATAAATACAGTGCCCGAACCAAGCTCAATACATAAATACAGTGCCCGAACCAAGCTCAATACATAAATACAGTGCCCGAACCAAGCTCAATACATAAATACAGTGCCCGAACCAAGCTCAATACATAAATACAGTGCCCGAACCAAGCTCAATACATAAATACAGTGCCCGAACCAAGCTCAGTACATATAGTGCCTGAACCAAGCTTAGTACATATAGTGCCTGAACCAAGCTCAGTACATAAATACAGTGCCCAAACCAAGCTCCATACATAAATACAGCACCTAAAGCAAGTTCAGTACATAGTGTCAGAACCAAGCTCAGTACATAAATACAGTGCCTGAATCAAGCTCAGTACATAGCTATAACAGAACCAAGCTAAATGCATAAATACAGTGCCTGAACCATGTTCAGTACATAAATACAGAGCGAGAGCAATGCTCAGTACATAAATATAGCACAATAACCAAGCTCATTACATAGATACAGCACCAGAACCAAGCTTATAACAAATACAGTAGCAGAATTAAGCAATTGTGTTGTGGAGGTGTCGATGGGCTAACAGGCACACCTCAAATCATCAGAAGGGAGGGAGGAGATTAATGATTAACGTAACTCGACAAGATGCAGCCTCATGGAGCAAGATTTTCTGGCCAAGTGAACCTAAGGGGGGGGGGGGGGGGGGAGATTGTGCAACTGTATGGATTGCATACAGCTAAGGTCAGCCATGGTCCGAGTCACCAGGTAATATAGTGTAGGTAAAAAGCAGCTGAATGTAGCTGCTAGAGATGCATCTGTCAGTCAATTAGTTTGCTGATGGTTTCCAGAAGCAACTTGTACAAGAAGTTTAAGGGTGCATTAACACGTCACCAATTTGTTGTGGATTCTTGTGCAGATCTGCAGCAGATTTTACTCCTTCAATTTGAAAGGGTGAAATCTGCTGCAAATCTGCACCAAAATGTGCGATAAAATCAGCAGCACATCAGCTGTGTGTGAACGCACCCCAGAGTACGGCCACACAGTGGATTCGGCCACATATTTGACATAAAGTCCATGCTTCTAGTGGGAATCTGCACCATAGTCTGCATGGCACACATTTTTGCAGACATGGAAGTAGTAGTACAGCACTTCTTCATATGGAATCTGCATTGGAAAATCCACACGTGGATTTGCTTATTGACGAGGACTAAATCTGCAGTCACCAGATATCTCATATACTGGGGGAATAGCTACATAATGGCTAAAAATCTATAAATTAAATAAATTTATAATTTCATAAAATAAATCAATCACCAGAGCGGCCCTTTAATACAACAGGTGGGGGAGTATATTATTTTCATTTCTTCCCTCCCCCCCTCTGATCCGCAGGCCCCATTTTCGGGCGTCCAAGATGGCCGTAGCAATTTTCTAACTTCCTAATGGACACTGCACATGTCTCTCTGATTGCTCTAGCCAATCACAGAGCAGAAATGAAGAATTGGTTGTCTAAGACTACCAATGCCCTGTGGGGATTACGTAGTCTGAAGAGAGCATCAGCCAAATCTGGAAACGGAAGATCAGAGGTACGGCAGGTAAAAACAACTGCAAGAGATCATGAAAATGTCATCCACTTCGCTGCTACTGTAAATGCTGAGAATTACCCATGAAGAGGGTCCTCTCAGAAAATCGGTGGTAAATCTGCCCCGTGTGGACATATCTGCTACATGTAAATGTAACCTTATGGTATGTTAGATTTGCTGATGGTGTATGGCATGGCGTGACTGCTAACAGGCTGCTCCTTCTCTTCTTGGGCTGACACAGATCCGATAAAGCTGTAAAGTCCATGGCTGCCTCCAAGGTGGCTTCTGCATGACAAGAGCATACAATACCTCTGGTCACTCAATGGCATCGGGAATGCAGATGGAACAGGGGACGGATGATGCTGGGGCCAAACATGGTGACACCCATGTTGGACAGGGCACGAAGCTCAACTATAGGGGCGGATTACCAACCCCAATGAAGAAAAGCATTAGCATTAACCTATGTTCCTGTAGCTGCCGGGGAAGGTAGCGGGGTCTCCATTTACAACAGCCATGGTGGTCAGACCGGACTTGCATTAGTGAGTAGACCATTTGCTGCCATGATTGCCGACTGGCCGGAGGTGCTCGAAAGGAAGCAATTATTTTAACCAGCCATTAATTTTTTAGCATCCGTATTAATAAGAGCAGCTGCCTCAGAACTCCATTACCTACCACAGCTCTACCAGCCGGGTGGCGACCCTACGCCAGCTTTGCATTTTGCAGATTAATATCAGAAGCTGCGGTTATTACATTGCCCACCCGCTCTGTTGGATGTCTCCTTATTCTCTGAATCACCCAAACAAAATCATGGATTCTGATCACTGATTCGGTTCAGTCAAGTGTGCATTTGTCTGCAAACCGAGAGAAGAAAATAAGCGTTTTCCAGATACTTCTAGCAGCGGCTTATTTCCCTTAGGAACAAAGGATCAGGCATGCTGAAATTCACAAAAACTAGACAGAAGCCCAAACCGTCCGATTCAATCAGTTGTGAACATGCACAGCACACAGACATGTAAATCGCCTGTATGAATAAGCCTTAATATATGTGTAGTCGCGTTAACAGTAAGTGTGGGTCTACACGGGAGAACTACTGACCGAACAGTTGCTTGAAATAGTCGCTAAAGCGTAAGAATGGCGTTGGTATTCATATATCGCAATTGCTGAATGAATTGTTGGACGTACTTACATGGGCTGAAATATCATGTGTCGACTAGTTAGGGAGCATGAGGTCCTTTGGCAGGTATGTATTCGAAATTTCGACCCCTCCTCAAAAGACCTCATTGATTGCCAAATCCAATACTAACCTATATAAATACTTGGGAGCGGTCTTCGAAGAGAAAGACCGCATCAACAAGTGTTCTCTCGAAGACTAAAAAACAGCCAGATACAGTAGCAGCGAATGTTGTTTTAAAGACAGTCAGGGACCGTTCAGACGAGGGTCACTCACATATTTATGGGCTTTCTGGAACCAATGAGCGTTAAGTAGCATGGCAAAAAAAAAAAGTGTTAAAAAAAAAAAGGCAAAAACCAATCAACATTTGGAGGAAGCCGAACGCCAAGCAAGCGCACACCTCTCCTTGCAAAGCTATTGGCTAGTTGTTGAAAGCAATGACTACCTGTTTATACCGGATGATATTAATTAAATCAACCAGTGACTATTTTTAGGTGAGCTGAAACAAACCAACTCTTGTTAGTCACCGGCTTGGTGGCCGTGTTTACATGGGACAACGGTCGCTCACATTTGCTCTATTTGTCCCATGTAGAGTCACCCTACGTGACTGGCCACACCCGAAAATATCTTAGAGCTCTATCTACTGTAATAAGCAGCTACTTCAAAAGTGGAGACGTCTCGCCTCTGCTCAGGTGGAAGGAGACAATATTATTATAGGTCTACAGGGCCGAAGATAGTAACTTCGTTCAGATAATGGCCCCCTGTCACAGGTGGAGCTCCGGCAAAGCCGATCGTGTTCATTCAGCTTCAAGAAGGAGCCAACTAATCACACGTTCCATTTCAATTGTACTTGAGTTTTCCCTTTCCCTTGGTTAATTACACGGGGGAGTTCAAAGTGATTTTTTTCCCAAGTCTTACTCTGCAATCACAGCCTTTGTGTTCTGCCATTATGAAGCTTACCCTGTACATGGAGAGATCGATGCGCAGGGAATTGTGCAACTGGTCCAGGAGTTTGACAAAGCGTTCTTTCTGCAGAAGAAAAGAAAAAGTTAGACATGCTTCAGATGAACACCCAATATTGAGAAAAGGTCTTCTAGAGGGGTAGTTATATACACCATGTATAGGATATAAGAGGAATGTAACGCCATCATGGACAGATCTGGTCAGGGATGGAAGTCTCAAAGAACGCAGAAGACTCACCCCGAAATTGGAGGCGGAGAACCGGTCCGATGCAGACACATTGGTGGAGGCGGTGGTGTGGGCATAGTAGGCATTGATGTTGGCGAGGAGAGTGCTCATGACGGCTGGAACTCCGGGACACATATACTTTGAAGACAGGCAAGCAAAATGCCTGAAAAAAGAAGACCGTTCCTGGTTAAAAGATCATACATAGACCAATGAGGGGAGATTGCTGAAAAGCGGTTTTCAGGTTCAGAAAACCCCATTTTTAACAGCTGGGGTGTAGATTAGCCAAAAGGGGTGTCTGCCTTTCTGGAGGACTCAAAGTGCCCATGAATTACACAGACAATCCATTGCTTGCACTTAAAACCACATAGTACGTCATTTTTCCTGTAGTGGCACTGGAGGGCAATTGAGAGGTGACTATTGTAAGACATTGGAAAAAAAGAACAAAAACTAAAATCGGTGTTTTGGTTTATTATTCCTTGTATTAGGGTACTTTTACACAAGCCATCTGTTGCCCTAGTAATCACTTCTGAGCGACTTGTGGTCCATGTGACCACGGGACTCAATGGGGTAAGTGAGCGAGGCAATTGCTCACTTGTTGTAGTTGCTCAGTTTTTAGCTCCACTAGAAGACTGAGTGACTGTTGGTCCGTGTAAACAGTCAGTCATCCATCTACGAACGACTGCCTGAGAGCGATCTCTGGAGCACTCCACCTCCATTCAGGCAGTCATCATCGCTACTGTGTGAAAGCCTGACATTCATCCCATGTCAAAGTACCCTTTAAAGTACCTTTATAGTGACAATGGTCCGGCTGTGTGTATTACATTCTGTGTGGTATCTGTATGGACATTCTTATGTTTTAGTGTACTTGCATGCGATTCATTCTGCACTGGTGCACATGATCTTCGGGAAATGGGATTATGTGATTTTCCAGAGCAGCGTCTGGAGATGGCAGTGCGCACGCTCAAGTCACCAAAGGACGTCACAGCCGTTCCGAGCTGCGTCTGCATATGTGACTGCTGGGTTCCAGACCTCGGGCACTGATTTCAGTGTTACGGGTGCAAGTAATGATCTGGTCTATTTAGCAGGTACCAGCACAGCTTTTAACACTGTAGCATGGGTGACAATTACTTGTTTTGTGAGGATTGTGGATACTATAATCTAGCTTATTACATACGTCAGAGCTGCATGATGACTGGGCTGTGATACAGGTACTGTATGTTCCATATGTTAATTAGAGGAATTTAGGTGGTACCGCTGTCTCCTAGACATCTACATTTATATTATGGAGATGTTTTGTTACATGTGTAGTATTTATTGGAAATCAGTGCAATTTAAACCCAGCGTATGGGAAGGTCCATGGCAGTACCGCTAAAGGTGTTGGGGGTTTACCTTTCTGGGGGACCCAACACATCCATGCATTGAACAGACAGCCTATTGCACACAATTAAAACAGTGTAATACTTATTTTTTCCCTGTGGTGGCACTGCAGAAAAAACAGAACACCGATCACAATTTACAATTCATCACTGTAGATTCCAGCAACAGCTTACGTTAAGGGGTTTTGTTCAATGTAGGCAAATTCTTTAAAGTTACAGGTGGTTTTCCAGGAAAAATACTACTGATTACCTATCCCCAGGATGGGTCATTAATAGTTGATCAGCTGTGGTCTGTCGCTCAGGACCCCGACCGATCAGCTGAGTGGGTGTATGCTACAAAGGTCGGAGCTGGAGCAGCGGAAGTCTCCGCGCCCACCTCTGTGTAGAGGCCGGCGCTTGTAACTGCAGGCATGGCTCTCATTGAAAACAAGGCGAGCCACGCCTGCAGTATTCTCTCTGGAAAATCCCTTAAAATCCTAGATAAGTGCCATATAAAAATTCTATATCTTAGGGCTCTTCTATATGGAATCATTACCATTCAGATTCTCGATGGATCGCAGGAAGCTGTATGAATGCCCAAGAGCGATTAGTGCCCAACAGTTGTCCCATGTAAAAGGACCCTTTGGCTATATTCACATACATGAGGGAGATGTTGCGCAGAGTTTCTCAGCCCGATATTTTGCTTGCCAAAGTAAGTTTCACACGCGGGCGCGAGGAGTTTTTATTCATTCCAATGAATAGAGTTCAATATCTCGCAAGTTTTGTGCATGAGATTCGCGCTTGTCTGCATGTAGCCTTAGGCTGGGATACTTTTGCAATATTTAAGTCTTTGACAAGTAGTCCTGTGTAGTACCATTGTGTCTTTTTCTCCCTATCGTGCCCCAATCTGTCCTGAATACTCAATTTCTCTCAGCCCCCTGCACGCCTCCATTGCCATACCTCCCCAATTCCAGCAGCAACTCATCAGCTGCTGCCCCCCATCTTAGAGACAGCCCTATTGGACCGCTGTACATCAGCTGCTCTGTAACAACCTTAAAATTAGAGATATGTTATGTGTCACAGAGAGGGGGGGGTTGGCACGATTGATCCCGCCTCCGAAGGTCTGACACTGGGTCTCTCCGACCCCTAATTTTTAAAGTTTTCCCCAGAACATCACCCCCACCTCCCCACACCACTTCTGAGGTCATTCAGAGAGGGGTGGGCTAAATGCATATGTACCTGTGAAAAACATAATTCCCTATTTTGGCCATATCTTCGCAGAAGAGCCTCCAATTGGGAACATATACCTGGCATATTTCTGGTCATGATTTTATCACTCAGCAATAAACCTGGCAAAGAAAATATAACCAGGTATGCGGATACGCCAATTAAGGGTTTCTGGGGCTCGCACTTTAACCCTTCCCAATCCACTGTCTGACCTCTGAAGACATTATGATTTCAGGTTGTACAGCTCCGATGTTGGAAGACGTCCATTGGGGTTCTCTTACTGTATATTGCCAGCCTCTCTGCTGTCGAAGCCTATCCAACGTGTCACCTCATGCAGTACTGGCTTTAGCCAGCAGATAGCACCGCTGTATAACATCAGAAAGAGAGTAACCCCCTAGGAAAACCAGGATACAAATTGGATTGGAAAGGGTTAATGAGTTTAGATGCGTTTTATTCAGCGGACCAGCCAGACTCGGAAAATAAAATTCCTGTTGGGCTAGGACCTTTACACAACAAATAATCCTTATTAAAAGTGTTTCCCCTAATTTGAATCCCAGAGACCCGTCTGAGAACCCAGCTCTTAGTTGGATCATTTTCCTTTGACTTCATTAACAGTGAGGATTACAGGGAGTCTGCTGCTCTGAGAGGACCATAGAGGGCAGCCTACTGGTAGATCTGCAGGGCCATAATAGGGACTTTGATGAACCTTTGATCAGCCTCACAGCCCATAGGTTATATTATCAGATTATGACCACAGCTATTCCGATTGTCATACAATAATATTTAGGAAATGCCATTCAAGGAGTTGTAGAAAATACCCTAAAGACAGATCAGAGCTTTTTTTTCTCCCTTGCACCTTATCCCAGCACCCAGACAGGGACATTGAGGACTGATCCCAGAAGCAGTCATCACCTCCGCATGTAGCTTGTGTCCCATCACCCATAGAGAAATGCCGAAGAATCCACCTCAACCAGCATCAAAAGGTTAATCGGCGACTCCGCAGCTTTTGTTAATAACATTTAAAGGGAAATGTCAAGCAGCTAATGAGTGCCGTATGGGACTAGAATATAAATGGGCCCAACGATGAACATTTGATCATTTCTGGGATGACACAAGTTGGATGTTTGAGCATTTAGTTCTAGGGTGGCAGTCAGGATCTGGCAGCCCCAGGATGACAGAATACTCTTAAGGCTGGTTTACATGGGCCGATGATCACTCAAAGATCGCTCAAACGACAGTCTGAGTGACAGCTTTGAGCGATCATTTTGCATAAACTATTAAGCAGCTACTCAGCTACTTAAACACCAATTAAGTGTGCAAAGGAAGCCTTCCCTGAATGCAGTAAATAGCCCATGGGGAAACAATGCTATCAGCACTGCCCATGCAGAACTACTGATAACAGTAAAGGACGGTTTTTAGGTCCGACTGAATTTAACGATCAGCTAGCAGTGCCTGAAAAGCGCACGATAGGCGCACATTTACATACACTGATTATCGCTAAAACGATCGCTGATTAGCGATTTTTTTACCAATCATCGGCTGATGTAAATGGGCCTTTAGTGTTTATTACACATTACAGCAGAGTACGTGTCGCTGCTAATTATTCTGCAGGAACGGCACACAGGTTTTCTTCACTATGTAGAATTGTCAGGAGAAAATGATAAAAGTTAATACAAGATGCATTCTTCTTGTCTGTTGTTTCACCCCCTCGCCCAAACTTTATTTACACATATAAAAGGGTTTTCCTAGACAATGTTTTGTAAATTTTCAGGGGAAAGTCCTATAAAAATAATTGTATTTTGAGATCACAACCAGTAGGGGGCAGCAGTGAGATGTGACTGTTTGCAGCACGAGAACTAACAGAAAAAGAGCAGTGCTAATCGATACAAGATATACAGAAAAGTCTTTGCAAAATTATCCAAATGATATGCAGCTTGAATGGGCAAAATTAATGTTCAAATGATCCCAGGAGCTCCAGCATCTACTGACACCTCTTTGATGAAAAGTGGACGTGTACTCCAACGTTACATGGAGGGTAAATCTTTCATTCTTTTATGGATTTTTTAAAAATTTATATTGAGAGTTGGAGCAAAGTTGGGAAAAAGGTAAAAGAAAGCCGAGAAGAGACCTGGCGGGCGGCGGGCAACAAAGAGACCTGGCGGGCAACAAAGAGACCTGGCGGGCAACAAAGAGACCGGGCGGGCAACAAAGAGACCGGGCGGGCAACAAAGAGACCGGGCGGGCAACAAAGAGACCGGGCGGGCGGCGGGCAACAAAGAGACCGGGCGGGCAACATGAGACCGGGCGGGCAAAATGAGACCGGGCGGGCGGCGGGCAAAAAGAGACAAGATGACAGGGAATCTGGGCAAGAAGAGACAAGAGATATGGGAAGGTGAAAGCAAGACAAGACAAGAGGAAGGCGGGCAATAGAAGGGAAGTCAAAAAAGGAAGGCAGACAGAGGTCTCGCCTGCTCTTGCAAATTAATATTCGATTAGCACTATCCCTTACTTAGCCAGGTGTCTTGCAGGTCAGAACCTTGAGCAAGAAGGTAAAAATATTCACTGTTCTGTCTAGTTAGGACGGAGCTGTGACAATCTCTCATTCAAAGAGCAAAGCAGTCACTACTATGTAATATAACAGCTCCGCTGTAACCTAGGGCGTACAGGAGTCCACATTTGTGATAGCACCATGTCTGATCCACACCTACAGCTGACTGAACAGGAACAGAAGGGTTTTTATTTGGACAATAGGTACTCTTTAAGAAGCAGTTACTTCAAAGGAGGAGAGCTTGTCATCTTCACTTAGTAAGACTGAAGACAGCTATATTACAGCTTTACACTGCAGGCAGAGTGGCCGAGATAACTGCTTTCTTCAGATAATGACCCCGAGTCTCGTTCCACATGTCACCGGCGATTCTCCTGTACACAATGCTGCGTTCTACGCATTCATCTTTAAGATCAAACTGATCACAAGATAGCGGCAAAGGCAATGACAGGGATAAACACTGCAGTAACCGGAGGAGGACGCGGCGTTTATCCTGATAGAATCCGCCTTTAGATCCTATATTTTCCAGGCTACAATTTAGAACTATTACTGGACGCGGCTGTCATTCTGGAAGCCTAAATTGTATTACCGCCATGTTTCCATCGCTCTCCTGCAAATGATAAGTCCTGTGACAGCCGTCATTTATAGTTTTGTGAGTCTTCCCCTCGCCTGGTTTGACAGAACAGGGAGGATTCCTGGGCTGGAGTGACACATTGGGGGTTGTTGTGAGTCATCGCGCCGCCTGTACTTCGCGGAGGAAATATATGATTGCCCAGCGGAGAGGAGGCAGATGATAGCGCCGCTCGCAGAACGGAGGAGTGATACGAGGCATCGTCTGCCTACAACAAGCTGCAGGGATTAATGACTTGTTCTCTACAACGTGACAATGACAATTACCTCACCTGTGAATATATTGGAGAGTGCTGCTTGCTTATAATACAGAGCAGCTTGGAGTCCTCTCTGCCTAATACCAATTCTCGAAGCGCGCATTAATTACAGGCGCACATATCTGCGAGAGCGGATGGATGACTAGTACTGGGATTACTCCACTTATCCCATAAGGGCTCAGCAGGCGACATAATCAGTACAGAAGCTCTCTTGTGGCTCTGGGAGTGTGCATTCCCCTCGTGTCACCTGTCACCGCGGGGTGGATAGGGCTCTATGAAGGTGGCTTTTATGTATAGTGTCACTATAGCGCAGCTTTATCCGGTTAGGGAACTGCTTGGCGCTATAATGAGCAAATGAAAAATGTCACCTGCATTCAAATCACCTTGTATCCACGACTCCACTCCAAAGCAGAAAACTCAGCTGTCGCTGCGGATATTCTCAAGTTCTTCTAGTTCAAGAAGCTGAGATATAGGGGCTGTTTGTAGGGTCCTCAACTATAGAGCTGTCTCTACGACATGGCAAGAACACAAATGTCACCTAGAATTCAGGGTGCATTCACACTTCGTTTGCAGTGCAAGTCTGTCATATGCGCTGGGAAAGGTACATTGATGGCATCCATGCACCCGAGGGAGGCCAAGAGGGTGTAAGAGTGGTATAGATATTTTTTGCGATATAAGGTGGGTGCAGTTTTGATATGAAATCCTTTATCTTTTGTTACGGCACTGGCTTTTTAAGTGGAGTTAGGAACGGAAGAACAGGACATTGAGCGGGAAGTTTCCGGGAGGGGAGTGGTAGGGGGGGGCGGCCAAGTTGTGGATGAAGGTAGAATGGGGTTTCTTCCATATAGTCAGTGCCCTACAGTTTGCCTTCGCTGTACGCGCTATAAGATATGAAGCAGTGAAGTCGGTAACTATTGGCATCTCCATTTTCACCTCTGCAACGACGCTAAACCCGCACCAGCAGATTAGAAAGGCATTCTTTCCCAGTTGGTATTCTGTGCCAGGGGGCATAAAGACTGTTTACTGGTGATCCCAGTTAACCATGCCATGACCGAGTACCCAACAATTAAACAGACTTTTATAATTTTATTGACATAATGTGATATTTCACACCAATGGGCCATGTGTTATACATTTAGTTATACAGTCAATAAACCTGGTATTCATACCTCTGAGCCTCTGGGCTTCAGAAGTCAACAGGGCACATTTCAAAAACAGGCCAACCCTGAACCGATAAGCCCAGAACCAGGTCACGAGTCCCCAATGTCTCAGTTGTCAACTCTTAAGGAGAGCAGGCTCTTACTTATGGAGCTGGTCTGGGGCTACCTGCTCCAGGGCCAGGTCAGGCTGTAGTCAACCAGGAGAGCCCCGAACCCATGGCCTACATCCTCTTATAGCGATACAGAGTAGTGCAGTCAACTACACCATTCTACGTAGGTATCTAAGAAAACATGGGAGCCTATGGGCGACGATGCCACCATATGCCTATACAGTGGAAAATGTCAGAGGCATCCATGTATACATCAGGAAATCCTCACAATGTAGACTGAAAAAACAGCGGGGGGATGAATTTATTAAGACAAGCTGTTTAAATGCAGGTCTTAAAAAGTGGCCCTCTGGTTTCAGTACAAACTTCAGTCCCGTGACCGAGAGGGCATATATTACCAGCACTTGTTTTTCTCTGCCATCTGTCTGATCAGCTGATTCCAGATCTGGATGTGCCTAATGTACAAAGAGGGGCATGACTGAGCCGTGCATGTGCCTAAACTGAAATATAAGCAGGCCACGAGCTGGAGATTTCTGGTAGAATGTATTCCATTCTCAGATCTGTAAGGCCAGTGTGGTGACCACACCCCCTCTGATAACCACACCCCCTCCTGCCTCTGATAACCACACCCATTTTTAATATTGTGGTGTGAACTGGTGTAAATTCAAAAAGACCTTTTTTTTTTTTTTTTTTTTAATAACACTTTTCTCTCCATAAATCCCCCTAAATCTGAATAGAGCCATCCTAGACTTTGCACGTCCCCTATTAAAAAAAAAACAAAAAAAAACAGTGCCCTCCGTCCATGTCACAGGCAGCACATTGACTGCTAAAGCAGCTCTATATCAGGACCCCGCAAACAGCTCTGCCGATCTCAGCTTCTGAGACCCCTGTAAGTGTCAGTTAAGTGGAGTGGGATATGGAGGTTCATTGAAGTCTAGCAGAATTCTTTAGATCAGTAAGTAAAAGAGGAGAACGCTTCACTTCACAAACCTTTTACATGATGCCAAGAGGTACGAAGGCAAATCAGATGTCACCAAGATTGACATCACATAGGAGGCAATGGAACAAATTTATTGATTTATCATATGAAGATAGTGGAGGCGACTTATCAACCAGCCGCTCCATTTGTGTGAGCTAATGACGCCACTGAAATAAAAATGAAATTTAGCTTCACAACATCTGTGATCCCCTCTGATCCCCCCTTATACTCACGTCATGGCTTGGTAAATGGACTCAATTCCATAGCGCATGGCAAACTCATCAACGATCTCTTGTGCCGTCTCGTCAAAGTAAACTTTCCAGGCATCGTCACCCTTTGCTTCAGGGATCTTCACCACGCCGCTACCCTGTATGTCTGTGAGATAGTGGAACAGGTTCTGGAGGCAGAAGGGAGAGACCATTAACAACGTGTATACACGGGTGTCTCACAGGTATGGACTCTAGTCACATGGAGGGCACCAAACACTGACAACTAGCGGCTCACACATGTCCTGTCCTCTCTAGGAGTCCATCAGCCATTCGGCTCCACCAACATAAAGCTGCCCATCAGCTCTCTCCTGACTCTCCCACATACATGCACACTCAGCTCGGCCCAGCATGTATTTGAGTTGTATGTAGTGAGTGGGAAAGTTCTAGTTAGACAACATTGGCAGCCGCTTACCTCTTGAGCGCAAGAGTCAAAATCCAGTAGCCCGATTCTTATTGATACTGTTGGGTGAGAGCTGGTAGCCATCAATGCTAATTGCTCGTTTTACATGGGCCAAAGTTTTGGCTTAATGTAAAGAGTGTCGTTAGACACTTCGATTGGTGCTTTTTTCCCCCTTTTTAACATAGGTTGAGTATCGGCTTATGGGGATGAAGGATTCCTAATGCAATTGTTCGTCCCCGTAGGTCAGCTGTACATCTCCCTGTTCACATGGCACGATGTACATTTTTATGTTCACATATCTAAGCCAATCAGTTGACAATTGAGCTCCTGCCAGTTTATCAATTTATCGCTTGTCCCCTTACATGGCGCAATTGTTGGGTGAACATCAGCCTGTGTAAAAGAACTATTAGTCTCAGGATTCACTCTTGCTATTCTGACTGATAAATTATAGTGCACCTCAGTTTTCATCAAGTTTAAAAAAATAAAAAAATATTCCAGGTTCTCCTTATCCACTCACTTGCTGCAATTTGTGCCCAGTTTCAGGTTTTTAAGTTCAGATTTTCAAGGGGGTCTTCTTCCTTTTTCTGTTATTCTGCTGCTTGCAAACGACTTTCAAGCAAGGTACATGTTGCAAGCCTAGCATTCCGCTAGTAAGTTCACTGTCCTGTACTCCCTTTCCCTCACTTCCCATGCTGAATTGCTTTGTTTCTGGTCCAATCAGCAGGGAGGTAGTATCTGAATGCCTGCCTCTCTGCTTTCTCAGGACGATTGTATGAGTCAGGTATTCAGAGACATTATGGAAAAATGGTTAGTAATCCCCAAAAAATGTACACACACACGTACACACACACGTACACACACACACGTACACACGCACGTACACACGCACGTACACACGCACGTACACACGCACGTACACACACACGCACACACACACGCACGTACACACACACGCACACACACGCACGCACGCACACACACGCACGCACACACACGCACGCACACACACGTACGCACACACACGTACGCACACACACACACGTACGCACACACACACACGTACGCACACACACACACGTACGCACACACACACACGTACGCACACACACACACGTACGCACACACACACACGTACGCACACACACACACACGTACACACACACACACACGTACACACACACACGTACACACACACACGTACACACACACACGTACACACACACGTACACACACACGTACACACACACACGTACACACACACACGTACACACACACACGTACACACACACACGTACACACACACACGTACACACACACACGTACACACACACACGTACACACACACGTACACACACGCACGTACACACACGCACGTACACACACGCACGTACACACACGCACGTACACACACGCACACACACGTACACACACACACGTACACACACACACGTACACACACACACGTACACACACACGTACACACACGTACACACACACACACTCCGTGGAACAGCAGGAGAGATTGTGGAGAGAGCAGACACTTTATAAAACAGATCTGTCAGCCTGTGAGTGCAGACAGCAGTCTGTGAAGATGGTCCTTCCCCCACAGCTAAGAAAAAAGTCACAGTGTCCCCAGTAACTACAGAAGCTCAATACCCAACAACATGCAGTGCTCTGCAGAAGAGCTGGGAAACCCTCCCCTACCCCTTACCCACAGTGATGGCCACTTCAAACTTTGTCAGTGGTGAAAGAACTAAATTTTAATAAAAGGTATAGTACAAGAATGATGGGAATCACACAGGCCATTACATGAGCATAAGTAGTCTGTTATGAAGAGCTGAAGGGTGCAGTCACATTGTGTTTGTAATGTATGTTGGATGTATACTGTGTGTGGACATATGTCACCGTATAGGCATACAAAGGCGTATTTCACCTCTAGACTACCCCTAAGGATATATGCAGCTTTCCTGGCACATACCACAAACATATTCTGCAGATGCAGCATAAATGCAACCGTATCTGCAGTCACAAGGAGAACTCACTTCTTCAGGTCTGTGATTTGCACTTCAGGGAGCCACTTAGAAGACACAATTACACATGCTTTGAAAATGAGCATAGGACAACGTAAAGATCCCCTATTCTGCTTCGGTAACATTCTGACTTTAATCCATATTATACACTGCCCTTCAGAGAAAATGCCGCATCGCGTACAGAAAATGCAACACAATGAAGACTCTCTCACAGAATTACGCAATTTTGGGGGTGCGCTCAGAAAAAAAAAAAGTTACGCAATTTGATGGAGTTTCAGATCAATAGTCTGAACGGGGAACATGATGAAAGGCAAAAACCAGTCTGTGAAGCTAACTTAGGAGACATTGTTGCGCCAAGAAGACTGCTT
This sequence comes from Eleutherodactylus coqui, assembly GCF_035609145.1. Classification (NCBI taxonomy): domain Eukaryota; kingdom Metazoa; phylum Chordata; class Amphibia; order Anura; family Eleutherodactylidae; genus Eleutherodactylus; species Eleutherodactylus coqui. Next base: position 68,363,465 of record NC_089841.1, on the reverse strand, counting down.
TGTGCCGTCTTGTTTGCATCTGGATAAAGATTGAGGAGTGAAGATGCCTCTAAGATGCCATCGAGAGCCATTTCATCAAACGGACACATTTACTAAAGGTTTTATCGTAGGGCTTCATACAGCTGCTTGGTCTTTGCGTTGTATTGCAGCAGAAACTCAACTGTGGGACCAATGCGGTGGTCAGACGAACGAAATGTGCATCGTTGTAATGGGACAGCAGCACAGAGACGAAGGTCACAACGTAGACATCAACGCATCTGGCATCACGCAGTAGCGGCTCCACAATCCACAACTGGCTGACACATGTGGATGCTACAGTATGGACAATGCCCATACTGGGGTGCCACCAGCTTCAACAGCCCATCACCTCTAGTAAGTATCAGGAGTAGATTTATGGCACCCCATTATGTTTAGTAGGAGCTTCAGTCCGTCACACTACCATAGTTTCAGAGCGTACTCAACACCATTTTCTGAGAGGATATCACGCGGCCTCATACAGTGAACATCAGCGGGGAAAACTTTGTACGGAGATTCTTTGGTTAGCACAATCCGCAGATCTCTCTCCATTGGCAAATCTATGGGGCAGAATTAGACGTGGAGTAAATGCCCCCCCGCCCCCCGTTCCGTAATGAAGATGAACTGCGGACTATAGTAAATACCACGTGGTATTACAGTACTCGCCAATCAATGCCATGTCACATAACTCGCTGTATCACCCAATATGGTGGCCCCGCTACCTACTGACCATCCTTGTTATTGGGCCGAAGGGGTGTGTGGAATTGTTTGAAATGGATTTAATCTTTCACCAACCCCATATACTCTATATACCTGTATATGAAGTGTCACTGTGATGTTCACCGTTCCCAAATAGACTAGAAGACATGAACTTATTAATGAAGGATAATGACATTCTGATATGAAGTGGCTGTGATGCACTTAGAAAGGGCTTTGATTTGCTCCGATATTATAATTTCCATGTAATTACCCTCTCAAGGCCATTAGCGTTAATTTAATCCTGCAGGCAGTAAAGTGAAGATGATCACGTGAGCAGCAGACACAGAGCTCGTCTATAGGATTCCATCGTGCTGATTGTGAATGGATGACCTTCGCTCTGTATGTAGCACACTGACGGGATGCATTATGAAGCCTGATCTATGGGATGCCAATTGTCTCCATGAAATGCACTGCATTTATTCTGCGTCTGCTGTTCTTGTACATGAAATGACAACTGGCCTATTCCAAACGGCAAATGCTCTGCTACAATGGCGAAAAAAACATTGTGTCTGTGCTGGTGGAGAAGAGCGATTTATAAGAATTAAAGGGCAATAACCTCATTAAAAAGGAGTTGCCTTATTATATCTAATGCCCTGAATCGAATACATTCTGTACAGCTTTATTTCACTTTGCTGCACAATTTATGAGCAAATTAAGGGTCCAGGTCTCCCTCGTCCCTCAGTGCTTGCAGTCTTGAGTGGCCGCTAGACATGAGCGAGCACTCTCGGTAAGGCGTCTTACTTGAGAGAGCATCGCCTTTTTTAAGTAACTGCTGGCTCATCCCTGAAGAGTCGGAGGGGCCGCCGGGTGTTGCGGAGGGGATCGGGAGGGAGAGAGAGATCTCTCTCACTCTCCCCCTGCCCCCCGTCACCCCCCTGCCGCCCCCCGAATCTTCAGGGATGAGCCAGCAGTTACTTAAAAAAGGCGATGCTCTTTCGAGTAAATCGCCTTACCGAGTATGCTCGCTCATCTTTAGTGGCCGCACTTCCAATTGGATGCATTGCCCATTGCATCTTGTGCTCTCCACTAGGAAAGAATGAGTGCAAACCATTGCTTTTTATCAGCAATCAAAAGGCATTCTCCGCCTTTTACTATTAATGACCTATCCACAGGTAAAGTCATCAAAAGCTGATCAAGAGGGGCCCATTGCTTATGATTCCCACTGATCAGCTGATCACTGGACTGCTGTCAGTGTGGACAATGCAAGAAGCGTAGACTGCACTGACTGTATTGCAGCAACCCGGTTTGGCACAACAGGCACAGCTCCCATTGAATGTAATAGGAATCGCAAGGAGGAGACCCCTGCCAATCAACTGTTAATGACCTTTCCTGGTTTGGTCACCAATCATAAAAATCCTGGGGAACCCTTTTAATGCTGAGTAGTGGCTATCTTGGACTTTAAAGTAGTTTTCTAACCCTTTTTTCAACTGATGATTTATCCTTTGGATAGACAATCAGTAGTTTATGGACAGGGGTCTACCGCTAAGGATCCCGGTCCATCAGCTAGTTACGTGGCTTACTGTCACTGCAGCGAGCCAGATGTGGTCATTAGTGGACAGGTGAGAAAGTGGAGCACCGGCTTCACAACCACTGAAATCAATGGGAGCAGCACACTGCTATTCAACTTTTCTCTCATGTTACGGATATCTTCTCCTAGGCAAATGGAGTAGCACTGTGGCGCTTCCATTGATATTCATGGGAAGAAAGTTGGGGCTCCACTTCCTCTCCTGTCCGCTGATTACTATGTCCAGGCAGCTGCAGTGACAGCAGGCCAGATGAAGAGCTGATGGACGGGTACCCTGAGCGGTGGACAGAGGATAGGCTATCAGGTGAAAAAGGGCAGCAAACCCCTTTCAAACCACTGTGCGCAACAGACAACTGTCTCCCAAACCCACCAATTTCAGCGCGCCCAAACAACTCTCGTATGTGTATTGGGAACCATCTGCCTTTTACCCTGACAGATGTCAAAAGGAGAGAAACTGCTATTGAAGGTGTAGGAGCATCGTTACTCATTACAATGATGGGCAGGAAGAGCAGCAACTCTGCGTAATCAATACTTTATTTCTTGAGGGTCTCTGCACTGAAGATATGTGACATACTGTACTTGCATCCATATCTGAGATATTAAATGTTGTCTTACAACGCTGGAGCACTGACACTGGATTTGAACAAGGATCCTTGCACTCAAGGACTGATTTAGTTCTGGTCTACAGCTGATGCCAAGTAATAATCACTGAACCGTCTTCACTGACAGTAATGTCTACACAGGACTGAGCCTTCTGCACATATTCCGTATCTATAGACAAAGCTGAACAGACTATAGGAGCAGATCATGTGGTGGCTATGAGGTCCTTAGATAGAGGATCCAGCCATCTTTGCTAGTCTGCAGGACTCCCCTCTGCAGAGGAACTGCACTGTCAGCCAACAAGGGGTAAGGAAATATCCCGTAAATTTTGGAAAGGGCTCGGAGGGACAAATAAACACCAGACCCGTCTGTCGTAGGGTGCAAAACCCTGAGTATATTTGCCATTAGGCCCCCTCTCCTCTCCGCACTCAACTGTAGAGACAGGCATGGAGCACTCACCTCGTGTAGGCACGTGTACTGGACATGGTATGGCGCCACTTTTTCCTCTCCTTTAATCTCAACATTAATTTGCAGGCGAATAGCACCAGAAACAGCCGACTTATCCGTTCTCTTCTCTGCAAAGGTACATAGAATATGATCATTAAGCGGTTTAAAAATAAATAAATAAATAAATAAAAATTAGTAAAAAGTTGTATATATATCAAACTATCCATTAACCCATTAAGGACCAGGCACAGTAAATTTACGGCGCCTGGTCCTGGACTTAAAGCACCGCCGATAGTAAAATCAATTAGAGGCAGGACGGGTTATCAGCTGTTAGTGACAGCTGATAACCCGGACGAGAAGGCAGGAGGGGTATTTAACCCTTTCTGCCTTTTCTTTCCCCCGAGTACACAGCGCTCAATGAGCACTGTGTACTAGGAAGTACAGTGTAAATTTCACTACGGGAGCCCGGGGGGGGGGCATGTGACTGCCGGGATTCCCTGCTACAGCAGAGCTGGAGGGTCGCACTAGACACTGGACAGCTCTACCAGTGACAAATGTCACTACAGGGGTTGTTTTCCCCTGTAACTGGGGCTCCTATGGATGCCCCAGCTACAGTGGGAAAGTGTCAAAAATAAATGAGTGAATGTCCCCCAGAGGTCTTACATGACGTCATTGGGGACATAGATAGTAAAAAAATAATTACATACATAAGTAAATAAAAATTACAGAATAAAACAATATATACATAAGAAAGAAAAAAAAACACACAGCCGATGCCAACCAAAACAGTCGCTGTATGCGCCCTGTAAGCCCAAAACCATACATACTATATATCAAAATGTCCGAAACAAATAGAGGAACCCATTCCCATACTTTATTTTAGCATAATATACAAAATAAAAAAAAATAAAAAAAACTATAAATGTTAAAAAAAAAAATCATTTTTTTTAGCATTTTACCCCCAATAAAAAAAAACAGGAAAAAAAGTCAGTAAAAAAGATATTTAAAAAAAAAAAATCACCCTATATGTCGAGGGGAAAAAAACGCAGTAAAGATAATTTTGGTAGCCAAAGGAAACAAAATAGGGCAGTAAAACCGCCATATGGGTAAAATTCCTAAAAAGTGTCTGGTCCTTAAGGCACAAAACAGCTTGGTCCTTAAGGGGTTAAGTTGTATCTAGTTATTTAGAACTTGGGTTAAACAGAACGTCCGTATGACTCTACTCTGTTACAGCAGAGATGTGAGGCACTGGTAACCTAAATATTAGTCCAGGACTGTAGTGAGCATGTCATGTACTAGCGGAGGCGTAATGTTTGCATCACAAGCCTTACAGCACTTTCTACACTCCAAGACTGGTGAATCGTGTAGCAAACAAACAGGATTCCTTAGTATTTACCATCAGAATTCAAAGTTTTTTTTTAAAAAAAGATGTTTTTCAGTCGGACAGGTGAATTAGGAAAAAATACGTGTCTAAGTGTAGCCATCTCTGCCGGACGTACGCATACAGAGGGCATATTCGGTAGACATCGGTGGCGCGCACCCCTCTTATGGAGAGCATGTTTGGCGGTGCCGACTCATGGGGAATGTGTGTGGCCCATACACTTACATTTTGTGGACGGTTCACCGTTATGGAGGACAGCAGTAAATAGCCCGTCCCAAGACATTGATTAATAGAGAATGCATCCACGTGTACAAACCAGCGTGGAGGTCCCTTTGCATGTTGTCCCACTGGCTTACTTTCGTTGAGACTGGCGGAATTTTTCCTGCGCCTCCGCAGGGTTTTATTTTATTGCTAGCACATGTAATAAAACTATTTCCCAACATTCCGGGTAAATACTTTGTCCCTCTTTCTCTACAAAAGGGAATCCAAACCATTACTCCCTCATCTGCTCTTCTTGAGAAGGCAACATGCACTGAGGAATGGATGGAGTGCCGAAGGTGCAAATGTGGCACCTGCTGAGTATTATAGGCTATAAGAGTTTAGTCCCAATATCAGTACAGCTACCCTACAGGTTCTTGTCTCTCTCTGACACAATAAGTCTACAACTACCATAAGGCTTCTTGGCAGTCTGTGTATTAACCCCACCTAATTTCCTCACAGAAGAGCAGGTGGGAAGATATCCAACACGTTTTTCAAAGCAAAGGTTATTAAGTAGATAACTCACTCCGCCCTTTCTAATCTGACTCCTCCCCTCATTTATCTGTCTTCTTTTGTGACTCATGTCACATGACAGTGCTTCGATGTGAGCGCTGACCGAGGGCAGCAGGAGCCGTTGTCTGCTACACTGGTGAGTGGGTGCAGCAGCATCATCCTCCCTTCATCCCTATAGGCAGCTGGTGAGTGCCACAGTGTTCTCTACTGTATAAACAATTAGGTATCAAGTCCCCCTCTATTGGCCGACATATATTTATGCCTTAGGCCGCCTGCAGACGAGCAGGTCGGATCCGGCGGCGAGACCCGACCTGAGCGCCTGCAGAGACGAGCGCGTACTCACCCGTGCCCGGCGGCCCCGGCTCTTTCATGTGCCGGCTGCCGGGCAGCCAGCGCATGCGCTGACCAGAGTCGGCGGCCGGGTGAGTGGCGTTTCTGTGCGAGGCTCTGCGAGCCCCGCACAAAAATAGGACATGCCGCGGTTTGCTTGCTGCGCGATATTTCGCGCGGCCGTCTGCATAGGAGTGCGTATTGTAATGCACTCCTATGCAGGCTTTGAGCGGCGGAAATCCCGCCCGTGTGCAGGCGGCCTTAGAGTGTTACGTGGTCATCCAACCTAATGGTGGCAGTATTTCAGCTACAAACCAACATGAAATATATTTATACACACACACACACACACACCATATTGTCATCCACAGATTATTATATATACTCCACTCACGTTCAAAGTAAAATAAATAAATTATATATTATATATATACACACACACACATACATACACACACAAATATTCTATCTATCTATCTATCTATACACACACACACACAATATATATATATATATATATATATATATATATATATATATATATATATATATATATATATATATATATATATATATATATATATATATATATATCAATGTTGTAAGGACGCAGCTTGTGCTGCTGTGTGATGTTTAGATATTTTACTTTGGACGTAAGTGGAGAGGAAATCACATCTCAAAACCAGTAAAAGTCCAGTATTTACACGGTGACTTCTTCTGCAGTTAACAAAAGACATGTTCCTTAATACTAAAGCTGTATTTCCCTTTAAAGACAAGTATCCAAACCCCTATCAACAATGTGTTGGCAGTATCTTTGCCCAACAGATTTGGCAGTGTGCTTACATGACCCCGGGGCCGCTCCAACTTCTAACCTTCCACCTACCATCCAGTATTTCGGCTCTAGACAGTAAAACGCTTCATTATGTCTTATGATAGGTGTAACCTGCTTCCAATTAACGCTTGTGAGGCTCTGCACCTCATATTTATACACGGAGAGTAAAGCCAATCTGAGTAATCGCACCTTCTATCTGGCGGCTGCCCCACAATGATATCTGAAGCCTAACACCTCATTAGGTAAAGAGGAAGCAGCACATTTTAATGGCACTCACGCTGCGGCTGTCAGGATTCTGGGGGTCCGCGTGCGGATGACAACACCATGAGATCCCAAGACTCTCTAATGAGCAGACGAATCTATCTGCAGAGTTTAGAGCTGGAGAAAGTACAACTTGCTTAGTGATATCTCGCCCAGGAGCATGACGAACGTAATTAACAGCGGGTCACCTGCTGCATCCAAGGGGCAGAGCCGCAGGAAGGGCTGGGGAACCTGGAAGATCATTCCGGTATCCTCCCCGGGTAACAGATATTTCATGGGCGAGTAGAATATTTGAGGGGGGTTTCATCCTGATCTCTACAGGCCTGTTTCTGCAGCTCCGCACTCCCATCTAGTCATTTCTTCTACCACTTTGGATATGCATTGGTCCGCCTCATCTATAAGAGCTCACTCACAAGGGCGCATGTTTGCTGCGGAATAATCACATATTTTATGTGCGTAATATGCAGTGCTAAAAGCTCATCGATTTACATTGAGATATTCAGATCTGCGTTGTTTTCATGAGCGTACCATTTTGGTGTGTAATTCGCACATTATAGGTTACGGGTGTTCAAAATATGCAATAAATACACATTAGGTGTGTATTTGCTGCGTACTGCGTATTATGCACGTAAAAAGTACACAACAAACATACACCCTTGTGAGCGAGCCATTAAAGACGCTCAGAGCAGCACAAGATAGTGTCAGTACACTGATTCCAGTGAGAGGCCAGCTGTGTATATCTGTACAGTAGTTTGGGAGAAACTTTTATTTCCTAAATAGCAGCACATACATAGAGGACTGCAGGAAGTAGTCCTAGATATTCATCAGCTGCAGCTAGCCCAGCACACCCTCCAGCCGCTGATTACCAGCTGTCTTATTGCTATACAAAGAGACAGCAGCCAATCATTGGCTGGAGGGCGGAGTGGGCGTGGCAAGCTGCAGCTTATGAATATCGAAAACCAGTTCTCCGTTTGGTTGCTACCAATAAAATGTAAGTTTCTCCCAAACTACTGCACAGACAAATTTAGCAGACATATCACTTAATCAGTCTGTAGGTCACTACCTTGTGCTGCTCTCAGAGAAGCCTGTGAAAGGACTGTGACAGATTACCTTTATGCTGGGTTTTCATCATGAACCAGGTAGATCAGGATGAATAGAACGAACAGAAAGGAGAACTGATGTAGATATGCTGCATCATAGATGATCATCAATATCCAGTGCTCACGCATGTTATTCTAAATGGATAAGGCAGCTTTACACAGGCTGATAGTCGCCCGAATAATCGCTCAAACAAGCGATTATGGGTAACTGTCGGCCCGTGGGCATACTGCCCCCAATAGGCACAGAGTCACTCTGTTGTGGCTAGTCATTCGCTCACTGAAATAGAACGACAACTGAGTGATAAACAGGAGTCACTCCAACTTTGAATGACTCCTGGTTACTGCGAATGGAGGCAGGCAGCCATAATAGATCTCCGGCGCGCTCCGTCCCCGTTATCGGACAGACTAGCAGTTGTGTGTAAAAGCGTAGGAGTGATAGTTGCTTAGATGGCTGAATCGTCCCGTGTGAAGGTACCTTTACAGAGAACTACTGTTTACATATATAATTGTATACTCATCTGATATAAGCTAGTAGATTTAGGTTTACTATTATATAGCACTGCTGCAGCTCAATTGATAGCAGACATATATAATAAAGGCTCACCTAGGTTATACCAGACGTCCATCTCCCCACTCAGTGTCCGGACCTCAATGATGGTCTGCCCCAGGAAATCATCCGATTCTCTTTTCAGCCTCTGCTTAACACGAGATTTGATATCGTCATCCTCATCCCAGACACGAACCTTGATCCGATCTGAAGAATTGTGGCACTCACTAAGGGAAGAAAGGTAAAACCTGCATTACTTCGCGTAGTGTATATCGCAGTATCCACTATGTGCTAAACCATAAAAGGCATAAACACTGGCAATATGAGTTAAAGGGGTATTCTGGGCATTTAACCTCTTGTTCACAGGATAAGTCATCAATAGTTAATCATTAGGGTTCCATGGCTCCGGACCCCCGGTGATCAGCTGAGCGCAGCCCTGGACTCATTGCATCAGGCCAGATGTTGACAGCTTCATCTACATTGGGGTCAGAGATTAGCTGTTAGCTGGGGGTCCCGAGATGCGGAACTCTGACTATCAACTATTAATGACTTATCCTGGAGGACAAGAGGTTAAATACCCAGAATACCCCTTTAAAGCCATCTCTTCTGCACCAGATCTTTATATATCAACATTTCATCATAAAACTTTTTGAAACCAGAGAGCTTCGAGTTTTCTGCAAAAACACAGCAGTTAAAGATAACATGCTGGCTACCTGAAGCCACCACTAGATGGAGCCAAGAAGCTTCCTGCATACTGTTATACATTGAGCTCAATAATAACACTGCATACTGAAAGCTCCTAAGAGCCTTCTAATAGTGTCTGCAGAGAGCCAGAATTCCTGGGGAATGAGGTTCTGCCTAATTTTTAGATATATTAAGAAATTTGGAGGTGTTGTGAGGCCAGCCAGGCCCCCCGAGATCTCAAAAGGCATAGGCCCATTTCCGCCAAACAAGCCTTTGGTGAGAATATCTGTCTCTTCGCCATGGTCACCGGTGGCTATGATTTGCAGAACAGCTGAACTGGTTGTTCTACACTGTTGTGTTATTTTTTTTCTTTTAACTCCTGTAAAGGCGAATGAAAGTTACATAATTGGCGCAGTATTGTTTTTAATAAGTTCGGAAATTCAGAAACAATGTATTTATCTGCGGTACGTGGTTTATACGACTCCCATTCACTTCTATGGGAGTTTGTTTCTCTCCTCCAAAAATAAAAAATTTTTCCCCATTGATTGCAAGGAGTTTAAAAAAAAAACAAAAAAAAACGGAAAGCAAACGAAAAGGCTTCCATTCCGTGAGGTTTCCTTTTTTGGCGGAAAGGAACGTTGCAGACAGCGCTAAACCTAAGAAGCCGAAAAGCGCTCTCTGAAGCCGTATGCACTCTCTCCGCTGGGGTTACTGAGCCCACCCTGCAGATCATCTGCTGTAACACAGAATATCCCACTTGGTGTTAATTAAAGAGGAGCTTTCCCTGGCAGCAGCCACGTTCAGTCCTGGCATGGGATCTCTCTGGTAAGAAATAACCCCGGACTGTCAGCGCCGCGATGATCAGACACACTTAGCAGCCCGGCGTCCCGGAGGGCCGTAACTCATCAAAATACATCTAAAGCCGACAACACACACAGGAGGCGAGGAAATAAAATATGCAAAACACATTCCAGCTCCTAAGCGACCACAATAACATCTTCATGTACTGCTCAGAGATCACTAATTAAGAGGAACCTCGTCTACGGGCCTACCGTGTCTCATCACAGCGGACCCCCCACTACAACGTGTATTAGTTTATGTGATGCTCCAAAGCCAGCGCGGACTGTGCAATATCACGCGGGAATCATGACCCCAATCAAGTTACGGGATTTTGACCCATGAATAGGAAAAGTAGCGCAGTGTTTACACGACGTCCTCGGTCCAACATATAGTCGGCAGATGTTGAGGTAAAGCAGTATTTGTCAACAACTCTGGTGGTCCCAATAAATTTTTGACTCAATTAACCCCTTAGTACCAAGGCCCGTTTGTGCTTTAGTGGCCAACAAATTTTTCAGTTTTTTTCATCAACGCATTTCAACCTTTTAAAAAACTTCATGGCTTGCACTATGTTGATTACATAATGCGCTTTAATTGGGCTTTTATGAACGTGACTATACCCAAGTTTGTGGTAGGTTTCTTTTGTGTGTTTTTTTTTAACTATTAAAAAAGGTGGGATTTTATTTATTTTTTCTTTTACACTTTTTACTTTTGTCCCACTAGGTGACCTGAATTTCACCACTTTTGGTTGCTCTTATAATACTCAATTTTACTATACTGGCAAACCCAGAGGCCATCGTCCAGCCACTGGGTGCTACATCAACCCATTGAGACCCCACAAACACATTGCAGGGGTCTAATAGGTGACAGAGGGAGCCCCCTCCCTCTATCAGGCCTTTATATGCAGTGGTCACATGGACTGCAGCATGTAAAGGGTTAAACAGTGGGGATCATCAATGTCTCTGGTCCCCGCTGTTAGCCACGCACCTGCTCTGGGACACTTGTGCCAGGCTGCTGATGCAGTGCTGCAAAAAGGCGCTTGCATCAGAATAAGGCCACTTAATGACCGCCATAAAAAGGTGTACAGGTGGTTGTTGAGGGGTTAAAATGCAAACGTCATGAGATAAACCGCAAAAATTTAAAGAGGTTGGGTAACTACCGGATGTCTTTGCAGACGTTTCACTCCTCATCAACAATTTGTTTTTCGCTTTTGCGTTTAGTTTGTACTGTATAAAGAGGTGTGAGAGCTTAGGACCGCATTTCTGCTGACTCAACACTCTGCACCACATGAGGCTCCTAACAATGGAGAAAGTGACTGACAAAATCCTGTATATACAAACTGGTAAAAAACCTGCAGGAGGATTAACGTGCCGCACATCTAGCGCAAGCAAAAGGGCAATCGAAAGTCATTTCGGGAACAGATTTTTAAAAATCTGGATCTGCCAAGATCACCAGATCTGACGACATCCGATTTCTTTTTGGTTTGTGGCCAAATAAGCCACAAACTATTGATGCGGTTACAGAAGTGATCCGACGGGAGGACGCTGCCATTACTGATGCCACATTAGCAGATGTCTTCAATGATATGTAGGCTCATAGGGAAGTGCTGGGATACTGGAGGTGCCATTATTAGCAAAGGCTTTGGACAACACAGAAGGTCAATCCAGATCAATGCCCATAGGAACCAGATAAGAATTACACCATTGCTGAGGAAAGTCTGGGTTTCCTAGAGAGAATCTCCCTGTAAAAAAGCATCAGACTTCTGGATATCCACAAACATTAAATGTAACCTACAATCCAGTGTCACCCTTGTCCAACAAAGACTTTCATGCAATGCTCCCATGTCGGATATAGTATACAGGACAGTGCTCCAACGTCGGAGGCTGCTCAGTGTACGCATGCTACAGTATGCGGGACATCGCTCCAATGTCGAAGCTGCTCAGTGTATGTATGCTACAGTATGCAGGACAGCGCTCCAATGTCAGAGGCTGCTCAGTGTATGTATGCTACTGTATGCAGGACAGCGCTTCAATGTCGGAGGCTGCTCAGTGTATGTATGCTACAGTATGCAGGACAGCACTCCAATGTCGGAGGCTGCTCAGTGTATGTATGCTGCAGTATGAAGGACAGCGCTCCAATGTCAGAGGCTGCTCAGTGTATGTATGCTACAGTATGCAGGACAGCACTCCAATGTCGGAGGCTGCTCAGTGTATGTATGCTGCAGTATGCAGGACAGCGCTCCAATGTCGGAGGCTGCTCAGTGTATATATGCTACAGTATGCAGGACAGCGCTCCAACCGTCGGAGGCTGCTCAGTGTACGTATGCTACAGTATGCGGGACAGTGCTCCAATGTCGAAGCTGTTCAGTGTATGTATGCTACAGTATGCAGGACAGCGCTCCAATGTCGAAGACTGCTCAGTGTATGTATGCTACAGTATGCAGGACAGCGCTCCAATGTCGAAGCTGCTCAGTGTATGTATGCTACAGTATGCAGGACAGCGCTCCAATGTCAGAGGCTGCTCAGTGTATGTATGCTGCAGTATGCAGGACAGCGCCCCAATGTCGGAAGCTGCTCAGTTTATGTATGCTGCAGTATGCAGGACAGCGCTCCAATGTCGGAGGCTGCTCAGTGCATATATGCTACAGTATGCAGGACAGCGCTCCAACCGTCGGAGGCTGCTCAGTGTACGCATGCTACAGTATGCGGGACAGTGCTCCAATGTCGAAGCTGTTCAGTGTATGTATGCTACAGTAAGTATGCAGGACAGCGCTCCAATGTCAAAGGCTGCTCAGTGTATGTATGCTACTGTATGCAGGACAGCGCTTCAATGTCGGAGGCTGCTCAGTGCATGTATGCTGCAGTATGCAGGACAGCGCTCCAATGTCGGAGGCTGCTCAGTGTATATATGCTACAGTATGCAGGACAGCGCTCCAATGTCGAAGACTGCTCAGTGTATGTATGCTACAGTATGCAGGACAGCGCTCCAATGTCGAAGACTGCTCAGTGTATGTATGCTACAGTATGCAGGACAGCGCTCCAATGTCGGAGGCTGCTTAGTGTATGCATGCTACAGTATGCAGGACAGCACTCCAATGTCAGAGGCTGCGCAGTGTATGATAACTACAGTATGCAGGACAGCGCTCCAATGTTGGAGGCTGATCAGTGTATGTATGCTGCAGTATGAAGGACAGCGCTCCAATGTCAGAGGCTGCTCAGTGTATATATGCTACAGTATGCAGGACAGCGCTCCAATGTCAGAGGCTGCTCAGTTTATGTATGCTACTGTATGCAGGACAGCGCTCCAATGTCGAAGATTGCTCAGTGTATGTATGCTACAGTATGCAGGACAGCACTCCAATGTCAGAGGCTGCGCAGTGTATGATAACTACAGTATGCAGGACAGCGCTCCAATGTCAGAGGCTGCTCAGTGTATGTATGCACAAAACTCATGCAAGAATATCTAAGGGTGCATTTATACGAGCAAGCATGATATCAGTCCAAGAAACTTGGAGAGACCTCGCACTTGCAAACCTGAAATTCTCCCTGTGATTGCAAAGCAATTAGCCACAATATAACTTGTTCCGGTTCTCAGTCTGGACGTATGTGCCTCAGCTATGTCATCTCATCCTCGGATAACCTCATAGTCTATGGCCAAGTAACGTACGTGATAATGTAACAGTGGCCGGTAACTGGTGAGGATCGGGGATTACGTAGTGTCCAGATATTTCAGTAATCACCTCCTTATTATGTGAACGGACGTCCTCGGGAGCGATTCATTAGAGCCCACAGAGGTCAGCACCTCTTCTGTACATGCATGGCCTCTCCATACAGAAGCGTATTACAAATAGCCGGCGCAGCGGGAAGGAGAGAGGTTTAGGCATAAAGATTTTATGAGAGGATATAACGAACAAAGTGAGGGGTCAAATAATAATTGGGAAAGACTGCGGACTGTCAGGATACGCCAGAGGGTGTGAGGGGCAGCATACCTGCTAACAAGGTCACTGTCTTCTCTCTACGGGAGTATGAAAGTAAAACTTTTGTAATATGTCATTAATCCGCTGTCAGTTGAATTGGATAGGTAATGGATTAACAGATATTCCAATTATTAGGCATTATAGATTAGTATATACATTAAGGGGCCACTTTATTAGAGACCTCGGCTCTGTCATGATGGGTACTTCTCAGTATGGAAATAAGACCAGTGACCCTGGAGTGCAGCATAAAATCAAGTAACACATTTTCAGTGGATCGGTTTCAGTATGAATCCATACTTGATTGGAAAAACTAGAGATGTGGACGGTTTCCAACGGGTCGGGTGCCAGGATTTCCCTGCCAACCATGTGGGGTTTGCTCGTACAGCAGTGTGGAGAATGGTCTGATAGAGGGAAAACATCCAGAGAAAGGGGATCCTGTGGACGTAAACAACTCATTGAAGAAAGGGGTCGGAGGAGGATGTCAAGAATCGTTCTGGTGAATAGGCGGTGCACAGTCCAGCAAATTACAGCCCAATACAACTGTGGTGCTCCAACCAACTTGTCTGAATATACAACTCAGCATTCCTTGGCACGGAAGGGCTAGGACAGCAGAAGATCAGTTCCAGCGCCATTACTGTCTAAGAGAAAAAGAGTTAAGACTCCTATAGGTAAATGAATTCAGATTTCTGTTGCACGGTGCTGGTGGGAGGTCAGAATTTTGTGCAAGCAGCATCAGTTGATGACCCCTTCCTGTCAGCTGTTCATAGCATGTCAGACACTCCATCTAATTTGCGGTAACTACACGAAACGTCCGGTCCGCAGGAGCTAATATTCCGGCATAATGATTTCAACACCTAGTGGAATCTTTCCCACGATGAACTGCTGCGGTTCTGAAGGCCAATGGAGGTCCAAAGCGCTACTAGATGGGGGTCTTTATTATATCTTGATACGTAAAGCCACAAAATTCAAAGAGGGCGTCTATAATGATAATCTTTATTTGTATAGCGCCAACTTATTCCGCAACTGTACAGGATCAATTATTATGCTCTCATAGTTGTATCCAACAGACAATGACTACCAATGGCCATCTCTCCCATTATGTACATAATGGCCAATCACAATGTATAGAACCCAACGGTTGCATATATTGTGACTCAATGTATTGAGAATATATCTAATCTCCCTCATCATCAACCATATAGATTCAATTAGCGGGCTTTCATAAATACATACAGGATAAAGTTATCTCCATGCAGCTTTATAATGATTACCATCAGCCGCCATATTCACAGTGCTATACAAAAAAAAAAAAAAAACACTTATTGTGCCCCGGAGAAAAACAAAATCTGAGTTGTTGCCGCAGACGGATAATGATGTTATTCCGGTATATGTCATCCTCATCCCTCTCTGGGATGTAACACATGTCGTCACTTGTCCTCACCGCGTTGCTATTTACAGACGATCAAGTCTATGAAATGTCAGTTTCCCACTAACTGAAGGCCGCGTACCCCGGACAATTCGCATTACGTTTTGCAGCTTTACGGAGGAGTCTGACAATTATTTCCCTTGTGAAGTACAATTATTCTGCACGCATGATCGGAATAGATAACTTTATTGTTGACCTTATTGTGCATTTATTATGCTATTCCTGGGACTGGAAGGAAACTTCTCATTATCATTATGGCGGAAATCAGAGGCGCATGAACAATTATTATTATTTTTCCCCCAAACACCATCTTCCATCAGTGGTAGAAAAATAGTTCCATCTAAAATGTCCTGAATACACAGACCCGTCACCCCCAAGTACAGGAGGTATATACATAACGCTAAGATCAGCAATCGCCATCCAGGAGTGTATAGAGCGCTAGTCTTCACGGTGTGGTTGACTATCCAGTATAAGGTGATGACATTTATTAAACACTTTACTTGCTGCAGGCAGATCACATCAAAGGGCAGATAACGATTGGCGCCAATTAACCTGATATCACCTGACACTATGGTTTTAGATTGAGAGAGGAGAGAGTTGGATGTGTGCAGACACTGAAAAATATAGTACCTCAGTCAGAATCAAGCAAGGGGAGACCAAGCCCACCATGATGATGATGTGAGTGCTGGTATGAGCTGCAGATTTCTATTTTACCATTCTGTACCAGACTGCAGGCGTACAGGTTGTAGAATTAGAGTTAAATTGATGTTGATTAGCTGCTCATGTGTAACATTGGTATTACAATTCAGGGTGTTGTACAAACGAGAAACAGGTTTAGCTACACATACAAACATATTACATACACTCTGTCTACATAAACCAAGACCCTAGAAGAAGTTGTCGTTTGCTTCAAACCTCGGCATGCAGTTCCATCTCAGATAGATATGCAGATAAGAGTTGTGCTGATTAGATGAACGGTTTTGCCACCGGAGGCCCTAAAAGTGGTTCCGCCTTGGCCTATAAAAGGCTCTCGGAGGCTCCTTGTGTGTAGTGACCTCTTCTCCCGTTTCTGTAGAGCTTGTTGGCCACTAGACTTCTCTACGACACAGAGAAGAGATGTCACTCCGTTACCAGAGTCTGAGAGGGGCGCATTATTGGGATGTGAGAAGCAGGATGGTCGTATCGGTGATTATTCCCCATCGGCTGGTCTGACCAGACGGTTGGACTAGTGGATGCATGAGGGTACACAAGCCGACCAGGCTCAGGACACCCTTAACAGACCACCAGTTGAAAGGATTGCCTGATCGCCCAACAAGCACGAGCAGCTCCAACTGTTTTGTTTTCTGCCATCCAGAGACAGGTGGCTCCATCATTACACCCCTGTGTCTGTTGGAACCATTTCCAGACGCTTGACTGAAGGACATTTGGTCTCACAGTGCCCATTACATGTACTACCTGTGACACCAACCGTCGTCGTCGCCTCTGTTTGCAGTGGGGTCGTAAACTATGAATGTGGATGCTATGAAGTGGAACCAGGTTGTCTTCAGTGATGAATCTAGGTTTAGTTTGGGCACCAACGACGGCCATGTTCGTGTCTGGAGACCTCGGGGTGAGTGCCTCAATCCTGACTTTGTTGTGGAGTGGCACACTGCCCCCTGCTGGTGTGATGGTCTGGTGATACATCACATACGACAGTCGGTCCTCCCTAGTAGTGGAACGAGGGACAATCACAGTTCAGCGATATGTTCAGGACATCCTGCAGCCACAGGTGTTCCTCTCATGGCGGCTTCCACGAGGCATCCAGCAGGATAATGCTCGGCCGGACACACAAGGGAGTCACAGGAATGTCTCCACAACATTATCACACTTCCGTGGCTGCCCGGTCACCAGATTTATCGCCAATAGAACATGTATGGGACCATCTGGGATGCCAACATCGACAGTCTGCATGATCTAGAAGGTTAGTTATAGAAAATGTTGAGTGATATGCTGCAGGATACCATAAAAAACCTGTATGACTCCATGCCCGCCCGTATCACATCTTGTATCCAAGCTAGAGGTGGTACAACAGCGTACTAGAGCCTCCATGCCAGCCCGTATCATATCTTGTATCCAAGCTAGAGGGCAGTACAACAGGGTATTAGAGCCCCCATGACTGCTCGTATCACATCTTGTATCCAAGCTAGAGGCGGTACAACAGGGTACTAGAGCCTCCATGCCCGCCTGTATCACATCTTGTATCCAAGCTAGAGGCGGTACAACAGGGTACTAGAGCCTCCATACATGCCTGTATCACATCTTGTATCCAAGCTAGAGGCGGTACAACAGGGTAGTAGAGCCTCCATGCCCACTTGTATCACATCTTGTATCCAAGCTAGAGGCGGTACAACAGGGTAGTAGAGCCTTCATACTTGCCTGTATCACATCTTGTATCCAAGCTAGAGGCGGTACAACAGGGTACTAGAGCCTCCATGCCCACTTGTATCACATCTTGTATCCAAGCTAGAGGCGGTACAACAGGGTAGTAGAGCCTCCATACTTGCCTGTATCACATCTTGTATCCAAGCTAGAGGCGGTACAACAGGGTAGTAGAGCCTCCCTTCAAGCGGACAGTTTTTCAGCAACAAATTATCCTTTTGCTCCGATATTGGAACTTTCTATGTGTGCTTATATATAAGTAATTACATTTGACTCCTACAACTCCTAAGTGCCTGATTTTTTTGACAATAAGTATATAAACAGTGACAGGAACAAGAAAAATCTAGTAAACACCTAAGAAATTGATGATATGGATGCAGAAAGGACCCGTCCCACAAGGCAAGGCAGTAACAGGGAGAGGTGGAAAACCCGGGCAGCAGAGTTGAGGATGGACTGCTAGGGCACAAGAGCTTGGATGAAGCAACAGAAAGAAAGATGCTACAGTAGTCTAGATGGGTGATGATGAGGGCATGGCACTGGCATTTTTGTTGACTCTGGGTTTAGGAACGAGCATATTAGAGACAGGTGGCTGTCTATTGGAGACTGTATGGCCGTTACTATGAATTCTATGGTGTTTCTGGTGCTACAACTGTAAGAGGGCTCAGCTCATTGCATAATACAGGGTGGGGCTCTATAGCTGGCATTTTATGGAGGCAGCTCTGCAACTGGAACTGCAGAGGGACCTTCATGGACAGCACAGTATGAGGCGGATCTTTGCATCTGGGGCCACACTCCATTCTCATTCTATGGGGTTACCATGGCTGGAATGTGAGAGGGCTCAGTTTATGGCATAGCACTGGGAGGGGCTCTGCATGTGGCATTTTATGGGTGAGCTGTGTGGCTGGCATTTTAAAGGTTTGCCATTAATTATTATTTATCATGGTACTTGTGCAATCAGCAGCAACCTTCCCATAGATGATACGGATCACCTTCAGTCTTCTACATGGCGCACAAGGTGCATGACACAATCATGTTCCATCATCTTACTCAAGGAGGGAAGGAGATCCTGGCTATACAATGCCACCTCCTGATTTTTATACATCATATAATCATCTCGTCTTCATTGGAGGGAGAGTCTTTTTAAGGATCCTCCATGTCTACTTCACAGAGGTTGTCTAATCAGGGAGGCATTATCAGCCGCCCTCACTGGGGAACATTATCTTATCAAATGTCTCATTGTGTCTCTGGGTGCCGACACATTGTATCAAGTGTCATCTGCAGCGAGTTACAGGTTCAGCAATCAAGTACAATCATCTTCTCTTCAGGGCGAAGGGTGGATGGAGATTAGGAAGAAGAGACTAAATGGAAGGACAAGTGTGGACATCAGTGATCTCTATAAACAGGCGTAGACCAGAACACTTCATAGTAATAAGATGTAGTGCTAATGAGGTGATCAGCTATTGTGAACGACAAGACTGATCTGACTACTGAATTAGTCGCGGTTCATTAAAGTAATACTAAACAACAACTATACTAGAGACCCCCATCTAGTAGCGCATTGGACTCCTTTGGCCTTCAGACTGGCCGCAATTCGCTGTGGTGTAAATCCCACAAGGTGCAGAAATCGATCTATACAGACATGAACTTAGTGATGCGACTCATTAAAACCCACATCTTTACTGAAATATGCCAATTACAAAGGCGGCATATTATGTCTGCCATGCGCTGGGGATTTCTATGTGGGTTACCAGCATGTTTATCTTGCAACTACCGTGTTTCCCAGAAAGACCTACCCCAAAAATCAGCTCTACTCATGTTTGGGGGGAAGGCTTGAAATATAAGCCCTCGCGAGGGAGGAGCCTGGCCGATGGAGAGCTAGGACGTGCTACACTTCAGCTCCGTTCTCCCCACGGCTGAAACCACATTAAATAAGGGCATCCAAACCCCCTAATAGCACCAAACCTGAACATGGGGAGGAGAAGAAGAGCCACGAGCCCCACCAGGAGCAGAGAGGAGGATTCCGGGCCCCTGGACCGCTTCATAACAGCCGGCGGGGATCGCTGCAGGCGAGAGGAAGAGGGCGGGAATCGGCCCCCGGCGGAGAGGACGAAGGAGAGAGAGGGGAGATGTCGCACAGAGGAGCCGGAGGAGGCGGACGTCAGCGCAGAGCCCCGGGACGAAGAGCGCGATTGCAGGTCTCCCACACAGCCGGCGGAGGATCCACGCGGCAACAAGATGGCGCCGGATGAAGCCCCGCTGCCGAGCCCGAAACCCTCAGCGAAAAACGGAACTCACCAGGCATCCACAGCGGCGTACATCGGCTCCCCGCCACGCAAGGTGCTCCATTCAACATCTGCCGAGGTCCGCCGCCCACTGCCAGAGGAGTCGCGAGCCCGGGGATGCCTGCCGGAAGTGCGGGCCCGGCCGCCATCTTCATCCACCGCCGTACCGGAAGTGAGGGAGGAGCAAAGAGTGAGGCTGCAAAACGCCGGAACGGAGGCCCCCAGCAGCAGCCGGGGACCCGGTGAGACACCAAACAGGGGGGGGGGGAGGCCAGAAAACCCCATATAGCCCCGATGACTGCAGCCCTATCCGCAGGGCAGGCCCAGGGCAGGAAGGGGGGGCAAAGAAGGGCCAAGGGGAACGGCCCAGGCCATATGAGCCCATGATGGAGGGGGATGAGGCGTGGGCAGCCTCCCCCGGACCCTCACCCACAATAAGGGGAGGGAGTGGGGCATCAAAGCAGCCAGACCAGTGGCCCGACACTAAGAGGCAACAGGGGGACCCTGACCTCCACACGCCCCTGCCACCCAGATCAGCTCCAGATCGTAGGGGATCTACACAGGTGCAAAGATCCCACACCGGAGACTACAGCAATATGCCCCCCACCCCCCCTACGTATGCCAGTATAACTAAAGCCCCACAAGGGCAACAGAAACCGGCCACACAGCCTCCCACAACGACAAGTGGCCGAGCGGGAAGCGGGACCCCCACGCAGGACAAAGATCCCTCAAACGATAATTGGGACTGGAAGGAGCACCTCAGATCCATCCCAACCAAGGGAGATCTTGATGACCTCTTCGCCCGATTTGCCTCGTCACAAACAGCAGCGCTCGAATCCCTACAAAAAGAAATTCAGCAGATGGGAAACCGAGTAAGAGAGACGGAGGAGACGCAAGAACAAATACTTCATCACGTGAACGAGCATCATGACATCCTAAGCGAACACGCTAGCCTGATATCAGAACTCGCCACCCAACTAGACGACATCGAGAATCGCCACAGGCGTAACAACCTAAGGATCAGAGGCTTAAGTGAGGAGATCGAAAGCAGACACCTGGAGACCTGGGCGCAAAAATGCTTCGGGGACCTCCCGAGCAGAACCGCAAGCACGCCGATCGAAATTGATAGAATACACAGAGCCTTGGGGCCCAGGCCAACAAACCCAGATAGACCGCGTGATGTGATCTGCAGGATACACTTCTATAAAGAGAAGGAAGAAATCCTGCGCCAGATTCGATCTAAAGGCCCAATCAAGGTCAGGGACAAAGAGCTATTGATACTACCGGATCTGTCAAGAAGAACCTTACAACAGCGTCGGGCACTTAGGCCCTTACTGACATTACTGAAAGAACGGGACATCCCTTATCGCTGGGGCTACCCCTTCCAGCTGGTGGCCGGCACGGGAAATGAGACAGCCATATTCAGATCCCTAGGGGACCTACCTAAGTTCCTTGCCGCTCTCGGGCTCCCAATGCTCTCACTCCCGGAGTGGCAGACAATAAGGGCCCCGGCGCAGCCCCCACCCAAAAGTCAATGGCAGACAGTACAACCCAGCAGAAGAAAGGAAAGCAATAAGGACGGAGGCCGGCGAGCACGAGACCCCGCCTCCTGAGAGACGAGAGATCCCCAGATAAGAGACTTCCTGTGCGTCGAGGAACTTTTGGGAACCACAATACAGACCCAACCTGCTCCCATCTCAGCCTGCTGCCATACTCCTCAAGATCCTGAGAAGCCCCCCCCGATGATGTTGCAACACTTAAGGCCAGGCTCTGAATCATTACCCAAGGAAGCGAGCCACCGAGGTCTATCACCCTACGCCCACTAGAACAGAGCCCTATCCGCGTGCCCACTCCTTCTAGAACACAAGACCCAAGACGGATAGGCTCATCCAGCTTATCTAGGACTCACAACATTGAAACCCCCTGGGTTGCGGCATGGGGGGGCTTCCCCCCCCCCTCCCCCGTCAGCAGCATGGGCGCAGGAGGAAACCATTTACCATCCTCATTCTTCAGCCCCCCCCCCTTTTTTTTTTTTTCTTCTCTTTCTCTCTCTCTCTCCCTCTTCTTCTTTTCTCCTTCCCCCTTTTCTTTCTCTCTCTCTCCTTCTTTTCCTTTTTTCTCCATGCCTCCTCGCTTTTCTTTCCCTCTATTTCCCCGGCCTGCACGGATACACACATCAAGGTTTGGATGCCCACCACACAACCAAGTTTTTTCTTTTCAGTCGCCGTGGAGGAGAGGAGCTTTGTCCGAGAGACTCGACCCGACTCCACAGCTCCCCCTCTAGGGACCGCAGCAAGTTC
The DNA here is from genome assembly GCF_035609145.1 of Eleutherodactylus coqui. Taxonomy (NCBI): domain Eukaryota; kingdom Metazoa; phylum Chordata; class Amphibia; order Anura; family Eleutherodactylidae; genus Eleutherodactylus; species Eleutherodactylus coqui. The sequence goes on along the minus strand of NC_089841.1, from coordinate 68,340,974 downwards.
TTGCTGTAGAGACGTTAGTCGTTAGATAGCTAGTGTTTAAGTGTTTTCCACCCTAGGCTTCAAGTTTGTTATGTTTAAGTGGCTACCAGGTGGAACACTGTTACCCCGTCGTCCCTTCCTTCACCTTCCCTCTTGTGTGTCCCCTGCCCCTCCACGCCTCCAACCCCAGGTACTGTACACAAGCGGGACTCAGTCCTCAAAAATTAAAGGGCCAGCAGGTCGTTCTCCTAATATGTCCAGATGACACGACTAAATATATGCTCTTTTAACACAAAGGGGCTTAATAGCCCCAATAAAAGGAACCAAGTGCTGTATAGACTCCACAGGAAACAGGTCGTGGTCGCATTGTTACAGGAGACGCACTTCCCACGCTCGGGTCCACCGGACTGTGGTAGGAACAAATATTATCCCCTGTGGTTCCATTCCACCCACCCTGAGACCAAAACCTGTGGAGTCTCTATTGCATTCCATAAATCTATAACCCCGACGGTGATATCCCAGGAAGGGGACGAGGATGGGAGATACTTGTTTCTCAAGGTGTCTATCAATAGTAAAATGTACACGATCGCTAATATGTACTTCCCCAATCAAGGACAAGCGAGCTTCGCGGCCGGGGCTCTCCGGAGCCTCTCGGACTTCGCAGATGGAACCCCGATCCTGCTGGGAGGCGACTTTAATATGTGTATGGACCCCCGGTTGGATTCCTCCACAGGGCGTTCAGCGCTCTCAAGGTTAGCTACCCGAAAGGTTCAGGAAATCCTTGTGAGTATGGACCTGATAGATCTCTGGCGCATACTTCATCCGGGTAAGCGAGACTACACCTTTCACTCCATGGCACATAATTCCTATAGCAGGATCGACTACATTTACATCTCACATGGCTTACTGGACGGGGACCCTCGATGTTCCCTGGACATCCTGCTGTGGTCTGATCACTCCCCAGTGTTTGCATCCTTGGGCCCGGGGGACACGGAGTTGAGGACGCCCACGTGGCGTCTAAACGACAACCTGCTCAAAGACGTTGTCTGTATGAATGACGTCAAAAAAACAATAGCCAACTTCAGGATAGATCACGAATTAGACCCCACACCCGCCCCGTTAAAATGGGAGGCGTTGAAATGCGTCCTGAGAGGGGTTTTCATCTCACACGGCGCCAGGATTAAAAAAGAACAAACAGCTAGGCTGACCCAATTGATAAAGGACCTCCAACAAAAAGAAATGGCCAACAAGACGCACCCATCTCCCACCCTCCAAGCGGAGATCTCCGAGATTAGACACAAAGTCCTAGACATCCTCGACCAAAAAGCCCTGTGCAGAAGGGATAAGCTCAAAGCGGGATTCTATGAGTATGGGGATAAGAGTGGCAGATGGTTAGCCAGGGCCCTACACCCCAAATCGTCCCACCCCCACATACACTCCATAAACTCTGCGGCAGGTAGGAGAATTCACTCCCCAAAAGAAATATTAGAGGAATTCCGAAGGTTTTACTCAAAGCTATACAACATCCCTGAGCCACGAGACATCTCTGACACCCAACACGCACAGAAGCTTGAGGAGTATCTAGACCAGTATGTTCCCAGAAGATTTTCGTCAGACGAAGCTGGGGATTTAGAGAGGGACTTCGACTCAGAAGAACTCTCAAAAGCATTAGCGGACATCAAGCCAGGAAAGAGCCCAGGCCCAGACGGCTATTCTCCGAGATTTTATAAGGCATGTGGGGACTGGGTATCGGATCTACTGATGCAGGCTTTTAACTCAGTGTCCCGGGGGTGCCCATTCCCCCCACAGGCCTTACAGGCTCACATTGTCTTGATCCCCAAACCGGGGAAGGATCCCCTGTCCTGTGGCAGTTACCGTCCAATTTCGCTGATCAATTGCGACATTAAAATCTTTTCTAAAATAATAGCCAATAGACTAAATCCGGTGATTCCGCCTCTCATCCACAATGACCAAGTGGGATTTGTCCCCGGGAGGGAGGCAAGGGATAATTCCACTAAAACCATGTCCCTGATAGATCGGGCCAGGAAAAAGGGAGTCCCTCTCTGTCTGCTTTCTGTGGACGCTGAAAAAGCGTTCGACAGAATCAGCTGGAGATTTCTGGAGGCGACACTGGGGAGGGTGGGGTTGGGGACGAGGGCACTGTCCTGGATACTGGCACTATACAACAACCCATCGGCCCGGATCAGGGTGAATGGCAACCTGTCCACTCCCCTCGAGATCAAAAATGGTACGAGACAGGGGTGCCCCTTGTCGCCAACCCTGTACATACTGGTAATGGAGACGCTCGCAAACGCCATCCGAAATAACCCCTCAATAAAAGGGATGCAGGTCGGGAAGGCAGAATATAAAATATCGCTTTTCGCGGACGACCTCCTAATATATGTCACTAACCCCCGTGTAGGCCTCCCAAACATTATCCAGGAATTTAACAAGTTTGGAAAAATTAGCAACTACAAAGTTAACGCACAAAAGTCGGTGATTCTGAACATTTCAATACCTCAGACAATCGTAGCTGATCTGTCCTCAGAATTCCCTTTTATTTGGAAACCGGTCTCAATCAAATATCTAGGGATTCAAATCCCGACAGACCCGACCGCGACCTATGAACTAAACTACAAACCCCTCCTTAGAACCTTTGAGAAGGACTTGGAGAAATGGGAGGGTATCCCGCTATCATGGTTTGGCAGGATGAGTGCGATCAAGATGGATATCCTCCCAAGGGTCCTATATATATTTCAGACCGCGCCATGTAACCCTCCAAAAGCTTTTTTCGATAAGCTACGTAGCCAAATCCTTAAATTTGTATGGAAAGGAGGATCCAGGAGACTTAGCTACAAAAGCCTAACTAAGCGGAAAGAGAGGGGGGGGGCGGGACTCCCAGACCTGCGTCTCTATCATAAGGCGGCGATCGGCACCCTCATATTAGACCTCTTTCACCATAGATCTGACAAACAGTGGGTGCAAATAGAGAATGATGGTAACGACATCGAGACGCGAGGGGTGTTCTGGGTCCCCGGTCTGAGGACACATGAGAAATCGACGATTTCGTTTTTAATGAACTCACTCCTGGGGGCCTGGAGAGGGGGGTGCGACGTGTCAATACCAGGGCCTCTCACACCACTGGCTGGTAACCCACAACTCCCAGCAACACAGCACACACGCAACCTGAGGTTCATGCCACTCGGAGGGGAGGCAAGGGTAGGGGAGGTGTTGGAGTTGGGAAAGCTGCGGGACATGGCAGATATTAGTGGAACAGCGAGCTCTCCCCCGGGCTCATGGATGCAATACCTCCAAATCCGTAGTTACCTGGAGAGAATAAAACCCGCGGGGGGCTGGACAGCGAACCTCACCCCCTTCGAGAAGTTATGTTGCGCTTCGGAAACGCCCAGACACACAGTCTCACTGCTATATAACCAACTACTAGACGAGAAGCTAGGAGACCATCGCCCCAGGTGGGTGGGGGCGTGGGAAGAGGCGCTAGGCCGGCCGATCCCAGAAGAGCTCTGGTCTAGGGCTTTTCTGCTCACACATAAGATGTCCATCGCGAGCAGAATCCAGGAGCTAAACTTCAAAATTTTATCTAGATGGTACATGACCCCGGAAAGATTGCACACCATCTTCCCATCAACCTCGAGCATCTGCTGGCGCTGCAAAGCAGAGACCGGCTCGATGCTTCACATTTGGTGGGAATGCCCCATGGTCGCATCCATTTGGCACCAAGTGAAAAACCTGTATGAGAGTACGTGCAGGGAAACTCTGGACATGACACCGGAAATGGCGCTTTTGTCGATTGCCCCCAACACCCTGTCCCTCAAAAAAGGCCTCATAAAATTCTTCATTTTGGCAACCCGCCTGTCAATCCCCAGGTTTTGGAAACAGGATAAGGAGGTTCCCAGACACGCATGGGTGGGGGCAATGGACGAAATAGCCCGGATGGAGAGACTGAGGCTAACCGATGACCCCCAGGGCTATGATAATTTCTATAAGACCTGGGCAACGTGGATAGATATACGGGAGACACCCTCATTCACCAGATGGCTACAAACGGGTTCTTGCTCATAAAACCAAACGACCACGGCTGGCTTCTATACCACTGAACCAAATACCTGGACCCCCCCCCCCCCCCACACACACACATTTCCCGCTCCTCCCTCCCCCCCTGGTCCCAAACCCCTGTCTTGTCACATGTTTTGTTTACAAGATGACAAATTACAAGCAAAACGCATCTTTGTATGAATAAGAATTTATTGCAATAAGATTCATGGGGTCACGAACGCCCTGTCCATGTTTAATATCATTTACGTGTCAATGGAACTGTTTTGCCTTAATGTTAAAATCCAATAAAAATTTATTGAACGAAATATAAGCCCTCGCTAAAATAAATGAAGGAAAGAAAAGAAAAAAAATCAATATTCACCTGGCCCACGGTGTCCCTCACGATGGTCGTCGGCAGGCTGTCATGTCCTCTGTGATGAGAAATCCCCTTCTTTCTGGTGAAGGGGCTTTGAATACCCCGCTTCCAGCAAAGCGAGAGCTGTAATTGGATCGAGCGCCAGCCAATCAGAGCCGCTGCTCGATCATTCACAGCTATTCAGTGAATGACATCACTGAATAGCTGTGATTGGCTCATCGAGTGCCAGCTGTGATTGGCTGGTGCTCGATCCAATCACAGCACTCGCTTCGCTAGAGGCGGGGTATTCAAAGCCCTGTCATCAGAAAGAAGTTGATATTTCAGTATGCAGGGCATAGCAGAGTGCAGCATCGCCGTCGGAGACCAGCAGCGCGAGGCACCGGGAAGCCGTGGACCAGGTGAGTATAAGCCCCCCCTTCCCCTCCTCCCCCCTAAAATAAAACACTGCCCCTCTTTTGGGGCAATTAACATAAGACAGTGTCTTATTTTCGGGGAAACACGGTAGCTGGTTCGGTTTTCTTTGATTAAAATTCATTCTGCAAGAATATTGGCCCCTGTGGACTGGAAGGGTCTTGTAGTTGCTGCATATTAGATGGAGGTGCTGACATGTTCTCAACAGGAAGGGTTCATCAATTCATGCTGCTTGTGCAAATTCTGCCTCTCCCATCAGCATGGGGCAACAGAATTCATCTGACCAGGTGATGTTTTTCCGCTGCTCAGGGACACAATTTTTGAGCCTGGAGTCTCGTCTTCCTTCTTTTGCACAGTAATGGTGCTGGAAGTGGTTGTCTGCGGTTCCATCGGTACTAACAAATGACGGGTTGTACATGTACAACACTGGTTTTATAACTGAAGTGTCCATTCAGCTGTGCAGTTCCTGTTCATCAGAACAAGTCTTAACATCCTCCTCTGACGCCTTTCGCTGGATATTTTTTCCCGATTACACCATTCTCCGTATAGTCTCCACACCGCGTGGTTGGCAGTGACATCGCGGCCCGTCTAGACCAGGTGTCATTGGAAATCGTCAGATTGCTGGATTTTTCCCATCTAATGTAGGTTTACACTGAAACTGAACCACAGAAAACTTGTCAGGTGATTTTATGCTGCACTCCGGGGTCACAGGGAGAATCTCCATACAGGGAAGCTCCGATCATGAGAGGTCGGGGGCTCTAATAAAGGGGCCATTCAGTGTATTGTATAATGTGCATGAATAGGATATGCAGCTAGCCCAGCCTCCAAAGCCATCAGTCCACATGGGGCTGGGTTACCTGCACAGCCTCCAAAGTATCGCTCCATTTCCTGGTCTTAGAACATGATGGCTACCTCGGATTAGTCAATACCCATCTGTGGGCAGATCTGTTTCAGTCCATCAGACCTCATCAGCACAGAGAAGGTTCTGGTCAACCACAGGAGATGCAGCTTTAACATCTATAACAGTGGTGGCCTTAGCCAGAAAGAGGCAAACTAGCAGCATATCCACACAGAACAGCTCAGGGAATAAATGCTGTACCAGAACAAAGTTCACGACATACATACAGCACCAGAACCAAGACCATAAATACAGTACCAGAACTAAGCTCATAACAAGTACAATTGCCAGACCCAACTTCAGTACATAAATACAGCACCAGAACCAAGCTCATAACAAGTACAATTGCCAGACCCAACTTCAGTACATAAATACAGCACCAGAACCAAGCTCATAACAAGTACAATTGCCAGACCCAACTTCTGTACATAAATACAGCACCAGAACCAAGCTTAGTACAGAAACACAGCACAAACCAACCCCAGTACATAAATGCAATACCAGAACCAAGCTCAGTACATACATATAGTAGTAGAATGAATCAATTGTTTAGCAAATATGCTGATGTGCTGACAGCGGCACCCTGGAATATCAGAGGGGAAGAGAGAGAGCCAGGAGAAGGAGGATTCATAAAATGCTGCTGCAGCCCTCTCCCCCGTCCAACAATAAGCTGGTGGTTGGCGCCCTTTGCCACCTCATGGGTTGCACATAGCTAAGGACGGCCATGTGTACTGACACCTCCTGAAGTCAGGCAAAGCATTACCAGTTATGTAAAAGCCAATTTCTTTTACAGAGAACCATTTACATTTTTCCCCATACTGCATTAATTAGCCAAGTACTCGTAGCAGCCAAGTGAAGTATTGAGCAATAAAAAAAAATCCTCTCATTGTATGACAGCATAAAGATATTTTGTTCTTCGGACTACTGTAAAGTACCAGTTATTAACACTACATCTCCCATGATGCAATGCAGCAAAGAATTGTTCTAAACACACTGCCAGTAAGGTGCAGAACTAGGAGGTCCTGTAGCCCAAATAGTCATAAAGACTAGTAAGTATAGGTTTTTGAAGCCTGAGAGCTAACAGAGAACCAGCAGTATTGCGGATGCAGCTCTGGTTGTGAATGGAGTACAAGAATCGATCTAACTGAAGATCAGTACAAGAGAAGTAAGACAAAAGATTTGTAGAACCACGGAACATTCTAAAACCCCTTTAACAATCACCTGGGATCAGTAAGGTTAACGAGCCCCTGCACTGCACATACTGGACGGCGCGCCCTACCCAGAGGAGGAGTGACTAGAAAGGTTTCATCACAGCGATCCCTGGAGGTTTCTGTGTGTTATGAAAGGGTAATGTAATAGTCAGAGATTGGAACTAGATAGTCAGGACCTCATCGCAGCGGTGGAGGCGACGAAGACCGCGCAGCTATCTCATTCTCACCAGAAAGCGGTGACAGGACAGCGACATGTGATGACAATGTGCAACGTGCGGGGAGCAGCTGGGACACGGTGACCTAAATGCCAACATACACGGGAACGCAAGCATCACCGCAAAACACAGGCTGAGGCTGACACGGCTAATGTGGATTAGGGACGCACTGAAGGGACTAAAACACGGTCCAGCGCTTGCCAGCCATGTCCCGTCACTTCACCAAGGCTTCATCATCTCATCACTGGGAAGGGGCGATTCACCGAGCTGAAATAAAAACTCGTGACAACTCGGCTATCAACTTATATGAATATCACAGTCACTAAAATATCCGTTTTATCAATGAAACACTAATTCTGGCACACTCTGCTGTGTTGTTCCTCTGCTATTCCTCCTGGAAATGATTGGAAAAGTTTAGAATTAGTGTGTGACCCTACTGATGCCAAGTGCACTGATTGGACAGTCTTGGGGTATGAAGGGGAAAAGTAACAAAAAAAAAAGTTACATTTAGGCTAGGGCTACCAATGTAAAACCGCCAACACATCTTGCTTTAGCAAGTTACGGCTCAGCGAAACTTCGCACGACTAAGTTATTTGTGTAGTACGTCCACCGATCAAAGTGAATGGCAGCAGTTGTGCTACACAATTAGTACATGGGGGCTTTGGTTGCAACAAACGTTGAGTTGCCAAAGATCGAACTACGCCATGGCTCTATCACAAGTGAATTCAGTCAAGATGCGACTTACATATTGGCGCGATCACAACCCGACCGTCGTGAGCAATCCAGCAGGTTTGGGTTTCTCGATCTGGTAGGTCGCTGTGACTTGCGATGTGATAACGGCATGCTGTGATCCTTGGCTATGTGAGATGTGTGGTAGGCAAAGTCACTGTGTAGTGTGTGTGTGTAGAAAAATAGACCTGTCATGAGAGCTAATCGAAAAGCTATCCCAGTCGTTAATGATAATGGGTCAAAAATGATCTATTGCCACCCAGAGCTGCATTCAGAAATCATCCGATCAGCATCAGAAACCTACTGCGCACTGATAAAGGGCAATCACCCTGAAACAGCTATCTGTGTATGGATTCTGGCTTGGCTTTCAATTCAGAGGCCTTTTTACAAGGCTTGTATAAAGAGTCTAACATTGACTTGCAGGAATGCTGCCTTCCAAAAGTTGGTGCTGTAGAGGTATTGTTCCATCTTCCTTATTTGATTACCAAGAGAAGCACGAATGGCCTTATAAAGTCTCCTCACTCACAAGTGCTTTCCCTATGGAGAAAAGATAGCGCTCCTGACCCTCATCAGCATGCTTGTGACACACACTTGGCTACACATCCCCCAGTGCAATAGACTACTTGTTGGTGTAAACACCAAGGAAAAACACGCTTGAACCAGAGTTTTCAAAGGAATCTGAAACCTTGCAGATTTACAAGAATGCAGCTTTATATGTAAATGGAGAATAAGCATTTTATACTGGAGGTCTTTGATTTGCTTTTTGCCAAACCATGACCAATTAGACAAACGAGTTGATTTCTGTGGCCGGGTGAACCTGAAGAACAGTCAACGGACTTAAGCGCTAACAGGTCCGAGAGAAGAAAAGCCCAGTGTACTGGATAGTGAGGGGTTAACAAATGTCCCCACTTGGTTATAAGCCACCCAAGAAGCAGCGTCATTAGATGTTACTGCGGAGCATCCCTTACCCCACTGACTACCTAATGCCAGTCTGATCTGCCCTGTCCTACGACAGGCGTAATAACTGTATAATGTGATGGAGACGTTCTTGTTTTCAGTCTGCGCTGTAATTACACAATAATTCATTAGTGGCTTACCGTCGCTCCACAAATAGCAAAATGTGAGCCAAGCACAAAGGAAAAATACCAGCTAATGAGCAGGACAATGACATCCACTCCCCAGAAGTAGTCAGATGATGAAGTGCGAGAATAATTAGAGAGTGAACCGCCAGACAGAACCACCGCCACCATGGAATGCAGATACTGTGCCTAGGAGGCGGCCATGAGGGGATAACTTTTTTAATGTCATTGATAACTCCTAGCAGTCTCCATCCCCTCCTCCTCACATCATGACAAAACAGCCCTGATCGCACAAGATCAGCACTCACCTCCTGAAATACTCTGTGCTGCTGAGAGGCATGGCTCTTTCCATAGGACCATAGGTTTATCCTCAAGATAGGTCATCAATAGGCTGACAGTCGAGGACTCCCGCTGATTGAAGAAGGTTGTGGTGTTCAACTGAGCGCTGCGTCCTCTTCTTAGGCCAATGAATTGGACTGAGCTGTTATACCAGGCACAGCCACTATAAAAAGTACGGCGCTGCGCCTGGTATCAAATGTAGTGACAGATGAGACTTCAATCAACTGATCAGCAAGGATCCCAAGCGATGGACCCTGCAGATCAACTATTGATGACTTATCCTGAAGACGGATCAATAGTGTAACCTTGGAAAACCCCTTTAATTCTCAGAAGCGTTAGTGGTGGGAACTACAATCACCAAGACTGGGAGGATCCACCAGAATCACGCAGTAATAGCGATGCCTCCTATTGCATCGGGTTCCGGCATCGTCTCATCATCCTTCGCCACTTCAAGGAGTAAATAAACCTAGAAGCAGCGATGGTTTGTAAAGTGATGCGTTCTCAGCCCGGGGCGCAGAGATGAGCCTCGCGCTACAGCCGGCCCTAATGAGGGATCACACTGCTCCAACGAGGTGCAGTATAACGTACCGCAGCTCCTCTCCTAGCCAGAGGGCTGATGCCAGTATATAGCACAGTCCTCCATGAGAGCTACAGAGGAAGCATGAGGTCGGCACGCTACGGGCCCGCCCACAATGTGTAACAAATAACGCAGGGTTTAATATTGTATTTAGGGTATAGATTTTGATGCGCTCTTATCAGTTTCGATTCACTTTTGATGTGAAAAACATACATTTTAGTCCAGCAGGTTTTTTTTTCCCTTTACGTTATCGGATCACAAAAAAACGTATAAATTAAGCCATACATTTCCATACGTTTTCCATTGAGTGCAATGTTAAATTAAACAAGTAGACATATCCATATCTTTTTTGGGACAGTGAAGCGTAGTAGGCGATACTTTTCAATTCCACAAAAAAAAGAAACGCATGAAATTGTATATCTTGCTAAACGTAGTAAAACATATGCATGGTTTCACTTCATTAACCCATTATAGCCTACGGGGCCGTTAAACCCTACATTTTCATCAGTTTTTTTGGAGTATAAACACGTGCGTTTCACGGATGACCATGTGACGGCGGATGGGCCCTAAGAGCTTGCTCCAGACACTATCGTCATCTGCTGTGCTGCTGACAGTCACACAGCGAGGTGCAGGCAGGTAGGACAGGACTTCTAGTATCGCGGCATTTGTAACCGACTGCAGCTTATCGGGGTATTAAGACAAAAACAGCCCCTTTTCCGTAAGCGGTGGCATAACATGAAACTTCTGGGCCTCAATGCCATATCTGTAACAGTCCCACCACCATATATCATGAATAATACTGGAGTCTCCTCATGTGGCAGAGGGTCTCTTGGACCCCTCAGGCACTAAGGAACAGCTGCTACGGCTACCCCGGCACACCCTATAGTTACTGACAGTTCCACTTGTGCCCCATTGCTCTATTAACTTCAATGGGACCACCCGAGATAACCAACAACGTGAACGCTTATTTCAAACAGCCGTATTTAAATGAACGGAGTGGCGGTAGCTATATGCACCACTATCCGCATTTCAGAATGTGCTGGAGCCTTGTTATCAATATCGCCAGGGGTCAGAACCCCAGTGATGATCAAGTTATCTTGCTTTCATGGGATAACCCCCTTTAAGGGGTTATCCAGACACAAAATGGAAAATCTGAAAATGCTGAAATCTAGCAATTACGGATAAGTAGTGACAACCTGCACCTTTTATCTACCGTTCTGGACCCTCTTATTCATCTTGCAAAGCCACCAATCTCCAGCATGCATAGATCTTTTCTTTACCGGCCAGCACTGTAGCTCCGCCCACAGCTCACAGGTCCTACAACTTACCGGCACCAGCCTCGCTCTCACTCAGAGAGAACCTGCTGAAGCAGATAGACCAGACCGTCCGACACAGTGAACTGTACATGATCAATACAGCGCAGTACTTACACTGCTGTCCTCCCATCATGCACTGCTCACAGGATGTCAGAGGCTACGAACAGGAGAGGAAGCAGCAAATGCGGACAAGATGTCAGAAGTCGTGGATATATTATTCAGTTGGAGGGTTATGTGACAGAAAATGAAGAAAGCAGCTGGGCCGGGTACAGTGAGCCTATTACAAAATAACTTATTGTCATGATGCCCATTAGATAATAAAGTGTTAGTTTGTGCCCGGAATGTTCCTTTATTCACTGTATAAAGGTTCTAGAACTTTCTATCATAGCTTCTGTTTCAAGATTGTCAAGATTGCTGACAATAAAGGAGAGCATTCGCGTTTGCATCCAGAGCCTGATAAACTAACATTTTGGTTAGCTGATGAGCTTGTTACAATGTATCAGTGCAGATATAATAGCTGTCAATCTGAAATCCAGGATGAGAGAAAGTTCTATCTACACCCTGAGGAATTCCTGGACTGACACACTGTAACGAATCCTGCAGAACTTGTCACTGTAAGGTCTGTAACAATCTCAGGCATCATATAAGAAACTTACAAGTGGAATTTCTCCTCCCACACAGGGTTCAGGTTTCCGTATATCGTCTTTGTTCTCTTCTTGGTTTTGCCCACTTGTACGGTGACGTAGGGATCGCTTGAACCTGTCTTGTCCTTGGCTTGAAGGCCCTGAGCACAGAGAACTGGAAGGAAAGGTAGACTTGTGTAAGACAGACATCTGGGACTTGTCCTTTCAGCTATGGAGAGGCAATACTCCTTTTACAACAGCAAACCTTCAGCAGTTCTCTAATCAACACCCTGGATGACTCCACTTAGGAGCGTTTCATGTGATAGGAGGCATCTTCATGACAACCCAACTTCCATGGCTGCTCTACTTCTGGAAATCTCTCGTGCAGTTGTCATAGTTCTCGCTACATCCCCTTTGCTTGCTCCACTGACTGCGTTGGTAACAGAGGGAGCATCTATGTGGTTCCCATATTCTATTTCCTACATAAAAGGACTGTCCCACCTGGACAAACCTATTAGGGTATACGGACATCATAGACATTGGCAACAGCCTCACCTGTGATGGTGATCTTGGCAGACCACTTAGATGTGCCGTCCAGGACACTTTGCTTCACGGTCTTCATCTGTTGGGCATGGGCAACTTTGCTGACACTGAAGACATCTCTGATGACGTCAAAAATCTCCGGTTTGTTCCTTTCCCTGATCTTCATCCGATCCTTCATGGCCATGATGATGTTCTGGGTGCGGTCCTCTGCTCCATGCTTGGAGCTCTTCTCTGCTGCACCTGCGGAGACATCATTGACCAGCACACATGAACCACGGATTCCATCTTGCTTCAAGACGTCTACCAGTACACTTTCAGACAACTATATGTGGGTGTCCACATGTAGATTCGCCCATTAAATGGGGCGAAATCTGTGTGCAAATCCACAGCATTTAAGTTACAATCCACAGCAGAAATGCAGGGCTCAGCCAAATCAGTCTGAGTTTCCGTCTTAGATCATGCTTGTGTGAAGCAGGTTCAGACCTTGTTCACACGATGAATTTTGCACAGAGTGGATTCAGAATCTGTGCTGCCCCTGCACCAAAATCTGCATCAAAAACTGCCCCACTCCTCTAAATGGGAATCCCCACCAGAGTATACGCGGTGTGGATGTTAAGTCCAACTCCCAGAATAAGAACAAAAAGTAGCATGTCAGGTCTTGAGTTTACGGCATGAGAATTTAGCCTCATCCAACGGGGCTCAATCAGTGTGCGGACCCACGACAACAGAAGTGCAAACCCATGTTAAGCATGCACATTTATGCCAGTTTTCCATTGAAATCCGCATAAAAAAGTGTATTATGCTGTGTGAGCATTGCTTAAGGTAGAAGACGCTGTGAGATTTACCAACCGTCTAGATTCACCTTAAAAAAAAAAAGTTGTGCGGAAGCGGAGAAAAAGTACAATAGTCTAAAGTAATCCCAACCTGAAAATAAACACAAGCAAATGTCACGGCAGGAGCGCATCTAACACTGAGCGGTGATTAGCTCAGAGGGGGAGACAGGGACGATCGGAAGCGGAATTATACTCGGCTGTCATGTATAATAAGTGCCAGGCAGGTGACAGACCTATTCAGGAGAGAACAGTCTGAAAACCTTTCCAGGTGGCTCAATGTTATAAGATGCTGCAACAGGGGACATCTGAGGACTGAGAGCAGGCAGTGGTGCTTGGATAGGGGCATAACATACCATCAGTGGGGTGGGGATGGGGGGGGACAGTCCAATCACCCGGCTGCACTGCAAATCCTGCACAGTGTCTTAGGGCACAAAATGTGGACAGTAAGAAGGCGCTTCAGCTGGAGAGTCACTTACGTTGCAGGCAATCGGCGTTCAGTAAATCTTGGCACTTCTCATGACACTTGACGCCACATTCAGTGCAGCGCATGCCTTGCCTGGCAATTCCCCAAAGAAGGCCTTCACATTCGTAGCAGTAGGTGGGGGTCGTGGCAGTCCAGATCTCAAAGTTGTGAGGGGTTGTGCAGGAAATGGGGTAGATTAAGGCTTGTAGAGTCTTCTTATACACATGTGACTTCTGAGAGAGAAGAGACACCAGAAATACAGGTCACATATGTACAAGATTGGGGGCAGTATTATAACATTTCTATTCTTAACCAATAGCTTCCGTTGGCGTCAAGATACAAGAATACCTTCTTGTACATAGAGGGCAGTATTATAAACAGTTCTATTCTTGTACATAGCGGGTAGTATTATAGTAGTTATATTCTTGCACATAGGAGGCAGTATTATAGTAGTTATATTCTTGTACATAGGGGGCAGTATTATAGTAGTTATTTTCTTGCACATAGGGGGCAGTATTATAGTAGTTATTTTCTTGCACATAGGGGGCAGTATTATAGTAGTTATTTTCTTGCACATAGGGGGCAGTATTATAGTAGTTCTATTCTTGTACATAGGGGGCAGTATTATAGTAGTTCTATTCTTGTACATAGGGGGCAGTATTATAGTAGTTCTATTCTTGTACATAGGGGGCAGTATTATAGTAGTTCTATTCTTGTACATAGGGGGCAGTATTATAGTAGTTATATTCTTGTACATGGGGGCAGTATTATAGTAATTATATTCTTGTACATGGGGGCAGTATTATAGTAATTATATTCTTGTACATAGGAGGCAGTATTATAGTAGTTATATTCCTGTACATAGGGGGCAGTATTATAGTAGTTCTATTCTTGTACATAGGGGGCAGTATTTTAGTAGTTATATTCTTGTACATAGGAGGCAGAATTATAGTGGTTATATTCTTGTACATAGGAGGCAGAATTATAGTGGTTATATTCTTGTACATAGGTAGCAGTATTATAGTAGGGTACCTCCCCGTCTTTGGGATTTACCGGTCACTTTGTAGCTGACCTATTGAATTACAACTCTGGTGATTCCTGATGAGGCTACTTTATCCGTAGTGGAAACGCGTTGAACCCAACTAAGAACCCATATAGCAGCCGTTTGTACTGCACGTGTTGGCCTATGTTTGTCATAGGCTCACAAAGATTCTGTGTTGAGCCGTAATGATTGACTATTGTCAGCTCTACATCTATTTTTTCTTCGACTAGCCGTAAAAAGTGTGCCATTTTACAATCTGGATACACAGCCACGGCCTGTTGATGAAATAGACAGCTTTCATCTACAGTAGGAATGATGCACCCGCTCTGTGTTGGAGCTGGTGACTGATCACCTACATATTGAATAGCTGCAGTATTTGTTCACGGAAGTGGGAACATTACTTTTAGTTCCATTGAGCCAAACTTTAATATATTCTCAATCTCAAGTTTCGGAGACTAGTACTTGAAATTAATTGGGAACTTTGATATCCCGGTACCACTGTTACCAGACACTTTTTCAAAGGCGGCTCATTGGTTGTTCTTTCCCCATCAGTCGACAGGGGTTAGATTTTATATTTCCTTTTTTTTTTTCGTGTGTCTACAAGCTAGGATTTTGATTAAACAAATCCTTTTTATTCTAGACTTTGAATAAAGGTTACGTTTTAGAGATTACTTTAGAACCCTCACTGTGACGAACTAAGTATACATCCAGGTGTTCTTCCTGCTACTGAGAAACCTATTCTTGTACATAGGAGGCAGTATTATAGTGGTTCTATTCTTGTACATAGGAGACAGTATTTTAGTAGTTATATTCTTGTACATAGGGGGCAGTATTATAGTAGTTATATTCCTGTACATAGGGGGCAGTATTATAGTAGTTATATTCTTGTACATAGGGAGCAATATTGTAGCAGTTATAATCTTGTACATAGAGGGCAGTATTATAGTAGTTATATTCTTGTACATAGGGGACAGTATTATAGTAGTTATATTCTTGTACATAGGGGGCAGTATTATAGTAGTTATATTCCTGTACATAGGGGACAGTATTATAGTAGTTATATTCTTGTACATAGGGGCAGTATTATAGTAGTTATATTCTTGTACATAGGGGGCAGTATTATAGTAGTTATATTCCTGTACATAGGGGGCAGTATTATAGTAGTTATATTCTTGTACATAGGGAGCAATATTGTAGCAGTTATAATCTTGTACATAGAGGGCAGTATTATAGTAGTTATATTCCTGTACATAGGGGCAGTATTATAGTAGTTATATTCTTGTACATAGGAGGTAGTATTATAGTAGTTATATTCTTGTACATAGGAGACAGTATTATAGTAGTTATATTCTTGTACATAGGAGGTAGTATTATAGTAGTTATATTCTTGTACATAGGGGGACAGTATTATAGTGGTTTTATTCTTGTAGATAGGGGGCAGTATTATAGTAGTTATATTCTTGTACATAGGGGGCAGTATTATAGTAGTTATATTCTTGTACATAGGGAGCAATATTGTAGCAGTTATAATCTTGTACATAGAGGGCAGTATTATAGTAGTTATATTCTTGTACATAGGGGGCAGTATTATAAGGTAGCTACATATTATGTTCTTGCATACAGTGAGTAGTATTTAGTTACAGTGTAGTAAATATGTCATGCTGTGCCATTGATGTTACAGTCAGGAGTGACTGGAGCAGCTGTTAAACTTACAGATTACTGTGCTCTGACTGATTCTATTGACTGTAATGTTAATCACGTTTTTCAGGGTCTCTGTGAAGTGGGATAATGTGTTTATTGCATTCTGGGGGGTAGATGAGCTCCATTTCATGTCTAGTGAAATTACAATCATTCTTATTTTGTGCTTTTTGTAATCAACCAGTAAATTATATGCCAGATGCTCTTAAGCAGATTCTTATACCACCGCTCACATATGGCAGAAAAATCCTCCACACGTTCCTCGCCTCTCAGAATATTAACTTATAATCGGCAATAAATCATGAGGAGGCGCAGGGCCCCCAAGACAAATCCTTCGCAGGAGCCTAAGATTGAACTGTTCTCCTGCGCAATTTCATATCAGCACTTCCAGGCTCGGCTGCTCAACAAGTATTGTTTACATCCAGGCAATTTTTCCCCATCAAGCTTGTAAGGCGCTTAACAAGTAGAAAAAGTGACAGCAAAGTGGGCTCCTTCAGCTCTTCTAAAGGGCAGACAATGGTTGCACTGCAATGTAACATATATTGTATGTACGGTATGTATTATTAGGCGCATTCCGAGGTTCTGCAGCAGCTGAGGGGTGCATTCTGAGGTTCTGCAGCAGCTGAGGGGTGCATTCTGAGGTTCTGCAGCAGCTGAGGTGTGCATTCTGAGGTTCTGCAGCAGCTGAGGGGTGCATTCTGAGGTTCTGCAGCAGCTGAGGTGTGCATTCTGAGTGTAAGTGGATGATGCATTAGGAAGTTATGCAGTCTTGGAATAACTGGGTGTATTAAGAGGACCTGCAGCAGTTGAGCATACAATGAGGTTCTGAAACCGCCGGGGTGTATTTTATATAGAGCTGCCACAAATAGGGTGTGTATTGCGCCTTTAAAAGGCTACAGATGCAGTTATTTTGTAATTCCATTATTTTTATGTAAAAATATATTTTTGAATTGGCTATTAAAATTATTAACTGTTTACTTTCCATGTGGGAGATTTTTTGCAGGCAGACTGACAGGAGATAAACTAATGACGGGGTGGGGGTGTAATATAACGTTAATAGCAGGTAGAGGGGGAAGAGATATTATAAATCATAGTTACAGCAAAGGGAAGAGAGGAGATGCAGTAATACACTATGTAGCCAAGGCCTCATCCATACCTGCACTGTGGATTTCAGTTTTCTGCTCCATTAAGGGAGTAGAACGACAAAATTCTGAACTAAAAGGCTTCGTCTCATGATAGAACTGAATGGCCCCCAACAGACCCCATTGACTATAATGGGGTCCCCATTCAGTTTTCGCCCGGCTGTCCAAGTACATGTAGCATAGCATAAAGCCATTTCATCCGGGATTTTTAATCAGCAATGAAGGTTTTGAATGTAACCTGCGACGCCGATGTGAACACAGCCTCTACCTAACCACAAAGTGTCGGCTGCTAACTGCCTGCGCTTACAAGCACTGACGCTGGCTCCTTACTGTACTGCATGAACATAATTCTTCATTTCCCCTCATTGCTCTCGTAGTAAATACATGCAGGCTGAGGGAGGAAAGAAGCAACGAGAGCAATGAATGTGTCAGAGCAGAGCCGGGCCATCCAGCACACTAAGGAGCCCTTGTGGCCTCAAGCAGTCAGCAGCCAGCACTCTGCAGTAGAGTATATCCCGATCAACCCTTTTGAGACACAAATGGACTATATACATCCTAACTGAACATACCCCATGCAGTTAGCACCTATATAGCCGCTCACTACATATAGTTTATATGGAGTGAGGTCGGGTTCCTAACCAACTCCATACACAGCCGCCATCAGCTGCGATCAGAGAGAACTCTGATCGTGGCCGTTATCCCTTTCAATGCAGCTATAATTCCTGGACAGTGACATTTAAATGTCCCGATTGGAACTTGGATGTCCTGAACAGCCCTGCCACAATAAGATTGCCAGGGTGCCAGTCCCCAGGGCTAACATGATCATTTGTCTATTAAAAGTTGTGCCTGCAGCATGTCTCTAATAGAAAGCCTGTTAAAAATTTAGTATAATGCAGTACCGTAGTAGTTCATTATACTATATAAGCACTCAAACTTTCACAGGTTCAACTCCCCTATAGGGACTAATAAAAAAAAGTAAAATAAAAACCTAAAACAAATTTTTTTAATTATAAATAATATTAAAAGTGAAAAAGGTTTAAACGGTTGGTTGGTTGTTTTCTTTTAAAGTGGGAATACCAGGACTTCAGAACGTGACCTGGACGCTGACGCATCAATGACTCTTTGTTAGGATAGGGTTAAATAGCGTGTCACTACATCTCCATTCTCCCTGCTGTAACTAGGATTCCACCTGCTAAAAGTTATGCTACATATTCCCCCAGTCATTAGTTTTAGTCTCCCATCAGTCTGCCTGACTCAGTCCTCCAACAGTGCATTGTACTGGAGTACATGGGTGTAGAGAAGGTAAATGGTTACAAATTTTAACTAACACCATATGAAGAAATTATTTTTTATGTGAAAATATATGGATTGAAAAAGAAAAAAAAGGTAAGCTGTCCATAGCATTTGATATACGTGTGGGGTTTTTGGACAATTAGCAAGGGATATTGCATCTCTCTGCTACAATTTTTGACCCGTTCTGAGATTTTTCACTTACCAGGTCTTCGTCCTTGAGGGACGTTCGTGTGGCCATGGCTGAGGTAATACCGGCTTTCCTGGACTGCACCAGGGACTAGGAGAATAAAAAAATTATCAGCAATTAAAACTAAATTGGAAGCAACTTGAATAATTCCTCTTCCTTGACCCATAAGAGCCCAAGTAATTAATAAGATCACTTGTAGGATTCAGGACGGTGACCTGCAGGGGGTGTGCAGTACCAGGCCCAACATCTAAGAAATGATAAAGGGTTTAATGGCCTCTCGATCTGCACTGAACCTAATGGCCAAGCACCGCAAAGAGCAACATGTCATAACGCATGGTGCTGGCATCAGTATTTCCATCCATCAGGTCACTTCCTGAATCCCGCGCTTCTTCTGGAAGTTATGGATTTGGACCAGAATAAGCAAATCATAAATCAAGCATTAAAATAAATGTATTCTACAGGAAAAACTGCTACATGGAAAGATAAAAACATTGTAGGGAGGAGAAAACCATAGTGAGGAACACATACATGTCCAGGGAGGACCATGCTCAATGGCAAAGAAATCTTAGTGGGTACCTTGGCATGTATGGTTGGCAGACGCTACTGAATGGGGTCTATGAAGAAATTTGATTAGACCCTGCCATTCAGTGTCCATCACTGAGTGTAATGAACCTGGTGGTGTTGTTTCAGGACTGCGCTGGGTTAGCTGGTGGTTACGTCTGCTCTACTTTGGTCAGATATCCTGATCATGCCACTTCCTAGTCTGAAAGCTTCCAGTGGCACACTTTCCAGTGGTTTATTGCTTTAATTTTCACCAACACTCATATTTTGCACATTAGTCTTATAGGGTAGCAAAAGTACGCAACGGGGATGCAAATGGTACGGCCAGTCACTGCCCTTATTAAGAATATCAACCAGATGACCATACATTACAGCAATTAATCACGAACAGGTCATCTTTAAAACGGCTCGCAATGCCGCTTTCCATAGTTCACTGACTGCAAGAAGCTTTTATTGCACTTTTTAGGATAAATAAGTTTCATTTAATTGTACAGGATGTTATAAATGCCGCAATGCCAATTATGTAATGGCAGACTGGGAGGCCACTGTTAGGCCTCCAATTGCTATTGCAATCAACTGGACCTCAGCAATTGCATTGCGAATGGCCGACACATTGACAGAGAAAGCCAACTCCCTGTGTTAACCTGCTTGGCACCCCACGTCAGCACTGAACATGGCATCCAAAGGTTTAAATGGTGGGATTGGTGTTATGATCGATTCCGGCCATTTGTGCAGCGTGCCAGCTGTAACCCGCAAGTGACAGTAGAGCCACAGTACAGCGGCTCACGCCAAGTCTGAGCTGTAACATATAGTTACGGTGCAGAGTGGAAAGGAGTTGAGCCATTGAAACACTATTGTTATCGTAACACAACAAAAGTCAATGAAAAAGGTATTGAAAGGGCAAACAAACAGAGGGACAGAAATTTCTTAACATGTTAAGAGTCAAGTTAAGCTTGCCTACATCCGTACATCATTGGAAAGTCAAGAGATTGGGACGATTCTTATGTGTATGGGAAAGACTCAACTTTTCCACGACAGAGGACATCAGGAAGGAAGGAGGATCACGGATGTTAAATTTCAACAGCCGATCCTCTTTGCTCCCTGGGAGATAAGCCGGCGCTCGAGCGGCCTGTCTGCTGAGCTCTCCTGTGTATGGGGAAACCACTGTAGGACAAACATGTATGGGGGGGGCCTTTAGAGGTCTCCCTTTAGTATATGGATCCATTAAAAAACAGAGAAGAGGTACAACTTAACTGGCCAATTCAGATCAGACGTCCTATGCATACCACTGGATCCAAGCTTTAACCCATTAAAATCTGCAAGAGGTTTGCTAGTGGTCAATGAAGTTCAATGGACTGTATTCCTAGGCGGGGGAGGCAAGCTGCCAATGTATGGCAACCAAGTCCAGTTTTTACTTCCTTTCTGTATCGGAAGGCATACATCATCACTATTGACTGTCGCTTTGTGAAGGTTTTCAGTAGAACCTATTTTTTTTTCCATAATGACACAAACTGCATATAGAGCCACTCGTGCGATAGAATAAACGATCCATTAGCGGAAATCTAGCAATCTAAATATTAGGGTCCATTAAGTCAGTGATGTTGGGAACGCTGCCAGTAAAATAATCTATAACAAGTCATGTAGCAGAGGGAAGGTAGAATGCTACTAATGCAAGGGATCCAAGGCTTGCTGCTTACTGTGGAGAGAAGCTACTTACCATCGCCTGCAGAATAGGAGGGACAGCAGCATATAAAAGAATTGTAAAAGGTTAATTCAGGTAGAACATCTTCCGGAGAAGTAGGGTTGTTAACAATCATTGTGGACTGGTTGTATCTAGTTCTCCGTGTGTATGGGATTAACTAGAGGATTGAGAATTGGGTCCCCATCAGAGGGTATAAATCCCCATATTCTAATACCTGATCCCCAGGGCTCCTAGGGGGACATGCTCCTTGGTTCTTTATTCATGCTGGACCTCTCTAACAAAACAGGCTCCCTTTAAGAGGCTTGGACTTACCATTGGTGGACCACTATAGAAGGATGAAGATACCAAGTAAACTTGTAGATATGATACCTTTTAATGGCTAAAATAAATGATGTTACAGCAAGCTTTCGAAATTACTTAATTTTCTTAATCGGGCTTACCATAAAATAGGTTAAGCCTGATGAAGGAACCCAAGTAATTTCGAAAGCTTGCTGTAACACCATCTTTTATTGTTAGCCATTAAAAAGTATCCTAGGCTGGTAGAGTTGGAAGGGACCTCCAAGGTCATCGGGTCCAACCCCCTGCTCAGTGCAGGATTCACTAAATCATCCTAGACAGATGTCTGTCCAGCCTTTGTTTGAACACTTCCACTGAAGGAGAACTCACCACCTCCCGTGGCAGCCTGTTCTACACATATCTACAAGATTAGTTTGTTTCTCTGACTGAGAACAATAACATTAAGCTCTACTGACCAACACCATACCAAACTTTTGTTTTTTTCTTTTTCCCAGGAGGAACAACAAAGGAATGGCACATCATGGAGTCCCAAAAAATGCTTCTGCATTGTTATATCATGGGAAATATTAGAAAATGCTAAAACGCATTAGGAAAGCTGACAGCTTCTCTTTAAAGAAGACCTGTCCTGTCCTCAGATCAACATGGCCAGATGCATGGTTTAGCAGCTGTGGCCCCGCTGACTTTTTAAATTTTTTTTTATTTTTTACTTTGTACACCTTACACCATTCCCTTACACCAAACTCCATTAGATTCATCTCCCAGGGCTTGGAAACTGTCAAATAAACAGTCTCCTCCATTCACTGTCAATGGGTACTATCAGGTTTCTTCCATTCACTGATCTCCTCCATTGACAGTAACGGAGACCAAACACTTGCCAGATTCAAGGCATCGGGAGTCGAATCTAAGGCTGGTTTCACACAGGATTGATTTGCTGCGGAAGTTTCGTGCAGATTGTCTGCACGCGGTTCCTTATCCCGGGATTAGCCAGCAAAGTGGACGAGATTTTGCAAAAATCTCGTCCACACGCTGCGGCCAAACTGTGCGAAAAAAGGCCATGTGGCACAGAAATTAAAGACTCAGCATGTCAATTCTTTCTTTTTTTCCTGCAGTGGCCTCTCTCCTCTCTATGGGGAAAGATGGCTGCAGTGGGTGGAAATGTAGGTAGCGCAGCTGCGGTTTTCCTGCGGAATTCTCACAGATTTTCGGTGCGGCCAAACCGCGAGAATTCTGCTGGAAATCCATCCCGTGTGAACCGAGCCTAAAGGAGGTGAGTGCAGGAAAATGGATTTGGGGCGTTACAAAGAAAATAAAGAGGTACAAAAGAGCTGGGGGCTATTCATGTTGCTCCACTGATCAAAGGACATGACAGGTACTCTTTAAACAGCAAGGATGACCGTACCAACTTCTCGTCACCAAAGAAAGGTGCCCGTACCAACAACATCTCAGAGCCAAGAGGAGAGGCCATACTATTCTTAGTATGGAGAGTGACTTCAACCTCACCCCATTTAACAAAGGTTTATCCTATTAACCTTGAAGAACCTACAAACCAGGTTTTCCAGAGGGATTCACTTCTCAACCACAAGACCTGTCTAACCAGTCACTAGATTTACCAATGTGTTTAGTACAGAACAGTTAATTAAGGCTCTTCATCTCAGACTTACCAAATCGCTAACCAGAGGAATAGGTTTCTTCTTGCGAAGGTCAGGCATGCTATCAATCCCATACAAGCCTCCAGCAGGCCTAAAACAGGACATATACAGTGAAAACTAGAACACGCACTTACACAAAAGAACAATATAACTCTGAACTTCTTACAATAGAACTTGGAACCATTAGTGATCAGAATGTAGCAAAGCACCAGCCAGTTATTAGGTCAGACACACAATAGAGGAAAGAGAAGCCGTTTAACAATACAAGTATTCAATGCAAAGCTACTGTATAATGTAGTCTAACAATGCGGTATTACAAAGGTGGACTCCAACTTTATAGTCTAACATCTCCTGGATGAGAAAAATGGAAGGAAGTGTCAAACTGAGCCTACACATTTAAAGGGAACCCGTCACACTGAAAATGCGATGTATTCTGCGGTCGGTGAGTTGTAGAGCAGGAGGAGCTGAGCGGATTGCTATAAACCGTACCGTGCAAAGGTTTTAGGCAGGCGTGGAAGAATGCAAGTGGACCTAAACGAACTCATGCAGTTTTAAAGGGAAAGGGTGATTACACCAAATATTAATTTCGATTTCCCCATTCATTTTGGATTTTGCTAATTTAACAAAAATAAACTAGATTAACATCTATTTTTTAAAGCATTCTTTCTTTGCAGCATTTTTCAACACCTGCCTAAAACTTTTACACATTACTGTCGTTTTATGGGAAACAATTCAGTATAACTTGTAACTTATCGATCTAAACCTCTGCTCATCCTGGGATTAGGCGGTCCTCTTAGCCTTTATTGCATGCGTTTACATGTCAATTCCTATCAGCCACTGATTAGGGCTGCCCCCTGGACTCCTGAGGTCAGAAAGAAGGTTAGAAAAATAAAATACAACTTATGCTGATTCTTTTACTACAAGACTTCATATCTGTCTACTTCACTCCTCCAGTTCTATAACATGCTGCCTGCAGAAAAGACTGCATTTTAAATGTGACAGGTTCCCTTTAACGCCTCACTTATACATTATTTAAGCACAGCTCGCACTGCTTACCCATCTCTCCTATTCAATGATGTAGGCACAGATAGTACAACTTCTCTCTCTACATGCAAATGACGTATGTTTAGATTGTACTCCCCCACCAATTATATTATCAGAACTGAAGTGTAGATAATGGATGACAAACTCAGAGTTTCTTTATAGGGCTAGAAGAATTAAATATTGCACCCAGTGTAGCATACCCCAGCAAAATGTCTGTTCGTGCACATGAATATTACTGTCCTTTCTAATAAGAACGTGCCCTCATAAAAGATGTGATTAAGGCAAAGTACTGCCTCTCTTATTAATATTATATGCATTATGGACTGTCTTTCCCTGTAAATGATGGAAGTAAAGATTGTACTAGTTCCCAATGTATGCATGTGAATGGTATAGGCACATATAGTACTACCTCCCTGTTTCTCCCTGTAAATGAAATAGGCAAAGACAGTACTGCCTCCCTATTTTTCACAACAGACACAGATAACACTGCACATCTATCTGTAAATAATATAGGTGAAGCTTGTACTACTACACATTATCTGCATGTAAAACTATACAGGCACAGATAGTGCCACTTCCTTGTCAATCTTTATGACAGAAACTTCCAGATAGAGAAGCCAGTGAGGAAAAAATATATATATAGATGATTGTGCTAAAATATGAACCTCGTGACCACTTATCTTGACCAATACATATATACTGAGTGGTCACTTTATTAGAGACCTCGGCCTTTCCATGATTGGAAATTTCCTTTATGGAAAATAGGCCCATTACCCCAGAGTGCAGCATAAAATCAAGTGACATGTTTTCTGTGATTCCCCCTTAAAGACTCATGTCCCAAACCTGTTGGCATTTGTAGTGGTGGCGGCTTATTCTATGTATGCATTTTTTTTACATGAGTGTGTAATAAAGAGGATTTCAGTTTAATAGGTTCCTGGAGTGAGAAGCCCACATGACTGTAGGAAGTGAGGTCCCATTAAAGGGCACCAGTCATGTCCTCGGCTCAGCAGTGGTGGGTAAAGAACTCTGCAGCCACTGGCTCTATTGCAACTTTTTTTCCGCCCCTACTCCCCTCATTTCTCTGTTTTGTAGCATTCGAATCGGCTCTTCGCGCTTTGAATCTGTCCAGCGGGTGATCGGAATCACTCACTACCAATGGATTATGGCAGATTGAACTGACCGAGTTTGATGGAGATTGCCCACATGACCGATTCAGAGCGCCAGGGACCGAATCCAACAAGAATTGTTAAGGGGGAACAGAGGAGTAGGAACAAAACAAAAGGTGCGATCGAGTCAGCCGGCCACTGTACAGCGAGCCCCGCTAACCGAGGGACTTGGCAGGTCCTTTAACATTTATGGGTCTCTGTTCAGCTCAGTTCATCCCTTTCAAAACAGGTTGGCATGACACAGCTATGTACAACAGATGAAAGCTGGTCTTCGACACCTTGGCACAGCCAACCAGATGCATGGGTTATAACGGCATACTAGTAACCACGCTCGGGGACCTCAGGATCTCCTACAACTTAAGGAAACCTGTCATCAGAAAAACACTTAAATTCTGCTGCCATAATTTAATGGAGCATGACAAGTCACAGCAGAAACCTGGCCTCTTCCATCGCTCGCCACATCCCCGTGCATGGACGCCTGTTCTGGCAGCACAAACA
This sequence comes from Eleutherodactylus coqui, assembly GCF_035609145.1. NCBI lineage: Eukaryota > Metazoa > Chordata > Amphibia > Anura > Eleutherodactylidae > Eleutherodactylus > Eleutherodactylus coqui. The sequence goes on along the minus strand of NC_089841.1, from coordinate 68,315,047 downwards.
TTTTGCATATGTGCTGTGCGTCCCTCTGGCTGTGTCTGTCGGCGCAATTGCAGTGCATTGGTGAAGTCAAGGCATATACACGTCCCTTCACATATGCAGGAAGACATAGCCGGGGGGTGCGCGGCTCTTCGCTAGAGTTAAGTTGCTACCAGCGCTGACGTCAATATGGGAGAAGACTTGCTGACTCGGAGGGGTGATGGAGCCACTTTTTTGACTCAAGAAGTTGCATTTGCATACTGGGCACACGAATGAAGTAAGGATGCTTGGTCTATGCTCCTTTACACAACGGTGGTGGATTTAGGACGTTATTGACCTTCTAAGTGGTCACATGTAGCAGCTCCTATACAACATGGGTGGCGGCTAGGGGCCAGGCTATAATTCGGTTTGTGAATTCCCGCTGATCTATGAAGCCAAGCTCCTTGTCTCCTGCCACGAAGAAGGAACAAAAAACTCCTGGAAATTATACTTACGGGGTAAAAATAACTGTTTCTGACACCTCCTGCGCTGGTGAGTCACTCACCTACACCATCATTAATGCTCATTACTATATACTGTACACACGTACTTATTATATACTACAATGGATGCTGCATACATGCAATCACTGACTCAGTCATCACTGCTGCTGGCATTCAGTGGCCCCCGGGCCACGCTGTGATCTGCTGAGCGTCTCCTCTGTTGTGTCATCGATCAATTATCCCCACTGATCAGTGGAAAATATAAAGAGGCCGCAGAACACAAACAGTACAAACAGAACCCTGCATCGTAAAGAGCTCACCCGCCGCCTTTAAACCACGGTGGTTTGGATGGGTCCCCGTCATCTTGTGCCTGAAGGAGAAAGCAGAAAACGCAGGTCAAGGTAATGATATAAATGGGAGTTATAGCACAGGTCGGATACACGGACCGTTATCAGCGCAGACTACATACGCCACCGCTCCCGTCTCTGGTGCGCACAGGAAACGCATGTCATACATCATGTCATCGGTGCACGAAACACAGAGAACATGGAGTGCACATATATACACCCTCCTGTCCACAGTACACAGACTGTCTACATGCAACCACATACTTAGCACGGATTGGGCGGCTGCGGAGCGTGTTCAGAGCATGTGATGCTGGAAGATGTATCCCAACCGGACTCAAATGGACCCCATTCTCACAAATGTATTTCCTCCTGGCGGCAGATCGTATCCCAGGAGGCAGTATCATCTTATTTTATGACACTATTAACCCCTCACTTAACACTAGCTGCTTTCATTATAGTCGTACCAATGCTGCAGGCATAAGGGGAGGCCACCATGACACGGCCAGCAGAGTCCATGGGGAGGGGTTGTGGGTGGTAGCGCTTGGAGAGACCGATCCTTGCGCTGCATACTAGCATTGAGCAAAGTGAAACAGTAGAACCTTGTTTAGGGTTGAACTTTGTAAAAAGATTGGTGCAAACTTGAACCTTGGGGAGTTCATCTCGGCCAAACCCATAAAAATTATGTTTTTTCCTTCTTTTAAGAAGAAATAATAGAAAAAAGGTAAAATGAAAAAAATAAATTCTCTTCATTAAGTTTGCCTTAAAACAACTGACAAGTACTTCGATCCACTCCTAGGTGACCCATCACTGTTATAGTGGGCTTTGGTGCATCTTCGTGTTATACACCAGTTTTAGGGATATTGGTTAAGTTCAGCTTTGGTTCGAATACAGAACAAGTCTAACTTTTTGCGAGAATTCAAAAAATTGGCCGGAATGAACTTTTCTAAAGTTTGCTCATCCCTACTACACCGGCTCAACAGCGTCCGGTTCTTGTGGTTAATTAGTTGGTAGCATACCTCGTTAACACACTTCTGTGGGGGAGAAAACTCTTTCAAAAAGCAAAAATGGACGAAAACGGATTGCTTTCAACTTATTTCAGTCTCCCATTAACTACAATGTAATAAAAACCATGTTTTTTCTTGAACTGAATGGATGGGTTCCTTCCCGTACGGCTGGAAAGGTTTTCAGTTTTGCTGCTCGCATGACAGAAAAGCAATTAGAAAAGCAAAAAATGCTAAAGTGAAATGGCCCTAAAAGCTGCGCCGCTTCTTAAACCCCAACCACGTAATGGAGTGTTCGGCTTGAGAATTGCGCCAGCGCTTAGATTATGCCACGTTTGACTGCGAGAATAGCCCAGCATGCAGCGCCCTTTGTTCTGGCCAACTCACAGCCGGCATGACAGAACTTGATAGACCCCATTAGAAGTCAGTGGGGTCCGTCAGACTATGGATATCGGTCGCACTTTACACGTGCAGATAATGTGTACGATTTAGCGGTGGATTATTGCTCATGCAAACATTCTTCGCTATTACAAAGAAATTGATCTGTACGCCATACGGTTCATAGCAGGGCGCGACCGGGTAATCGTGCGTGAACCTCTGAAATGAGGACTGCAACCATTTAGAGTGGTCGTGTGAAGGCATTTACAGCCTGAAACATACGCAAGCGCCAATCTCACTTAGCTGACTCGCACTCATTATCACAGCACGCAAAAGGCACCTTTATACTCCAGTCACATCCAAAGCTGCATCCACCCTTCTGCCAACTGCACTGTAGGAGACGGTTTAATTCTAAGGTATGTCAGACTCCGGTAAGTGCCCAGTTAGTGGTGTAAACATGGCAACTACTACCACCGCAGCAGAGCATGCGCTCTACATACACTAGGGGGCAGCAGTGAGACATGAGGTGCTGCATAGTGAAAGCGTACAGGTTAAGGGCCCACTTACACGGACGTATTGCATATTTCGGTTGAGTAAATTTACAGCATATTTACACGACTTAACTATGTATGTTCCTGCGCACTGCGCTTTTTTTTTTTAATGTACAAAAAAGAAATTTAAATTGTAAACGCACAGTGATTATGTGGGTATCATCATGGGTATATCACACAATCCCAATGACTTCAAGGGGTTCTGCACTTGTAAACTACTGATGCCCTATCCTCCCAATAGCCGATTGCGGTGGGTACGTCACCAAGTACCCCTGCCCATCAGCTGTTCGCTGAGCTAATTTCTAAAGGAAGCAGACAGCTCCGTTCTTACTGCAATGGCCAGGTTTGGTATTGCAGGACAAGTTCCTACTGAAATGAATGGGAACTTAGCCTGCTATACCATGCCTAACCACTGCAGTGGAAACAGAGCTGCAGAAGTCAGTTCAGTGCACAAGCACACAGCCTAAGTGAACGAACAGCTGATTGATGGGGGTAGATAGCCTATCCTCAGGATAGGTTATTAATAGTAGACTGGATGGAGTCTATCAATAGTTTATAACTTGACAACCCCTTTAATGGGCTATTTTGGTGCATAGTACACACCAAAATAGGACATACTGAGATTTGCTCCATGCGCATCAAAAATGCACGCCGAATGGCTCAATGTAAATCAATTGGGTTATAGCAAATACGCTGGTGTGAATGAGCCCTATGGATGGCGATTTGCAGCCGCAGTGAATATTCTGCCCTTATAAAACCTGTCCTCCTGCCCAGGACAGGCTGCTACGTGGCAAACATCCAATCTGTCAAGCAATGAGTTGTAGCCCGATTCAGGGTGCCACCATAGAGTGTGCCATGCAGATAGACAAGTAAAAACACGATTAACCTGATATTCCTCTTTATGCCCCTCTGTGCAGAAAGGAAAGAGCAGGAGAGAAAGTGAGGATTAGTAGAGGCGGTGAGCAGTGCGGGCGCACGCTGCGCAGGACAGCACCGGTGGCGAAGGAGGAAGGACGCGGGAGGACACCACAGCACCCACCAATGCTGAAGCCAGCTATAGATGCAAAGACTTACACCCAATATAAGAGATATTCCACTAGCAGACTGCTTCCATTATAAAGGGTCAGATGTGACTGTGACCAGCAGGGCGGCGCTCTGGTCCTCTCCACTACAATACATTGTTATATTCTTTGCTAAAGTAACCAGCAACCAACCCACAAGAAAAATGGCCAAAATATAAAAGTATTGGGGTTGGAAACAGTCTTGTTACTATAGACTGAGTGATGTAACGGAGTTATCTGTGCATCTATGGCCGTCTTAAAGGGGTTCGGCTTTTTTTTTTACTAGAACTCAATAGATTTTGAAGAAGTGAAAAAAAAAAAAGATTTTTTAACATGCTCTTGTTTTGTTTTACCGATCCTGCTGTGATGATATAGAGCACATACTTGCTATAGGGTTACCAGCACCAAGAGACTGTCAACTTCCTGTCATGTGACCTCTCCACAAGAAAAACTATTTTAAGAGTAGTCACATGACAGGATGTCTGCAAAGAGGAGTCTACTGATTCTACCAGGTCAACCCCTAAGCAAGCGTGTATCTACACCATTGGTGATATGGTGCATAGCAAAGTTGGTGCATATAACTTTGTGGTCAGCTTAAAGAGGTTGTCCATTTGCAAAATATTGATGGCCCATCAATAGTAGAACAGCAAGGTTCTGCCACCTGGGACCCCTGTGGATCAAAGGTTGTTGCTGGGCTGATGCACTCATGCACAGAGTTGATTTCTGCAGGAAGCAGACAGCACCGTTCCCACTGTTGTGGCCAGGCTTTGTATTGCAGGCTATTCTCTTCAATGGGAACTTTGCCTGTAATACCAAGACTGGTCACTAAAGTAGGAACAGAGCTATCTGCTTCCTGCAGAAATCAGCTCAGTAGATGAGCACATCAGCTAATCAGGTGCACGGGGTTCCTGGGCATCCGGTTTATAGCGAAGACAGTCCTGATAGAACATCTACTCAAGACCCTGGCACAGAGTCGCTATATCTTGCACCGAGTGTTTTATAAACAGTCATTGTATGAACAAGCCGAGCCAATAAGACATGACTACAATGTATATACAATGCTGGGTCAGGTATACGCAGGCATAACACAGAACATGCAGGAAACTTCTACAGGGAGTGACATGCTAAGAGGTCAAGAACTTGGAAGAACCTTCTGCCCTATTTTATCTACAGACTCCAAACAGTGGAATCAAGGCTATTCTATGGGAACTGCTGACTTCCTGATGTGATGTCAGGGTGCGTCAAACCGCCACCTATAAATAACGTGTGAATTTATGACAGCACACTGATACTGTGCACTCTAGGTATCTGCAGCAGCACAACTGAGTCACGCTGTATAACAAGCACCTGAGCCTCATTCCGATGGGTGGTCCTAAGCCCCCTTTACATGGAACCATCATTATTCAAAAAAAAAATCATTCAAACAAGCGAAAATGAAGGAGAACTGTTCAGTGTAAACGCAGCAAAGGATTGAATGACGAACGATAAGTTGTTCGATTTTCATTCATTTTATGAAAGCATGAAGATCATCGTTGGCTCATTCACTTACACAGTGAATGTGAATGTCTGAGCGATTTGTCGTTTGTTTATACAGGCAGATACATCGTCTGCTTGTTCAAATGGTATATCCCACCAAAAGCTCCATCCTGAAAATGTCCTCATCCAGCAGCAAGACTCATGATGAACAGTTATTACACCTCATGGAAAGGGCGAGGAATTAACCACTAAGGGAATATTTATTATCACCCGTATAGCAGAAAACTGGCGTACAACAGTCACTGGCTTCTGTGCCGAGTCACATTTACAACTTTTGATAATTCTGCACTTCTCATATTTTCCTCTTCATCTTGCTGTTGGGGTTCGGTCCCCCTCCCCACCCCCATCTCTACGCTGACGACACCCAGTTATGCCTCTTATGACATTACACCCCAGCGACTGTCTGCGGTCTATAGCACCATGTCCTCTATCTAAATGAAATCTGTCAAAAACTGAACTTCTTGCATTTCCGCCATCTACTGACCGACCTAAAGCGGATCTCTCCATCTGAGTCTGTGGTCCACCATCACTCCTGGGCAGCACGTCCGCTTGTCTCGGGGTCATATTTGACCCCACTCTTTCCTTAACGCCTCATATTCAGTCATTGGTCGTTCCGGTCACCTGCGCCTCAAAAACATCTCCAGAATCCCCCCTTCTTGGGCTGCATTTACAAGGCTGAATGCGATATCAGGTCAAGGAACTCAAATTACTGTCGCACTTGTAAGCCAGCATTTTTACAACAATTGTGATGCGTTTTAAGAGAAAAATACATCAAACTGCCTCACGGCGCATAAAAATGACACATTTCAATAGTAAAAATAGAAAAAGAAGAGAAAAATAAATCACACCACACTTCCATCAAACTCGCCTTTACATGCGAGTAGGACAAGATTTTTTTTTGCCACACGCAGGAAATAATGGGCTGTTCTGCAAAAGAATTGCCCAAAATGAGGACATGTAATTTTTCGAACTTGCACTATTGGCGCAAGAGAAAAATCATTCATGTAAATTAACCCATTGAAATCAATGGGTTATTTCCCGTGTGTTCTCTTTAGATCACTATCGGACAGAATTTGCACGGGAAACCAGCTTGTGTAAATACAGTTAGAGTAGAAACAATAGTGTTTATTCTTGCTCTAATCCATTCAGCTCTTGACTACAGCATCCCGCTACAGATCAGGCTTCCCATCACTAAACACTGCTCTGTCGGTCGAATCAATCATGAATGCAGCAGCCAAGTTGATCTTTTTATCCAACTGCTACACCCACGCCCCCCCACCATGGGCTACACCAACGCGCCCCCCCCCCACCTTGGGCCACCCCCTACACCCACTCCCCCCCCCCCCCCCACTTTGGGCCACCCCCTACACCCACACACCCCCATCCCACCACCTAGGGCAACACCCTACACCCATGCCACCCACCTTGGGCCACTCACTACACCCACACACCCCCACCCCACCACCTTCGGCCACTCCCTACACCCATGCCCCCCACCTTGGGCCACTCACTACACCCACACACCCCCACCCCACCACCATCGGCCACTCCCTATATCCATGCCCCCCACCTTGGGCCACTCACTACACCCATGCCCATTTCTGTCTACCACCCTATCATGTTCTTTACTTTGTTAATGATCATAATCCGAACCTCCTACTCTCATCTCCAAGACTTTTGCCTAGCTGCACCAGTTCTCTGGTATGCACTACCTTGGACAATCAGGTTAATATTAATAATAACCAATATCTATAGCTTTAAGCGTGACCTAAAAACACACTACTTTAGAAAGGCCTATCATGTTCCCTAATCTAATGCTTCTCCATTTACCCCTCTTCCATATCCTCCCTCAGAACCAGGCCACGTACATCCCACTGTATCCCCTACACCCCATACACCCTAATGCACGTCATACTTGTACATATACAGATACGGCTGGTGAGGGCTACTAACGCTCTATGTATACCAAACCAAATAATTTCCTTATTAGACATTTATCAGGCATTACATTAATATATTGTAACGTCTAATTCAGTCTGTACAGGAAGAGCGGGCACCGCCGCACTGCATTAATGGCGGCTTGTCACAAATACCTACAATATATTATTATCCATGTTTGCACATTAGCTACTAATATACAAATAATTAAAACTGCCGCACATCAAAGGATACAGCTGACACTACATGTTAGTTCCCGAATCCGCCAGGCAGCAGATAATTAATACGTTTCACCCTCCGAGTTCCTACACAACAGACGCGTTTCAGGGGCTTATTAGGTAGAGATAGTGAACTGAGTGGGAGACGCTGGGACCCCCCTCCTCCGCCAATTAGTGTCATTTCTGCAGCAGCTTTCCCGTCGCATACGCCGAACGTGGGGCCAAAACAACATCAGAATGTGGAACAAATTGCAAAATGTCTGATGGCCCCTCTCCATCAAGCGGAGCGCGGCCGTCTACAGCACAAGCTCCAGCTAAATAAGAGACTGCGGCAAGCAAAGGGTTACGTCAAAAAATAGATGTATCCTAATGAGCAGACTATAACTAAATAAGCCATAACAACTTGCAAAAATTGAAGCAAAGCATGTGGTCAGCGAGGATTCAAGCAGCACTATAGTTGACAGCTGATGACGTGGACTACAAGTCCCAGCGCACTCAACTATTGACAACTACATTTGTCATCTAAGGCTCCGTGCTGTATCGCATTCATGGAGATGTAGTGACTTTCTCTATATGCAGCGTTACTTATTTTGTAGTGAGCAGGAGTTAAATCAGGTTTTATACTCCAGCCACCTCCAAAGCTGCATTTACAATAGTCCTGATGAGCATCAATAGTCACTTGACTAAGAATACCCTTAATCCGATGCATTGCATTCTAGGAGATGCAGTTTTACATGCTTAATGGAGTCCTGAGAGCCAACAGAAACACAGCAGAACTGCAAATACTGGCTTGGCTGTCAATGGAGCACAAGACTGGATGCAGCTCATAAGGCGATGGCAATCCTGCAAAGAATATACAAAGTTTCTGAACATAATAAGAAGTGACTCAGCGCTGTAAGATAATGTATCACAACAAGTGAGTCAGATCTGTGCAGGTGGAGAACGCCAGCTGCGTATTTAAGGGCGATATACAGTAAATGGTCACAATTAGAGACACCGGCTCTTTCACCATTGGAGTTTCCCTATATGAAAATCAAACCTGTCCAGCATAAAGTCACGTAAGAAGTTTCCGTGGATCAGTTTCAGTGCGAATCTACCTTAGATGAAAAAATCCAGCGATCTGAGCGACTTCCAACAAGGCCTGGTCAACGGTGCTAGACTAGCCGGTGCCAGGATTCCACTGCCAACCTTGTGGGGTTTCTAGTGCTCTAGTGTGAAGAGTATCTAGGGAATGGTGTGATCGACATCCAGCTGTCAACTGGTCACCAAAAGGGGTCAGAGGAGGTTGTCAAGAATTGTTCTGATGAACAATCGGTGGACAATCAGGCACATTGCAGATGAATACAGTGTCGGTGCTGAGCCAACAACTTGGCGTTCATTACCAGAGATGAGCTATAACAGCTGATGACCAGTTCTAGCGCTATAACAGTATTAAGAAAAACAAAAAAGGTGAGACTCCGGTGGCCAAAAGAGCGTAAAAATTGTTTTTCCGCTGCTCAGTGATGCATCGCCTGGTCAGAGGAATCTGGATTTCTGTTGCACCGATCTGATGGGAGGTCAGAATTTGGTGAAGCAGCATGAATCGATGACCCCTTCCGGTCAGATGTCAGCACTTCAGGCAGGTGACAGTGGAGTGATGGTGTGGGGAATTTTATCTTGGCCCCCTGGGTCCTCCGATACTTGTGGACAGATCCCTGCAGTTCTGAAGGTCAAAGGTCCAATTATGTGCTACTAGATGGCGGTCTCTAATAAAGTGGCCATTCCGTGTATACTAGTAATTATTAGGAAATTATAGTACTAGTGTTTCTAGTGGTGCAATGCACCACAGAGCTCTGCTACACACGTCACACACACAGCTCTGCTACATGTACGTCACACACACACACACACACACACACACACACACACACACACACACACACACACCTGCTACATTGCTTTCGCATATGAGCTGCACATGATTTACAAACTTCAGCAGCTCGCTAAGAAGACATGATCGTTCATAGCTTTGGTGGCTGAGGTGACATCGTGCCTTGTCGCTGTGTCATGTAAGCTGCATTAGCTTCATGGCGGCGTTTAACCCTCTGTGGTGACATGTTTGCATGACAGCGACTTATTTTTTTCAACACTGGACAATGGTTGACTATTAGAAGACTGGTGTTGGCAGCATTAGCACTTGGGATGACATATCACGTTCAGGAGATGTGAAGATGGCGGTGAAGGACTATGCTGCAATGTTAGTCAGTATACACCACCAGCTATGTATGTGTACATGTGCAAGGTGTCATTTATTGGAGTCTCCACACAGGTGTGCAGCCGTCTCACAACCAGGTACAAACTGCCAGACTGAGTACTGCTGTGTCCATAGCAACTGAGGTGGCAGCGGTTTGTGGGGGATGTAGTCCACATATAATTCCTCATTCAGCTCAGAGACCATGTGACTGATCACATGACCATGACATCCCCACAGGTCCTGCCAGCACAGGAGCTATGCATGTGTAAATTTGTGAGGTATCATTTATTGGAGCAGTCTGACAACCAGGTACAAACTTCCAGACAAAGTACTGCTGTATCCATAGTAAAAATGAGGCCACGAGGATTTGTGGGGGATGTCGTCCGCCCATAATCCCTCATTCACTGCACAAGGAGGATAAAGGACTTGTGATGATGTCACAGTCATGATCAGGGGGCGGAGCTAAGAGTCGGTAACTGACATCACAGGTGCTGTCAGGCTCCGCATGTAACTCACATCATACACAAAATGACGGATAAGTGGTCATTAGCGCTTTGACTAAGGGATGTAAGGAGTCTTTGGCCTATGAGGTGTGCATCTACATGCTGCTTGTTCTTAACCTCTTCACATAAATGGGGGGGGGGATATAATAAGCTATAATAGAGTGAATTGATAGAAATAGCCCCTTTTAAAAAAGAAAAACGGCACAAAGGTCACGTGTCGCGCCATTTATCGTAAATGTTATTTCTTCAGGAACTGATACAATCGCATAATTAATCTCTTATTATATAATGGATGGAAAGTGGATCCCATAACTCAGTCACAAATTAGATTTTCCTCCATTTCGGCCTTGGTTCAAAAGACATTTGAGAATCTTGACTCATTACTGTTACATAAAGCTGCACTTACTCGCTACACGGTCGGATTAAAGCTCCAGCAGGACTAATGAGAAAGTGGAGGCCACTTCTAGGCCCTTCTCCCCTTCAAAGCCCACAGCAAAAACACTGAGCAAACTTTGCAGATAATTACATTCACAGGCGGCATGAAGGGCCGCTGCATGAGGGACACGTGGGAAGAAACGGCTGATGACCACAATAGGAAGGAGCTGGCTATCACTTAAGGGGAAGAGGGCTTCAGAAAATAACCTATTATAGAAATCACATTTTTGTATTAAACATATTTAAGAATGTTCGTTTCTGTTTTTTCTTTTGAGTTTAAGTCACAATCTAGAATTTTTTTAAAAACTCCAAAAATTCTGTATTTTCACTCTGACCACAGGGTCCAATAACAGGCAGATACTTGCAGTTCTGTAGAGAAAGCTTTGCAGCAGTCACCTGTGTGTGTCATTTGCTGTGTGTGTGTGTGTGTGATGTGTTGGGATCAGGATGGATGTAGTAGAGCTGTGTGTGAGAGGTGTGGGGACCATAATGGATGTAACATGCAGCAAAGCTGTGTGTGAATCATGATGTAGCAGAGCAGTGTGTGTCATGTGCTGTGTGTGAGATATGTGGGGATCATAATGGATGTACCATGTAGCAGTGCTGTGTGTGTGATGTGTGGGGTCAGGAGGGATGTAGTAGAGCTGTGTGAGAGATGTGTGGGGATCATAATGAATGTACCATGTAGCAGAGCGCTGTGTGCGAGAATCAGGATGTAGCAGAGCTGTGTGCATCATGTGCTGTGTGTGATGTCAGAATGGATGTAGTAGAGCTGTGTGTGATATGTGGGGATAATGGATGTGCCATGTAGCAGAGCTGTGTGTGTCATGTGCTGTGTGGGGTCAGGACAGATGTAGTAGAGCTGTGTGATGTATGGGGTTCATAATGGATGTACCATGTAGCAGAGCTGTGTGTGATGTGTTGTGTGTAATGTGTGGGAGTCAGGATGGATGTAGTAGAGCTGTGTGAGAGATGTGTGGGGATCATAATGAATGTACCATGTAGCAGAGCGCTGTGTGTGAGCTGTGCGTTATGTGCTGTGTGTGCGATGCATGGGGTCAGGATGGATGTAGTACAGCTGTGTGTGTGATGTGTGGGGATCATTATGGATGTACCATGTAGCAGGTGTGTGAGAGAATCAGGATGTAACAGAGCTGTGTGCATCATGTGCTGTGTGTGATCAGAATGGATGTAGTAGAGCTGTGTGTGATGTGTGGGGATAATAATGGATGTGCCATGTAGCAGAGCTGTGTGTGTCATGTGCTGTGTGGGGTCAGGACAGATGTAGCAGAGCTGTGTGTGTAAATAAGGATGTAGCAGAGCTGTGTGTGATGTGTTGTGTGTAATGTGTGGGAGTCAGGATGGATGTAGTAGAGCTGTGTGTGAAATGTGTGGGGATCATAATGAATGTACCATGTAGCAGAGCGCTGTGTGTGAGAATCAGGATGTAGCAGAGCTGTGCGTTATGTGCTGTGTGCGCGATGTGTGGGGTCAGAATGGATGTAGTAGAGCTGTGTGGGGATCATAATGGATGTACCATGTAGCAGGTGTGTGTGAGAGAATCAGGATGTAACAGAGCTGTGTGCATCATGTGCTGTGTGGGGTCAGAATGGATGTAGTAGAGCTGTGTGTGATGTGTGGGGATAATAATGGATGTGTCATGTAGCAGAGCTGTGTGTGTCATGTGCTGTGTGGGGTCAGGACAGATGTAGCAGAGCTGTGTGTGTAAATAAGGATGTAGCAGAGCTGTGTGTGATGTGTTGTGTGTAATGTGTGGGAGTCAGGATGGATGTATTGAGCTGTGCGTGAGATGTGGGGTGGATCATAATGGATGTAACATGTAGCACAGCTGTGTGTGTATGAATCAGGATGTAGCAGAGCTGTGTGTGAGATGTGTGTGAGATGTGTGGGGATCATAATGGATGTGCCATGTAGTAGAACTGTGTGTGTCATGTGGTGTGTGGGGTCAGGATAGATGTAGTAGAGCTGTGTGTGATGTATGGGGGTCATAATAAATGTACCATGTAGCAGAGCCGTGTGTGTAAATAAGGATGTAGCAGAGCTGTGTGTGATGTGTTGTGTATAATGTGTGGGAGTCAGGATGGATGTAGTAAAGCTGTGTGTGATATGTGTGGGGATCATAATAGATGTAACATGTAGCAGAGCTATGTGTATGAAAAAGGATGTAGTAGAGCTGTGTGTGTCATGTGCTGTGTGTGAAATGTGTTGGGATCATAATGGATGTACCATGTAGCAGAGCTGTGTGTAATGTGTGGGGTCAGGATGGATGTAGTACAGCTGTATGATGTGTGGGGTCAGAATGGATGTAGCAGAGCTGGGTGTGATGTGCTGTGTATGCAATATGTGGGGTCAAGATGGATGTAGTAGAGCCGTATGTGTGATATGTGGGGATCATAATGGATGTACCACGTAGCACAGCTGTGTGGTGCATTGCTCCGCCATAAACACTTACTATAATTTCCTAACAATTACTAGTGAGCCAAATACAGACCAAAATAGGACATGCTACGATTTGTTTCACACGCGTAAAAAAAATGTGTGAAAAACCACATCTGGATACCCCAATGCAAATCAATAGTATCCAAGCTGTCTGCACTACACATGTAAAAAATATATGCGTGTAATACAAAGCCCAAATATACCCGTGTGAATTAGACCCTTTTAAATGGCCCTTTGAAGGCAACCATAACGCTGATGTTGCGCTTGGTGAAAAGGAGTTTGACCCCCCTGATCTAAATGCTGTTAAATGTACCTCAGGAAAGATGGCCGCCCCATAGTCATTTACAGACAAAAGAGTAAAAAAGATTCTACAATCAGAAAATAAAAAGGTTTTCTATTTTTATAATCCGTTTCTCTAACTGGTCTTAATAAATAAAACAGTTGGCGATGGAGTCCTTTAAGGTTTGAGTAAACGATTAGTAATTTGCAATTATGTGGCATCAAGATATATTCTGCCAATACAAGAAGGGTAAGCTTGAAAACAGTTATGAAATAAGTGTATTATCGAGCAGCCGGCAAATAATAACCTACTGATTAACAGATTATATGACACGGCCGTGAGGATACAGACAGCCGAGGGAGTACCCAGATTTTTAAAAAAAAGTGCCTGCCAGTGATTTTTGCGGTCTCTATTAACGCTATATTAATGGAGACCTCCTGCGGCGTAAATCCACGAAAAATAGAACATGCCAGTTTTTTTCCCGCTTGCGGAAATCCGCTGTTGGATTTCGTATATGAGCATTGGCAGGCAGAATGCTATTAGGTGCAATAGAACCTGTTCGCTGTGAAATTCACAAGCGTTTTTCTGCAGTGGAAAACGCGTAGCGATTCCGTCCATGGGCATTAAAGGGAGTGCAGCAAGAGACGGGAGCAACATCTTTGTATCATGTAATATTCACAACTATCACTAACAATATATATCTTACACCGACTGTATATGAAGCACTGTGCAAAAGTTTTAGGCAAGTGTGGAAAAATGCTGCAAAGTAAAGCCCCATTTACACAGGAAGAGTGTCGGGCAAACGATGCCCAACACTCGTCCCTGTATCTCCGCGCTGCCGTGCTCCTGCACGGGAGCTAGCAGAGCTGGCTGGTTCATGGAGCTGCCAGCAGGGGGCGGGGCAGTGCAGGAGATTTCTCGCTCCCCCGCCCCTCTCCATTGAGATAACACAGCGGCCGATCGCTACTGAACGGCCGCTGTTTAAGCTGAACGATGAGCTGATCGTCCAGCGTTTATGCAGCATAAAAGATGAGCGATGAAGCTCATTGCTCAGTTTAAACAGCGGCTGTTCAGTAGTGAACAGCCACTGTGTTATGTGAATGAGGGGGGGCGGGGGGCGAGAGGAGAGAAATCTCCTGCACTGCCCCGCCCCCCTGCTGGCTGCTCCGTCAGCCAGCCAGCCAGCTCTGCTAGCTCCCGTGCAGGAGCAAAGGAGCGCGGAGACACAGGGACGGGTGTCGGGCATCGTTTGCCCATACACTGGTTCAGTGTAAATGGGGTTTAAGAAAGCTTTCAAAAATAGAAGTGTTCATGGCCAATTTTCTCAATTAACAAAATGTAAACTGACTGAAAAGAGAAATCTAAAATCACATCAATATTTGGTGTGATCACCCTTATGCTAGGTTCCCACGGGCTGGCTTTAGCGCGGAAATCTCGCGGTTTTGCCACAGTGAAAAAACGCAAGATTCCTGTGGGATAAGCGCAGCTTCAAAGTCTGTAGCACTGAGCCGCAGGTTTTGGAGAGGCTTTGCCGCATGCTTTTCCGCTGCGTCCGTCTCTCCCATAGAGAGGAGCAAGGCCTCAATGGAAAAAAGAATGGATATCCTGCGTCCCGGGAATGCGCGCCGCTGCGCCAGCTAATGCCGGCTTTGCCGCGACAGATTGTCCGCCCTGTGTGGATGAGATTTTTGACAAATCTTGTCCACATGGCTGGCTAACCCCGGGATTAGCGGCCACAGCAAAATTCAGTGGCAAATCCGTCCTGTGTGAACCCAGACTTAAACTTCACAACAGCATCAGTTCTTCTAGGTACACTTGCACACAGTTTGTGAAGGAACTTGGCAGGGAGGTTGTTCCAAACATCTTGGAGAACTAAGCACAGATCTTTTGTGGATGTAAGCTTGCTCAAATTCTTGTTTCTTCATGTAATCCCATGTAATTAGAACAAATGCCTTACACGAAGTGGCAGGCATCACACCTATATCCATATAGGCCTCCAGTAAATGCTGTTGCCACTTCACCAGGTCCACATATTACTGGAGTGCCACTTCTTGCTCAACCGAAAAGGTGAAGAAACCAAGGTGTGAGGCGGGCGCTCTATACAGCATATACTGCATCCTTGTATAGAGCGCCCATCTCACAATTTTTGCTTACTGTTTCATGTAACCACAGACTGGGTGGGACCATATCATCACTTCCAGGACTCCTTGTTCTTTACACTGAAGATAGTTCTTATGACATTGGCTGGATGTTTCAGGTGGTTGATCTGCTGCAGAATAAATTTGGAAGCAACCAGCCGCCTCCCTGATGGTACTGCATGATGGATAAGTATTTTACATGATGCATGTATTTCTTAGCATTAAGGACACCATTAATTTTCACCAAATCTCCAACTCCATTTGCAGAAATGCAGCCACAAACCTGCAAGGAACCTCCACCATGCTTCACTGCTGCCTGCAGACCTCATTATACCGCTCTCCAGCTCTTTGGCCAAAAGCTGCCTTCTATTACAACCAAATATTTCACATTTTGTCTCATCAGCCCAGAGCACCTGCTTCCACTTTTCTGCACCCAGTTTCTATGTTTTTTGAGCATAGTTAAGTTGCTTGGCCTTGTTTCTACATCGATGGTCTGGCTTTTTGGCTACAATTCTTCGATGAAGACCACTTTTGGCATGACTTCTCCGAATAGATAGGTGTACCTGATTTCTGCCAGTCATAAGCTGGCAGCACCATTGGACTTCTTCCAAATTCGAAGGGGAACCCAATAAGTCTCTCATCAGCTACACTAAGTTTCCTTGGCCAACCACTACATCTATGCTGTTCAACTTTGCCCTGTTTCTTTGTCCTTCTTGAACAGGACATCATGAAACCCCAGTCTGTTTCGAAATCTTTGTCTGGAAGAGACATTGCTGATAAAGAATAACTACCTTGTATTTGGTTCATGTGCTCAATCTTGCAATTGTGTGTGACCTGTGACATAAAACTGTCTTCCACAACCTCACCTTTGAAGCAGAGTTTGGTTGTACCTCACAGTTTTAAGCTTCCTACACAGTTTGTTTCCGTTAATGATCGTTTCATCCTACACAAGAAAGTGATAATGATTATCAACTGTTTGGTATAGCTGATTAATCATACACCTGACTATAATCCTACAAGATTCCACAGTGTGTGCAAGCGTACCTAGAAGAATTGATGCGGTGTTGAAGGTAAAGTGTGGTCACACCAAATATTGAATTCATTTAGATTTCCCTTTTGTTCATTCACTTTGCAATTAGTTTTTTGGTCAATTAACACTTCTATTGTTGAAAGCGTTTTTACTTCACAGCATTTTTTCCACACCTGGATGCCCAGGTTATATCAGCATGCTTCATACCACTATATACAGGATGCATAACAAATCAACTGTACATATATAATTACATACAGCAGATGCCCAGGTTATACCAGCGTGGTCCTAATCACTATATACAGGATGTATAACATCTACCAGCTGTACATACTTTGTATCCATGTGTCTGTGTAGATTCCTGTTGTTGTGAAAGCAGAAAGTTACATAAGAACACATTTGATTATTGGTTTCTGAGCATCAGAGCCCACATCTAAATACTGCAGATGCGCTGCAAAGAAACCGGTGATATGGCCCATACAGATATGTACCCGTCCTCCCACTGCCAGCCTCACAGCCGAAGTGCCCGTCACTGTGCTAAGCTGCAAAACATTGGTTTTCATAAAAGGAAGCTTTAATCCAATATGCCCTAATCTCTGCGAGCTGGGGAAATACAATCCATATTGTAATGAATACTTAACCCCATGAGCACTGAGCGCTATTCCATGTACGTCAGCCTCTATATAAGCCGTATGTGGGCCACAACGGCTCTGAAGAGTTCAGCTCTACAAAAGCTTTATTATCCTATATACGTGCAGCAAGATCCAAGCCTTCTACAATAGGCAGGCCACCTAGACGGCATCCAAGACCAAGTGCCTATACAGAATCCGTGTCACCCACCACACAACCAATCTAAGACCGAGCGCCTATACAGAATCAGTGTCAGCCACCACACGACCGATCTAAGACTGAGTGCCTAAACAGAATCCGTGTCAGCCACCACACAACCAATCTAAGACCGAGCGCCTATACAGCATCAGTGTCAGCCACCACACGACCGATCTAAGACTGAGTGCCTATACAGAATCTGTGTCAGCCACGACTGATCTAAGACTGAGTGCCTATACAGAATCCGTGTCACCCACCACACGGCCGATCTAAGACTGAGTGCCTATACAGAATCTGTGTCAGCCACGACCGATCCAAGACTGAGTGCCTACACAATCTGTGTCAGTCACCACACGACCGATCCAAGACAGAGTGCCTACACAGAATCCGTGTCAGCCACCACACGACCAATCTAAGACTGAGTGCCTACACAGAATCTGTGTCAGTCACTACACGACCGATCCAAGACTGAGTGCCTACACAGAATCCGTGTCAGCCACCACATGACTGATCTAAGACCAAGTGCCTACACAGAATCCGTGTCAGCCACCACACGACCGATCTAAGACCGAGTGCCTATACAGAATCTGTGTCAGCCACCACACAACCGATCCAAGACTGAGTACCTATACAGAATCTGTGTCAGCCACCACACGACCGATCTAAGACCGAGTGCCTATACAGAATCTGTGTCAGCCACCACACGACCAATCTAAGACTGAGTGCCTACACAGAATCCGTGTCAGCCACCACACGACCGATCTAAGACCGAGTGCCTATACAGAATCTGTGTCAGCCACCACACAACCGATCCAAGACTGAGTACCTATACAGAATCTGTGTCAGCCACCACACGACCGATCTAAGACCGAGTGCCTATACAGAATCTGTGTCAGCCACCACACGACCGATCTAAGACTGAGTGCCTACACAGAATCCGTGTCAGCCACCACACGACCGATCTAAGACCGAGTGCCTATACAGAATCTGTGTCAGCCACCACACGACCGATCTAAGACCGAGTGCCTATACAGAATCTGTGTCAGCCACCACACGACCAATCTAAGACTGAGTGCCTACACAGAATCCGTGTCAGCCACCACACGACCGATCCAAGACTGAGTACCTATACAGAATCTGTGTCAGCCACCACACGACTGATCTAAGACCAAGTGCCTACACAGAATCCGTGTCAGCCACCACACGACCGATCTAAGACTGAGTGCCTATACAGAATCTGTGTCAGCCACGACCGATCTAAGACTGAGTGCCTATACAGTATCTGTCACCTATCACACGACCAATCTAAGACTGAGTGCCTACACAGAATCCGTGTCAGCCACCACATGACCGATCTAAGACCAAGTGCCTACACAGAATCTGTGTCAGCCACCACACGACCGATCTAAGACTGAGTGCCTACACAGAATCAGTGTCAGCCTCCACACAACCGATCCAAGACTGAGTACCTATACAGAATCTGTGTCAGCCACCACACGACCGATCTAAGACCGAGTGCCTATACAGAATCTGTCACCTATCACACGACCAAACTAAGACTGAGTGCATACACAGAATCCGTGTCAGCCACCACACGACCGATCCAAGACAGAGTGCCTACACAGAATCCGTGTCAGCCACCACACGACCGATCTAAGACCAATTGCCTACACAGAATCTGTGTCAGCCACCACACGACCGATCTAAGACCGAGTGCCTATACAGAATCTGTGTCAGTCACCACACGACCGATCCAAGACTGA
Organism: Eleutherodactylus coqui; assembly: GCF_035609145.1. Lineage (NCBI taxonomy): Eukaryota > Metazoa > Chordata > Amphibia > Anura > Eleutherodactylidae > Eleutherodactylus > Eleutherodactylus coqui. The sequence continues at coordinate 68,295,889 of NC_089841.1, read as the reverse complement.
GTGCCTAGACAGAATCTGTGTCAGTCACCACACGACCGATCCAAGACGGAGTACCTACACACAATATCTGTGTCAGCCACCACACGACCGATCTAAGACCGAGTGCCTATACAGAATCTGTGTCAGTCACCACACGACCGATCCAAGACTGAGTGCCTAGACAGAATCTGTGTCAGTCACCACACGACCGATCCAAGACTGAGTACCTACACACAATATCTGTGTCAGCCACCACACGACCGATCTAAGACCGAGTGCCTATACAGAATCTGTGTCAGTCACCACACGACCGATCCAAGACTGAGTGCCTAGACAGAATCTGTGTCAGTCACCACACGACCGATCCAAGACTGAGTACCTACACACAATATCTGTGTCAGCCACCACACGACCGATCTAAGACCAAGTGCCTACACCAAATCCGTGTCAGCCACCACACGACCAATCTAAGACCATGTGCCTACACCGAATCCGTGTCAGCCACCACACGACCGATCTAAGACTGAGTGCCTATACAGAATCCGTGTCAGCCACCACACGACCGATCCAAGACCAAGTGCCTACATAGAATCTATGTCAGCCACCACACGACTGATCTAAGACTGAGTGCCTACACAGAATCCGTGTCAGCCTCCACACGACCAATCCAAGACCGAGTGCCTACACAGAATCCGTGTCAGCCACCACACGACCGATCCAAGACCAAGTGCCTACATAGAATCTATGTCAGCCACCACACGACTGATCTAAGACTGAGTGCCTACACAGAATCCGTGTCAGCCTCCACACGACCAATCCAAGACCGAGTGCCTACACAGAATTTAAATGGCTAATTAGCCTAATAAGTTCCAGATGTGTTCTTTGCTGCAGTATTGTATGCACATTTGCACACCCCCACATAGACTTCTATGGGGACCTATTGTGCACTAATGCAACCAATGGGTTTCATTTTCTGCGTATTGCGCACGCATATACGCCTGTGTGAGGCTGGCCTAAGACATTACATGCTGCTCTGACTGGTCAGTACCGCTCATGTGGACAACACTGGTCAACCAGAGCAGGTGTAGTGTCTTATACTAATGATGCATACTAATACACAGTGTACATCAGGTAGTCAGAGAAGCTGGTGCAGCCATCTTTCTTTCTCCAGGCCTGGAGGGTCGCTTTAAGGACCTTTTACAAGGCCTAATAATTGGGCAAGAACAAAGTGGATTGGGTACTCTGAAGATTGTGACAGATGTCTCGGACAAGTGAAAATGGTGTCTGGAACTGGTGGCACCGTGGGACATTGGTGCAAAAGACCAGTGGCAGATAACCTAACTTCCCCAAACCATACTTAAGCAGAATATTGGGAGTGTAGGGTTGCTTTAACAATCAATCATTCGTTCTCTAATCTAAATTGGCATGTGTAAGGCTGCTATTACACGAGCACTAGTGTTTTCTTGACAATTGCTGGGCTAGCGCTGGTGCAGCCCAGCAATTCAGGAATACCCACGCGCTAGCCACTAGCACTCATGTAATAGCACCCCCTAGAGTCTATTTAAAATGGACCCCTCGGTCTTGGGGTACAAATCCAAGTAGTTAACACAGCAGGCACATAAAGTGTTGACACTTTTACTATTCCTGTTCCGGTCTTATTCATTGGAGGAGCAGCGATTAAGGGGATAGTAATTGGACCAATTGCTCGGTTTAGCCTAATCTCCCTTGTTTATATGAATAGAACACAATTACAGTGAAGACTGAACCACAGGGACAGGCATAAGAGAGAGGGATTGGTAGAACTGCTCCACTTAGGCTTGTGGAGAGCTAACTGAAGCCCTATAGGCATTGTAAATCATTGTCATCAGCCGGCATAAAATACCAAGTTATCAACTGGAAAGAACATAAGTCTTCGGTAGTTGGCATTCCCTGCTAATTTTGTACATTTCATGGAAAATCCTCTGTAATGAAATATCAGGAGGAAGCAGGAAAAGAGCAGAACTGAAAGATCTTAAATCCCTGGGGATTTTAGGTACATTTGCAAGATTTTTAGAATGACCAATACATTTCCCCCTGAGCGCGGCAGAGGGTGGTGGATGATGGATGGCTCATTGTGGGGGAGTAACTGCCTAACACGATTCAATTGGGAACCTACAAGCTCTTAGTGCTTCCATTCAGGTCACAGCGGCGGACTCTGGCAGTCGTGGGCTGATAAGTACATTTAATAAAATGTTGCAAACCTGTCATTTATGGAACAACGTGATCATATTAATCTACAGGGAATGTAACAATGCACTCAGGGCCTAATAGGAAAGTTTCAGAAAACTACACATTACAGAAACACCGCTGTGCGTGAAACGATGGAAATAGGAAGCTGCGGACATGCCAGTGAAGAGGGGGTAGAACAGTCAACTGCTCACAAGTGGGTTGGTCGATATAGAAATTGGGAAATTTTTCATTTTGTTTAAATGCACATTCAATTACTAGATAACTTACCATTATTCACATTTTAGAAAGGCTAATCTACTTTAGAAAATCAATCTACAGATATCCTCTTTGAAGATTTGTTGAGGATTGGCAGAGGGTGACCACAGTTAAGGCTCATTTACACGCAAAGACAATCTTTCAAACAATTGAGTTCTAGCAATCGTTTTGCATAAGGTACTAATGGGCACTAATGCCCATTAGCACTTTATCAGCTTCATTTCATGTAAATGAGCCTCCTGCGCCTTTGCAATTCCCAGCATGTGGTCTGGACTTTGCACTCAGTTGCATTGTCTTTGCATGGGCTGCCATGGGCTGTCAGCTGAATGAAATGTAATTAGCTGCTTCCACGGAGAACATAGCATGCGGTCCCTGCCATCTCTCTCCAGCTGAACAATAAATTTTTATGCTCACGGAAAAATCATCGTTCAAACGAAAATTGAAAGATAGAAGCATTCATACGCAACGATTATTGCTCAAAAGTCATAGTTTGAACGAATTTTGAGCGATAAATCGATGCGTGTAAATGAGGCTTTACTGGCTCATCTATTAGCTATAGTAGAGAGCGTCTATAAAAAGCCTCACTATGGAGGACCTGGCCCTTTAATTCCAACAGAAATTGTGTAATCCTTCATTTTAATCCCTATTGCCAAACTGTCAGCAGATTATTTGGTTTTCAATTCCATCTTTACGCCAAAGATACCCAATTATACACTTTCAGTGACATCACAACCTTACTACTACAAAACCACAAGCGAACTCGTTTGGTTATCATTCAGTTTCTGTACAACTAAGTAATGGAAATGGGGGTGGAGCGGTGGGAGGTATTAGTACAGTTAGAACTGGCAGAATAGTTAATAGCGGCACACTTAAAATAAAAAAATTACCAAAACCTTCTAAACTATATGGTTGACTAACGCTAGAAGTCTGACCAATAAAGTCTGAAGAAAAACTACAACATATTAGGAATAACTGAGACCTGGCTGGATGAAAGCTGCGACTGGACGGGGAATTTACAGGGTTACAGTCTGTTCAGAAGGCATCATAAAAACCAGAGAGGAGGAGGAGGAGTTTGTTTTCTGTAAAATCCGGTTTAACACCTTAACGCTCCAGGACATACATTTACGTCATGCAGCATCTGGGTATGTGTGAAGAGAGATTGTGTGGCAATAGTGGCAATCAGCCGTACGGCTGATCAGCACTATTAAGCCTTTAAATGCCGCTGTCAATTCTGACAGCGGCATTTAAATTCTTCGAATGATGTTTGGGGATCCTGTACGCAGTTTCCTCCCATAATGAGGTAATTATTATGGGGGACTTTAACTATCCATATATAAACTGGGAAGCTGAAACCTGCAGATCTCAAAGGGAGCAACTTTCTATCAATTACTAAAGATGACCATACCAAACTTGTACAGGACCCTATCAGAGGGATGGCCATTTTGGAATAACCAACCAACCAGACGAACCAGAAAAACTCATGGCTTTGAGCAATTTTTGAGCGAAAATCGTGTCTAAAAGGGCCTTAACAAGGTGGCGCCCTCTACGTCTAGAGGAGAGAAGGTTTCTACACAGACATAGAAGGGGGTTCTTTACTGTAAGAGCAGTGAGACTGTGGAACTCTCTGCCCAAGGACGTGGTGATGGCGAACTCGATAAAAGTACAAGAGGGGCCCGGACGCCTTTCTTGAGTGTTACAATATTACATGTTACAGTCACTGATTACTTCAGAGGGGTCGGTGATCCAGAGATTATTCTGATTGCCAGATTGCAGTCAGAAAGGATTTTTTCTCTTTAATGGGTAAACTTATCTACCTCATTGGGCTTTTTTTTCCTTCCTCTGAATCAACATTGGGCAGGAGACAGGCTGAACTGGATGGATACATGTCTTTTTTCGCCTAACATACTATGTTCTTGCTTACTTGGAGCTCTCCATTAGGCGAAACAATAGCACTCCAGGCCCACATCACTGGCCTCTCATCCAGCCAGCCACTGATGAGGGGCAAAAACCCCAGAACACCCAGTCTGCTCATGGTTACCTTTTCGAAAAAGACGGTTTGACTTATATTCTTATGGTTTTTACCTGGGACGATTGTTGGGGGCTCAAGCACTGGGCAGTTGTCCCAAAGATCATCGCTCCTGTATTTTTACACATGAGCGATAATCATTTAGTGAATGGAGGCAGAGTGTGCCAGAGATCGCTACTAGAGATGAGCGAGCATACTCGTTAAGGGCAGATACTGGAGCGAGTATCGTCCTTTTCGAGTACCTGCCTGCTCGTCAGAAGGAATTAGGGTGCCGGCGGGGAGGAGGGGGAACAGCGGGGTGATCTCTTTCCTTCACCCCGCTCACTCCCGCAACCCGCCACTCACCCCCGCCAGCACCAGAATCTTTTCTGACGAGAAGGCAGGTACTCGAAAAGGACGATACCTCGCTCGAGTATCTGCCCTTAACGAGTATGCTCACTCATCTCTAATCGCTACCGGTTACCCGTTTCAGTTCACAGTAAGCAGGCAGTTCATAGATTAGATTTTTATACCTGCATAAACTGAAGGACGAACAATATGCAAATGCATTAACATTCGACGTTCAGTCGCTGCTAGCGTTTACACTGAACAATTATTCAGTTTTGTACGATCCAGTGAAAAACTGAACAATCGTTCTGTGTAAAAGGGCCTGTAGCCATACTGCAAGGCTTGTTAGAAGGTCGGACATTGATATACGGAAGAGATCTTCCAACAGCGGTGCTGCAGGTGCATTGTACCATCACTCAATTGCATACCATATTGCATGGCTTAGATTCCTCACACCTAGTTGGTGCTCTCCACAAGGAAAACAGTACCCCTTCTGACCCAGGAATCATAAACGCACAAGTCATACCACATACACCTAAATAATCAATCTGAATGGAAAGAACCCATTGTGAAGTCTGCACATTACATAGCTAATTACTTTTGATGAGGCAATGTTCAGTCATATGGGCTCAATAGTTGCCATCCATGAGGGTTCATATCACATCTCTAAAACACCACAAAAGAATCCACAAATAGAAGACTCTTGCTAAAGCCACAAGCAAACAATTCTGTGATCTCAGAAGCAATGCTAATACTAACTCAGTATTATTGGGTGGAGATTTGGAAGACATGATCGTTATACTAAGGCTTTTGATATTTCAAGTAATTTCTTGACCTCTTACCATGACCAGAAAAGGTTGCAGGACGTAAAACGACGACCACCACAAACACAGAACAAAACATATCCAACAAAAATGTCATATTTTGCAGCCCAGAATTCGACTCCTGCTGGAAAACAAGACATTATGTACCTGGAGTTACTTCTTCACCAGAAACCCAAAACGTTTCTTGAACAATGTCTTTCAGGAGCTTCCGCTGCATCTTTTTCTTCTCCCGTAAGACATTTTTGAAGTTATTGATGCACTTGTTTAGGTAGATTGTCTCTACGCATACTTGGTCGAGTCTTAGAGGTTTGCCTTCTTTCATCCCCTCCAATATTTCGCTGCCTTCTAGCACCTGCTCAGGAGGGAGTATTGCCTGGGGGCCATTAAGGTCTACATCAGGCGACAGGATCAGTGAGGGAATAGATGATTCGTGAGGTAGAGAAGGGACTCTGTTGAGCACAAAATAGGCATCTTCTTTTAGATTGGAGCTTGAGCTGTAGCTGTTACTCATGCTCGAATGTGTGGGAATGCTATCATTGAAGTGGCCGCTTTCAAGACTGTTTAGTCTTTGCAGAGTATCGTAGTCAGGAACTGGAAACCCAGAATCTTTATTTTCCATAAAGGCGTCTGGACTTTCAAGTTTATTAAAGACGACTTTTAAAGCGGATCGGAAATGGTTAAGAGCTTTTCCTAATTTATTTGCATAAAACTTGATGTCGACCATATCTATGTTTTCATTAGGTTGATCAAGAAACTCTCTTAAGACATGACCGGTCTTATCCGGCCCATCCAAGTCTATGTGAACTACTTCTTTAAGCGTTTCTGCTACAGTACCAGCAGAACACTTATCCATGGTGTCATCAAAGCTTAAAGAGGTAAAACTGCCTGAAGGATCTTTAATAATTACATTAATTTTTTCTGTGCTACGAAATTGTACCCGGGAATCACATGAAACCAAGTCTCCTTCTCCTTTAAATATTCCATCATGGTCATCTACAATGGAGCAACATCGGTGTATTGCAATTTCTGCCTCTTCACCCTCTGAAGATGCACTCAAGTGATTAGAATGAGTTAGTAATCTTGAGCATCGACAGGTAGTTTTCTCACCAGAGGAAGGCAGATTGGTGAAATGAAGGTTTTTCTGAGATTCTTGGGAGTCAAGACGAATGCAAAGATGACTTATACTCTTCTCCAGGCTTTGCTCACAGCATTCCTTCCCGTCACCTCTGACTGCTTCCCCATCTGATACACTGCATTTTTTTGCTAAGGTGCATTTCTGTGCAAAAAGAAATTCCTCTCCACCACATGGAGCCTCGGTGCTTTTGTTCTGATATCTTATTCTAAACGACTCGGTTTTACGTTCACCCACGGTCTCACCTGTCCTTACCACTTCTTTATCTAGACTCAGGGAGCTCCAGCGATTCTCTCTCAAGCCCTGCTGAAGCACTGACAAAGAATTGGCTCTGATTCTATTTTGTAGATTCTGCTCTTCAAATGGAACAATTTTGACTCCGGCGCTTTGGAAATTGTCCAATTTTTGAAGTATAATGTCTTTATGCTCGGGGTGAGCAAGTTTAACTACGATCGGTCTTGGCCCCAACAAAGGACTGGATGTAGAATCAAGTCTGTACGCCTCTTTTATATATTCTTTGCTTTGGATGCCATTGAAGCAATGGTGATCACATAGGAAACAGTGAATCCTCTCCAAAATGTTCTCATTTTCATGTTCTGAGATGCCATAAAAATATAACACCGTCTCATCGCCTAGATTATCTCTACTTGTTTCTCCACATGGTGAAAGCATTGGGCTTTTGGGGGAAGATCCTAATTGCAAACCCTCAATCTCATTTAGGACAGAATCGACACAGGTGGAAACCTCTTCGACTGACCCCTTGATTAAACTCAAGTGTTGACGAAGCTCTGCTATCTCAGCCTGAATTCGACTGATGCCTTGCAGTTCTCTTAAGATGTACTCCACCACGTCATTAGACCGGTCAGTAGTAACAAAACTTCTTCTGGGGCTGCATTCGGATGGATTATTTTGGCAAAGAAGTTGGTTATTTTCTGTTATCTCCTTCCAACTCATGGTAATACTAATAGTGGAAAGATCCTGGTCAGTCGAGTGTCCATTACTTTGGCAAGGTGACGTCACCTCTGAACTGTGTTCATCATCAGAATTCTGCTCTGCCGTGTTACGACAGTCTTGTCCTTCTGAGTTGAGACACAATTGTTCCCTTGGGTTCCAGTTGGAATCGGTCTCCTTGGCACAATAATTACTGGACGTCTTGGTATCTCCAGTCACCTCCATGAGGTCACCAGAGGTTTGGACATCCATGTTTGATTTTGGTTTTATCCCGCACAGAAACAAGTCGGTATCAATTTCCACAGGGGAACTTTGCCCGTCGTAGTTTGTTGACAGCTTCTCTACAGGCCCTTGCAGCAGTCTCTTCATTTTCTCTCTCAGACACAGAGCTATTTTTTGTCTTTTTGATGACTTTATTGACAAGATTTTAAGTGGAAATTTTCTGTGCTGGAGAGCGGAACAATTTTCTCTCTTTTTCTTCAACTTGCTTCTGGTAAACATTATCGACTGTGACACCTTTCCCTTCTCATAGCGTTATGCATCAATACAAAGGTTATGGTACATACAGCATCCTGGGTACAATATGGAGTAAACGAGTCTTCATGATGAAACTAATACATGGGGGGAAAAATAACGCATGAGAACAAATGTGGTCATCAAGAAAACGTACCCTTACCGCCAACAAGAATTGGGGCACCTACAGAGTGGCAGTATTCATAAAAATGTCCTTGCAATGAGCGGAAATAACACGCTTGACAGTCAGTCACTCATTTGTGGTCTACATTAATGGCTTCCAACCATGAAGGGCTCAGAATTTTGTCTACCCTGATAAAAACTACACTGGTGAAGTAGCAATTCGGCATCTCAATAATGCAGGGTGAGCCGAATGCTCTACGCCCATACTTGCTTTTTGGGCAAGAAGAGGCTTATGGGTGGGTAAAGGGTGTTGTGAAGAAAAGCCACCATATATGCCAAACAAAAAAAATCAATAAATTCTATAAAAATAGGGCTGCATCTCATTTTGAACATTTAGGATTACCGGGAACATCCCTTCCCTCCTCTAAAGCCTGTGTGCAATTCATTTATTAGCGGGCATTACAAGTCACAGCACACTGTATTCCATGCCGACTGGTGACAGAAGGTTTTTTTTGAGCCCCTGCAGAAATAAATTATTCTATGTCTCTGTTTAGGTGAAGACTTAAGATCCTATTGCTATGGAAACTCAGAAATCTATACTCCTATGAAGGAAAGCAAGTAGACTCGAGCCCCAGTTTCTGTATCGCATCTGACCTGTCGCTGCATTTACCTATCACTGCAAGTAGTGTTATCAAAAAAATAATATAACACAAGGGCAAAATGTTATAATTATGGTCACTTTACAGAAAAATATGGAGGCACATACTCTACACAATAATCCTTAAAGCAACCCTCCGGTCCTGGACCAACAAAGATGTCCGAAGCTCTTCTGACTACCTGATGCACACTGTGTATAGAATGCATTGGGTGTCTAAGACACTACATGTTGCATCTACTGTCCAGGATTTGTCATAAGGGCAGAACTAGTTAAAGTAGGTGTAACATCTTAGACCAGTGGTGGCGAACCTATGGCCACGTGCCAGAGGCGGCACGCAGAGCGCTCCCTACTGGCACGCGCCGCCATCAGCCGCCCACCACTTGTGAATACCGGCAGGGGCCACGGCTTCCCTGCTGGCATTCACTCAGCTGCTCTGCTAAAAGTGCTGATCCCGGGGCACACTGTGACGTCAGTGTGCAGCCAGGATTAGACGGCACTGGAGTATTAGGTCGTCACCGGAAGGAAACGGTGGTGACATAATACACCTGTTAGAGAACTGGTTCACGCCTCCAGCTTCTGATTGGCTGGGGGCGGAGGACTGCGGGCCAGAGGCTGGGAGCACTGGCACAAGCAGTGCAGGGCCTGGCCAGCGGCCCTGGCATAGAGGACAGCGGCGAGGCAGGGAGCGCTGGGGGGCCGCTATGGGATGAGGCTATTATGCTTGGGGGCCGCTGTGGGATGTCACTATTACGCTGGGGGCCGCCATGGGATGTCGCTATTACGCTGAGGGCTGCCGTGAGGTGTCGCTATTTCACTGGGGGCCACCGTGAGGTGTCGCTATTTCGCTGGGGGCCGCCGTGGGGTGTCGCTATTATGCTGGAGGCCGCTGGGGTGGGGGGGGGGTCACTATTACCGCTGGGGTATGTTTACATGTGGCAGAAATTGGCAGGGCTGTTTCAGAATAGACTGCGTGCAGATTTTGACTACTTTTTGGATGCAGAAATGCTGCAGAATTTTCCGCAGTATCTTCCGCTGAGGACTTTCTGCAGTATTTCCACATCCAAAAAGCGGTCACAATCTGCACACAATCTAATTTGAAACAGCCCCGTCCTTTTTAGAACGACGGGGGTACAATCATACATCGTGATAAGCCCCGCCCCTGACATGTTGGCACTTTGCAGTAAATAGGTGGGTTTTAGGTTGCAGTTTAGGCACTCGGGCCCCAAAAAGGTTCGCCAACTTAGACTAATGATGCATACTATGCACAGTGTACAAGAGGTAGTCAGTGAAGCAGTTCGGCCATCTCTGTTTGTCCAGGTCCGGAGGGTCACTTTAAAGCCACTCTTCAGGGTTCACACTCACTAAAGCTGGCCAAATATTACAGATAGTAGTTGGACAAGAAGAAATACAGAGCAGATCAACACTATAGAAAGTTACTAATGTCTATGAAGCTTTAAGACCACAGTCTGCCCACTGAAACAGAGAACACATGTATTACTTCCCTAGATAAAAGGACAAACATATGAATCCCTCTCATATATTTGCCGAAATGTGACTTTGGTAGACGGAGCGGTGACACGTTCTGTAGAACAAGTTGATGGAGCTGTTCAGTAATAAAGAAGTTCTAACAATCCTCATCAAAAGGAGGTAAAATAAATAATAAAAGCGTCATAACAGCTTTGTGGAGTATCTGCTGGGAACATCACAGCACCGGATCCTGTCGGCTGCCGGCAGACCGCTCACTTTAAGTCTACGCAGTAAAATATTTACAGTCTCTAGAGCAGGATATTAAACGCTGGCACGTTGCCATAGTGTTGTGCCAGTCGACTTAAGATTTTTTTTAATCAATTAGTCAAAACAAAATCCTGCTGCAACTTTCTATCCACAAGGAAAATATGCTTCCTCTTATCTTACAGACAATCAGTCAAGTTTTTCCGCTTTGTAGTTTGATAAGAGCAATGATTAGGACAATTATGTTAAAGGGAACCTATCACCAGGTTCATGCTGCCAGCCAAGGACGGGTATGTACACAGTGCGCCCATGTAGGTCTTATTCTAAATTGTTGCAGGGTTTGGAATAAATTGTTAAAGTAGGTATGTTCTGAAATGGAGTTCCAAGTCATAAAAGATGCGATCACCTGCCAAACAAGTGGTAGCTCATTTGTCAGGTGATCGGTGGCAATGGCACACAGGGCACCAGCCACCGCTTGGCCATCCAAATTTCTTCCTCCATGTAGCAGTGTCTTGTGGAGCTACATGAATCTTTCTCCTCCCGAGTCTTGTCTCGTCTCCTCTGATATTCCAATGCACCACTGTCAGCCCAATGGGACCCCAAAAAATAGTCACTTAGCTCTACTACTCTATGATAGGAGATTGATTCTAGCACTGTATTTATTTTATGAGCTTGGTTCTGTCACTGTATCTACGTACTGAGGGTGGTTCAGGTTGTATTTTATGACCTTGGTTCTGGCACTGTATTTTATGAGATTGATTCTGGCACTGTATTTACGTACTGAGCTTGGTTCTGGTGCTGCATTTATGTTATGAGCTTGGTTCTGGTGCTGTATTTATGTTATGAGCTTGGTTCTGGTGCAGTATTTATTTTAGGAGCTTGGTTCTGGTACGGTATCTACGTACTGAAGGTGGTTCATGTTGTATTTTATGAGCTTGGTTCTGGCACTGTATTTTATGAGCTTGATTCTGGCACTGTATTTACATACTGAGCTTGATTCTGGGGCTGCATTTACGTACTGAGCTTGGTTCTGGTGCTGTATTTATGTACTGAGCTTGGTTCTGGTGCTGTATTTATGTTATGAGCTTGGTTCTGGTGCTGTATGGTTCTGGTGCTGTATTTATGTTATGAGCTTGGTTCTGGTACTGTATTTATTCATTGAGCTGATCTGGTGCAGGTATGTTGACATCTTGCTGCTTTTCTGACAAGCAGAATACAGGCAGAATGCCAATCATGCTTGCCTGCATTCACTAAAAGCAAGGAGATATTTTATGAAAAATGGAAACAAAGTATATTACAAAGTCTCTAAACTTTTCGTTACACTGTAATTACATAACCCCCTCCCCCCTTCCTCCAAGTTTCCCAATGCTCTGTACTTGGCTCGGTGTGCCATCTTAGAGCCGCTGATGTAATTTCATTTGCCTGGAGGCCGTTCTGTAACACTTCTCCCTTCATTTGTCGCTTGTGTTAAATGTGAAAAGAGACATGGCTGCCCGGCAGCAACAATGTTACGGGGATTTAGTCTGATGAGTTTAATCATTTGAGCACAACATGCATCCAGCTGCTGCGTTCACTGTAATGCCAACCATAGGAGAATGAGCTAAGGTAGGACGGTGGCATCGGGCTCTGCTCTCTGAAAGTGGTCATGAGGGAAGGCTAGGGGTTTATAGTAGTCTATATAATGTATGCCACCTGGATCCATGCCCTCTATGAGACTAAGCACACACTGAGTAATACACGTGCTAAGTCGTGGCCATGGGCAAAGATTTAGCACAGATAATACATCATGAACAAGCACAAATACTTTACTACTAGAGGAAGGCTACAACTGATTGTCTTCATTGCTAAACATGGAAAGCCTAGAACCAGTTTGCTCAGTATGTGTGAAAATGGGCAAATGCCCACAAAACACTAAAATGCCACACTGTGCCCACCCTGCCCGCAAGAGATATGGACTTAACCCCAAACATGGTCCTGTACTACACTTTATACCCAGGAGAGGAGACACATTACAGCTACATACATGTACATCCACTGAGCATACAGATGCTACAGTGATCAGTCGGGCTGCTTGCTATTGGCCATTCCAGAATTCCCAGAAGGCGTCCGTACTTGTATACTAATGTATCATGGGATTGAAAGTTTAACCAGAAAATGTCACTTTCCAGATGGTACCTGATAAGCATCAGACAGTGGGCTGCAATATGCAGGAGGAGACTTCCAGAGCGTGAGAGGAGCAGGGATGGAAACATGTATTTTCACAGGACCGGCCCTTAAAGCAGCCCCTTTCTCCCACAGAGATGTCCCCCGTTTCACCAAAAATAAGACCGGGTCTTATATTAATTTTGTTGTTTTTAAAACTACTTAACCTTTTTACATGTATAGATTCCTGGACACCATTTAAAATGACTTTTTAAATTAACTGTAACTAGGGCTAATTTTTGGCATAGAGGTTATATTTTAGGCATTCCCAAAAATCCTGTAGAATCATGCTGCATCCTCAAAAATCATGCTAGGGCTTATTTTCAGGGTAGGTTTTATTTTCAGGGAAACAGGGGCTAGTAGGTATGTGAGTGATTGTTCATAAGTATATTGCACCTGTGTAATGCTCCTTCATATAGCAATCTGCCCATCTGCATGCTGAAGGATGTCATGTTTATACCTGCCCTTGCATTTTGTATCAATATACAAGTAAGGATTTCTGTATAGATATTTGCTGATTAATCTTAAAGGGGTGGTCCATTTTTATGCAAATTAAAACTTAACTTGTTGTACCAAGAGCACAACCCATTATTATAGGCCCTATTAGGGTATATGAACATTTTAGAGCAGAGTCCCTCGCTTGAACTCCCTTCTATGAGCCAGAGGGTTCCCACAGTTCATGAGAATTACCGTCCTGTAATACTACATTTACCCTGTAGCAGCCGCTGTTGAGGAATTGTGTAGCTAGCCACAGCTTCTCCCAGCGAGATCACATGACTGCTGGAGGAGCAGAGAGCAGGACCCAGGCCAATCAGCTTTTTGTCCCTGACCCTGCATTCAGAACACGTATACAGTGTCCCAATATAATTGTGTATACCCTGGTAAGGAGAGAGGAGGAAGATCAGCACCGATGTTGGTGGAAGGAGAAGCAGAATCTAAATAGTGTTAATCATTTCTCTGTAATTAAAGTCACCCTCTGGTCCTGGACAAACAAAGATGGCTGCACTCCTGACTACCTGATCATCAAACTCAAAGAAACTGTGCAAAATGTGGTCATAAAAAGGCACAACTCTCATAAAACAGTGTTAATGAGTAATTAACACAGTAGTTCTTTTATTAAAAGGAGGAGAAAAAAAAGCAGCCAGAGTGCGTTTCGGGGACGCAGCCCCTTTTTCAGAAGCGGTTGTAAAAAGAGTATGATACAAAACAAGATTTTTTTTATATATCCAGGCTATAAGGCTTATATCCAGAACTCTCTTCTTGACGTGGATTGCCTGACCATCAGGTAGTCACAGTAATTGTGTGGCCATCTTTGTTTGTCCAGGACCAATAAGTCACTCCATGTGTAGATGAAGGTGGTTTCATCCTTGATTTTATGGCTTGGCCCCAAAAGGTTACGAGTCTAAGGGTTTCCTCAGCCCAAAACAATCAGTTAATTGTGGTGGCAACTAATAAATACCAGCATAAATTTGTGCAAGGTCAATGTGCCCCAACACAGAGCATGGTGGGGAAGCAGGGAGTCAGTATTTAAAGGAGAGCGACAGGTAGACAATGGAATACATATGGAGTCTACCTCCGAATTAGTAGTGCAACCTTGAAGAGGGAAGGGACGGGACGGAACGAGCTGGGAAGGGACGGGACGGGACGAGCTGGGAAGGGACGGGACGGGACGAGCTGGGAAGGGACGGGACGGGCTGGGAAGGGACGGGACGGGCTGGGAAGGGACGGGACGAGCTGGGAAGGGACGGGACGAGCTGGGAAGGGACGGGACGAGCTGGGAAGGGACGGGACGGGACGAGCTGGGAAGGGACGGGACGGGACGAGCTGGGAAGGGACGGGACGGGACGAGCTGGGAAGGGACGGGACGGGACGAGCTGGGAAGGGACGGGACGAGCTGAGAAGGGACGGGACGGGACGAGCTGGGAAGGGACGGGACGGGACGAGCTGGGAAGGGACGGGACGGGACGAGCTGGGAAGGGACGGGACGGAACGAGCTGGGAAGGGACGGGACGGAACGAGCTGGGAAGGGACGGGACGGAACGAGCTGGGAAGGGACGGGACGGAACGAGCTGGGAAGGGACGGGACGGAACGAGCTGGGAAGGGACGGGACGGAACGAGCTGGGAAGGGACGGGACGGAACGAGCTGGGAAGGGACGGGACGGAACGAGCTGGGAAGGGACGGGACGGAACGAGCTGGGAAGGGACGGGACGGAACGAGCTGGGAAGGGACGGGACGGAACGAGCTGGGAAGGGACGGGACGGAACGAGCTGGGAAGGGACGGGACGGAACGAGCTGGGAAGGGACGGGACGGAACGAGCTGGGAAGGGACGGGACGGAACGAGCTGGGAAGGGACGGGACGGAACGAGCTGGGAAGAGAAGGGACGGAACGAGCTGGGAAGAGAAGGGACGGAACGAGCTGGGAAGAGAAGGGACGGAACGAGCTGGGAAGAGAAGGGATGGAACGAGCTGGGAAGAGAAGGGACAGAATGGGATGAGAAAGAATAAAGTGAGAAGGGATGGGACGGGATAAGATGGAATGACATGGAGACATGGGATAAGAGGGGAAAGGAGAAGATGAGATGGGATGGAATAAGATAGATGGATGACAGGTAGAGAGATAAAAGCATCTGACACTCCTTCCTCATAAAGCCTACAGAAGATTATCTCTGTGTGAGACTCTACAAAAGGAGGATGATGTGTTTATGTTCCGGGGAAGCAAATGAAATTAGCAAATCTATTATAGAGAATCAGAAAAGTTAGAAGAAAGACAGAAATCCCTGGGAGTCCTCCAGCACAGAGCACTGCAGTGCACAAGCCTGTGGGGCGCACCAATATTCATTTCCTTCAAACTAAGTTTTCTTTAATTGCCTGAATTACTAAAGAAGCCGTAGACTAGCAAAGCTCTAGGGAGATCAATGTACCGAGTTACACAGATTGCTGGAGCCAACCATCTAACAGGACAATTTTACATCCCATTTTATGTCATTGGTATGGAAGCATCACAACAGTGTCTAAAACAGATGGAATCCCGACATCACGGACCATTCTATATGTGCTGGAGCCGTATGTACAAGCTAACCACATATTCTTCACCTGTGGAGAATGTATCTCTTCAATCATCCCCAACACAGCAGCTCACAATCTAATATGTATATGCCATATACAATGTACCACTCCCATCATCCCGATCCCAAGGTGCTCATAACAAATCGCTCCCATCATCTCGGTTTTCAGGGGCTCACAATCTATATGTTACATAAAATGCATCACTCCCATCATCCTCCTCCTCAGCAGCTTACAATATAATTTATCTCACAAACAATGCATCACTCCCATCATCCTTGCCCCAGGAGCTTACAATCGGGTCTGTCCAACATGGGCTAATTATTTAGGAAGCTTATCAATTTAACATTCTGTATTTGAAATGTGGAAGGACATAGGAGAACCTGAGGGAATCCACGAGAATACAAGAGAACACACAAGTGCCATGTTGATGCAGTCCCTTCCCAGATTCCAACAAGTCCTGGAGGACCCCTGGTGCCGACCACCGAGCCCCAAAGACATGGCAGCATTTCAAGGTAAAACCTAATTACTATTCATAATGATTGCAGGTTGTTCTCCGTATCTAACAATTATTGATTACTCTGTAAGTAATGTTCATGTTGGCCACTCACGTACCAGACGACTTTACAAGGAGACAAAATGCCTCTAAAGGTTTCTAGGGTAGAGCAGTAATCTTGTTCTCCATCTTCCCAAAGTCACATTTCAGGCAAAACAGAAAATTAACCTAAATTTTAATTGTACCGGTGAATTAGTCAACGCAAGATGATATCTCGATGTGTTATCTGTCATTTTCCACAGCACATTCATTATTGTACACATCAACCCTGCGACTTCCAAAGATTTAAATGACCCATTCAGCTCTTCTTCATCTGTAACTCCAAGGACCAGGAGTATTACACAAGATTCCTTAAAGGAGTTTTCCCACCACTTAAAATTGCTTCACAGTCACTCTGCAGTTCCTGGTTGCTTCTGACCAGGACATGTGACTGCTGCAGCCAATCACTATAGATGGTCACTGCTGCAGCCAATCAGTATAATTGGTCACTGCTGTGGCCAGTGACTAGCTGGAGAAGTGACAGGTCTTGGTCAGAACCAGTGGGGTTGTGAAGCAATTTTAAGAGGAGAGAAAACCCCTTTAAGACGCATCTTACCTCCACCCCACAAAGCCGACACTTACCTTGAGGTCTTTCCCCACAACACCGGACCCCACACACTTGGCAAAGTGAACACACAAGGTGCCAAAAACTTTTGGTGCTCCAGAATGACAGTGTGCGGCCGACGTCCCTTCAGGCTGCACATCAGATGTGCTGAGGTGGTGACAGGTGACATGCTATGACAAAAGGAGCCGTTACCCCACAGGTGATGGACTTATTACCCAACATTACTAGCAGGGACTCCAAGCCTCTTACAGCGACCCAAGCTAAGCATCACTGGAGCAGCGTCGTAGGAACTACACTTGTATTCCCAATCATCCATGGAAATAATCCCGTTAACTCTCCAAGTGCCAATCTAGGAACTTGTAGCAGGTTGATGGTCGAAAAGGGAACAGTATACATGTAAGAGCAAGAAAACCTCTGCTCCCTGCGCCGCTGCGCTCCTCCTCTCCAGCTGCCTCCTGCCTCCAGTCTTACTTATAGATGGAGCAGCACTCCCTCCTCCCCACCACACATGTGCACAGAACACCAGCGCCGGGCTAGAGCTGCTACTCCATGCAACAAGCAGAATTCACACAGGAGAGATGACTGCAGCCCCGGGGGACTCTGCAGCTCCCACTCACTGAGGAGAAGTGTATACGGTATATTTCACCAAGGGCTGATGGACAGCCTGCACGCTAACACAGCTTCTACTGTCACCAGCGCTGTCAATCACCCCCTACTCACAGCCGTGAAACAAGGAGCCTCCCTGCTTGTGGAATCACTAACAGCTCCCCAATTCCATCCATCTCTACCCAGTATTTACTCCAAAACTCCCAGAAACCCTCTCATATCAGTTCCTTCATGCTTAGTATCTTTCCATATCAGCTCTGATATTTCAATCATATCTCCATTATTAGATACTTCACTCCAAGAAATCCCCTCATATCAGATCCTTCACTGAAAGAAGTCCCCTATATCAGCTCTTCTTCTCTCAGCATGACTAATATCAGACACCTCACGCCGAGTAACATCACATATCAGTTCCAGTACTCTTAGAACCCCCAATATCATTGCCTTCACTTCCAGCGTACCCTCCACTGATATTAGATCAAATATCCATTCATATCAGCAACTTCATACCCAGTATCACATCTCTATATCGACTCCTTCACTCCCACTATCGCATCCCCATATCCACAGCTCCCAGTTTCCCCTGTATCAGCTCCTTTACTTCTAGTATCCCATCTGCATATCTACAGCTCCCGATATGCTATATACTCCATAGCTCCCATTTTCTTCATATCAGCTGCTTTACTCCCATAATCCCATCTGCAAATCTACAGCTCCCAGTTTCCCCCATATCAGCTCCTTCACTCCCATAATCCCATCTGCAAATCTACAGCTCCCAGTTTCCCCCATATCAGCTCCTTCACTCCCATAATCCCATCTGCAAATCTACAGCACCCAATTTCCCCCATATCAGCTCCTTCACTCCCATAATCCCATCTGCAAATCTACAGCACCCAGTTTCCCCCATATCAGCTCCTTCACTCCCATAATCCCATCTGCAAATCTACAGCTCCCAGTTTCCCCCATATCAGCTCCTTCACTCCCAGTTCCCCCCATACCAGTTACTTCCCTCCTAGCAATCTGGATATCAGCTCATTCACTCCCTATATCCCATCCTCATATCTGTATCACATCTTGGTTTCCCCCACATCAGCTCATTCACTCATAGCGTTCCCAATATTAGCTTTTTCACTCAGTATTCCATCCCCATATCTACCCCACAGCTCCCAGTTTCCCTCATATCAGCTCCTTGACCTCCAGTATTCACTACAACTTCATGTATCAGTTCCATTACTCCTAGCAACCCCCACAACAGATACTCCTCTATTATAGTAGCATTCCCCTATATCAGCTCCTCTACTTCCAGCATCTCTTCATATCAGCACAATTAGTTTCCCATTCCAGCTGTTTCATTCCCTTCATCTGCTCAGATCGGTCCCTTCCCTCTCAGTATCCCACCATATCAGCTCCTTCACTACCACCCCAAATATCAGCTCCTATCCACTCCCCACATATCACCTCCTTCACTCCTAGTATCGCTCCCACACATCCCCATTCAGATATTAAACCAGGCTACTGGGCTCTATACTACACCCCGGGATCTGTGTCCGTTCTGTTACCACAGATAATTGGGAAGCTCTGGGAGGCAGAGGGGTAACGCCATGCTAGTCAGCATTTTTAAGCAACGACAGCATGAACCTAAAGTGATTCTAAGGAGAAAGCAGGAAAGGGAGTGAAGTATTATACTAGTCTCGAGTCACTGAATTATTAAACACTAACTTTTAGTTCCCCAGAGCGATCTGCACAGGTCTGCCTCGTAGGAAGTATAGAGGAGATTGTACAAAGGTTATACGATAGGCTGGTTTCTCGACTGCATTATGCCAGGAAGGTAAAACATAGAGAAGGAATTTGTAGCTGCTCAGCCCACAACGATAGTGCTTTATTTACAGTATTGGTCTCATATTTGGGCAATGCCAACCCTTAGGATAGATGAGATCCTCTGTGGAAGCCCCTCCTGCAGATTGATACATGGCACAAGCCAACCTCAGTACATACTCCTAGAATGCGAGCTCATAAATACAGTAGCAGAACTAAGCACTTCTGTTGCAGGGGCGCCAATGAGAGGACAGTGGTGCCTTGGAATATCAGAAGGGAGGAGACGGAGCCAGGAGGAGGATGATTCATGTAGCGCCACAAGACGCTGCTGTACAGAGGAACATCATCCAGCTGGACAGCCCTGAGGGGTATAATCGCCCTCAATCTACAACTGCATGGTGCTCCTCCCTCACAAGCTGGTGGCTTGTGCCCTACGTGACCGCATGGGTCACATATAGTTAATGCCGACCATATATGGGGGGAGACCGGCCTTATGTGCCTATTATTGCTCCAGAGCTCAGGTGCAACAGCGCCCGTTATGTTATACCCCTGGTCAACATGGCACAGAGGTCAAAACAATTCAAAACTGTAAATGCTTTCACTCCATTGTAGCAATGCTATACATGAGCAGGGGATGGCCTCAGAAATACAGGGCAGGTGTAATATGTTGGAGTGTACACAGCCTAAAGGGGGTGGCGAAGAGTGGGTGAGGAGGGGGAGATGAACGAGTGTGGGTAGCGCTTGTTATTTTTCTTTTGTACCTCTAACAAATAGACTGGCATCGAGCACCTGGTACATGGCTGGCATATTTTATTTGTGCATTGCTTGTCCTTGTATAAAGTCTATTAAAAATATGGAGTTTTCTTTCATGTGTTTTCTTTCCCTTTTGATGAAATGTAATTACAAGGAGAACATACAGAGATAAAAATTCTACATTCACTGTACTTGATGATTCTTCTCCAGGTAAAGTGGTTAAAGAAAATACAACATGGCACAGCACAACAGCACCTACTGGTGGAGCAAGAATGAACTGCATGGTTTATTAAAAAGCTATCCAGATGCAAAATGCAAACACCTGTATGGATGAAAGATGAAAGTACAGATGGTGCAAAGCTTATATACAGTACTAGCATATATAACAGAATTAATTTGTTACAGGTGTTTACCTGTTCGCATGGAAAATTTTATGAAGTCATGGTTACTTCTGAGGAACTGAGGAATAAAATATGTATATACATAGAGCGTTCGATTCTCCTAAGACTGCATGTACCGATGTCCCTCTGCAGAATGGGCCACCCCTTCCACTCTCCTCACTTTCTACCCATAAAGGTGACACCCCTTTTTATTCAAATTTACCCCCAGACTGGAGGTTAGAGCCCCTTCTTAGTCTTAAAGGCATGCTTCATCCCAGCAGTCCATGGCCGCTTCCTTATGTACTTTACAACCTTTCGGTAGATTGTCCACAGCAGAGGGGAGGTAGATTAGATTGTCCCCAGCAGAGGGGAGGTAGATTGTCCCCTGTCCCCAGTATATACACAGAGGAGCATTAGAGTCTTGTATACACAAAGGTACGGTAGACTCTCCTCAGTAGATACACAAGGAGGTCAGTTATATTCTCCTCTGTATATACACTGAGAGAGGTGGGGTAGATTCTCCTCCGTATACAAATAATTTCCCTAGGCTTTATGGTTTCTGAGAAAAGAACTCTCATGCATCACGGATTTTCGCACAATTCTTCAGGCTTAGAATGGAATATTGAAGTTGCGACCCCTTTACTTTTGCCATTTAGGACGTAATGAATAGTCATGGCAAATTCATGTTTCTGCAGTACAGATGTATGATATTCGTTACATTCCATAGGGGGTCACTTAGTTTTGTACTTCAAATTGAATTATCAAGTTATGACCCCTTTACTTTTACGATTTAGGACTTAAAGAATGGTTGTGCCAAATTTCATGTCATACCCCTCTGAGAAGTCCCCACACTATGATGGACCTCTGAGGAGCCTTATACCATTAATTGATGTGCACTTTACCCTTTCCTCCTGAATGGGGGTTATACTGGAGATACATTGATGGCTATAGCCTTGGACATATCTTGTAGTATACAACTATTTGAATTTGTATTATGCTCTCGGGGATTCATATCAGTATGTGATTTTTTTGATTTCATGTGTTTTTATACTTGTGTGTGCTTCTGTCTTTTTCTTCTTTGTATGACTTTTCTATATTTAATAAAATATATATATATATATATATATATATATGTTCTGCACCCCAGTTTTTTTTTCTTCTCTTTGATACAAATTTCACGTTTGTGCGACACCAGGAAGTTAAATAATTAGTGGTGAGTCAGTCGGCGAGGGCCTTTGCATGCATCTAATTATATACATCTTACCTATACAGCGTTAACGCTTCGGGGCCCTAATCTAAAATCTGTAGCAGAGACCCCCGGCTACCATCTGCCTTTTATGAATCTTGGTTCTTTCCCTTTGGCATATGGACCTTCTGAGGAACCAGGTCCACATGAGACTACTACCTTTCAACCCCCTAAAGCTACGCCCCACTGTCAGATTCTAGGGTGTACTGTACATGCCATAGAGGAACACCAGCAGAAGAAATTTGCAGTAGAATCTAGTCACACTTTGAATTGTCAAATCTTCTGCATTCTCTGCTGTGGAAAAGCAAACGATTTTTCACAGTGAATTTCATTCGCAAGTGAAAACTGCAATGAAAATCTGCATCAAAGTCCACAATAAAGTCATAAGCGGATTTGGTGTGAATTTCCACTACGTGTGCCTACACCCTAAGGTACACGACTATATTGTTGGGCTTTATGCTATCCATGTATTCCACAAACCGCACACGGCCACATTAGACTATGAGGATCATTGCTTAACATGAAAAAACAAAACAAACAAAAAAAAACAAAAACACACAATCTGTCATCATGGACCAGAAGAGGACATGCAATTTCCGTTGCGAATTTCTTGGGCAGAACTTGCCTTATGGCCAATGCCTTTGGCCTAAGGGTGATGAAAAGGATGTGGAGAGGGCAACCAAAAACCACGTCATTCTGTCCCAAGTGAAAAAACCCAGCATCATAATTGGGGATGTCTACTCTGATCTTTGCTATATGTCTTCTACAGTATGACACCACTGCTCAGATCTATATACTGTACTAATGTGTAAATGTGTCTTCCTCGATGTATAGTCAAATATACAGAGTAATTTAGAAGACTAGATATGTGGCTACTGGCACACTTGATGAAAAACACATTTATTTATATAGTTAAGAAACCATTACATAGAAATGTAATATTCCAGTAAACACACAAAAAAAATTATTATTTGCGGTGGTCATAAATTAGCTGATAAGAAGGTGCAGAAGAGGAGAGAGCAGAGGGAAACGAAGCCGTTCATTCAGCACACTGACGGATCTCCTACTGAGACTGAAGTATTCAAATTCTCACAGTACCAGAGAAATCTGATAGATAATAGTTTAGTGTAAAAGCTGCCAGAGACCCAATGACAAATAATTCATTCACTTATCGTTTGTTTTTCAGTTCAGCCAGGCATAAAAATCAAAATGCCAATTAACCTGTGTAAACAGGCAGTCGTTCATCAATGAACGACTGAGTGCCTGTTAACTGTGCAAGAACAGGAGCGACAATTGCTGGGAAGACTGTCAGGCACTTAAATGCCCAGTAATCATCCTGTCTGAAAGGACCCTAAAGACTGCAGTATCTATAATGATATGTAGAAGCTGCAGAAGAAAAACTGTGCAAACGTTTTAATGAAATCCTGCAAAAATGATTGTCAGCCCAAAATACATGCATTTAAATAAAGAACCCCCCCCCCCCCAAAAGGGGTTTACAGCCTTTAAAAAAGGTGCTGACCCCAAAAAGGACAAACCTGGTCCATGGAGCAAAGGAAAATCCCCAACATTATAACCCCCTTTACTAGCCAGTGAAGCGCAATAAAGAGCACAGTAGCATCTACTCAGTGTGCCCATCCATTATATGGCCATATAATATGGTCCGGGAGAGAAAGGGGGACCCAATCGATCCCGCCTCCATCACCAATTTGTCACAGATTGACCATTCCGAGCACTCCGCTGCTATGACCGCTTGTAACTGCAGAGCCCTGAACTGTCCCTCTAGTGGGATTGCAAGCACAGAGTCATTAGAATACAGGCAGATTTGTACCCAGCTTTCCCAGGCTTCTACATGCATGCAGAACAAAAGCTCAAGTCACCTCCTGGTCCGGTCTACAACCTCCAGTACTCTGCAATACCTACACCACACGCTACGACCACCAACTTTTGTTTCCCAAGTAAGCTGGAACCCAGACTATGAAGTATAAACACAATCTTCAGAGTAATGGTTCGTTTTAAAACAGACAAGGTTCGACTAATGAATCGCAGATTTATTCTAAAGAAGACCAGCAGTGCTAAATATTTATATGGATACAAAAATCCACAGAAGAGGATGTTACAGTGGGGATAAGGTTTACAGGCATACATAACAGACAGTACTTAAAACAAGGAGGAAATATAAGGAAGATACCAGATTTGAAATGTTCGGCCCAAGGCTCTGATTCTGCAGTCACTGGAAACAAATGGGAAAGGCCATACGCAGTAGCGCATCTACGAAGGTCTAAAACTGGGTATTTGTGACCTTTTGGGGAAAACTTTAAAAAGTAGAACACACCTCACCTTGCCCCCCTCTGAGATCTATTTCGGCCATATCTCTGCAGGAGATCATCCAATTAGGAATATATTTCCAGTCATGATTTTATTCACTCAGCAATACTGAATATGGACATCACATGTTAATCAGCTGGCCCGCCCAATTCCGAAAATATCATTCATATCAGGCTAGGACCTTCACATGACCAATAACCCTTTCTAAGAGATTTTCTTCTGATTTGAATCTTGGAGCCAGGGTGTCTGTGAGAAATATCAGATGTGTCGAACCTCACTGGCAGGGGGGTGATTAACATTCCCTAGTCAGTGGCTAACCTTATTGCCCTTTAGACAAAGGACTTTATGAGGCCAAATGTACATCAGAGACCTCTGCAGATGTGAGGGAGGGGGAAAATTAAAAAATGTGAGGCGTTCAACTTTCCCATTATCCAGAGCGGCAGGTTGATCGGGACAGTTGGGTCACACTATCAATATCATTATACCACAGCTTGTCCTGGTGATAACAGATTGTCAGAGCAGGACATGCAGCACACAACTCATTTACATTCTTCAGCATCTTCAAGATCTCCACTTGCAAGCAGGGAATGGAAACCTTAAATATCAATATAGGCTGGAAACCCTTGTTCTGTTCAACAGCTGTAAGATTAGTTCAGGACGACAGTTTGTTAACACTTTATGAGAGCTGAACAAGAGAACAAGATTGCATAGGCAAAACATACATTTCATCCGAATCTGAAATATAGAACGCATGAAAGCGGTAAATCCAAGGCAGGCGCTTGTAAATCTGTTCCATGCTACTTAGGAAGTAAAAAAAAAGTATAGAAGATTCTGCAAAGGATATAAAAAAACTTCCCTGACATAACTGGGCTAAGTTCATTAATCATCCTCCGGATACAGAAGACAGAGGACGAGGAGCAGCAGTAACACTGGGGGGGGAGGAGCGGAGACTGTGGCTCAGTAATGGGGGTCATTCACATTTGCAGCCCTGACCCACAATTCACATGCAGCCAGGGGGTCAAGTGTCCAACTGGCATCTCAGCACCTTACTGTATGTTCATACGGGGTGGAAAGTGCACAGCATTTACAGAACAAACCATTTGGACAAGACTTAAAAAAAACTTGACCACAGGATACGGAAAAATTCCATGTGGGATCCGCAGCGGCGCCAACACGCACGGTGGATTTTTAATCCGCAGCATGCTAGTTTACGCATTGTCTTTTATACAGGGAATGCCATGGTAAAGTTACCCAATGCCGCACTCTTATGAAAGCTGTCTAAGGCCTCATGTACACGGCAAAAGCGGCTTCCCGCCGCAGATGACCTGTGGGTCATTGCGCAAATTAATTTTAAATGCTTGTGGGAGATCGTGGATTTAATGGTTTTCTATGTGGATTCACAGCGGATCATCCATGCAGGGGGGAGGGGAACACAAGCCCAATTGCGCCTTCCCCCACCTCCCTGCCTTGTCACCATCATAAGTAGTATCTGCCTACAAATCCACAATGTATCCGCAATGTAATTGCAGATGTATTGCAGATCAAACCCCTCCATAGAGATCAATGGAACACTTCCACGCAGAATTCGCTGTAAAATGGAGCATGCTGCAATTTATTTTCCCCTTGCCCGTAGATCCTATCAGGGTATATGGACATCGAGGGAGGTTCTCCTCTTAGGACCCTCCTACTTGTCACAGTAGAAAGGATCTCCTGCTCTTGAGGACTCGGTACTACCATGTATAAACCTCCATGGACGCCGTTCTACTGCATACCTACGGTTCTGGGACATATTGAGCAAGGTTTAGAGGCTCCTGGTGAGACACTATGTAAATATACCTCGGTGTTTGCCAATTACCTTGCATTGATCTGAAGTAACATCAAGTCTTTTAAACGCAGCTCTGGATGTGAATGGTGTATATCTTACTAGCTGTGACATTTCACATTGCCCCTTGCAAGTCTCCGTGCATGCTCTGCATTGTGGGAGACGTAGTTGTACGACCAGGCACCGCACTGGGATCTTAGAATCCACAAAAAAAACAAACTACATCTCTGGAAATGCAATACAGAAGTGTGCACTGCATTATGGGATGCTGACAAAGTATCAAATCTGCATATGGGAAGACATCATGCGCCAAAAGACTGAATGCAGCTCTGGGTGTGACTGGAGTACAAGACCTGCAAACATTTACATAGTGACTCCCACTTTATAGGATTTCATTTTAAGGTTTAATTTAGATTTTAACCCTGCAGAAATAATCCTGCCAGAACAGGAAAACCTAAATCTTCAGTGGGATAAGAGCGGGTTGTGGAGCATTCATTATTTCCTTTATCTGATGGCCGGCGTCCAGGCGATTACAGTGGAATCACACATCAGTGTAATCTCCAATAACAGGGGTCCGGCCCCGGGCGGCTCGCCTACCTGCAGCACAGGTGCCCGGCACACTCGGATTTGTCTGGCTTCTGTACATTTGTGATGAGGACAACATGGAGGATTATGAGCGGGATTACTCAGTAGGGTCGGGGGTCGTTCTTCTAGTTTCTGGGATTAGGACGGGATTAAGCACATTAGAACATTGTACTGTACACGGCGGCCGAATATGTAATTAATTTTACTGACTATTATTTCCGGACGAGCCTGATGATACGAACTGGCACAAATCGGGGCCGCAGTCGAGTGCTGCATTACTCAGGAAGGGCGCGCAGTCAATCGACACAGGGGGCATCGTGGCATAGTTATACCCATGCTGTGCGGCACGGAGGAATCCGTGTCATTTTTCTGTGCGGATTCCGCTTACAAATCTGCGCTTGTGTTGTGGATTTCTGCTGCGGATTAACACTTCGTTTACTGCACAGTCGGCCCTTTTCAATGGGCAGATCTGCGTTTGGATTTTTTGATGCAGAATTTGCGTCTAAAAAGTGACGTCAATCCCGTTTTTCCCTTATCCGAAAAAAAAAATCCATACCACATAGCCAATGGCGTAACCGAAACTGCTGAGCCCAATGCAAAATCTATAACCAGGCTCTCAACTGTAATGCTTCATCTATAGTACTCATCTCCATATATAGGGAAGACAGACCCTATAGGCCCACTAAGGCTCCAGAGCTCAAGTGCGACCAGATCTTTTGCACCTATATAGTTCACCCTACTGATACATGGGAGACAATGCAGATTTGCACAGCATTTCATGTGGATTTTGCATCAAATCCATTGCAAGAATCCGCTATATGACCATACGGCAGACGATCTGCAGTTTGATGGAAGGTGTAATCCTTGTAAAAGGACTTCTGCAGGTTTCTTATATTCTTGAGGGTTCAATTTTTCAGCAACTTAAAAATCTCTGATTGCTGTCACAGAATAGAAACTTAGTCTACATAGCGGAGAGCCCCTCGTGATCTAGCACTTTGCCTCTCCTCTCTTGTGCCGAGGGTCTCACCTTGGCTCTGATTTTATCTGCTCAACCATTTTTCATTTCAAAAGGATTTTTTTTTTAAAGTCCAATTATACATGCCTTTTATGCTGGGGATTCCCCTCGCAGGGGGTATAACAGAATATAGTCATAGTATGTCCAATCATATAACAACGGCTATATAAGCCATCCACACTTAGCTACTGATAATATGAAAATTACCAAGTCTCAGTATAGAAATGGGTGATGGTAGTTGGTATCTAAACCAGCTGAGGGCCACCTCCTTCAGTTCCCCTCCTACCAAGCCATCTTCTGTCTAATTCTATGTCGCCATGAGCCGCGAGAGTCCCGGCAGGTCGAGATAACTGGACCATGGAGACCAGGTTATGAGGAACCTTTCCATTACATCGTCCCTCATTGCTGAAAGTGTTTCATACAGCATTATCTTAGAGATCCGGTCAGTGACTGGTCTAATATATAGAGAAACCAACAACCACTGTGAGGCCAAATATATTCTGTCCGCCATGCAGATATACTGGGACAATTAATGTTGCTGGTTATTATATCCTATAGGTTGGTCAGCCAACAGGCATGCCGAAGAAGATAGGCAAAATGTTTGCCCTATCACTCTCGTTATGATCCTCGCTACCTGCTTCCAGAAGGACTGAGCGGTAGGGCATGTCCACCATATGTGTAACGTTGTTCCCAAGCTGTTGCATCCTCTAAAGCAATCAGTGGATGTATCTGAGCGGAACTTGATATTCTAGCTGGGACTTGGTAGGCTGTGTAAAATTTTGAATGAAGTTTCTGCCATAGTGACTTGATGATCGCCCTTCGATATGAAGTTGCAGCAATGCTGCCATCACTCCATGGAAAGTGACCTATTCAAGTCCTCCTCCCATCGCAACATAAATGGCAAATTGACACCTTCTGGGGGTCGATTCATAATGGAATATAGAAGGGTAAATAGGGCCTGAGAGTAATGGGTTCCATAGATATCTTCTCTCAAAAGCTGAGGGGTTGCATCTGGTCTGAGTAGTTGGTATTCGGGTACGGGTGAAGCAGTAAATCAGGTTCAGTTCCAACCATAAGTGGTCGGGTACCGACAGGTTTTCTTTGTTGTGGTGAAGGGAGTCTATTCTGTATTAGAAAATGATGAAGAAGGGAATAGCCCATATTTCTCCACCATATGTATCCCCCTTGTTGTAAGCTTGGTGGGAAGGCTGGGTTGGGCCTGATAATGGTTGATAATAGGCAATAGAGGAAGTAAATTTGATATTAATGAATATTTCTAATTGGGAGACAAAACATATTCAAACAAGTGGTATGTTAGGGTTGCTAATTGTTGAAAATTTGCAATTTTTAGGTTATTGTCCAAAATAAATGGCGTTAAGGGAAGTTGGTTTCACCAGAGTGGCTTCTGTCTCAACCCCAGTGGTGCTCTAGTTCCCGCAAAAATGGGTGGAAGTTGAGATAATTGGGCAGCTGTATAGTATTTCAGTAGATTGGGGACCGACAGATCGCCAGCCCTTCTATGGTAGTACATTATTTTCTGCTTTATCCTAGGGCTCTTGTTTTTCCATATGAATTGGAATATAGCCTGCTGCAGATCTTTCATATCAGATATGGGGACATTAATGGGTAGGCATCTAAACAAATATAGAATCCTAACCGAATTAATCCGTCCAATCAATGATAAATTAATTTGTTCCCACTTTTTCATCTCAGACTTGAGGGCGGTGATTAATGGAGGACAATTCCATTTATAAAGCGATCCCGAGCTGGGGGGGATTTTGATTCCTAAATAAATGATAAAGT
Source organism: Eleutherodactylus coqui (assembly GCF_035609145.1). Lineage (NCBI taxonomy): Eukaryota > Metazoa > Chordata > Amphibia > Anura > Eleutherodactylidae > Eleutherodactylus > Eleutherodactylus coqui. Next base: position 68,266,363 of record NC_089841.1, on the reverse strand, counting down.
GCGGGTGGGTTTAAAACTCAAATCTGATATCCATTAGCTTTTGTGTCTGTGGGGTGATATTTAGATATAGAGCCTCAGTTTTATCTAAATTTACTATTAATCCCGATACCGATGCAAAGGAGTCCAACAGTTTCATGAGATTTGGGAGTGACGCTAGAGGTTTGGTCAAGGTGAGAAGAATATCGTCAGCAAACAAACTTACCTTGTGTTATCTCTAATAAGGCTAGCCAATGGTTCCATAGCTAATGCAAACAAGGCCGGGGGGACAAGGGGCAGCCCTGCCTCGTACCTCTCTGAATGGCTATAGATTTTGGTGTAGACTAAAGGACAACCAACTGGGCCGAGGGGTTAGAATAGAGGGCACGTAGCGCTGTCACACACTGTCCTCTTATTCCTGATCTCTCTAGGACCCCAAAGAGATGGTCCCAAGACAGGCCATCGTAGGCCTTTTCTATATCGAAAGCAAAGACCACAAGTGGTGTTTTTAGTGTTTGTGAGAGGTGAATGAGGTCAAGGACTTTTTTCACGTTGTCCGGGGCCTGTCGGGAAGGAATAAATCCTACGTGGTCTTTATGTATAAGTGCAGGCAGGAAGCAATTAATACGGCTAGCTAAAATACTTGTTCGTAATTTGTAGTCCAAGTTTAATAGGGATATTGGTCTGTAATTGTGTGGAGAAGTGTGATCTTTGTTGGGCTTACAGATGATTGTAATATGGGTGCCTAAGAATTCCTCAGGAGCCGCTTTACCTGCCATTGTGTCGTTGTAGAAGTGTGGCAGTGGACCGGACAGGGAGATTATGAATTTTTTGTAGTATATTGCTGTAAATCCATCGGATTGGGGGCTTTACCTGACTTTAAACCTTGTCTCTTCCACTTCCTCCCTTGTGATAGGCTGGTTAAGTTGTTCCCTATGGGCACTATTGATTACCGGTAGAGGAATATTTTTTGGAACGTCGTAGGGGGTCTGATGGCTTTTGTTGGGGTTCTATATTTATTTAATATGCTATAGAACTCATTGAATATTTGAGCTCTTTAATTAGGGTATGAGGTGCAGCTGATGTTGTTTGATCTTATTGAATGCATTGTATTAACTCTTTCCACCGATTTCAGTTTTGTTGCCAAAAATTTAGCTGACTTATTGGCCAATTTAGAGTACTGGGATTGTGTCCACTGTAAAGCCTTCTTCCCTCTGGCGAAGTATAGGAGATTTAGCTGGATCTTCGTGTCTCTTATATCTTTGGTTAGTGCCATACTAGGCTTTTGTCAATCTGCGGGCTCTAGTCTAGACCGTCTGCTTTCTAGGGACAGTCAGGCTTGTGTTTCAGCTTTCTTTTTGTTAGAGGCAATCTGAATTTTTGGACCCCTCATGAAAGCTTTATGGGCTAACCATACCCACACCGGCTGCGATTCTGGATTTATGGTTGTGGAAAGATAGGTATTAAGGCATTCAGAAATTGCTGCAAGGGTTATAGGATCTTTCAGGAGGAATTCATTTAGTCGCCATCTCTTTGGATGACCAATTCCAAACTGCTCAAGGAAGTGGGCATAAACCATGTCATGGTCAGACCAAGGGCACGGGATATGCCTCACTTGTGCAAGTGCCGGCAGCAGGGTTGTGGAGGATAAAATCCAATCTATTCCGGAGTATGACTGATGAGGGTTTGAGAAGAAGGTATATGCCCTTTTTTCTTCCATGGGCTTCCCTCCATATACCTGCTAGTGCCAACTTTCTCAAAGTGGAGGTTAAGGTTTGTCTTTGTGCTGCACTAATCTGATCTGGGCCTGTTGATCTGTCTAGGGAGTGGGATAGCACCATATTAAAGTCTCCCATCCAGATGACGCCCGCTTCCTGAATTTTGCTAAGTTTCTTAGCTATTATGGAAAAAACTTTATAAGGGTCATTCACTGGTGCATAAGAGTTTACCAGAACCCCCTCCCCCTTGTTATAATAAAGTACCTGTACGAAAATTCTGAAATACCGTTCCTCTGTTATTCCTCCTGGAACTGGGCATTATTTTCATTGTCAATGGGGTGCTATTGTCCAATCAGTGCTGATCGTGTCAGACTTTGCTGAGACACACTACGGGCAAGGGGAACGGTAATGTTAAGTTGTCACTTTACTCATACACGTCCATGAGGAACAACAGAGGACTGGCAAATTTTAAGTTGGCTGGACCATTTTCCAGATCATGGACCTCCTTCTAAATTCACTTAAGTCTCAGTCGCCTCATTCTAGACATCTAAAAATACAGTAACTTGTTCTGCGACCTCCAGAGAACAACGAGGACTGTGGGGTACAGTACAAATGGCACAGACATCTCCTGGCATATAGAAAAAGGCCATGTTGCTTTGTTGAAGACCCCCTTGTGTCACAGATCACCAGTTGCTGCCTGCAGATATAAAATATGACTAACGATCACGACTCCAAATCCATTATGGAAATGACCCAACGTTGCTGCGCTCTCCCTGCGCCGAGGATGGCGGGATGACTGACGGATGATAAGGTTCCTTTTTGAATGTTAATGACCATATGACGCTTTCTCTAATTATAAACACTGACAAAGCCGATACGTGACTAACACAGTAGGTGATGAGGTTCACAGCGGGCAAGGAGTTAAACTAGAGAGCAGCTCTTGTTGGGCGCTTAATACTTCTCCCATTTACTGTCAATATCATTAAATACGCTGGTGCTGCCCCAAATATGCCAGGGCCGATGAGCAGGCAGATGACTGAGTGACGGTTCAATCTGCTGGCAGCGGACTGAAGTCTCTGGAGGAGCCGATGATTGACAGACATTACTATACATCAAGTCCTACGGGCAAGTCTTTATATGTCCAGCAAAGCTTCACAAGAAACATGCCAAGATGAGCGCTTGCCACAATGCCAAGTGATACAGGAACCGTTCTACCCCGAGGGCACAAGGATGCCCTGCAGAAATTACATGCAAAACTTCATTTTGCTCGGATTCTGCAGCAGTGAGACAATGCCACTTTCTGAGAGAAGGACTAGTCGTCCGTCTATGTAGCATCAGCATTCAGCCCATTCCTCGTCATCATCATCATGACAGTAATGGATGGGGCACAGCCCTCCGCAGGGTCAGCATGCGGAAATACTCAGTGCTGCTGGGGGAGCACGTTCCATCCATGATACTAAGCACAAACTTCTCTGTAGGATATGGGATACAGTAGGGCTGCATAGACTTCTACGGCTGCCATATAAGTTATTAAAGGGGTAACTGATCGGTTGAAGTCTGCCACAGCTCAGGATTCTCACCAATCAGCCGACTGCCAGGCCTGCTGTCACTGCAGACAGCACTGGAAGCAGATAGTGTGGTCCATACTTCAGCGACCCAGGTTGGTACAGCAGGCAGAGCTCCCACTGAATTCAATAGGAGCTGTGCCTGTAGTACCAACCTGAGCCACTGCAATACTGCCAGCGCTATCAGCTTCCTGCACTATCCACACCGACAGTGGGCCAGGGATTCAGCTGATCAGCAGGGATCCTGAGCTGCGGATGCAATCAACTATTGACGACCTATCCTGAGGATAAGTTAGCGGAGGCAGAGCGTCCTGGAGAAATTTCGGTCACCCACCTCCATTCACAGTAAACAGGTAGTCAGTCATAGGATGTACAACTGCCTGTTCACACGGGCCGACAGCTGCTTGATTTTTAGGCGAGCTGAAAACGAAGTGATTCTGACAAATGAGACTCTTGCTCAGCGCCCTGGTGGGTCCCCTGTTCATCTGTAATTGCCTCTTTGAATGATTACCCAGTCGACTGTTTGCCTCTGTAAACGTATTTTAAGCCTCAAACCACCCCCACCCCCACCCCACAACCCCCCTTTCAGTTCCCCCATCAAGATCACCGCACTCCTGTTCTGAAATACTCTGTGCTGCTGAAAATTCTGGCCCCTCGTCTAAGGCCGCCTGCCCACGGGCGTTGCGTTTTAACGCTGTGGATTTCCCCTGCGGGAGAACACTAAAGTCACCAAGATTTTATGCGATGAACCTATCATTATTCTACTTTCATCGCGGAAAATCGCGACATGACACAATTTTTATACACGAGCAGAAAATTGCGGCGGATTTCCACTCGTGTACATCGGGCTGCGCTTTCCATAGCTATCCTATGGAAAGCGTTTCATGCGTTACCCGCGTGCGGATTATCGCTGCAGATAATGCAATGATATATCGCCCGTGGACAGGAGGCCTAAGTAAGGCTACATTTACACGGACGGGTACAATGTTGGACAAAGAAACCCAATGTGCAATTTTCATGTCAATGCAGTGTTTTTTTTAAAAAATATTACAAAATCACATCGCTTCTGTGAAATTGCGATCTTCACACGCGTATTTCATGTACATGAAGGGATTGCAAGTGTTTCCCATAGACTTCAATGGGAAAAATCTCATTGCACTCGCATGATCACATGACATCAAGTGCCCTGCTATTGTTTTCCGATGGGCGATTCCTCCCGTGGGAACGCTTTAAAATAGAACATGACGCAATTTCTTTTTCTGGCAGAAAAAAATAAAAAAAATTGGCTCATGTGAACAAGTCCATTCAATAGAACAGATTCCCCATTTGTGCGAGTTTCTCATTTCTGTGAATAACCCCCAGGTCCCTCACCCCTCTCGCCTCCGTTCCACCTCCTCACATCAGCTTTATTTTTCCAGAACTATGCCTAAAGGAAGGCGAATCCGAAACGGTAATAGAGGCTTTAAGATCTTAATTTTCTACTGAGTTATCCATTTGATATAATCCCAAAACCCACAGCTGCCACGGTGATCGGAGGAGAACGCTTCTTCAGCGCAATGTTGGCATAGCGCCGAGGTGCGGATCCAGATCACTGGCTACGGCAAGGTTTTTCATGTCTACCCATGTGGGTATAGGTCTATAAATCCATTGCAAAGGGTGTTCAGGAAGAGCTGTCATGGGGACACTACACGGTCGTCGAGCACCAATAACGCTAAATAGACAATATTAAAGAGCATTTTAAAAAAAACATTAATATACAAGGGGCCACGGAAAAGTACCCCGGCCCTAGACTCTTCTGAAAGCGGTCTAGAAGACAGTCTGTCCCGCTGCCCATAGCAACCAATCACAGCGCAGCTTTCATTTTACCTCAGCACTATTCACGCCCCTTTGAAAAGGGAATGGTAACACTCTGTTGTCAATTTATTCATACATTTCCAGTAGGAACAACAGAGGAATGGCAGAGTACTTAGAAAATAGGCTCTAAATTGTTATTTCCTGTGAAATACAAGTATTTACAAGCAGGAGCGGTAAAGGAGCTTCTAATAAAAACTACAAGAAAAAAAAGGGAAAAATCAATTAAAACCCTGCACTGTCTCCGATGTAACCAGGCCGAGGCGGGCGCAGGGGAATAATAACCTTATTACAGATTTGGTGTCCTACTGTCCTCCGTGTAGCGATGAAGCCTCCGAGGCCGGCAGACCCGATGCTGCTCACAGATCGTATGTGCACTTATTGATCTAGCTCTACCAAATCGTATTAATGAGGCCGTCTCCTCGCGCCCGCAGCCCCAGGACACCGAGAAGCAATACAATTGGCCTTGTCCGATGCGAGCGCACAGATTTATCAGACGCCGGCGGAGCGGAGCTTGTTACCGCACAACATCCAGCCTTCAGAAAGCTGCTCGTGTTCTGGACTGACAGAGGCAATCATACAGATCAGGAGGATGCCATCAGTACCCGAGCGGTAGTCACAGGAGACGAGTACTGGAGCAAAGTGGACTCAGTCGCCTATTAAAAGGGCAAACACGTGACGGCTCAGAAGTTATTACACAGCTTCCCCAAGACCCTGAATGGAAAATAGATGTGCACTTAGGGTGGTCACCAAAAAATACCAGCCAAGGTAAAGAAGGGGCGTTGATGTGATTTTACCTCCTTGGCCCCAGCAGTAATAGTGCCCCTTCTCATTGTCCGCTATAGTAATAGTCACTTCCTGAATATTAAGTGCCCCCCTTTGTGGCCCCAGTAGTAACAGCGCCACTTTGTGCCCTCCCCCTTCTATGTCTCCGCCGGGGCAGCAACCACGCCAGGAGGTACTTTAACTCTTAGTCTACAAGAAATCCACGCTTCGACACCACGATTTCCTTCACATCCACGTCAGAAAAACGTAACAGATTGTGCAGACATGGGCAAAGATCTGGCATTTTGTTCCTGAACCAGGAAGCTCTGGAAGAACAGAATAGGTCTGATCTAAATATAGGAGGGCAAAGAAAAACACAAAAACACAAAAAAAACTAATCAGAAATCATTAAATCTTTTCGTGTTTGTAATAAAATGGGCATCTCTGTGGCGGCTCTTCTTGAGCGCATCTACAGCAGTGGTCTGCAACCTGCTGGGGGTTGCGGAGCAGCTTGGGCATTGCAGACTGCAAACTACTAAATAAAACTTTAATACTGTGATCAAATCTTCCAAATTACCAAATCCCAGCAAGTGTGGAGTCAGATGCAAGAGGACTACAAGTTCCAGCATGGCACGCATGCACCATACCGCCATGCTTTACATCCCCCTTTCTCTCCATACATCACACCTGCACCAGAAACGGGAAGCAGCAATCTTCGTGTAACATTGGGCGACTCTTATTATTTGCGGTCTGTACAGAGTTTTGCAGAATGACAAGCACACAGTAATCGCAAATTATTATTTTTACATTTCCTGAGAGCAAATCAGCTTTGGTGGGTTTATAAAGCAATGAGCAATCTGCCTCCCCGGCTGTCTGATGCCAAGTAGCTGTGGGTAGCACACGCCGGGGTTAACCCTGTGAGGGCAAGACAAACCTTTCTCCAATTAAGGGTCTTATGCCTAGCTGACTTAAAGGGACAAGATCAGCAATACAGAACTTCATTGGTTGGTCCCTGGAGGACTGGCACATTTGGGAGTTGTGCAGGGACCTCTCTGCATTTAGCTGGAGGGAGGTGAAGGATTACAGGCTGCCCATTTAAATCAATGGGCATCTATGTGCTGCAAGGCTAGCAGTGGTCCTATCCTACAACGCACTGGCTAAAACAGAGGATTTTCAGTTATGTTATTCTTTAGCACATAAACATGCTTATTAGAGATGAGCGAGCATACTCGTCCGAGCTTGATGCTCGTTCGAGTATTAGGGTGCTCGAGATGCTCGTTACTCGAGACGAGCACCACGCGGTACTCGTCTCGATTAAACGAGCACTGACCATTGAATTCAATGGAGCCGGCAATACAGCCGGCTCCACTGAAAGCAATGGGCTGCCGGCGATCTCAGGATGAATTTTCGGGAAGGGCTTAAAAATATAAGCCCTTACCATTAAAATCATCCTAAAATGTGTAAAAATGAAAAAAAGATGTATACTCCCGTTTCCGCTGCAGCCGGAGTTCAGCCGCGTCTGGCCGGCAGTTCTCCTGAACTGCTCTGAGTAGTATTCAGCAGCCCGGGATTTAAGATCCCTGCCTGCTGAATGAGCTGCCTCTGATTGGTCACAGCCTCACCAATCAGAGGCAGCTCTCACTCACACCCACTCACATGAATTCATGAATGGGTGAGTGCTGCCTCTGATTGGCACAGCGCAGGGACCAATCAGGGGCAGCTCTCAGCTGTCATTCAGCTGAGAACTGCCCCTGATTGGTCCCTGCGCTGAGTCAATCAGAGGCAGCACTCACTCACCCCTTCATGAATTCATGCGAGTGGGTGTGAGTGAGAGCTGCCTCCGATTGGTGAGGCTGTGACCAAATCAGAGGCAGCTCATTCAGCAGGCGGGAATTTTAAATCCCGGGCTGCTGAATACTACTCAGAGCAGTTCAGGAGAACTGCCCACCAGATGCGGCTGAACTCCGGCTTCAGCGGAAAGGTGAGTATACATTTTTTTTTTATTTTTACACATTTTAGGATGATTTTCAGGTAAGGGCTTATATTTTTAAGCCCTTCCCGAAAATTCATCCCGCGCTCGCCGGCAGCCCATTGCTTTCATTGCTTGCCACTATTGTGGCTTAATAGTGAGACCTCAGAGCCCGAAATGCAGCCCTGCATGTTGCTCCTCGCTTGCCCTATCCATTTCTGTGTTTTTTACATGACTTTGGTGATTTGCCAAGATTTTCACAAATGAAAACCTTAGCGGAGCACCAGTCATATACAAAAATGCTCGAGTCGCCGATTGACTTCAATGGGGTTCGTTACTCGAAACGAACTCTCGAGCATCACTGAAAGTTCGACTCAAGTAACGAGCACTCGAGCATTTTGGTGCTCGCTCATCTCTAATGCTTATTAGTAAAGAATTCAGACTAGTTAAACTTAAAGTTTGACCTCAGTTTTCCTTTGTACATTACATGCAATGATATATGGACCCGTAGCCATCAGTAGGGGGTAATACAAGTAATGATTTTAATTAAAAGGGGCTGTACCACAATTGATCCCTGTATGTAGCGCTGCTAACAGAAGGCACCATATCAGCTGATCATCAGGGGTCCGACGCTCAGGACCCCAAATCTATCAACTATTGATGACCTACCCTGAGAGTAGGCCATCAGTTGTGTTTTCGTAGAAAACTCCTTTAATATTGAAGAGGTCTTCACTTGACAACCCATTTCTAAATGCCCAACAGTCGCTCTCTTAGGACCCCCTCTAGGAGCAACTCCTTGTTAGTAGCTGTGGCTCATAAAGGGTCTTTTACACGGCCTGATAAATGAGCAAGAACATTTGCCTAAATGTTCATTTACCTGATCACCACTCTGGGGGGTAAAGATCAGCCCATGAATGAGCAAATGTCTGGTGGGCTTCTTTGTGCAAGCAGGGAGATGGAGCAACCAACCAATGACAGTTCTGTAGGGACGCTCAATTGGGTGAAAAATCGTTTTTTTCCCCAACAGTCTCAATTGGCAGATCAGTGCTGGTCATCAGGAGCAAATAGCGGTCTGAAGACCTTCACTCTGGTGGACCTGGCCTATCCCTGTAGAACATAGATGGCCATCCATTTGAATGGCTACCTTCTCCTTCTAGCGTCTGTTGTATAGTGGGCCACATTTTCCTATGGCAAAACCGGCCAATGCCCGCTACGGCTCATAAGTAATACAATCATCTCCTTGCCAGGAAACAGTTTCTAGAGAACCCTTTAAGTCTGACTTTATTTGATAAACTCCAAAGAATTCCTGCTTAGAACTATTGGTTGAAGCTCTGATTTGGGCTGATTTGTAGAGGATATGCAGGCAATTCCATGATATAGTATTATAGAAAACACATTCATTTATAAGTAAGAGCGGCATGAAATTAATCTGCAGAACTGTGGAACAGTTTAAAAGCATACATGTTTAACCCATTCATATAGTGCATACATATGCCGTAGCGCTGTACAGAGATTGTATATTCACCTAGGAAAGAAAAGTTGAGTGATAGACACATCACTTATCTTGTACTGATCCTGAGTAACAGCCTTTATTATACTTCAGAGCTGTACTCACAATTCTGCCAGTAGTTACTAGAAACAACCAACAAACATGTTCACAGACACCCCCCCTGATGACTTAAATGTAACTGTAATGCGGGTGGTGGTTTGTTCTTTTACTACATCAGATGACTGGACAGAGGTTGCTCTGATGAGTTGCGTTATTTACAGACACTAAACAAGCAGGGGAAGCTAGCAGGATTTCAGCTCTGAAGCCTGAAAGTTTGTGAAAGCAGCTGTGGAGAATACAGGCTGCAATTTAGGATCAGTACAAGATAAGTAATATAAAACAACTGCTTTTCACATTAATTATATATGTACAGCATGAAATCGTAAAAAACCTATGCTTTAGGCTGCTTTCACGCAAGTGCAACATGGACATAGTTTCGCACCTAACCATAAGGCCGCATTCACACGAGTGTAACTCGGATACATTTTAGAACCCGTATTATTACTAATAAATCTTTATTTGTATAGTGCCAACTTATTCCGCACTTCTTGGGGTATTAGCGAAAAGAGTCGTGGCCCGACCATAAGCTGCTAACCCAAACCTGCAGCAACATAGATCCCTATGCTGCTGTGAGCTCAGGTCACTAGAACTGCAATCGGGCTCAGAAATTCTTCCATAATGCAGATGCAAAAATGAGTCCTTATTACATTTGTTAGAAAGCAGCCTTCTAGTCTCTGCAAGATCACCTAGCAGAATACAGACACTATACCCTGCTGTGGTAAAACATCTGCTAGTGGCCTCTGCATGCAATGTGAGGTTGCTCCTTAGCACTGCAGGATTATTACACATTGCAAAACTGCTAACAACGAGAGCAACTGCAACCTGCGCAGGAGATCACAGCTCTGTATGCCACACGCGAGATGTCATCTAGTGATATTATTGCAGGTTGTTTGACAGGCCGACTCTCCGGGCACACAGGAAACAATAACCGAGCGTTGTGTTCCTACCTCATTTATCTGTACCCGCACTTTATTAATAGCTCGGAGCCAGCGTGCTTTGGCGGGGGAGAAAGGAGGAGGGCCGACATCTTCGTGGTAACTGTAAAGAAAGTCACAATATAAGGCGGCTGTAAGAGAATGGGGACACTATGAACATCAATGTCACATCATAAGGAAACTTTCAGAACATCGTGGATCAATCACGGTTATTAGCAAAATCAAAAAGTTGATAAGTGAAAAACCCAACAGAAGTACAGCAACTGACCAGGGGTTGGGTTATTACTCTGACTTCTCTTATGAACAGAGACCAATGAGAATAAGATGGCGAAAGATTTAACAGAAGCAGCAAGAAAGAAGAGAGAAGGGACAAAGAGAAAAGGGGAGGAAGGAAAAGAGAAAGGCAATGGTAGCGAATGTGGGGCATATTAACCAAGGACAAAATGCCGAAAATACACGGCGCATGATCCTGGGCATTAACTCCAGCCGATAGCAAATATTTGGTGCCAGATTAAAGCTCCTGCAATCTAGCAAGTCGGGTACTCAGCAGTCAGACAGCCCAGAACCCGGAGGAGAAGACAGAAGCGGTTCACAACTGCGTCCGTCTGGGAGGCTACATAGCGCTCAATAAGGCCTATGTAGAGAATACAGGAAACAGAAGGGACGTTTCTGCTTAGTGAAATGGCAGAGCTGATGGATTTTAGCAGGCCCTGATCAGCTCTCACGGTGACTATTGTCGCTATAGCTGGAGGTTTTCCCCTGTAAGTCGGGCTCCTATGGATGCCCCAGCTGGGATGGAAAACTGAAATTAAAAAGAAAAAAAGTGTGAATGTCCCCAAGAGGTCTTATGTTACGCTATGGGGGCATAGATGTTAAAAAAATAGTTACAAAAATAAGTTCAAAAAGTTCCAGAATAAAATGGCCCGACTCCCATTCCACTCTTCGGTTAACTTAGGTAATGTTCACGCTGACGTTTATTTTGTCCTTTAGCAGGAGAGCAATTTCAGCATTTACTCCAGATTTATGTTATGGTTTATAAATTACTTCTCACTTTGTTAAAACTGTAACCCATTTTTGTGGATTTTCAAGAAATTCTTGTAATGTCACCCTTGTATTTACGTTTGTGACTCAAGCTTTGTTTGTGACATGTAATAAAAGGAACTGAAAAAAATATATATAAAAAAGGGAAAACAATTCACCGCCCACATCAACCTAAACAATCGCCATACCGGTGCTGTAATCAAAGACTACATAAATGCTGTGTCAAAACATCTGAAGCATAATGGGGAACCCATACCTGTACTGCATTTTAGTGTAAATACACCAATTTAAAAATAAAGAATTTAGCAAAGAAAAAAGTACAACTGATTTTTTTCCCCAATAAAAAAATTATTATTATTATTATTAATAATATCTGTAAAAAGAAAAAAAAAGGTATTTGTGTGCAAGTAAAAAAAAAAGAAATTAAAAAAATAGGACATTAAAACCACCAAATGTATAGAATCACAAAAATGTGTCAGCACCCTCAGGCCCGGGAGCAGAAGCCGGCAGACAGTTCTCCGCAGGTCAGCCTATCTGACAAATAGGCTGACCGCGGAGTGGAGAATCGCAGTGATTCTCTGCTCGTGGACACGGGGCCGGCACTTTCCATAGAGATGCTATGAAAAGCCTCAGCCGAAGTGATTCGCCGAAATCACTGCTGTGGACAGGGGGCCTAAGGCTGCCTGTCCATGGGCGGGTTTTCACTGCGTTCCCCGTGGCCGGAATATCGCCACCCCCGTCCACAAGTGGAGATTCTGCGCTCGCGGCCGGCAAATCGCAGCATACTGCGATTTGCCACAATTCTCTATGGTCAGCCTGTCAGATAGGCTGACAACAGAGATCCGTCTGCTGGCTCCTGCTCCCGGGCGGCGGCTCCTGTGGCGGAGATTCTAATTTCTTACACGCTTTTTTGCAATATATATCTATTTATATATGCAAAACACCAGACTGCGCTTTGTATTTAGTCACCTAGTTTACTAGGGGAAAAAAAATGTTTTTAAAAGTGAAACCATGCCAAAAGTGAGGTGTATTTGTTTTCCCCGTAATGTGGATTCTAAAAGTACAGTGTGGATTTGCATAACATTCAATAGAATGCTAAAAGGGTGCGGATTTCACCATGGATCTGGGTACAGAATCCACTACAAAATATCACCTTGGGAGCACACTGGGCAGAATTCATAGGGCCTCCATCTCCAAAAGGGGGTCCCCGAGGCTATGTACCTAGTGTTAATTGGCCACTCAAGGTAACTTTCTGCTGATGTTTTACAGTGGATGTTAATATGGAGGCACAGAAATCATCTATGCTTTGGGGAACACTGTGGTAGGTAGCCAACCATGTAGGGAGAGCCATGGCTCCGAGTTATGGACGCAAATTAATCGACACGTAGGTAGGGGCAAGACTCTGCAGCCGCAGCGCCCACAGGCACGGGGAGCACGCCGCCGCAGCGCCCACAGGCACGGGGAGCACGCCGCCGCAGCGCCCACAGGCACGGGGAGATCGCCGCCGCAGCGCCCACAGGCACGGGGAGATCGCCGCCGCAGCGCCCACAGGCACGGGGAGATCGCCGCCGCAGCGCCCACAGGCACGGGGAGATCGCCGCCGCAGCGCCCACAGGCACGGGGAGATCGCCGCCGCAGCGCCCACAGGCACGGGGAGATCGCCGCCGCAGCGCCCACAGGCACGGGGAGCACTGTGTGGCACTATTTTTTGGTCCATGTCTCCTCTGTATATACTTTATAAACCCAAGAGCAGATTTTATCAGAGGGAAGAACGTTAAATGATTAGACTTGTGAAGATTTCCGACTCTTTAATCAAGGTAAATCCTTCCCATTAACAGTCTATGAAGACGTCAAGCGTGAAACTGTATCTAATGCATAGATTTTGATCGTGGCCCGTCCATCCACTGTGTGTGGGAAGCGCAGCTGTACACGGACTGCCTGCTGCAGAACGCCATGCAGTAAGACTGCCCAGCAGGATGGAAGGTGAATTATGGCTGCGGACTAAAATGTGTTAATCAGGATCAGAGATTAAAAGAGAATAGAAAAGGAATGAAAAATACATCCAGAGGCGCGAGGCATGGGGACGGTGCGGAGGACCCAGCCGGCAAACACTGGAACAAATTCCTTTTAATAACTTTGCATTGTAGGTTATGTGGGGATCAGGAATAAGTGTGCGCTACAGTATTCGCCGCCGCATCCTTTATTAGATTAGAAGCTTGATGCAGGGAACAATCTTGGAGCGAAAGCTTTCATCTTGCTCTGCAAATGCAGCGAGCGGGCTGTGTTTACTACGGACGCTGCGAGAATACTGATGCCTTCAGAGAAACCGGAAATTCTGCAAACTGTTCCTCAGCACCAGACCGCTGCAGACTCTATACTTTAGTCACCTCGTGCCTCTGTCCTCAGCGAGGCGCCTTATATACAGGGAGGTGAAGAAGCTTGCGGCCCGTGGGGAATCCGCACAAGAGCCACAAGTACAGAGATACAGGCGGCTGCTGGAAGGAGAATATACTCATCTGCATGCTGTACAAAGGCTCCAGAGACTGTGCACCGGTGTATCTAAGCCGAGATGAACCAGCGTATCTAAGCTCAAGCTATGTAACATTGTCTGCAAATCTAAGCTTCACACATGTGATCGTGTCTGATGAGCTGCAGTTTTTTAGCCCATCCTGTGCGATACTATGCTGTCGCTCTATCAGAGTCTAATGTTGCATGATGAGGCGGTGTATCCATGAGAAGGTCATGTGAGTTTGAGATTCTGTCAGACGGCGCTGCCGCACCTACCTGCAGTGAAGAAAATAGAAGACCTGGACGGGTACGCAGTGGGACCGCATTCTGCTGCGGTTTCCTGCATGCAGAATCCGATCGGCCCATGGACATGAGACTTATCTAAGGCTCTTATGTGTGAGATTGTCTGACGATATAGTGTATGTAAGCCCATCATAGATACAAGCATCCTGTCTGGAGGGAGTCTGTATCTCAGTTTCTTATGCGAGATACAGTCTCCTGAACCAGTGTAATACAACACATACTGCACAACATTGTGCAACCGGGCCCACATATCTGTGCCTCTCCTCAAGTATTACTATCTGTTGCATCTAAGCTTCTCATTTCAGAAACTGTGCTACTAAAGCAACGTGCACATTAATGTAACTGCAAGCTGTGCCGGAGAGACTGGGGCACAACTTGCAGGGGACAGAACATTGACACCAATAAGTCCAATATGTGACTGTTCTCAGTAAACAGAGTAATCTTGTAGCTACAATACCTTTTGATGGCTAACAAAAATACATGATGTTAAAGAGTAGAGATGAGCGAACGTACTCGCTAAGGCCGATTTCGCAATCGAGCACCGCGATTTTCGAGTACTTCACTACTCGGGTGAAAAGATTCGGGGGTCGCCAGGGGGCGGGGCGTGGCGTGTTGGAGTGGGGGGTAGCAGCGCGGAACAGGTGGGAGCTCTCTCTCTCTCCCTCTCCCCCCCGCTCACCCACGGCGCCCCCCCGAATCTTTTCACCCGAGTAGTGGAGTACTCGAAAATCGCGGTGCTCGATTGCGAAATCGGCCTTACCGAGTACGTTCGCTCATCTCTATTAAAGAGCTTTCGAACCTACGCAGGGTTCTTCCTTGGGCACAGCACACAGATATATGCATTGGTATGTGCTGTATCTCGTCTGTTAAACAGACCGAAATAAGACACCATGAGCCTTTTCATGCGGACGATCAGTCCGTGGGAAAAAGCATTGATGTTTCTATCCTTGTAGGCCATAGTAGGGCCATGTGTTGTCTGCGGATTGTATAGACCGCACAGAGTCCCAAAATATGCCAGTGTGCACCTAGTCTAAATCAGAGCTTTTAATCCCCTTATGTGTGGGCCTGACTAATAAGCTGGTGTATCCAAGCTTATTATGTGTGATCGTCTTCTCTTTAATCCTCTAATATGTGATTTTGTGGAAAATCCACTGCAAAATCTGCATCATTTCAGCATTAAAAACAATGTCAAAATCCACATTATTAGTGCCCCATTAGTGCGGATTTTGCCGTGGTATTTGGTGCAGATCCACAGCAGATTTCACACTTTCAATAAAAGGGGTGAGTAAAGTCTGTTGCAGATCTGCTCCAAAATGCCGATTTTACTGTAGATTATCCACAACCCGCAGGATTTTTGCAGGTTCAGACTAGTCGTCAGCTGTGAAGCCGCAGCTAGTTTCAGCCTGCGCTGCACTCCTCTTACCGCCCAATAGGGCTCGGGGTACAGCAGCGCACATCGGCAACTGCTACTTGACCCTGAATGTCGGTGGCACGGCTTGGTAGAAGTTATGGCTGTTGGACACAAAGCAGTACTGCGAGGTGGGAGGAGAGCAGCACACGGTCAGCTGTGGATTCACAGCTGATTTCAAGGTTGACAGGGTTTTTTGATGTAGAAATGCTGTGGAGTTTGCAGCAGAAAATCCGCTATGTGTGAACATACCCTAAACTAAAATCTTTGTTGCCCATAGCAACCAATCACAGCGCAGCTTCCATTTTACCACAACATAATAAATGAAAGCTGCGCTGTGATTGGTTGTTATGGGCTTTAACAAACCGCCCACCACATGCATATATATTTGATACGGTCTCATAAACCCACACAGTGACACATGATTAAGAGAGAATTAGAATGACAGAAAACAGAACAGGTAATACCGACCTCTCCCGTTTCTCTAGCTGAACATCTTTGGTTCGCTCTAGCTCCTGAGGTGATTTGGTGGCCACTTCTTCCGGTTGTGCCTCGCCTCCCTGAGGTTCTCCCATCCTCTTGGGTTCGTGACCATTGTACCACTCTTGGTCACTCTTCCTCTGGTTAGCAGAAGCACCAAAGCCATAATTTGGATCGTGTCGCTCTTCCTCCATGTCCAGAGAATGTAGACTCTCATGATAATGGTCGGAATCGCTCAGCTGGGAGCTCCCTTGGCTGACATTACCAGATGAGCCATACCGACTACTCCCGGCGGGACTGTAGGGAAGGAGGGATCAGAGACAGATTATTTATGGAATCTGAACTTTTACCAGTTTACGACCAAAACCAGGGTGTAGGGGGAAACGGCAGAACACCATACAATGGTTGGATCATCAGCGGTGTGATGGCTCCACTTTTGAGTTCAGATAACTTTACAAATAGTTTCCTTCAGACATTATACACTCTGGTCACATCCAGAGCTGCATTCAGAATTCTGCATGTTTCCTGTTTGACCCTCAGTTTGCAGAACCTAGTGTAAGTGCTACCCCCTACAGGATGAAGTGTCTGCATGGGGCATTTTGCACCTGTTGCAGTGCATTGTGGAAGCTGCTGTGACTATAGCCGGACTGTAGAGTAGTCGGAGGCAGACATGCCTCGCATCTGTGTTATGTATGACTGCGCTTCTTATGATTTACTGAAATGTTTGCATATTAAAAAAAAAAGAAGCATTTCCCACAATGCACCACAGCAGATCACAATGCATTATGGAACCACAGGCAGCGTATACAACATTTACGATGTTTTCTTATAGAAAACATCCATTAGCCTGGACTAAATGTCATTTTTGATGTGGTCTAATTGAAATCTACTGTGACAAGTTAAATGGCGTTAATGGAGCAACTCCTTTGCGAGTTTTGTGTGACAAGATGATGGACCCTGTCTGTTCTCATCCATGACAATGTACCGTTTTGTCATTTACATGGCTGGAATTAACATGACACACGCCTCTCCATCAGATCACGTATGGAGACATATGGTGAAGAATGCAGAAACATCTTGTGTCATTGAATAATATCGCTATTTAGGCCCCATTCAGACGGCAGTACTGCAAGTTGCGCCCAAGACATCTGTCCACGTGCGGTCTGATCTGTGGGAGCAGTACACATTACATAACCTACGCTCACCCGGGATATGATGAGAATACGGCATGCAGGGAGGTTTGGATCGGTCTGTGAAAAAGCACTAGAATTCATCTATAAGCTGTCCGTGAAGAAAACCGGACACAGGAAGAAAATAAGGCCAACTGAATGGCCGTAAAAGTTCGTTCTACATTTAATATGCTGTGGATTATCCACAGCAAATCCCCATGCGATGTGGTGCCGGTCTGCAGAAGATTTAAGCCCTTCAATTTAAAATGAATTGGAGGAGCGAAATGCACAACAAGATCGGCAACAAAATCTGCAACAAACTGGGCAGAGTTTGCTGCACATCTGCTAAGGATTTTTTGACATGTGAATGCACCCTGAGGACTAACGTCCATGTGCAGATTGGATTTATTGAATCCGTGCGGGAGATCCGCAGCTCTAGCCGCTTATAGGAAACAATGGGCGTCTGCAACTGGATTAAACCTTGCGGATTTGATTTCTAGGTGCTTCGCGGATTCTCCGTGCGGATCTAAAACCGCAGCATGCTCCATTTTATCACGGAACCTGCGCAAATGTGGCTCCCGCAAGCCATTAAAGAAAATCGATTTTCATGATGATCCGCAGTGAAAATCCACGTGTGGCGTGGACATTGGGCTTTAGGGTATGTTCACATGGTGTAATTTTGCCACAGATTTGCCCTTTGAAAAAGGGCTTAATCTATGTGCAGATCATGGAACGGTTTGCATGGTCAAAAAATTTGCATAGCCACAACAGAAATCTGCAGATTCGAGAAGCCTTAGAGTATGTCTCTCAGGCAGTCATGTAGTGTATTATTCGGGAAAGCGTCAAATGTGGATATGTAGTCAAACTGTAAAACATGGGTCAATTTGGCACCTCAAGTTGTTCAGCAGACCATCCAACCTGCAGAGCCACCTATATCTGCCTTTTGATGAGTATTCACCTACTGTAAGGGCCCTTTTACACAGAATGCAGAAACTGGACGACGAGCGAGAAGCAAACAAGTTCTCATTGGGCGTTCAGTCGGGGAATGTATTTACAAAGAACGAGAATCGTTCAAATTCCCACTGGATGCAGGAACCTAAATTTTTCTGGCCCATATAAAAGGGCCATTATTCTTAGCTGGCTGGTATGATACAGAGCAGCATACTAGACAGTAAAGGTGGTCATACAAGCGTTCACATGTTTTCAATGAGCAGAGGAAGGTAAGCCACTGCTAAAACTCCTCTGGCAGTGGCTTATCTCTACGAAGAATAGAAGGATCGGACATTGACATTTAATGAGCCCAATCCTATCTTCCCAACAGTCTGTTGGGGAAAGTTGAGGGACCTCATATACATGATAGTTGGCCAGTCTTGCCAAAAGTCAGCAGGACCAGATGACTTTTCCCTAATGTTGATTGGTGCCTTAAGGCTAGAAACTTGTACATCATCCGGCCATCCCTTTAGCAAACCATGGAGAAACCATTCCATGGATCATTACTTAAGATGTGTTCTATAGAAAGGAAGCCTACAATACGGCCAACTTGAGATGGGGTGTACTTGTATTGTGAGATCCATGGAGAAGAGACTACCCTAACGAGTGCTTTCTTTTTGTTGGATACATTTGGCTGACTTCGTTTTAGATTCTGAAGGAAAATATTAATTGAATATAAAAGATGCAGATGGCCACTTATATACAAACTACTCCACTCATCGCCCTGCAAGACTGAAAACACTGAGGGCTCATAAAGACTCATCACCCGCACATTTACCCAGTGTTCTGCGTATTTTACCCTACACCGGTTTATCGATTTGAGTAAAAATGGTTTGAGGTTTCAGACCTTCACTTTACCAGTACACTCAACATACAGCAATACTAAAGAGGGCACCGAGAAAACATGGTTACATGGCAAATTGTACTCAAATTTATAGAGATTTACTTGGATACCACGTTCCAAAGCAAAGTGCTCTAAACGGACGTAAAAAGGCAGCTGTCTTAAAATAGGGTCTTCCCAAGATCAGTGGTCTAGAACACATGCTTCTTCAGCCATTGCAAAACAACTCCCTGCATGGCCAGACACCCGCTAGGCATTAGTTTGGCAACAACTACAAATGGATAGGTTGGAGACCACTCATCTACAGCCGTCTATACGTTAGCAATGCTTGCCCATCGAGGTAATGGGTTGCATAAAAATAGCCTTTTAACATAATTACATTCAACGAAGATGTGATTGAGACATCTTCGTAATTTTCAAGCAAGTTTTCAACTTCATTGGTTTTAAACAGTGACAACCATTTTTCTAATACCCTCTTCATTAAAAAAATCTATGTACAATTTGCAAGACAAGCTATGACATCGAAGCTTCAATAAGCAGACATCAACTAACAAAAAAAGGAAAGGTTCCTAGGCAAGGGCACTTCCATAGTAGAATAAGAGATTTTTAAAGGACCTATTAATTTATAATGCTTGCAAACTGCCCTACATTAGCCATCAGGAGTGTCCCTGGGCTAGGACTATGACCACCTATGATTTTCATCCACTTAGTTTCTTCATGGAGAAAACAATTGGTGGCCAAGTAGACTTAACGTTTGCGGTATAACTGGGTAAAGAAAACAAGTATTGCTGATCAATTTATTTTTTTTTTGCGCTATAGGAGACTATGGGGTGGGATTGTCATATTCACGACCTAAACAGACAAACTAGAATACATAATCTAACACTAGAGTGCTTGAAGAGTTAATAGCGGGTGATTGTACTACATTAGAACAAGCAACACAGCGACAATGCTAAGGTACATTATAAATGGCTGCTTGAGGGACACCATTTATTATGCCCAGATGACTGGCCTTGGTTCCTTTTTATTGAGTTTTGGTGTCACTCCCTTGATACAAGGGGCAGTGGAGGCTTTAGAGCTTGATGAGAGTTCAATGGTTTTTGGTGCAGATTCATCTTGATCGTCCAAAGAACTTGCAGAAATTATTTCCAGGCTACTTAATCGAATATCCAAACAAGGCGAGGGACTTTGAGTCGGGTCAATCATATGGTCTTTGCTTTGAAGTGCTTCTGAAACATTTGTTAGGATCGTAGAAGATTCAGAGGGGAGAGTACATTCATCTAATGTCTCTTTGGCTTGTACCAGGCATTGCCCAGAAATGACTTCATCTCCATTTACTTTTGAGACTTGATCAGAGCATGCAGTAGTGTTCTCACTTTCATTTAAATACAGGTCTTCTGCACTGGTTTTCAGGACCACAGGCAATCTAGACAAGTCAACTGCAGGAGGACCTTTCTCACATTCCATCTTCCAAACCAATGACCATTCCATATTCCCAAACACAGGGGACTGGGTGTTGTATTGACGATTTTGTACTTCAGTTGCCTCAGGTAAAAGGATCTTTGTAGAAGTCAATTCTATATCAGGGGAAGGCCCCAAAATGGATGACTGCTTAACTAATGCCTCATGAGGACTCTTACTATTTATGTCTGGGTGAACTCCAAAAGAGTCTTCGGTAACTATACTTAATTCTGAAGGGCAAGTCAACATTTTATCCATCTTTATGTTGAGAGAGGTCTCAGATAAATTAAGGATGTTTAAGGATGAATCACTAGGATGAGTGGTTTCCTCATTTTCGGGAGCTCTCTCTAAATGTTCTATATTAGCTTTACCATCCTTCAGAGCTATGGTGTCATCAGCTTGAATGATGTCGCCACTGAGAACATCTTTGGGCAGATTATGAGCCTCAGCTGTCAAGATAGATTCTTGCTCCGTTTTGGTGCCTTTATCTGCAGGCAGATTAGATACGTCTGCTTGCCCTTTGTCAAAACCAGTTTGCTTTATTAAACCGCTGCTTGCCTGATTGGGCAATTTGGACTGAATGCCACTTTTTGCGGGCACCGCTGCTTCAGGTGGTTTACTGGTCACTTCACTAGATTTAAAAATACCAAAGAAGTCAGTGGAAAATGTACTAGTCTGAGGAGAAGAGGAGAAGCCAAATAAGGAGCTTTTCTTTGGCGCTGAAGGCTGAGGGGTAAAGTAGAAGCTGGAGGTATTTTTCTGGGGCTCACTGGGTGCTGAAGAAAACACACTGATTTTCGACATGAAGCTAGAAAACATTTCAACTGATGAGTCCAAGACAGATTTTTCCTGCTCCGGCTCCTTAGATATATTTGTTGAGGATGGATGATCTAATGATTTTAAAGCAGGTGCATCTCCTTTCGCTGGCTGTGGAGGACCCAGGTTAGTGTTTACAAATCCATACTCCTTTGTAGCTTGTTCATCCTTCCGTAAATTCAAGCCACTGGAATTAGTCATATGTTCATGTGCATCGTCTTGGGATTCTAACAGGATTTCCTTATCTGGCCCAAAGTTGCTTGGAGCTCCAATAAACGATTCTTGCACACCATGGACAGAGCCGGAGTCATCTGAAATTTCCGCAACAGCGGCAAACACTTCATCATTTGTGCTAAGAGTGGGAAATGTTTCTGAAACGGGCGATATACATTCAATAGAATGTTCCGTTATACTATTTGCTGTGCTGTTAACATAATCATCACTCACTTGACTCTCATTTTCAGGAAGATAGCCAAGTTGTTCATTTTCTGAATGATAGTCGTACTGGCTTGGCTCCACAAACTCACTACCTTCATACTCGCAATGCTCTTGCTCTGGACCCTCATTCTGGAACTCATATACTTGAGACGTTCTATCAATTTCATAGTCTTCTGGCAATAAACCATTTTCCGAATACCAGGTTTCAGATTCTGCTCTGTCAGGACAAATATACAATTCATCTGGTGGTGGACTATCATCTAGCACACAGGGACTGTCGCCACGAAGCGATGGTTCGTATAATGAAGAAGTGTCTTCAGTCAAACACGGTTGTTCTAGTGCAGCTGTAACTTCCCTATATTCATTTTCATGGAGGGAATCATGACCATCGCTAAGAAGTGATGCTTGGTATAATGGAGAGTCCGCAGTCAAATACGGTTGTTCTAGTACAACTGTATCTTTCCTATACTCTCTTTTCTGAGGGAAATCATTAAAATCTGGAATGTTTTTTAGTTTTTGTGCCGAGTTTATAATGCCCTCCTCCTTGGTGCTTTTTGACAGACTGGGATCAGGGGTCTTTGTCTCCTCAAACAATGAAAAGCCAAAAAGACTAGAAAAGGTATTGGTACTGGGTGGCGGTTTCTCACTGCCACTAGGTTTACTTGAAGAGAAAAAAGTTGGTATCTTAAAGAGACTCTGTGGTTCTGACTCTTTGGGTTGAGGTTTTGGTACTTCCACTTTGGGTTGAGGTTTTGGTACTTCCACAGGTGTGGGATCAGTTTTGATGGTTCTACTGAAAAAGTTAAAAATACTACTGGCTGTTTGTGATAGACTTTCTCCTATTTGTGTGCTGTTTTGCTGCTCTTGATTATGGTCTTGAAGATTATATTCTGCAGACATTTTTGCAGGTTGTTCCTTAGAACCAAATTCTGGTTTTACAGATTGTTGAGGGGGAATAGTGGGCATTAAACGTTTGTTTGAAGAAGTAGGAGTAGAGTCTTTTTCTGGATGCTCTCTAGGTACTGGCATACTTCCAGACATATTGTTACCTACATCATGTGTAGATGGTAGGGAGGTCCTCAAACTAGTATCTTGAATAGTGTCCTGTTTCTTTAAGAGTTTACTCCTTGGCATTTGAGCAGTACCAGTTTTTACATCATCTTGGTTTAATCCTAACGACTTTTCAGATGGGATTTTCTCATTTGATGTTGGCGTGACTTCACAGGGTGGCTTAGAAGACACAGACTCCGTTTTAAAGAGATCACTCAGAGACCCAAATATAGATGAAATGCCGATGGTTTCCTTCTGTTCAGGAAAGACTTCTGGGGTTTTATTACTTTTTTTATTTTCCTCTATGGGCACTGATTTATTAGGCAAGTTCTCCTGTGATTGAGTTGGACCTGATGTTACAGAATCAATCTGAGTCTTGAAAAAGTTTAAGAAACCAGAAGTAGTATTTTTATCAGTGCTGGTTTTATCAGAGTTGCCATCATTTATGTTAAAGATTTGTAGGGCACTCTTAAATAGATTTTTCTCTGGCTCACTCTGTGGAAGGGCAGTTTCTGTGGGTTCTGCAACTTTTTGGCTCATCTTGTTGATGCCTTCCTTTGCCTGAAGGGACGGTCTTGGAGTAGACATGTCAGTATTTCCATGTTCTTTGGTCCAATTTTGAGAGTAATTATACATGTTTACATTTGGACCTTCTGGAATTTCTTGCACTGAATGAGTTTTT
The DNA here is from genome assembly GCF_035609145.1 of Eleutherodactylus coqui. Classification (NCBI taxonomy): domain Eukaryota; kingdom Metazoa; phylum Chordata; class Amphibia; order Anura; family Eleutherodactylidae; genus Eleutherodactylus; species Eleutherodactylus coqui. Next base: position 68,242,788 of record NC_089841.1, on the reverse strand, counting down.
AGTTTCCTGGGCATCTTTGTATCATCCAAAGTTTTATCATGTATCTGTTTTACATTTCTGTGGCTGGATTCGTCAATAGGTGCAGGTGTTACTTGCTTTACAGTATGGTCACTGACTGCTTTTGACCGCTCATCACAAGTAGCAGGGGGAGAATTAGGGGTTTCATTTTTACTCAGTAGACCACCAAGAGAAGACATTAAAGAGGACACAGGATTGAATAAAATCTTTTTAACATCACTTTTTTCAGTGGACTGAGATTCATTTTTGGGCGGAGGTTCAGTATTGCCAGTTGAGAGAAAATCTAATTTGGAGTTTTCGGTAATTGTTTGATCCGGAATCTGTTTAAAGGGATGCTTAGCTTGTGCCAAGTCAACAACGTCTACTTTTGAGTGCCACTGGGGACATTTGGTAAGGTCAAGAGAATAATTATCTGAAAAGATATTTTCACCATCTGGTCTGAGGTCTACTTTTAATTTTTTAAGTTTGCATGTTGAGAAGTCTAGAGGCTGGTCTCTTTGGAAGTACACAGATTCTTCAAACATATGAGAAAAGGTCTCTAAGTTCATTAATTGATCACTTCTATTTAACGCCAAGTCAAGGGGACTATTTAAGGCATTGTTATCTATTTGTTCATCTACTGCAAACCAGGGAAGTTCTCCATTGTTTAAAGGTACCTTAAAACCACATAAGATGACAGCCTCATCTGACATAATATAATTGGTTTCTAAATACTCTTCATAGTCAAAGCATGAATCTGTGTCTGCTGTACAGACATAGACATACTCCCCAGTAGGGTCAGTTAAAAGGGAGTACACATAAACACCATCACTGTACATGTAATATCCACATTCCCCATCTTCAGACTGCCACCATAAACCAAATTCAAGTAAGGCCAACCATTCTAAGTACTCATCATTGTCAGGAGAAAATAATGAGTTTTCATTCTGAATTAAAGAACCATAATCCATTAAGCTCCAGAGGGAATGGTCATATTGAGAAGAGAAACTCAAATCGAGGGGAATTCCTTCATATAAGCTACAGACATTGGTTTCTATTGAGACAAGGTCAATATTCTGATCATACAAGTCACTGGCCAGATGAAAATCCTTTGCATACATATATCCCTCTTCCAACTGTGAAAAGTATACCCAATCCATGCTGGTATTCCCATCCTTCTTGCACAAGTTCATGACCATACCATTTAAATCTGATACTGGTACCATATTACTAGATAGATCATTTTCTTTGACCTGAGGAGCAGGAGACTCTCTGCTATCCAAGGTGATACCCCAACCAGTAACATCATAGTCCCACTCATAACTGGAATGGCTTTTATTATCTTCCAAGCCTTCACACAAGGTTGACTGACCTAAATGATTCTCGGCAGGATAGAAGCCACTTTCAAAATCATCCATCCAACACAAACTCTGGTCTTCAACTTCTGAATCAAACTGGACCGAAACATCCCTTGAGTAACTTTTAATATGAGCACAAGTTTTTTCTTCCCTTCCTTCTTTAACAAGGTTTTGAGAGTCATCTATGCAAGAAACTTTATCTAATGGCTTTAAAACTATTTCGCTTCCTTTTTGAACAGGCAGTAAATTTTTGAGTTTGCTAAACATACCTGAATCCTCGCTCTGTATCAGACCACCAGAAATCTCAGTCACATTACTCATTTTAGTCTCTATTTGTGTGCTAGAGCTTTCTTTGCTACTTGATAAATTTTCATTTGATGCAAACCTAAACAACCCTGAAAGTAAACCAGTTGATTTGTTATCTTCACAACTTTTGCTCTGCTTGACAATGTTTTCTTGAGATCCACTTTCACTGGATGCAAAAGTAAACAGTCTGGAGAAAAATCCTTTTGAAGAATCTTTTTCTTGATTTTGACTTGGCTTTGGTACACCCCCTTCAGAAGGCTTTTGGCTGAAAATAAGGTCTGGTTCTAAATGTTCTCGTACTTGAACACACTCTATATTTCGATTTATTGACGGTACTGTAGCCTCACATTTAGCCTTCGGAATCTCATTAGCTACTCTTGAGCAATCCATTTTTAATATAGCTTGATGACTTTTCATTTCAGCTCCCTCGAAAGATGCAAATGCACCCGGTCCCATTTCTTTCTTAAAACTGTCTTTATGTATTGGTTTTGATTCAATTCTCCCCTTTTCACATTCTTTATCTGTAGAGTACAAGTTGTCGGCAGATGAAAACTTAGGTAAAGTACAGACCTCTCTTTTCTTCTCATTCTCCTTCTTACCCATCAAACTAAAAGAGCTGAAAAAAGGAATTTTAACTTTACCTACTCCAAAAGTATCGCTGTCCCGAATATCTGTTTCAGATTTAAAGACTCGCGAACTTTCTAGGTTGCTTGCATTTTTTTCCATACTGTTAGATGATAGGGTGAAAAACTGGCTGAAAGATTTTTTCAAAGGGTATAAAAATTCTTCATTAGACTTTGAAAAACCCTCAGTTCTGTCAGGGTCAAGGCCGTGGGTAGCATTCCTAGTTACCTCCTTGGTGTTACACGTAGATTTTGGCAAGCTACAGTCAAGTTTTTCAGATGTGCTAGATGTTTGTTCTCGATGGAATTTGTTTACAGGAACCAGGCATTCCCCACTTGCTTCCCGATTCAGCTCATCTGTACTTAATTTTTTGGTTATTCTCTTAGATAAGACATGTTTATTTTCTGTTGATTGTTGAGCAACTGATTGACTAACGTCAAGTATTATATGTTCCGGTGTACATTCTGGTTTTACGACCTGTGAAGAAGATCCCAAGTCATGTGAAGTGACCTTGTTACTGAGCAGAGTGTTGTTTGGAAGATTACCATTTAATGTAGGGGAACTACTTGCTTGTTTAGATAATGGTTTCGTGCTTTCTTGAATTTTGCTAGATTCACGTTGAGGGTGACTTATATGCGGTGTGATACTGGATTTCTGTCCACTCTCAGAACTCATTTTATCATTATTACCTTTTGCATTCATAAAATTACCTCCAAATTTAAACTTACTGTTAAAGATTTTTGATATCCCTCCAGCAATAGGATGCTCCGAATCCTCAGGAGCTGAAGAAACTATTTTCTCTACTGATGCTGTAATTTGTTTAGCCCCTGAGCCAACTTTCTGAGTAAATGAGCTAAACAAAGAGCCGACTGTTTTTATGCCGGGCAAATCCGGAGTAGACTCTATCTTATCGTCGCAACTTGGGTTTGTTTTTTCTTTGTTGGCCAAATTGTCCATTTTATCAGTAGAAGCAGCGTTTGGTTTTTCTTTGTTGGCCAAATTGTCCATTTTATCAGTAGAAGTAGCGTTTGGTTTTTCTTTGTTGGCCAAATTGCCTATTTTTTCAGTAGAAGCAGGTTTATTCACTTTGCTGGCACTGGTCAATTTGCTAACTGGTAAAGTATGAAATTTGTTAATTTCCTCTTCCTTTTCTGCTAGATATTCTGAAACGGACTCAACTAAACACTGTAATTCATCCATAGTGTCTACATATTCTTCAGTTGGTTCCTCCACTGGGGACAGCTTAAAGTTGTGGTAGCTATACCTACTGGATAGTCCCTTAGAAGAGTTTTTGTAATGGAGAGGTTTTAGGTCACTAAAGGAATTATTTGTATTTTGAGGATTCAAATCAACATTATTGGCATAAAACAGACTGGGACCAGCCCAAGAATGAGAAATCAACGCAAGCTCTTCCAAATCATCATCTGAAACTGGTGAACATGGTTGACCATCAGAAGCACTGCTGTCAGACTCAAGAGTATCCAAGGAAGAACTGTGACCAATAATGGCTGGTTTCTGCTCAACTAGCTCCTGACAGATTTTTATGTGTACTACATCTTTATTGGGCTTGTACGTTTCATGGTCACGTCGTCCACTCTTTACCAGCAAGCCATTTTTATAAGGTCGCAAAACTGGATACAAAGAAATAACAGGTTCGTTGTTAGAGTCAAAAGGTGCATCAGCCCATAATACATCTTTTTTGGACTGAACGGTTGTTTCAGTACATAAGCCATTACCCTCTCTTTCCCTGTTTTTTAGCCGAGAATTCGTTTTCACTTTCCGCCTATCAATTGTATTATATTCCTCTGGGTATTGAGTGAAAGCAGATTTCGGAATAAGATCTTGACTAGATGTCAACTTTTTTACTTCTCCAGTCATTTTAACATTCATGCTTTTCTTTGAAAGGTTTGCTTCCTGCCAGTTCTTCTGACTTTCTCTTAGAAAATCTTCAATAAGCCGCTTGCCTATTGATTCACACTCATCTTCCCATTCTTTTTCCATAGAACCTGTCTCAACGGGAATGATCCTAACTTTATCTTTAACTACAGAGGGATTTCTACTATGTGTATATCAATCAAAGGAGAAGAGCAGGAGGAAAATGGAATAAAAAAGGAGAGGTGGACAAAAGGAAAAAAAAAACAGAATGAAAGACATAAAAACTTTGTCCAAACAGTGGCACCAACCATCCAAATTACAAAACATACATAGTTCATGTAAAATGTAAATACTCAGAATATTCACCATACCGGTACTTTAGCATTTTTATGTATTTTTTTTCCTTTTACAACAGTCATAAATTTGTCTGAATGCTGTCGAACTCATGGCTTTTGTAGGTTTAAAAAGAATTAAGTCTATAAAATTCTGCAGAAACCGATGTACTTTTAGCCTGAAAAAAATGTTCATACTGCAGTTACAGAAAACACTAAGTTTTGAACTTTTTCCTCAAAACTTTCCACAGTATTTGCTGACAAAGTCAAATTGTAGTTATCAAAGGTATCCAGATGTGGATACTGTAGGTCCACTAAAGCTAAAAGTGGAATTAAAGGGATTTTCCAGGATTAGAGAAATGTAGCTGCTTTTATCCAGAAACAGCACCACATCTGTCCATAGGTTGTGTCTGGTATTGCAGCTCAACTTCATTGAAGTGAATAGGACTGAGCTGCGGCAATGCACTGAAAGAAAGCAATGCATGCAGTTTTTACTAATAAGCAAATGCCAATATATTGTGAGCTGATATCATATATCTCTCTGTATCCTGGTTTACTAGATTTCTCTTGCATTGCTGAAAGATATGTTTAAAGTAACCGTGACTTATGTGCCAGCAGAACTGTTCTGTAAGCAGGGTCTGCTGATAAAATAAGGTATCTGGGGGGTGAAGATAGACAAATTAATCCTTATTAATTGATTTATATGCTATGTGCGCAAATCCTTTTAATACGGTGCATAGATGATCCCTGGCAGGAGGCTAGAACTCTGTCTTACAAGACCCATTAGGGGGCTGGGTAGCCTTCTGCTTTCCTGTGTCTCTTTTATCTCTTAGTTTGTCTAAAACACTTATCTTGTAAAGTCTTATTCTAGATGAATGTTACGTTCTTTAATTCTACACCGAGAAACCGGATCACTTTTTCGCCTCTGTATATCACACAACCTGGGGACAAGCCTGGCAGAGCTTGTTTTTTTAAAGTCGGCATGCACATTAGCTCTTCTCCAAAAAGGAAGAAAACTCTAGTGCCGCCTATAGGTAACTATTTTGTAAGTCAATGTCTGCCATGAGATATAGGCATATCCGTTAGACCAGGCTTTGCTAATAACCCTAGGTCATATCTCAGGGCTCTTTTTTAATAGACTTGACATTATTGGGTAGCCATCTATAGGGGACACTAAAAAGAGTTTTGTTCCTTCCGAAGGAGACGCTTTTTGTATACTTTTTTGCAGAGAGCTGAAGATACCCTACACCAATTGGATCTCTGCAAGGAGACCCAGTATCCCATAAGGGGTTAGAAAACAGGCCATTTATTGTAATGGTCGATGCCTACATCACAGGATCCCAAACATCAGGTACAATTAGATTTGCATTTCCTTTCTTTTAGGGGCTGTCAGACACCTAGAATATGCTTCTTATGCATATAAAATTATGCAAATAAAAATGTACTAAACAAATGGCTTTCAAATTTGTATTTGTTCCCACATCATCATGCACCGGAGTCGCCTACAGCTTCCTGTTGTCAGCACTGGGCAGACCCATCATCCACAGTGAAGTCATTGCTGTAACCAGTGATTGGCTGCTGCCGTTATGCTACACTGACTCATAGCAACGACAACAAGCAGCGATAGGGTATCCTTGTAATCAGTAGTGTGGGAATGCTAGCAAGCTGGAAGAACAAGTACAGTTGGAATCAAAAATTATTCATTCCCCTGTTGTAAACTTTGTTTACTTGCCAAATTCAAAAACTTTCAAAGACATGCCGTTGTAACGCACAGGACGGCTTCCATTGCAGTCAATGAGCACAGCGGAAGTATCACGGGAAATCGCGTCACGGCCCAGTGAGTCATGCACTGCACTGCGCATGCACACCAGTTTGCCGGCCGCGACGCTCGCCGCTGATCCGGAGAAGTGAGTATAGGGTCTCTGGGGGGCGCAGGGTCCGATTCCACTGCGATATTTCACAGGAGGAATCTGACTAGGCTGCGGGCATGAGCCCTAAAAGTAGTGATCATGGTCTTCTACAAACAAGGAAAAGGATACAAAAAGATAGAAAAGGCACTAAAATGTTCCTAGAGACAAAGTTGGAAACCATTGGCTACTTTAAACTGGCTACTTAATTTGGACAAGGCAGAAAGAAGCAGCAATCACCGGCTGCCACCAAATTCCCGAGGAGGCAGGTGGTCAAAAGGTTTGGTGGCAGCAGGCAGTGACGTTCCCATTTGCACAGTGTGGCACATACTAAATGCTGAAGGTCTTCATGCCCGAACTCCAAGATATATACCTCTACTGACCCAAAAGATTAGAAAAACTGATTCCAATATGCTCAAAACCATACAAATAAGTCACAGAAGTTTTGGGATTCTGTTCTGTGGAACAATTAGGCAAAACTGGAAGTTTTCAGACCTATGGATCAGCGGTGTGTCTGGAGGAGGACAGAGGAAGCAAAGGCTGAAAGGAACACCCAGCCTACAAAGAAACATGGCGGTGGCTTGGTGATGCTCTGGGGCTGCTTTACTTCCTCTGGCACTGGAAATCTCCATTGTGTGGTGGACAAGATATATTCAATAAAAGTAACAGGAAATCCGAGGAGAAAATGTCAGGTCTTCATAAGGAAGCTGAAGCTTGGGCGTCATTGGAGCTTCTAATGAGACAATGATCCTAAGCATCCCTCAAAGTCAACCAGGGTTTGAACTTAGAAGTCCTGAAAGAGTCTGAAGTGACCGTAGCAGTCGCCCGACTTGAACCCCATAGGAAAACTCTGGTCGGATTTGAAAAAGGCGTTGCAGCATGCAACCTCAAGATTCTTAGTGCATTTGGAGTATCTTATATTAGTTGTGTTGAGCCATTTTAAAATTGTTCTTGTTTGGATTATTTTTTCTACAAATAACTGAACGTTTGTAAATTTGGTAAATAAACCTAATTTGTAGGAGGTTGATTAATATTGATTGCAACTGTATATTAAAATATTTTGCACATTTTGTGGCTTAATTAAACAAATATTTAATAGTTGGATATTCACTTTAGCAGGTGCTCAGAATAAGCTAAAAGGTGGAGCCGATTAGTGAAGAAGCAGTGCAAATAACCACATTTGGAGCTGTTGCAGAAACCTTACATTTTACCATCAACAGTGTGCAACAACCGATGAAGCCTCCGATGTGACAAATAAAAGAAATGCACAGACACGGCCAACTACGCTCCGGTGTGCCTTGCACACTGAAGACATGCAGCTACCACGACACTGTACACAGCCACGGTACAAGCCAAGAACACAGCATGGGACAGAGAGAAGGTTGACCCACCTATCGGACAGATCTAGAGAGTGCCTGCTTTCTAAGGAACAATGGCGGCTCGTCAGCTGACTAGATTCTGATGCAGACTCTAGATCGCGACGTCCATTCGCAGTGGAATCTACGCTATCATATCGCCTTGAGATGGAGAAAAAAAAATGGGAAAGTAGGAATACAGTAGCGGAAGAGTCACAATGTGACGTGTCATAACACTGCAAAGACACAGACATGAGAACGAACCGTATCCCCGAAGCCAAGAGGAAATGAGTAATGATAACATTAATAAAAGTCTGCTAAACGAGAAAACAAAAACTACAATTTATCAAATTGTTATGGTACAAAGAACAGAACAGCAGAAAAAAACAACAACTTTCAAACCACGTTTCAATGTACTTGTCTTCATTTTCTTTTGACTTAACGCAGTAGTACGTGTGAAAACCTGAAACTTTGCAGTATACCTTACTAGAGCGGCATCTTCCTCATTCAGCAGCCTACAGTTTCCTTCCCCTCCCTGTCTGTAACTGTTCACAAACCTCCTCGGACATCAAAACAGCAAATCGAATGATACAGTCGACAGGAAGGGGGGGATGCAGCTGCAGTTTCTTACTCTTTACTGCTCTTCCATCCATCTCTCAACGTGCAACGGTGAGAGGTTCAATTGGCGCGAAGCGCCGAATACATCACTGTCATCATATAAGGACACTTACCCACTCAGCAGGCATGAGAAGGTGAAGTACATATGGTCAAGAGGGGAAAGAAAGAATCCCACACAACACATTTTTTACACAAGCGGCTCAGTAGTTTGCCCTATAGCTTCACAGTGCTGGGGTCTTACATCCAAACCCAACTACAAGCAATATCTTTGTGGAGTCTGCATATTCTCTCTGTATTTGCCTTGGTTACTTTGGTTTCCTTGCATATGAAAAACACTCAGATTTAATGGATTCCTGTGAAACTGACCCGTTTCAGAATGTTATTCTTGCTAAAAAGTGCCCATCCACCTAAGGTAGCGGTTGCCAAACAGCTATTCCTCCGGATTTCACCATGCACATCTACACTCTGTGTCTTCCATGGGGAAAACGGAAAATAAGCTTCTGTCATACTCCGTTCCCAGGAGTGATGCTCCTCTTCCAACGAGAGACATTTTTGAATTCCAACATGCCCAATCTTTCTTTCCCCAGCCTCTGCCAATGGGGAAAAGTTGGGACACCCCTATTCTCAATAAATAGTTGGCCAGTACCACCAAAATCACAAGGTTCCACCCACATCTATGAGTACCTTAATATGGATTTCCTGGTTTTCTCCTATAAAATGGAAGTTTAAGAGTTCTGAAGGAAGAATATATCATACTCTGAAAATGACCCCATGGCAAAATGTACCAGAAGTCACCAGTGAAGAATGAAAATTAGACACTGTGCTCTTCAGCATAACTTCAAAACCATTTTACCACTATTACATTAGGACAGTACAGCAAAGGTCACAATGCCTAACTCACGTGGACATTACCATAGCTGGTACTCTCTTCTGGATCAGAGCAGCAATACTGGCTGCTCCAGTGTCAAATGTCTATTTTTAAGACAATATCAGACCCAGTAATCACAAAACTGTTTATTCCAGCATTATTAATACCAGGAACACAAAGCCAATACATTAGACCTTACCTCATTGTCCTCCTCTCCCGGAAGTCCAAGTCATAGCTCTGCATAGAGTCAACACAGGACTCCCGAGACCCCCCTTGCTGCTGCAGTCGAGGCTGCACAGGGAACTGATGTATGGAGGCGTTGGGCTGAGAGGTTGTATGATACGGAGGTGGAATGCTGTTGCTGGTTTCGCTACGGTAATCACTGTCCCGGTCATCGACGGCACTATCATGGTCTTCGAAAGCTGAAACAGAGGATGAGTTACAGGCCACACAAGTTTCCCCGTTTCTACCATTATCGGACATTATTCCAATGCCGTGGTACAAAAAAAGTCCCAAACTGTTAGCTGGGAAGAGCATACAAAATAATTTAGGCGATTACACGATTCCCTGCACCATCAAAATTGAGAATGTTCCACTCTCGATTCCTTCTTCAAAAACTTTAATACAAACAACATTTGAAGATCATTTCTAGAAAAAGAAACCAGAATTCACGTGCACTGTAAGGGAAGGGTCACCCACCACCACATTATAGACAGTCTATGTCACCACCAAGGCTGGACCTTTAATGGACAATCAGATCTCTGCATGTGTACTGGACAAGGTTTAATATAGACTTTTTAAGTATTGGCATAAAAATTAGAAGAGGCATCTTCAGATGCTAGTATGTCATAACATGCTTTCTGGAATGAAACACAGTGGGAGTGCTGAGCCCTACTTCTGAAATCTGCTCAGATAGAACAGCAACTGGTGGCTCAATAGTTGACGCTTTTGCTTTGCAGTACAGGAGTCCTAGGGTCAAAGTTTTTGTATGTTCTGGGTTTCTTCCCACATTGCAAAAATATACAGATAGATTATGGTATTCCTATAAATTGAGCTCTAGTGTGTTTATATAAAGGGTCTTTCACAGGGGCTGATAACTGAGAATGAACATTCATTCACTCAATCATCTGCCAGTGAGAAGGTGCCACTGATCGTCTGACATGTACTACCATTCATTTATGGGTGATTGCATTTTTTTTTTTATGTGGCACCAAAGATAATCTATTACTAGTAGCACATTGTTCTGGGTAAACAGTAATGTGCCACTAACAGTAAAATTGTATGTACCTAAATGATCATACTAACGATAGTTTGGGCACACACACGAGTGCTCATGGCTCCATATATTTGGCGCTGAACAATCCACAATCAGCTTGCAAAAATGTCTAGCCTGTGCTTGTTCCTGGCAGAGAATCTTCCACCGTAAAAAAATATTTAAAAGGGGTTTTGTCAAAAAGAAAAAAACTATACTTATCTATTCCTCCCCCAGTCTCCTTACCACATCTCTTCACTGAGCTTCTTTAGTGCCCTGGGTCACCTCACCGCACACCCGCTGGCTTGTTATGAAGGCTGAATTCCTCACATTCTTCTTCCAGGCCGGTTAGTGAAGGTCACGTTGTTCACTGGCTAGGAAGGAATGCTAATCCGTTTCAGAGACAGCTTGCCTGAGCAGTCTGCGATAGCTCGGCACTCCCCCTGGCCTGTGAACTGTGACATAACGTACATTGGCTGGCAGGAAGGCAACTGCTGGCAATGTACGTAACCGCACAGGAAGCAGTAGAATCAGCCAGCTGGAGGTGAGGTGACTCCCCGAACTGCAGGAGACAGAAGATGAGAGGTGAAGATCTGGTAAGTAGACTGATGGGGAAGAATAGGAAAGTATAGAATTTTTTTTTTTTAATGACAGAACCCCTTTAAAAAGGTATTGTCTCAGAATTATGGGATGGGTAATAAAACTCTTCGACCCCCACCAATACCAAGAACAGGGATCTAGTGTTCCCCTCTCCTCTTTACTATATACCTCCCTGCAGGGAGGAAAAGCTTAAATTGAGTGGTGGCCAACCATGCAATATGCAGCTCCATTAATTTTCATTGGGACTGCCGGAGATGGCTAAGAACAAGTGTTCAGTTATTGCTGGCAGCCCCACTGAAATTAATGAATTGCCACCATGCATGCTTGACCACCACTTTATTGAAGCTTCTTCTCAGTGTGGCAGAGTGCAGCGAGAAGGAGGGGGACACAGGACCCCTGCTATGAGACACCCCTTTGCCACAGATCACCTATTCCATGGAAAAGGATTCTGGGATAACCCTATTTAAGACAAAGAAATTAAACTGTCAGTCCTATTGGAGACAGGGAGTAAGAATGGCAACAATCTCTGTACAACACTGGTGTTCGACCACTGGGAAACCAACACTGGTGTCCACCTTAGTCTTCTATAAAATGTAAATTCTTTGCAATGAATAACTATATGGATGCTACCCCTCATTCCTGAAGGGCACAATTCACTGACACTTCTCATTTAGGGACCTGAAGAAAAAAAAATAAAAATTGAAGCACCCTATCCATATTCTTCAAGAGACATGAGAGATGTGATTGTCGCAGGAATATAAAAAGCTTCTTCACAAGGTCTGGACCCATCGACTAACAATAATATGCTTTATGATTGAGATATGTGAATCAGAAGCTTTGACTACTTTACAAGCTGTGCTGCTCAATTTCAAGAACCAATAGGATATATTCATAAAACCTTTTGAAGAAGCAATGAACAAAAAAGAAAGAGGAGTTAACATTTTTTGGGGGGGAGGAGTCCACCCGCTGTTACCACACTGAGCGCATCCCTACTTAGATAATAGCACCGAAGCAGCTCAAGAGATTGTACAAAAGCGTCACACACACTGAAAAGAAACTCAGCCATAGAAATCAAAATTAATGAAAAATATAAAAAGTGGCAATTCAGCAGTGGGGGCGGACGGCAAAAATAACTGCACTAGACTGAATGTACAGAACATAAAATGGGCAGGAAACACGGAAAAAAGATCCAGCACAAGGACTAAGGTACTGTATGGCTAGTTGGAAACCGCTGCATGCTTGGCCCTGTGAACAGTAGGATATTCATGCATACGGGACATGGTTACCAAAGGAAAGTCAAAAACCGAGACGAGAGGTAAAGACTGATGGGGAAAAAGTCAACTCTAGGACAGTGTTTGCAAACTTATGTGGTTTGAACCACTTGGGTCACATACAGTAACTATTGAACTCTTCATTTCACCATAGACGTATGATTGCTGCCAACTCGACAGTAATTCTATATTATCCAACTAAATACCCTTGATGTCACTTATCTATAGGTAGGTTGAACGGCTGTCTAATGAAGCTTTTTACACGAGCAGATAATCTGCCCATCCCAATGGCCACTGACCGACATTAAGCATATTTGTCAAAGATAGCTTCTTCCACGTGCATAAAGGGATTATCTGCTCTATGGGGACCACCGATCCTTAAGGTCTTAAACCATTCACATCTATTTTTACTTGTATCTGACATTGTAGGAGACAGATAGCTGCGATTTTAAGTCTTGCCATGCCTTCTTGCCCATTCTCCGACCTTCGTTCTTTGACAAATTCGGTCTTATGCTGAAGCTTTGAGTACTCGGAAGAGAAGCTATAGGGAGTACTGGGGTAGCAATCACAATCAGCCCTGGAGCCTCAAGTGGGAAAAGGACTTTCTGACTGACACTAGTATTATAAATGGCACATGGTAGATGAGGAGCCGTTGCAAATTTTGCACTGGGGCCTAGCAGCTTCACATTTCGCCTCTGGACAGACCGTTTGCTTGGAACCTGATGCCAGACAAGCCCAATGAAGAGAACGTGGTTGCTACAATACATTCCTAGTAACTAGACGTAACTTAAAGGTGAGCTGATCGTATGCTTAAGAGCACAGTGATCGAGAGCCTACTAAAACTTAACAGGTGGATTTACACTATGCAAAGATGTTCAAAAGTGGAGCGATATTGTCAGTCAACATACGTAATGCATAACAGGTCTTTACCCAGGAAATAACAATACAAGGCTTGTAGGACTGATGGGGGTGACACAGTGACCCCGTATGCATGAATATCCACTCTGTATATCACATTATGAAGCATGCCGACACAGGTCCAGCAAGAAAGGGTTACATACTCTGGCTTTCTCCCCATCCGAAATATTTCCAGCTGCCTGGAAGTTGTGGAAAGGAAGGGGAAAAAGAGAATTTCAGCATAAATGAGGCAAGAAGAGTATTGTATGATGATGAACGGTGAGCAATGACAGCCGGGCACAAATATCTGCTAAGTCATGGGAAGGCAGAGACAGGTGTAGCCATAAGCAGAATGGACAGCGATGAGAAACAGAAATACAATGTATCAAGATCAATATACAGACTTCTAGTTACGGGGAACATGCGCCGAGTCTCGGTCAATGAACAAGCTTCTGCAGGGACCATTGTGTGTATGGAGAAAGCATTCAATGTTTAGTTGCTGAGGCGACAGTAACATTTACGGGGGCTTTTCCTTTCAATTTGCCAACATTCAACCGTTATGGATAAATTCTTCATATACAAAACTATTAGAACACGTACAAGTCACACAACGTTCTGTAATCCAAAAAGCGGACAAAACCTTGACCAATAATATACAAACCCAAAAGTCTAGATCCGTAATCTTCTACTTAATTAGTTGTAAGCAATCAGGTCTGTAATCATAGCAATTATATTCTTGTATACTGGGGGCATTATCATAGTAGTTGTACTGCTTATACATAGGGGGACAGGATTCTAGTAGTTGTACCGTTTTACATAGGGTGGGCAGGATTATAGTAGTTGTACCGTTTATACATGGGGGGGGGGGGGGGACAGTATTCTAGTAGTTGTACTGTTTAACATGGGGGGGTGGGGGGTGGAACAGTATTCCAGTAGTTGTATCATTTTACATAGGGGGGGGGGGGGACAGGATTCTAGTAGTTGTACTGTTTTACATAGGTGGGGGGGCAGGATTCTAGTAGTTGTACTGTTTATACATAGGGGGGGGCAGGATTATAGTAGCTATACTGTTTTACATAGGGGGGCAGGATTCTAGTAGTTGCACTGGGGGACAGGATTCTAGTAGTTGTACTGTTTATACATAGGGGGGACAGGATTCTAGTAGTTGTACTGTTTATACATAGGGGGGGGGGGCAGTTTTCTAGTAGTTGTAGCGTTTTACATAGGGTGGGCAGGATTCTAGTAGTTGTACTGTTTATACATAGAGGGACCGTATTCTAGTAGTTCTGTTTTACATAGGGGGACTGTATTCTAGTAGTTGTACTGTTTATACATAGAGGGACCGTATTCTAGTAGTTCTGTTTTACATAGGGGGACTGTATTCTAGTAGTTCTGTTTTACATAGGTGGACTGTATTCTAGTAGTTCTGTTTTACATAGGTGGACTGTATTCTAGTAGTTCTGTTTTTAATAGGGGGGGGGGGACAGGATTATAGTAGTGTTATATGCTTGTTTAGAGGTGGGGAACTATCACAATAGTTAAATAATTTTCAAAAAGGCAGGATTCTAATGTAATTCTGACAATATGGTAGCAATATAAGACTATAGTCAGCTCTGAGCTGCATTTTTTCATTGTTCAATTGATACCCAAATACAAAAATAAGCAGCTTTCTAAAGATAGTCTTTATAAAACATTTCCTACCATTTTGCTGTTGTCAAGTCTGTAACTCCTTAACCTAAATGCTGTCCTGCTGCATCTGGCTATGCCGACTGGGTCTATTCACATTCTCTGGGTCTATTCACATGGTCAGAATTTGAGGAGGATATAACCATAAATTCAGTGTCTAAATCCTCATCAAATCCGCTAACATTCCAAGCTCAATGCAAGTGAACGGGGTACAAATCTACGTGGACTGTTGTCTGTGCCTTGGAAAATAAATATTTGTGAGAATAAGGAGTAGGTTCATTTTTCTTGAGGATTCCTCACGCAGAGGATGCAGTTGAGTCCCACCATAGATTAATTCCACTGAATAAGGCTAATCCTTATGTGGATCAGCTAGCGCATCTGTGACAAAAAGGCAAATACAAGACTTGTGGACATATCAGATAGCAGAAGGGAAGGTGGTGAGGAGACTTTACACAGCTGATCAGAGAGTGTGGATGGAGTGGAAAGCATCCAAGTCTTCAGATAGAGTAGATCACACAGGCTGTTAGTATCACAGTGTAGATAGGAAGGGGGGGGGGGGGGGGGAGGAATTACATACATGGCAAGCTGTGTCTATGTAAAGAGAGAGAGGGGAGAGCACCCAGGACAGGGTATAAAGTGAGAAATGCTATAGGAGTATGTATTAGTGTACAGAGAACGGAAAGAACTCACAGCAAACCGCAAGTGAGGACCAATCATATACTCCTCACAGCATCAGTGTCTGTCACAACAAGGGAGGAGGGTTCCCTGATGGTCTATAGAAGGTGATAGTACAGGAATGTAGTGGTCTTTGTATATGGAGGTATAGTAGGTGTAGCAGGATCCTGGATTCACTCAACTAATAGCATCCAGCATGTATTACTAGTAGATATGCGTCAATATGAGAAATGTTTCAAACAAGGCAATCAGTAACTTATGTAAAAAAAAAGTTACAGCATGGTAAGAGTTATTATAGTCTATGATAACACTCCATAGCTTCACCCAAGTCTTATTAGCACTAAGTACAGTTGGATTGAAACAAAAAAAATTAAAATATGAGGAAACAACTTCTTAATACCTATGGAAATAACTTCTCAAATCACCATAGAAACTGGAACACCTGGCACCCATTAAGCAAGTGCCACAGATATTAACGATTCCCTGGCGGCCATCAAATGCGTAGATTCATTACCTTTATACATGGGATGGGGAAATAACCACTGGCGGCTATGTACCTGGCAAAGCTGCTGCCGCCTTGACTTTTCTTTTATAGATTCAGACTTCAAAAAGACTTTTTAGCAGAAAATATTTAAGCAGGGATTCTTATAAGACAAATGTTGAGACAATTAAGTCAGTTCCTATAGCAACTAATGGCAGAGAAGGAAACGAGCAGCACACTTTAAAGTCAAATTTATTAAGAGATACTGTATGGCTGTATAAGAGGCTTCTCATGGCCCATCTTAAAAACTTACATGCCCCATTAGTGTTTAGCGAGTCCACGCAGTCAGGAAGGGGAGGGATAACTGGTGAAAAATGGTGGAGAACCCTGCAGTTCTAGACATCGCTCAGCCCTCCAGTAGGTCCTAATATACAAAAATTATGTTATGGCTGCCAGTGATGCCACACCACCTCCTCATGCATGTCATAATGGATGGCGTCTTCAACCCCTTCTATACATGTACAATACTATGCCGAGCTGTCCTCCACGCTGTCTGTGTCTCTTGTAGGGAGCTTGGCTAGCCCGGCTCTTAGACAGCCAGTGCCTATACCCAGTTTCCCGGTACCCAAATCTTGATTGTGCCCGGATTATTTAAAGGGGTTGTCCCGCGAAAGCAAGTGGGGTTAAACACTTCTGTATGGCCATATAAATGCACTTTGTAATATACATCGTGCATTAAATATTGGCCATACAGAAGTTGAATGGGGCCGCTCCAGGACAGAAGAGCAGACTGCGCAAGCGCGTCTAATCGAGGCAGAAGAAGGCTTCGGTCGGCGCCATGGAGACGGGGTCGCCAACACCGGGGGGGTAAGTATATAACTTCTGTATGGCCAATATTTAATGCACAATGGCCATATAAATGCACTTTGTAATATACATACAGAAGTGTTTAACCCCACTTGCTTTCGCGGGACAACCCCTTTAATGCCACTGTCGGATGTCTATGCAGTAGGTTCTGTGAAGGTACTATTAGTTTTGGCTTGCCTCTTGGTTTTGGCTCATGCTTGTATACCAGCTTTCCTAACTTCTGCAAGTCCTGACCTTGGCCTGTTTTCTGATTACGATTTACCCAATTACGGCCTACCTTGATGCTCTGCCTGTCCCTCTGTTTACCATGAGCTTCTGTCTTCACTTCAGTTCGTTATATTGCTTATGTCTCTGCCTGTCCATCCGGTATCTCGCTATGGTACCTCTCCTAGGGAGACTACTCCTAGGGTAAAAGTCTGGAGACTCCTGCAGCAATAACCAGATCCATCAAAAAGGGTTTAAAGGGTGAAAACCAAAAGGACCTCATAGGTGCTGCTCTCTGGAGTAATCAATAGTCAAACTGGGTCCACATCCTTGCATAACAGATTATATATTCAGACTGTGTGTAAGGGCCTACATTAAGTACTACAGATTGATTATGGGTTTCTGGTACATCTGCATCAAGCCAGCAACATTTCTATGCACTATAGACAACCTGTAGAAGTATACCCCTCCATAGGTAATTACAGTAGTTTCATGTCAATCTTCTACTGGGGCTTGCCAGATCACCAGTCCACCTGCCAATATTATATATTTGTGCAGGTTTATTTCTTTAATTACAATACTTTAGTACATTAGATTGTTTAGTTCTAAGGATACCGGATTGCACCATTCTAAAAAAAATATTTGAACACCTCTATCAGTAGAATGGATCACGTCTTATTAGTATGTCACACGTCCTAAACCATGCAGACTCTTGGAGGTGTCAGCCGTAGTTTCTGATGGGAATTGCATGCTATTGGATATATGGGTCATGAACCTGCAAGTAAGCCATCTATCAATGCATCAAGTGCAATGCATCGGCCAATCTACAATGGTGCAAGGAGTGTAGTCATTGAACAGTTGAAAAATGGAAGAACGTTCCATGGAACGACGAATCCCACTACTCCATCTTCAGACCAGATGGAGGTACCTAGGTGTGGAGGATGCTTGGAAAACGCCTTGTGCCCGAGTGTGGTGTGCCAACAGTTAAGTACGGTGGAGTTTCCATTATGGTCTGGAGAGGTGTTACATGGCATGGTCTCAGTCCATTGGTTGTAGTGACAAGAACCATGAACACTGAGGTGTACCCTGACATCCTAGACCAGGGGTCCCCAACCACCGGTCCACGGACCGGGCCGTTAGGTGTTTAGCGCCGGTCCGCGGCACCGGCGGGAACTTTTCTTCTAAACACAAGGCCCGCGGGCCGAATCCGGCCCGCTGCCTTGTGTTATGTGGCCCGCGGCGTGCCGACACCGCTCACCACTGAAGCGATTACCAGCGGGGGCGCCGCAGCTATCCGCCGGTAATCACGCTGATCCCGGCGCACACTGACGTCAGTGTGCAGCCAGGATCCTCCTCCCCGAGTCCCCTGCTCATTAGTTCTGCAGGAGAGCACACGGGGAGGAAGCGTGCCGGGCTGCACAATGACGTCAGGGCAAGCAGAGAAGAGAGTGATGCTGACAGCAGGGAGGTGGTAAGTATATGGGTTGGGGGGGGTGCTTATTACTGGGGGGGCTGGTTACAACGGGAAGGGGCTGCTTATTACTAGGGGGAGCTGCTTATTACTGGGGGGTGGGCTGGTTATTACTGGGGGGAGGGCTGCTAATTACTGGGGGGCTGCTAATTACTGGGGGGAGGGCTGCTAATTACTGGGGGGAGGGCTGCTAATTACTGGGGGGGGCTGGTTATTTCGGGGGGAGGCTGCTTATTACTGGGGAGGGCTGTCTTACTGGGGGGGGGGGGGGGAGATAAATTATATGCTGCGCTATGTGTGTGCTGAGGGGAGATAAATTATACGCTGCCCTATGCGTGTGCTGGGGGGGTGGGGGATAAATTATATGCTGCCCTATGTGTGTGCTGGGGGGGGGGGGGGGATAAATTATATGCTGCCCTATGTGTGCGCTGGGGGGGGGGGGATAAATTATATGCTGCCCTATGTGTGCGCTGGGGGAGGATAAATTATATGCTGCCCTATGTGTGTGCTGGGGGGGGATAGATTATATGCTGCCCTATGTGTGTGCTGGGGGGGGAAAATTATATGCCGCCCTATGTGTGTGCTGGGGGAGGGGGGGCGGGGAAATAGATCCTATACTGCCCTATGTGTGTGCTGCTAGGCGGGGGGGGGGGATATATTATACTGCCCTATGTGTGTACTGCCAGGACATTCTAAATGTCATAATTAAATAAGTATGCACTAAACTCCAACCCCCTTCATAACCCGGCCCCATATAACCAAAGCCCCGCCCATGTCCCGCCCAACCCTGCTGGGCCTTGTAAAAATGTTCTTGCTTGAAGCCGGTCCCTGGTGCCAAAAAGGTTGGGGACCACTGTCCTAGACAATGTCCTGACAACAATGTGGCAATACTCTGGAAATGGTCAGCCATACTTCCAACAAGACAATGCACCTTGTCACAAGTGTTTCACTTTGGTTTGAGGATATAGCTGTCCCATGATTGGTCTGGCTGCACAGAGTTCCAGAGTGAATCTAACTGAACATCTTTAAGATGAACTGAAACATCAGGTCGGGAAATATGAACAGCCTCCATCTTCTTTGAGAAAACTCACAAGACATTTGCAGGATGAATGGAGAGAAATACCATCTGAAACGTATCAGATGTTAGTGAGGCTTCTTTGGCCTTAGTGACATCAGATACTCTCCGCAGCATACTTTCTACTAAGTATTAACATACGGAAATAAATACTATTTTGATTCTTGCTCCGGTGTCCACGTTTGGTAGGATAGTGTATCAGAATTATACCATGTAATGAGATGTTTTGCAATTTTCTTACAAACTTTGGTTTCAATCTCGGAGGGACAGGAGTCGATAAGAAAAATGAGGATTGAAGTAGTGAAATGACTACTTGATGTCCTTATTTCTTCTTTAATGAAATGGGATTATCAGTATTTCTGTGCTAGATGTTTAATTTTCAGAAGTGCTGCTGCATTTTCATATTTTCTCAAATCACGATCTGATTGTTTACCTAAAATTTAATTTCTCCAGAGTCAGAATACGGTTGGTGTTGAGCAAGAATGCAATGATTATATACGGCAAGCAACTAAACTACCAGCGAGCGGGGAAAACAATGATGATTGCCAAACATACAGATCAGTGCATGAATGCAAAGACTCAAAGAGCTGGTCAGCAGGGGCCACAGGCAACACACCTCCACTGATCGACTATAGATGACCCATCCTGAAGATAGGCAATCAATAGTGTACAACTGGACGACCCTTTTAAGAAAGGGAGTGGCCTCCATAAGTGGGAGGAGTTTATAATCGATTTTAATAATAAATTAGAAAAGCCGATTAATTTTTAACTCCTTCTAATCCCAACACCATCAGCAGCCAAACCAGGACAGACTGAAAATACATCCACTGTATGTGAATGAGCTTGAACAATGGAATTAGAAGAAAGCAATAATCTGGTCCAGAGATTACCCATACAGGCATGACACAGACTTCCCAGATAACCAGACCATGCTAGTTGATTCTAGCACAATGTACGGTATGTAAAGCAGAAAATAAAATTACCCATATGTAAAATGCTCCAGGATTATGCAAATTACATTATTAAAGCATATGCAAAAAAAAAAAAAAATTTCCCCCCTCTTTCAATTGCATCTGCTGCCCTGTCATGATAGAGATGCAAAGAAAAAAAATTTGTACGTGTCAACCGATTATATTCTAATTAACCTCTTCCTATCCTCCACTTCCTGGGCTGGATCCGATGGTGTAATAAATAGCCTTGCACTAGTTCATTTTCTCCATGACAACAGGATGCCGGCCCTGGTAATAATATGGTGTTGTCACCCGACGTAGCTGCCATCTGCCTCCTCAATTATAAGATCTCTCTACTAATTACAAAGTGGCGGAGAAGATTGTTCTCTCGTTTGTCACAAAATACATCGTTTGGAGATCCTCAGCCTTTCTTCCTCTCTTAGCAGCGAGCGGCCCAACCCCAGGGTTCAATAAATTTGTGCTTTAATCAGCCATTTAAACAGCCGGAGACCTTGTCGTGTCATGGAAAATCAAAGACGACTTCTAGAAATGTATTAAATGAAGAATTAGTGGAGTCAGCGAAGTCTTTTCTGGAAGTTACATTACATGATTGGGTTTTGTCTGCTGAGCCGTTGGAATATTGAGCTCGTACCGCATGATTCACCTCTAGTATCTGCTGGAGACGTGGGAGTATGCAGATGTGCGCACCTGCCGCCCCCGCACGCTTTATATATAGAATGAGAGGGACCGTTTCGTTATCTTGTGGTCAAGATAAGGGAGAAAAAAACCCCCAAAACTACATTATATCGATAAAATATATCACCGCCCCCCATGCTGTAGTGAGCTATACCGAGAGAACAAAAGTGCGTTCTCTTAAGGTTTCCATAAACTACGTTGAATCTAGATATTTAGGCGCTGCAGATCTAACCCCAGATCAAGCAAGCCATGGTGCTATTAGTCACCTGCAATCGTGCACTGTCTTAAGACTTGATTATTAATCTAGAACGGACCCGTAAATCACACTTTGAATACTCCTTGGCTTTAGTGGTCCCAAGAACTTGGTTCCAAAAAAATTAAAAAAAATCCACCTGTGGGCCCAAAGAGATCTTACAATTCCCACATTGTACAGTCCTATCCAAAGTGAGAGTCTCGCTATAAACAGCTGGGAATAAACCCCAAGCAATTCCTATCAGGGAAGTAATTTGCCTTTTCTTGCAATTTTTTATAAGTTAGCACTATAGTTCTAGTCTGAGCATTTGACCGTGGCATATAACACAGACAAAGGGCCAATTTGCTAAGTTTAACAGAGCCCTTTTCCTACATGGCTGGCACCTATAGTTTGTTCTGTTCTTTAAGGGGCTATTCCAGGCTTTTCCATTGATGACGCACCCTCAGGATGGCTCACTAATAGCTGAAGTGTGTGGGCTGCTGCTCGGGATACCCGGGCGTCATAATCTATGGTCAAAGCCAGAAGTGTAAGACAACTTCACTCCCATTGAAATCCATGGGAGTACTGCCTCCCATTACACTTCCAGCTCTGACCACAATGAGGAGTCAAAAGTGTAATAGGAGGCATTGCTGCCATTTCAATTGAAGTGAAGCGGTCTATTACACTTCTGGCCCCGCTGCATTGGCAGTGAGCTGGAGAATTAGCTGATCGGTGAGGGTACTTCGTAGCAGATCCCCACCGATCAACTAAGGTAGGTCATCAATAGTAAAATCCCAGAATACCCCTTTAATCTCTGGCAAGAGCTTTGCTTGCTGTCAGTGAAGAGCGCGCTTACATTGGTTTTGCAGTATACATCAGAGGAAAACATGGTTTCAGTTTCCCCGACTTAAACCATCAGATGCACCGATCAACATGATCAGTGCTCATCTATTGGGCCTTCGTGCGTGCCGATTCAGACTTTGTTAGGAAACAAATAATTGCTCACACGATCGGTCGTCGACTATTGTGCTTCATCATTGTGGGCAGCACATCTTGCGTTCACATGGGAAAATGTGCTGCCGACAATTATATTTTGTACAACATAAAGGTGTTTACTTGTTCACTGGATGATCGAGGATGTAACCCGGTGATCAAGCTAAAGAACTTTCCTTAGAATGTTCTTGCCCAGTCACACCCTTAACTTGTGTCAGCTTTGACAATAGTATAACTAGACATGATACTGTTACAGTTTGTGGCTGCAGCTGCCAGCTTCTCTCTCCTTTCTCTGTTTGTAGGAGCGTGGAGTAGGACGTGCCATGACTACCGATGCCCAGTTTCACCATCTGCACTGCCTTTCTCAAAGGCCTGGAGGACAGGCATGATCGCACATACCCATACTCTTAAAAGGCCAGCATGGCTATATGAAGCAACATCCCCCTAAAAAAAAGGGGTTTGAGTTTTTGGTCTTTTAGTCCAACTTAAGGTGCCATCTTGTTAAGATTGACTCTGTGGTTTTTAACTTTGACTATAGTTGACTTTGCGGCACTCTCCATTCCTGACCTCGGCTTGTTGCATTGACCAGTCTCCCATTTACTGCCTGCCCAAACCTCTGGCTTTCTGTACCATGTGGAATCTGCTCTGTATATTCTGGCTTGTTCCTTGTTTTGAAAAGAAGCTGTCAGCCCCTCCGGAGTGTCTCCCATTGTTTTCAATGGGGAAACTCGCATTGTGCATCTAAGACGTGGTGCGAAGCTGCCTGCAGCCCCATTAAAATCAGTGGGCTATGCGATGCAAGGGCATGCCCAAAAAGGTAGGACATGCCACATTTCGGGAAGAACAAACAAACTAAAAAAATAAATAATACGCTCACGTATAGGAGCCCATACAAAAGAAAGCACAAATCTCAGGAGAGAATCTCGGCTGTGTGATACCGGCCTTAAAAAGGTGAAGACCACTGTTCCTCAGGTGGGGGTCTCTGAATTTGGCCCAAAGCCAAACCAGCATGTGACACAAAGGGCCCACATCCAATGACCCTGACAAATGCATTGTAGCAAACCCTCAGATGTGTCAAGAGCTACAACTTCATTAGTTTTCAGCCTCTGGAAATAAACAAGAATGGTTTCTATTCACCAACAGCAGAAAAAGGAAATGGTGATTATATGAAGCACAAAGCGTAATAGGAACTCACCAGTGTATAAATATGAATGAAGTGTAAGGGTTAATCTGATTTCTCCTGCCGCCAGGTCCCATCATCGGGCTTAGTTTCTGTCTGAGAAGCAATTTTTGCTCCTTTTTAAAGGCTTATTAAATTATGCAGAATAAAAGGAGAGCGCGGCGCGGAGGCGCTGAGAAGTTTCCCCGGAGCCGGCCTCTTATTAATTGGTGAAATAAATGTAATCGAAAAAATGTATTCAAAACAGGATTTTTTATTTGGCGACAGACAAAACCGACATTATCATGCTAAGTGTATAATTTGACCGCTGACGCTTACCCGCTGCTTGTTTATTGCCGCAGCCGCTAAGGTAATATCTACAGGGGAGGCGATGCTTTATTTCATTTTCTGTCTTCCGCTGAGAAAGTTTACAGTTCGTATGAATTTGTGCAGAGTAACTACAGAGAAGAGTGAATTCTGTGCTATTCATGAAATTATGGGAAAAAAGGAGAAAAAATAAAAGAATAAAAAAAAAAAACACACGCACTCTAGAATTTAACCTTCACTGTGCTGATCACCAATCAAAGTTCACTGTGGAGGCCATGGCAGTGGAGGGGTGGTCTGTCTGATACTTCAGTTTGATCCTGCTGTTACATTATGAACTCTTCCTGCAGGCGCAATGAGCTGCACACTGTACAATTAGAGGTTCCAGATACGCTAGTTCGGCTGTCAGCTTAGTTCTTCCAAAACCTCCATACACACCTGAGCTCTACCAGAATTACCCATGTAAATTCTTCAGGCATGCTGTCAGATGGCGATGCTAATAGGGTTTACTGCCAGAGCAACGTTCCGCACCCTCTGACTCTTCAAGTGGTGCAAAAAGCACAACTTCCATTATGTACTGACAGCTGCGGGCTGTGGGTGTCAGGGGATGATGGGAATTATAATTTTACATCCTGCTGGAAAGACTTTAGGGGGTAAAAAAAATAGACCAACGGAAAAAAAAAAGAAGAAAAATAGTTTGTCATTTACAAAAGTGGAGTTCAGGTGTGATCAACGCCTGGAGAGGAAGGATGCCAAGCCATACCTTGGGCTCAAAATGTGTAGTAATACAGAAGATGGCTCTCCGGAGTTAGCAAGTTAAAAAGTCCAACTTTATTTACTAAACATACATGTTCCAAGCCTAACGAGGTTCTTGATTATGCCTCATAGGTTTGAAACGTGTAAGCGGATGGTTAGTCCTTACATTTAAGGAAGGGTTTTAATGTGCTGCTACTGGAGAACCATCTTCTGTATCCCTTCAAGGTTTGGGGAACTCTATCTGAGAAGAATGACTACAACATTACTTGAAACATGACAGCTCCTCAAACGTAGTGAAAGCAACACAGGACTCCCACTTCCAGCTGTTCATGTAAGGACCCAGGTGGAGGCAGCAATGAGAATCAGATAGTAAGCAGCAATCAATGGTTCTCCACCATATAAAATATTTGAGGCAGGCCTGACTTCAGAGCAAGCAAGCCCATAAATCTTTGACAAGGTCCCCCTCCCTAATAATAGTACAACTTCGAAATGGTAGGAAAAGCATTTATCAACTGTACACCTAACATTGCATTAGAAGTCAGTTAAAGTTTGAGAAAAAATAGTTACAGGTGAAGAGTAAGAACTTACAGCACTGGGAGACGGCCATGGGCAGCGGTTTATTCTGCACATCATCTGTGTAGGAATACTAGAAAGACAGAAGGTCATGTATATCATTAAAATCAGATATGTGTAATATATAGGTATATACATTAACAATGCAAAAGTCATTGGACAGAAAATATGTAGGACCCCCTATGGCTCAGTGAAGTGCAGCAACTCAACATGGTATCAATTCCATAGGTGGATGGGAGACATTTGGAAAGATATTGAGCCATGTCATCTGGTTAGCCATCCACAGCTCCGTGGTGTTTGTAGGTTCAGGATCTAAGGTGTTAATGGACCTCTCCACCACATTTCATAACCCATTCTGCACAACTTGGGCTTGATAGCACAGTGCACTAGTCTGATAGAATACCCCATCATTGTGGGGGTCCATGAAGTCTATAAAGGGCTGCAATTGGTCAGCAACCGGTGAACCGTAGTGGGAATTGGTCAATGATGCGATTTGTCAAGAGAGGCTTCTGTAACAATATTAGAGTGGGTTGGGCTAGATATAATTAATCAGAAACTGTAGCTCAAGCCTGGAAATGTTTCTAGGATCTAGTGAAGTACAGCAAGTAGTAAAGTAATGGTGTCTGCTAATAACCATCCACCCCCCCTAATTAGTTACAGTGCTCCCTAGTGTCCCTCCGACTTGGTAATGAGGCTTCCTTATGGCCACCCCAATTATTAATGGTGCCTTCAGTGTCCTTTCACATAAAAATGGTGCCCCGTAATGCCCTCCCACATTGTAATGGCTCCTACTACCACCCCTACATAGTAATTGCACCCCAGTGCCCCCTCCCCCTACAGTAATGGTGCCTCAAACTCTTAAAAGCTCCTTTAATTACCCTCCTTTAGTAATGGAGACCCCAGTGCTCCCTTACCATCCCCCTCCTACACTCAGTAATAGCGCCCCACCATCACAATCAAATATAGCAATGGTGTCCCTTACTCCCCCCCCCCCCACTTAATAATGATGTCCCCAGTGCTTCCCTCCCACTTAGTATAGTGTCCCTTAGTGCCCCCCACTTAGTAATGATGTTCCCAGTGCCCCACTACTTGGTAATAGTGTCCATCTAGTGCCATTTAATTGGAAGAACTGTTCTAAATATTAGTAAACATTGATATGCCAGTTTGCATTGTAAATTTTTAGCAACTTGAACGGATGAGCATATAGATCCGTGAACTCCCCCCCCTCCCCCACTACCATTTGTGGGGGATGGGACAAAGGAGGGCGTGTCTGTTGGGTAAAAACTGTATGTTTGCTGTGACATGCCCTATAATTGTGCAGTACACAGAAGATCTCCAACAAGCGTGGTGTCACATAAGAGCCCAGCAAGCGGCTGCCTTCACAGCGAGGAGAGTTACTATAATTTGCTGTGTGTGATGAGATTCGCTGCGAGCTGTGGGAGGATAATTGCCGGGTTGGAGGAAAGACGAATCTAGCTTTTCTTGGAAGTTTTCAGATTTTGAGCTCTCATAAGTCACAACAAAAAGGAAACCTGTAGCCCAACATGACCGCACTCACAGAAACACAGAAATCGATGCAAGACGAGGAGTGGTGAAAGCTGCAATACTATTCACTCCCTTCATATAAAGTATTCAAGATGGTGGAGGGGTACTGGGACATACAGTGTGTTACACACCAATCTATGGATAGATTACATAAAAGGAATGCCAAGATCATTGGAAAATCTAGAGCAGATACGCTGCATGTGCCGGTACCCACAAGGCACGCTTTCTTCAAACCGTAGGATACTCTGGGTATGGAGGCTTTTCTGACAATTTTCCTGAATGCTTCTCTATCGGACTTAAGGGGAACCTGTCATTGAAAAGGCATCTCATAGAATGGTAGAGTTGGATAGGACCTCCAGGGTCATCGGGTCCAACCCCCTGCTCAGTGCAGGATACACAAAATCATCCCAGACAAATATTTGTCCAGCCTTGGTTTGAACACTTCCATTAAAGGAGAACTCACCACCTCCTGTGGTATCCTGTTCCACTCATTGATCACCCTGGCAGAAAGTTTTTTTCTAATATCTAATCTTTGCTCTCTCCGCCCCCCTCCTTTCAGTTTCATCCCATTGTTTCTAGTCTTTCCTTGTACAAATGAGAATAGGGCTGATCCCTCTGCACTGTGACAGCCCTTCAGATATTTTAGGCAGCTATTAAGTCTCCTCTCAGCCTTCTTTTTTGCAAGCTAAACATTCCCAGATTCTTTAACTGTTCCTCATAGGACATGATTTGCAGACCGCTCACCATCCTGGTAGCTGTTCCCTGAACTTGTTCCAGTTTGTTTGTGTCGTTTTTTTCCTTTTTTTTACACAGTATTCCAGATGAGGTCGGACTGAGGAAGAGTAGAGGAGGATAATTACCTCGCGTGAGCTAGACTCTATGCATCTCTTAATACATCCCAGAATTGTGTTTGCCTTTTTGGCTGCTGCATCACATTGTTGACTCATGTTCAGTCTATGATCTATTAGTATACCCAAGTCTTTTCACATGTGCTGCTGCTTAGCCCAATTCCTCCCATTCTGCATGTGCTTTTTTACATTTTTCTTGCCCAGATGTACGACTTTGCATTTCTCCTTGTTAAATACCATTCTGTTAGTTGCCACCCACTGTTCAAGCTTATCTAGATCTTTTTGAATACTCTCTCTTTTCTAGTCTTAACTATCCCTCCTAGCTTTGTGTCGTCAGCAAATTTGATCAGTTTTTCATCAATTCAATTATATCTACTGCATTTTCCTGATCAACCTGGCCCGCAATTCTGTCATAGAAGGAAATTAGATTCGTCTGGCATGACTTGTTTGTAACAAACCCATGCTGGCTCTGGCTAATTGCTACATTTTCATCCAAGTACTTGCATACATGCGGTTTAATAATTTGTTCAAAGATCTTTTCCGGTATAGAAGTCAGGCTCACAGGCCTGCAGTTTCCTGGATCCACCTTCTTCTTTGGAAGATAGGGACAACATTTGTTCTTTTCCAGTTGTCTGGGACTTCCTGTTCTCCAGGAAGTTTCAAAGATTTTGGCTAGTGGTTCAGCAATTAACTCTGCAACTTCCTTCAGTATCCAAGGATGTAATTCATCTGAACCTGGAGACTCGAATTCATGTAAGTTAGCCAACTGTTCCCTCACCATATCGCAGTTTATTGCTAGTCTGCATTTTTTTTATTCCCCCAATAGCATGGGGAAGATCAGTTCATGTTATATCTTTTTCGGAGAAAACCGATACAAAATAGGAATATAAAAAGGTTAAGCCTTCTCAACATACGTCTTAACCAATTCACCATTTTCATCCTGTAAACATCCTATAGAATCTTGGACTTTTCGTTGGCTTTTTTTTTTTTTATTAAATCACTTTTTATTGAAATTTTTCTTTTACAGTAGCAGATAAATTAGAGTAAGTATACTTTATCAAACAGCAGCTTATCATTAGGTAATTCAAAAAAGTTAATTAAAGATGCAATACATTTTAATATAACTGTGCATATTAACTGAAAGTTAATCTCAGTCGCCTTTTCTCGCCAATTTGGATATGCTTAAAGGCTTTATTATCTGGTCTGAGATAGCCGACCGAGATCACTTTTATGAACGTAAGGTATGCACATTGATAACAATATAAACATTATAGAGGGTATAAGGAGTGAAACCAGGAGGGGGGGGGGTGAAGGAAAAGGACGGGGGAAGGTGGGACATATTTTGTCAGCTATCAAGGGACTACACTTCCTCTCTTGCCTCACTGCTGCCGCTCTCCGGCTTCAACGTCTCCACTGTCGCAACCGCTCCTATGGCCCCCTCCTCTCCTCTCTTATAAACATATATTGTCCTTTGCTTGTAGAGTCACATGAAGAAAGGAGTGGACTTTTCTTTTGCTTTTGGACATACCCCCAAAACCCCCTTTTTTTTTTCTTTTGTTTTTTTATTGCTTGCAAGCCTCAATTCATTATTAGCTTTTCTGACACTTGCCCTACAGTTTTTGCAGACTACATTATATTCTTCTTTAGATATTCCACCTCTTGACATTCGATACATATTTTTCTTCCTTTTTGTCGTGTGCGCAATTTCTGTGTTCATCCATCCTAGTCTCTTTAAATGCTTCCTATTCTTCCTTCTTTTAGGACAGGAAGAGCTAAGCGACTTGATATATAGTTTTGTGGGGAAAGTTTCAGTATAACTTGTAATTTATTGATCTAAAGCTCTGTCCATTCGGAGCTTAGGAGTCTAGTGGGCAGTCCCATCAGTGATTGACATCACAGAGGTAAGGGGGTGAACACCTGTGAACTCATACAGAGAAGACTGTCAATCAGAGAGATAAGTGTCAATCACTGATAAGACCGCCCACTGGACTCCTAAGCCCAGAATATGTAAATATTTAAATAGTTAGACCAATAAATTAGAAGTTATACTGAATCCTTTCCCACAAAACTATCAATCCATTCAGCTGACTACAAAAAGAGCTGCATTTTCAACATGGCGGATTGCAAACTCTGATATAATAGGACACAAAATAATAAGTGACACCAAAATGCCATGAAAGATATTCTGAAAAGGATGGAGTTTTATGTAAGCTTTTAAAACATTTTACAATTCCATTAACCCATTCCTTCTTTGACTAAGGGTGTATTCAAATGGCAGAGTTTCTAGCATGGGTTTTGTGTGTCGCGAAACGTACAAAACTTGCACTGACAGACCCCACTGATTTTCAATGGGTCTATTCAAATGTGTAATTTTTCCTCTTTCAGTGATGCATGTTCCATTTTTCTGCGAGTCCAGAGAAATCTTCTCCATGGCTTCCAATGGGAAAAAAAAGTGAGAAAAATTCTCATCCTACTCACATATACATGGGAATTTTATGCAAATGTGATTTTTACGCATGTGAAAAATCACGTGTATTTTGAAAAGGAAAAATTAAAATTGCATGTTCAGAGATGAAATGCGATTCTCTCGAACTGTAAAGCACTCGCAGTGAATGTTACAATTTTACAAGCGTGACATCACTATGGACTAATAATTGCACCTGCCCCTGTAAGGCTTGAGGGACAGTTAGGAGGGAAAGCCTCATGGGATCTGGGAGCTTTATGTACATGATGGGTGGATGATATGTCACCTTCTATGGAGCCTCATGGGATCTGGGAGCTTTATGTACATGATGGATGGATGACATGTCACCTTCTATGGAGGAGGTTTGCTGGTTAACTATGATCTGTTACAAAAGGTTATTACTGGGTCAGATGAGATGGCACAGAGTGAGTTCTGCCCAGTGATTGACTGGCTGGCAGACGCAGATGATTGGCTGAAGAAAAATGGCGGGAAATGCCTGTGGTTGTCAGGCTGAATCTGGTGGCCTGACAGTGGCTGGTGATTGGTCCCGAGGAGCAGGCTGAGAGGAGCAGCAGTGAGATATGGAGGTGCAGAGATGTGGACCATCATCATCTGGAAAGGAAGCAGCATCCAAGTGACAGCTCCCTGTTCCTGTCAGCTCCCCTCACAATTCCTGTCAGCTCCCCTCACAATTCCTGTCACAGCTTCAGATCCTCTGTGAAGATGGAGGACCTTCTGCAGCGGCTGATCGTCAGCGAGGATGAAGCGGACGCTGAGGAATAGCTGCGCAGATGTCTGGAATCCCCTGCGCTTCAGCTTAGGACTTGTCAGCAGTGCCGGCCAGGAGGAGCTGCAGAGGACATTGTGTGAACACTTGTATCTGAGGACTTGTCAGTAGAGAACCACCAGCGAAGCAAACGCAGAGGCTGCCTTTACCTTCATCCGATCAGAGGTGACTGAAACCTGGCAGAGGGAACAGTGCCCAGCAGATGCCAACACCAGCAGGAACAGTGCCGACCAGATAACACCGAGTCCTGGGCTTGTGTACCAGTTGGGACAGATTTTCCTTGGCGGTTTTTGGCGGGACGGAGCCAGGAGTGGGTCCATTATAGGGGAGACATGTAAATCTTTCCATTGTACTTTCGCTCTGCTCCTGGTTTTGGCTCACGGAGGGCTGTGCATGGGGGCCATCGTGAGAGCGCCCCCTAAGTTAGATTTGTCAGTTTTAAATGTGTTAGTGTTAACCCTTACTAGGCTGTAAATGAAGGGCTAGTTTAGGGCGATGATGGGGAATGTATGTCTGCTAAACAATTCTGTTTTATTAATTGTATCATCTCTGAGCTGAGGTAACTGGCCACTGCACGCAGCCCCGGAGGCCCCCGGGGCTGCGCGCAGCCCCGGAGGCCCCCGGGGCTGCGCGCAGCCCCGGAGGCCCCCGGGGCTGCGCGCAGCCCCGGAGGCCCCCGCTGCGCGCAGCCCCGGAGGCCCCCGCTGCGCGCAGCCCCGGAGGCCCCCGCTGCGCGCAGCCCCGGAGGCCCCCGCTGCGCGCAGCCCCGGAGGCCCCCGCTGCGCGCAGCCCCGGAGGCCCCCGCTGCGCGCAGCCCCGGAGGCCCCCGCTGCGCGCAGCCCCGGAGGCCCCCGCTGCGCGCAGCCCCGGAGGCCCCCGCTGCGCGCGGCCCCGGAGGCCCCCGCTGCGCGCGGCCCCGGAGGCCACCGCTGCGCGCGGCCCGGAGGCCACCGCTGCGCGCGGCCCGGAGGCCCGGAGGCCACCGCTGCACGCGGCCCGGAGGCCCGGAGGCCACCGCTGCACGCAGCCCGGAGGCCCGGAGGCCACCGCTGCACGCAGCCCGGAGGCCCGGAGGCCACCGCTGCACGCAGCCCGGAGGCCCGGAGGCCACCGCTGCACGCAGCCCGGAGGCCCGGAGGCCACCGCTGCACGCAGCCCGGAGGCCCGGAGGCCACCGCTGCACGCAGCCCGGAGGCCCGGAGGCCACCGCTGCACGCAGCCCGGAGGCCCGGAGGCCACCGCTGCACGCAGCCCGGAGGCCCGGAGGCCACCGCTGCACGCAGCCCGGAGGCCCGGAGGCCACCGCTGCACGCAGCCCGGAGGCCCGGAGGCCACCGCTGCACGCAGCCCGGAGGCCCGGAGGCCACCGCTGCACGCAGCCCGGAGGCCCGGAGGCCACCGCTGCACGCAGCCCGGAGGCCCGGAGGCCACCGCTGCACGCAGCCCGGAGGCCCGGAGGCCACCGCTGCACGCAGCCCGGAGGCCCGGAGGCCACCGCTGCACGCAGCCCGGAGGCCCGGAGGCCACCGCTGCACGCAGCCCGGAGGCCCGGAGGCCACCGCTGCACGCAGCCCGGAGGCCCGGAGGCCACCGCTGCACGCAGCCCGGAGGCCCGGAGGCCACCGCTGCACGCAGCCCGGAGGCCCGGAGGCCACCGCTGCACGCAGCCCGGAGGCCCGGAGGCCACCGCTGCACGCAGCCCGGAGGCCCGGAGGCCACCGCTGCACGCAGCCCGGAGGCCCGGAGGCAACCGCTGCACGCAGCCCGGAGGCCCGGAGGCAACCGCTGCACGCAGCCCGGAGGCCCGGAGGCAACCGCTGCACGCAGCCCGGAGGCCCGGAGGCAACCGCTGCACGCAGCCCGGAGGCCCGGAGGCAACCGCTGCACGCAGCCCGGAGGCCCGGAGGCAACCGCTGCACGCAGCCCGGAGGCCCGGAGGCAACCGCTGCACGCAGCCCGGAGGCCCGGAGGCAACCGCTGCACGCAGCCCGGAGGCCCGGAGGCAACCGCTGCACGCAGCCCGGAGGCCCGGAGGCAACCGCTGCACGCAGCCCGGAGGCCCGGAGGCAACCGCTGCACGCAGCCCGGAGGCCCGGAGGCAACCGCTGCACGCAGCCCGGAGGCCCGGAGGCAACCGCTGCACGCAGCCCGGAGGCCCGGAGGCAACCGCTGCACGCAGCCCGGAGGCCCGGAGGCAACCGCTGCACGCAGCCCGGAGGCCCGGAGGCAACCGCTGCACGCAGCCCGGAGGCCCGGAGGCAACCGCTGCACGCAGTCTGTGGTTGAGGCGGCTGCTGCACGCAGTCCGTCGGCTCTGAGGTAACGGCTGCACGCAGTCTGTGGTTGAGGCGGCTGCTGCACGCAGTCCGTGGGCTCTGAGGTAACCGCTGCACGCAGTCTGTGGTTGAGGCGGCTGCTGCACGCAGTCCGTGGGCTCTGAGGTAACCGCTGCACGCAGTCTGTGGTTGAGGCGGCTGCTGCACGCAGTCCGTGGGCTCTGAGGTAACCGCTGCACGCAGTCTGTGGTTGAGGCGGCTGCTGCTGTTAAATCAGATTTGGGTTATAGTTGTTTGTTATTTTATGACTGTTCCTTTCACGTAATGATGGCCGGAGGAGCAGAGATGGTTAATAACGGTTACTGGGATGTTGGTGTCACCTCGGTGTAACTAGTTAGGTGTTTGTTAGACATTTTTGGCACGCCTCACTACTTTGATGTGTTGTTACATGTATGGGAATCGAGGTAAATATTGTGCCAGTCTCATCCATTTATTGTTTTAGTCTGAAATCAGTACAAATTCTTTGCATCCAGGAAATAGAGAATTTTCTGCACAAAGGCAAGATGCCAGTGAGGCCCTCATATTGGAAGTAGACCCGGCTCATTAAAGAAGGCTCCCGATACGGCTTATATGTGCATGAGTTAAAGGGACTCAGCTGTGAAGGGGTTAAGAAGTTAATTTCAGTTGTTTATGATCCTGAGGTAGTTAAATTGCTAAGAACATAGCTGAGGGCAGAGTTGCCGGTCATTTTGATAACCCCCCTCCCCCCATTTTTTCAATTTGAGGTTGTCCCCTTTAAGGGTGATACCAAAGAAGTAGTCCATCCCCCCCTCAGTGATTTATCATCTATCTTACCCCAAGCAGTTTTCTCTGGATGCTGAGGCGCTCCTGAGCTGCTGGCAGTAAGATATGCATCATGTGACTACATTGGCTTTATTATGACACTTCGGTTATGTGATGCAGTATTCTGATAACTTCTTATTGGTTGGGGTTCTAACTCTTTGGGTTTCCGATTTGGCGTTACCGATGGGATCTAAGGCATCCTACTATTTAGAACGATCCTCATTTTTAGAGTAGGGGGGAGGAAGGAATCTCCTGATGCTGGTGTAATACACTACTTAGATGATTGTTGCTTATGGGGCATCAGGGTAATGAGGGGTGCACAAGTTTTAGAGGGCATGTGGTCAGGATGGAGGATTTTGGGGTGCCCCGGGCGCACGGGAAAAATGGTATGGCCATGTACTCGGTTGGAGTTTTTAGGTATTCAATTGATAGCATTGTGATGGTTTTTCTAATTGCCAATGTCAGGGGTGTATAGTTTATGGGTTTAATTAGTCAGACATTATGTATGAAGGACGATTACATGGAGGGAGTTGCAGCGGTTAGCTGGTCGGTCCTGTTCGGCTTCACAGGTGATTATTATTGGTCGCAGGTATTCCCGCAGGTTATGTGTGGTGATCTGCGGTTGGAAGGCCCATACATCGCATGCGCAGATGTCAGGGGAGCTAAAGCAGGATCTAGTGGTATGGTTGGTATCTGTGACTTTAATGGTCAGTCAGCTTGGTGATGGGAGTTTGTGGAAGCGGAGGAGTTATCATTAGTGGATTATGGTTATGGAGTGATTGTTGGTAAGAGCTGGTCGGCAGGAGTTAGTTCGTAGTCAGATTATGTCTAACATATAACCTCTTATTGATGTTAGAGATGGTCGGTGTGAGATTAATGCGGCTGCTATCTTATAGTCTTGTTTGCTGATGCAGCAATTCAGGGAAGAAGAGTCCAACATTTAGGATGCAGCTCATATAGCTCAGTGTGGAAGGCATTGTGGGATATTGCTTTCTTTCAAAGATGGCATAATCTGGTACCTATTAAAGGGGTTGTCCCGCGCCGAAACGGGTTTTTTTTTTTTTTTCTCAATAGCCCCCCCCCCGTTCGGCGCGAGACAAACCCGATGCAGGGGTTTAAAAAAAACAAACCGGATAGTACTTACCCGAATCCCCGCGGTCCGGTGACTTCTTACTTACCTTGCGAAGATGGCCGCCGGGATCTTCACCCACAGTGGACCGCAGGTCTTCTCCCATGGTGCACCGTGGGCTCTGTGCGTTCCATTGCAGATTCCAGCCTCCTGATTGGCTGGAATCGGCACACGGGGCGGAGCTACGAGGAGCCGCTCTCCGGCACGAGCGGCCCCATTCAGAAGGGAGAAGACCGGACTGCGCAAGCGCGTCTAATCGGGCGATTAGACGCTGAAATTAGACGGCACCATGGAGACGAGGACGCCAGCAACGAAGCAGGTAAGTGAATAACTTCTGTATGGCTCATAATTAATGCATGATGTACATTACAAAGTGCATTAATATGGCCATACAGAAGTGTATAACCCCACTTGCTTTCGCGGGACAACCCCTTTAATTCTGTTTTTCAGGTAGAGCGATTGATCAGGGGCTGTAAGGCAGTAGCTGATGCCCCTGATCAATGCTCTGCTATCACATTTCGCTTACTAGAGAAGTTGGTAAAAGTATTGCCTGAAGTGTGTAGATCAGCATATGGGCTACAGCTGTTTAGAGGTGACTTTAGGGCCTTAAGGATGTGTCAAACCATCGTAGCCTTATAATTAAAAAAAAAAGGGGGGGGGGGTAAAGGGGTGTGGTTTCACTTCTTTGCTCATTTTCATGAGAATATATGCCTGGTTAGGAATTTGCAGGTGTTTGTGGCTATGCCCGCAAGCACCAGGTTTTGTTGATCCACGTACCCCGTTTCCCTGGAGATAAAACCTACCCTGTACATAAGCCCTAGCTTGATTTTTCAGGATTTTTGAGGATGCTTGAACTATAAGCCCTATTCCAAAATTAAGCCCTAGTTGCAGTTACTTAAAAAAAAGTCAATGTAAATAGTGTCTAGGCAGCTATACAGGGCAAAAGTAAAATCTTACAGAGCAAAAATTAGTAGATGACCCTGTCTTGTTTTTTGGGGAGGCAGGGATGATGGACAGTCATTATCTCGCTTTTAATGTATAATGCTGCTTAAAAATGTTTACAGGTGTGGTTTTATTGAAGAAAATGGTAGACAGATGGGTTTCATCTCGGTTTAAGTTGTACATGCGCCTAAATAATATGGTGTACTAATTCTTTTTTCATTTTAGGAAATTAAGAAAAGTATTGTGTGGATTGTTGGACCCTCCTTTGTGTAACGGGCTTGGAGAAGGGCAGATCAATTCTTGGTGCGGTAATAGATGTATGAGGTGGAGTGGATTAATGGCTGAACTGATGTATAAAGAGTCACGTGTGTTCTGTCCAGATGTTTTAATTTTACACTTAGGGGTTAATGACATAGAAGAGAACACATTGATATGTCATGGGACATTGAAAGGGAGAAGTGGAGCATTAAACAAGGTTCCAGACACAGTGATAGTATTTTCAGATATTGTTCCTCAATTATTATGGTCATTGCGGATGTCTATATATAGCATGAGAATTCGGAGAAGGGTTACCCCGGTGGTAGAGCTCATGCCAGGAGTGGATGTTCTTTTTAGACATGTTGATACGGAAGGTTTGGTTCCAGGCTTCCATAGGAATGATATAGTATACTAGTCAGAGACTGCGTTGGATATTTTTAATATGGATTTGTGTAGATGATTGAGGAGGCTGCGGTTTGTTGGGGGAGGGGGGGGGGCATGTCATTAGTGGATGCCATGGCCTGGTGGGGGATTGTCGGCCGCATTAGGCGGGTGGGCAGGTAAACTTGGGGAGAGTTTGGTGGTGGTAAACTTGTGTCTGTAAGACAGAGTTTACAGGAAGTGTTATGGTTATTATTGGTTACATTTCTCCCCAATGTTTGTGACCCCGTTAATAAACACCGCGGCCTTCTTTATCCAATATTGGTGTCTGTGTCGGTTATTTATAAGAGTTTGGTAAGGTTTTAATAAAGCGTAAGATTCCATGTGAATGCACCGTTGCATATACATCACAGAGGTCTGGTGTGAATAGGAAGCAGGCTTATGAGTACAGCCCACAGCATACCCAATGGGTGCCAGCTCTTTAAAATAGCTGACACCTGCCACAATAGGAGCTTGCTCCAATTGTGGCCGTTTGCTTCATTTTAAGGCAGTGCTGACAACAGCATATGAACAGTAAACCAGAGGGGGCGAGAGAACCTATGATGTGATAGCGGGTTGCAGATAGTTGCCATGTCAGTCGTGGGCAAAGGCTCCCAGGGCTGCCATGGATACAAGCTTATTAAGTCCTGCTGCCAAGATTAGCACTACAATATACTGCAACACAGAAGTATTACAGTAAACTGCAAAAGCGATCAAGTTATCGCAAAGTTATATTGGGCTAAAAAAATAAGTTTAAATTTTAAAAACTTTTTTTTTTTCGTTCACGAGCCGTTCCTCGCTCAATTCTAGTTTTCTTGAATTGAGCAATGAACTCTCATCAGCGGTGCTGGCTGTTCTCACAGTCCACAACGCTGATAAGATTCTGTCAACTCACGTCCCGCTGGTAACTTACAGTGGGGCGTGAGCTGTAATCGCAGAGAATACAGCTGTTTGCTTATGCAAAACAGCTGTATTGTTCGCTGAGCGATAGCGGCGGTGTCCCGCTCTGCCTGCATAGCTCTTAAGTAGCTATTTAGAAACTATAGACTATGCAAAGAGGATTACTCAAAAGGGTCACTGAAACGGTTGTTTGGGGGGAAAAAAAGGAAATCCGGTAACATTCATATTTGGTTAAAAAGTATATCCAACCTTTATTGTTCCATATTTAAAATGAGGATCCGGCAACGTTTCAACCTGATACGGTTTTTGTCAAGCCCGTATCAGGTTGAAACGTTGCCGGATCCTCATTTTAAATATGGAACAATAAAAGGTTGGATATACTTTTTAACCAAATCTGAATGCTACCGGATTTCCTTTTCTCTTCTTCTATGCTGGGGTTTTCTCTGGTTCATTAACCCCATCACAGCTCTGCATTCCTTCTTCCTCCCCATCCTGTGTGGACTTTGTTTTTTCAGCGGGTGCTGTTGGATCCTTACACTTTCAAACTGTCGTTTGAGCGATCATCTGTCAGTGTAAATGGGGTCTTAGGGCCCATTTAGACAACGATTATCGCTCAAAAGAGGTCTTCTGAGTGCGAATTGTTGTGTCATTTACCGCGCAAGATGATCGCTTCAACGTTGAACAATCACCTTGCGCTCCAGAGTATGCAGAAAACAAGTTGGGGGGGCGCTTGTTTTCTGCATCCAGCTGTTACCCGCTGGGAGCGTCCGGCTGTCATACAGCCAAGTGATCCCAGCGGAGGATGCAGAAGACAAGCGGGGACACCCCGCTTGTCTTCTGCATTCTCAGGTGTCCCCGTGTGCTTTCTGCATCCAGGTATTTTCTGCACAGAGCGCCCGTGCGGGGTATGGAGAACGCAGCTAACAGCTGCGTTCTTCATTCCCCGCCTGTCATCAGGGAGCGGAAGCAGCTGAAACAATAGTATCGATAATTATTGTGTCTAAATGGGCCTTTACTCTGGATCAGTAGAAGATATGTAGTGTCTGTACACAGTGACTCCACCAGCAGAATAGTTAGTGCAGCTCTGGAGTATAATATAGGATGTAACTCAGGATCAGTACAGGATAAGTAATGTGTGTACACAGTGACTCGACCAGCAGAATAGTGAGTGCAGCTCTGGGGTATAATACAGGCTATAACTCAGGATCAGTACAAGGTAAGTATTGTATGTACACTGACTCCACCAGCAGAATAGTGAGTGCAGCTCAGGAGTGTAATACAGGATGTAACTCAGGATCAGTAATCTATGTACACAGTGACTCCACCAGCAGAATAGTGAGTGCAGCTCTGGGGTATAATACAGGATGTAATTCGGGATTAGTGCAGGATAAGTAATGTATGTACACAGTGACCCCACCAGCAGAATAGTGAGTGCAGCTCTGGGATATAATACAGGATGTAATAGAGGAACGGTACTGGATAAGTAATTATGTACACAGTGACTCCACCAGCAGAATAGTGAGTGCAGCTCAGGAGTGTAATACAGGATGTAACTCAGGATCAGTACAGGATAAGTAATGTAATTTTTTTTTTTTAATCATGCTTTAAAAAAAAAAAAAAAAAAAAGTTGGAATATGTTTTTCTGTAGACTGGTGCACAATGCTGGACATTGAGACATCTATCCAGCGCAGTATAAATGCAAGACTTGTTTGGTCTCACATTCAACTAAAAAGTAATGAAACTGTTTCTCCCCCATAAACCAAACACTACTGTAAGCGGCGGCTGGCTGCAGCACACGGATGTATGATAACAGTGATGCCCTGCAGGTACTGGAAGCGGATACCATGGATACGAAGATCCAGGTGAGTGGCAGACGCAGTACGTTCAGCTTCTGACCTTGACGTGTTCTACTTCTACTGAGAACAAGCAACTAAAAATACACCCACCTCTCTGGCCTCTCCAAGGGTGTTCAGCTGCTCCAGCGTCTTGGTCCAATATTTCGCCTCCTCCTCTGGGATATCTGCAGGACAACACAGAAATCAGTCATTGGGATGGCTGGAGAAAACGCAGTGCAAGGAGTCATCAAAACCACACGAGAAAGTCAGCTGCACACACCTCAAGGTAAAGTTACACACTGTCAGACGTTGGAAATCAAACGGGTGCTACCAAATATTAGAGCTGTAAGGCTGCCGTTACACCTGCGTTTGGGTCCACCTCAGGGTTTCCGTCAGTTCTGTTTTTGTAGGAGAGAAATTGAAGCAAAACTTTTTTTTTTTTTAAAGTATGTTTTTTACTAATTAATTTCCATAGGCTTCGATTCCATCAAGTATCAGGGGTTTTTTTGGAAGGAAAAAATAATGCTGCAGAATGCGCTATTTTCCCATCCCCCCAAAAAAAACAAAAAAACTAAAACCTACCAAAAAGGAAGCCTTTCTATTTGCTTTATTTATTTATTTTTTGAAACGCCACTAAAAATCAATGAGGGAAGGGGGGGGGGGGGGGGGGGGGGGGGGGAGAACTTAATTTTTTTTCCAGTTTTATTTCCGTTTCTCCCATCCAATAACGGAGCAGGGAGTTGGAACCCCGAAACTGAGCCCTAATGCAGGAAGAACCCAGCCTTACCACAGTTTTTCACCCTCCGTGTGTAAAAAAAAAGAACATTTCCATTCACCGGAAGCAAGCAGGGATCTTGGAATTTACTGAAACCTTTTGACCATCCTGCTGTCCTGTATATCTAGCAGTTGAACAAGTGCCATTTCCAGCAGTCTGCATTCTGCGGACATAGGCTATCATAAAACGCGGTGTTAGCGACAAACATGCCAACATGGAGATCAGTTGAAGGTCTGTCATTGTGGATTCCCTTCTGTCATTTCTCAGCATCACACACAGCAACTCAAAGTAATCACAGCAAGACAAGAGGCACGCTACCAACATACCCCTACAAAATGGGTAACACTTCAGTCTGTAGAGC
The DNA here is from genome assembly GCF_035609145.1 of Eleutherodactylus coqui. Lineage (NCBI taxonomy): Eukaryota > Metazoa > Chordata > Amphibia > Anura > Eleutherodactylidae > Eleutherodactylus > Eleutherodactylus coqui. The sequence goes on along the minus strand of NC_089841.1, from coordinate 68,202,003 downwards.
GCCACCTGTAGAGAAAAAGTCAGAAAATGCAGCAGGCAGCAGACTGTACAGAGAAGAGGTTTTCGGGGCACAAGTTACAAAGCAGACACGTGGACCCCAGTCTGGACTTTCATTGGGAGAACACACAAGTGCCATAACATAACATTTTACAGTTTACAGCATATGCAGCTCATGTGTTCAAATCAGTATTCTGGCCTGCAGGCATTGCTTATATTATTTATTATGGCTTCCCAATTTGTACATAAAAAAATATTAGCAGTCCGTGACTTATTGATGAGTTGCCCAGAAAAAAAAAAAAAATAATAAGGTTAGCAATTCCGAAATGCCATTACACTTCAGAATGGTTAAAAAAAAAAAAAAAAAGAAAAGGTTCCATAACTTCCTCAAACAAATACTAAAATACTACCCCCTTGTTTGCAAAATTAAGACACTAATACTGCCCCCCCCCGATAAAGAAAATAAAAGCCTCTTACGTATAAGAATATAACTGTTATAATACTGCCCCCTATGTACAAGAATATAACTACTATAATACTGCCTCCTATGTACAAGAATATCACTACTATAATACTGCCTCCCTATGTACAAAAATATAACTACTATAAGACTGCCCCCTATGTACAATATACCTACTATAATACTGCTCCCTATGTATAAGAATATACCTACTATAATACTGCTCCTGTGTACAAGAATATACATATTATAATACTGCCCCTGTGTACAAGAATATAACTACTATAATACTGCCCCCTATGCACAATAATATAACTGCTATAATACTGCCCCCTATGTACAAGAATATAACTGCTATAATACTGCCTCCCTATGTACATGAATATAAACTGCTATAATACTGCCTCCCTATGTACATGAATATAAACTGCTATAATACTGCCTCCCTATGTACATGAATATAAACTGCTATAATACTGCCTCCCTATGTACATGAATATAAACTACTATAATACTGCCTCCCTATGTACATGAATATAAACTACTATAATACTGCCTCCCTATGTACATGAATATAAACTACTATAATACTGCCTCCCTATGTACATGAATATAAACTACTATAATACTGCCTCCCTATGTACAAGACTATTACTACTATAATATTGCCCCTATGTACAAGAATATACCTACTATAATACTGCTCCTCTGTACAAGAATATAACTACTATAATACTGCCTCCTATGTACAAGAATATAACTACTATAATACTGCCTCCTATGTACAAGAATATAACTACTATAATACTGCCTCCTATGTACAAGAATATAACTACTAGAATACTGCCTCCCTATGTACATGACTATAAACTACTATAATACTGCCTCCCTATGTACATGACCATAAACTACTATAATACTGCCTCCCTATGTACATGACTATAACTACTATAATACTGCCTCCCTATGTACATGACTATAACTACTATAATACTGCCTCCCTATGTACATGACTATAACTACTATAATACTGCCTCCCTATCTACAAGACTATTACTACTATAATATTGCCCCTATGTACAAGAATATACCTATTATAATACTGCCTCCTATGTACAAGAATATAACTACTATAATACTGCCCCCTATGTACAAGAATATACCTACTATAATACTGCCCCCTATGTACAAGAATATAAACTGCTATAATACTGCCTCCCTATGTACATGAATATAAACTGCTATAATACTGCCTCCCTATGTACATGAATATAAACTACTATAATACTGCCTCCCTATGTACATGAATATAAACTACTATAATACTGCCTCCCTATGTACATGAATATAAACTACTATAATACTGCCTCCCTATGTACATGAATATAAACTACTATAATACTGCCTCCCTATGTACATGAATACAAACTACTATAATACTGCCTCCCTATGTACATGAATATAAACTACTATAATACTGCCTCCCTATGTACATGAATATAAACTACTATAATACTGCCTCCCTATGTACATGAATACAAACTACTATAATACTGCCTCCCTATGTACAAGACTATTACTACTATAATAATTCCCCCTATGTACAAGAATATACCTATTATAATACTGCCCCCTATGTATAAGAATATACCTACTATAATACTGCTCCTCTGTACAAGAATATACCTACTATAATACTGCCCCCTATGTACAAGAATATAACTACTATAATACTGCCCCCTATGTGCAAGAATATAACTACTATAATACTGCCCCCTATGTGCAAGAATATAACTACTATAATACTGCCCCCTATGTGCAAGAATATAACTACTATAATACTGCCCCCTATGTGCAAGAATATAACTACTATAATACTGCCCCCTATGTGCAAGAATATAACTACTATAATACTGCCCCCTATGTGCAAGAATATAACTACTATAATACTGCCCCCTATGTGCAAGAATATAACTACTATAATACTGCCCCCTATGTGCAAGAATATAACTACTATAATACTGCCCCCTATGTGCAAGAATATAACTACTATAATACTGCCTCCCTATGTGCAAGAATATAACTACTATAATACTGCCTCCCTATGTACATGAATATAACTACTATAATACTGCCTCCCTATGTACATGAATATAACTACTATAATACTGCCTCCCTATGTACATGAATATAACTACTATAATACTGCCTCCCTATGTACATGAATATAACTACTATAATACTGCCTCCCTATGTACATGAATATAACTACTATAATACTGCCTCCCTATGTACAAGACTATTACTACTATAATACTGCCCCCTATGTAAAAGAATATAACTACTATAATACTGCCCCCTATGTACAAGAATATAACTACCATAATACTGCTCCCTATGTGCAAGAATATAACTACTATAATACTGCCCCCTATGTGCAAGAATATAACTACCATAATACTGCCCCCTATGTGCAAGAATATAAACGCTATAATACTGCCCCCTATGTACAAGAATATAAACTACTATAATACTGCCTCCCTATGTACATGAATATAACTACTATAATACTGCCTCCCTATGTACATCAATATAACTACTATAATACTGCCTCCCTATGTACAAGACTATTACTACTATAATACTGCCCCCTATGTAAAAGAATATAACTACTATAATACTGCCCCCTATGTACAAGAATATAACTACTATAATACTGCTCCCTATGTACAAGAATATAACTACTATAATATTGCCCCTATGTACAAGAACTACTATAATACTGCCCCTTATATACAAGAATATAACTATAATACTGCCCCCTATGTACAAGAATATAACTGCTATAATACTGCCTCCTATGTACAAGAATATACCTACTATAACACTGCCCCCTATGTACAAGAATAGAACTACTATAATACTGCCTCCTATGTACAAGAATATAACTACTATAATACTGTCCCCTATGTACAAGAATATAACTATTATATTCTTGTACATAGGGGGCAGTATTATAATAGTTATATTCTTGTACATAGGGGGCAGTATTATAGTAGGTATATTCCTATACATAGGGGGCAGTATTATAAAATAGTTATATTCTTGTACATAGGGGGCAGTATTATACTAGTTATATTCTTGTACATAGGGGGCAGTATTATAGTAGGTATTTTCTTGTACAGAGGAGCAGTATTATAGTAGGTATATTCTTATACATAGGGGGCAGTATTATAAAATAGTTATATTCTTGTACATAGGGGGCAATATTATAGTAGTTATATTCTTGTACATAGGGGGCAGTATTATAACTATTATAATACTGCCCCCTATGTACAAGAATATACCTACTATAATACTGCCCCCCTATGTACAAGAATATACCTACTATAATACTGCTCCTGTGTACAAGAATATACCTACTATAATACTGCCCCCTATGTACAAGAATATAACTACTATAATACTGCTCCCTATGTACAAGAATATAACTACTATAATACTGCTCCCTATGTACAAGAATATAACTACTATAATATTGCCACCTATGTACAAGAATATAACTACTATAATACTGCCCCCTATGTACAAGAATATAACTACTATAATACTGCCCCCTATGTACAAGAATATAACTACTATAATACTGCCCCTATGTACAAGAATATAACTTCTATAATACTGCTCCTATGTACAAGAATATAACTTCTATAATACTGCTCCTATGTACAAGAATATAACTACTATAATACTGCTCCCTATGTACAAGAATATAACTACTATAATACTATCCCCTATGTACAAGAATATAACTACTATAATACTATCCCCTATGTACAAGAATATAACTACTATAATACTGCCTCCCTATGTACAAGAATATAACCTACTATAATACTGCCTCCCTATGTACATGAATATAACTATTATAATACTGCCCCCTATTATAAGGCTATAACTACTATAATAATGCCCCCTATGTACAAGAATATAAACGCTATAATACTGCCCCCTATGTACAAGAATATAAACTACTATAATACTGCCTCCCTATGTACATGACTATAACTACTATAATACTGCCTCCCTATGTACATGAATATAACTACTATAATACTGCCTCCCTATGTACAAGACTATTACTACTACAATACTGCCCCCTATGTAAAAGAATATAACTACTATAATACTGCCCCCTATGTACAAGAATATAACTACTATAATACTGCTCCCTATGTACAAGAATATAACTACTATAATATTGCCCCTATGTACAAGAACTACTATAATACTGCCCCTTATATACAAGAATATAACTATAATACTGCCCCCTATGTACAAGAATATAACTGCTATAATACTGCCTCCTATGTACAAGAATATACCTACTATAACACTGCCCCCTATGTACAAGAATAGAACTACTATAATACTGCCTCCTATGTACAAGAATATAACTACTATAATACTGCCCCCTATGTACAAGAATATAACTGCTATAATACTGCCTCCTAAGTACAAAAATATACCTACTATAACACTGCCCCCTATGTACAAGAATAGAACTACTATAATACTGCCTCCTATGTACAAGAATATAACTACTATAATACTGCCCCCTATGTACAAGAATATAACTGCTATAATACTGCCTCCTATGTACAAGAATATAACTGCTATAATACTGCCTCCTATGTACAAGAATATAACTACTAGAATACTGCCCCCTATGTGCAAGAATATAACTACTATAATACTGCCCCCTATGTACATGAATATAACTACTATAATACTGCCTCCCTATGTACAAGACTATTACTACTATAATACTGCCCCCTATGTAAAAGAATATAACTACTATAATACTGCCCCCTATGTGCAAGAATATAACTACTATAATACTGCCCCCTATGTGCAAGAATATAACTACTATAATACTGCCTCCCTATGTACATGAATATAACTACTATAATACTGCCTCCCTATGTACATGAATATAACTACTATAATACTGCCTCCCTATGTACATGAATATAACTACTATAATACTGCCTCCCTATGTACATGAATATAACTACTATAATACTGCCTCCCTATGTACATGAATATAACTACTATAATACTGCCTCCCTATGTACAAGACTATTACTACTATAATACTGCCCCCTATGTAAAAGAATATAACTACTATAATACTGCCCCCTATGTACAAGAATATAACTACTATAATACTGCCCCCTATGTGCAAGAATATAACTACTATAATACTGCCCCCTATGTGCAAGAATATAACTACTATAATACTGCCCCCTATGTGCAAGAATATAACTACCATAATACTGCCCCCTATGTGCAAGAATATAACTACTATAATACTGCCCCCTATGTGCAAGAATATAACTACTATAATACTGCCCCCTATGTGCAAGAATATAACTACTATAATACTGCCCCCTATGTGCAAGAATATAAACGCTATAATACTGCCCCCTATGTACAAGAATATAAACTACTATAATACTGCCTCCCTATGTACATGAATATAACTACTATAATACTGCCTCCCTATGTACATGAATATAACTACTATAATACTGCCTCCCTATGTACAAGACTATTACTACTATAATACTGCCCCCTATGTAAAAGAATATAACTACTATAATACTGCCCCCTATGTACAAGAATATAACTACTATAATACTGCTCCCTATGTACAAGAATATAACTACTACAATATTGCCCCTATGTACAAGAACTACTATAATACTGCCCTTTATATACAAGAATATAACTATAATACTGCCCCCTATGTACAAGAATATAACTGCTATAATACTGCCTCCTATGTACAAGAATATACCTACTATAACACTGCCCCCTATGTACAAGAATAGAACTACTATAATACTGCCTCCTATGTACAAGAATATAACTACTATAATACTGTCCCCTATGTACAAGAATATAACTATTATATTCTTGTACATAGGGGGCAGTATTATAATAGTTATATTCTTGTACATAGGGGGCAGTATTATAGTAGGTATATTCCTATACATAGGGGGCAGTATTATAAAATAGTTATATTCTTGTACATAGGGGGCAGTATTATAGTAGTTATATTCTTGTACATAGGGGGCAGTATTATAGTAGGTATTTTCTTGTACAGAGGAGCAGTATTATAGTAGGTATATTCTTATACATAGGGGGCAGTATTATAAAATAGTTATATTCTTGTACATAGGGGGCAATATTATAGTAGTTATATTCTTGTACATAGGGGGCAGTATTATAACTATTATAATACTGCCCCCTATGTACAAGAATATACCTACTATAATACTGCCCCCCTATGTACAAGAATATACCTACTATAATACTGCTCCTGTGTACAAGAATATACCTACTATAATACTGCCCCCTATGTACAAGAATATAACTACTATAATACTGCTCCCTATGTACAAGAATATAACTACTATAATACTGCCCCCTATGTACAAGAATATAACTACTATAATACTGCCCCCTATGTACAAGAATATAACTACTATAATACTGCCCCCTATGTACAAGAATATAACTACTATAATACTGCCCCTATGTACAAGAATATAACTTCTATAATACTGCTCCTATGTACAAGAATATAACTACTATAATACTGCTCCCTATGTACAAGAATGTAACTACTATAATACTATCCCCTATGTACAAGAATATAACTACTATAATACTATCCCCTATGTACAAGAATATAACTACTATAATACTGCCTCCCTATGTACAAGAATATAACCTACTATAATACTGCCTCCCTATGTACATGAATATAACTATTATAATACTGCCCCCTATTATAAGGCTATAACTACTATAATACTGCCCCCTATGTACAAGAATATAAACGCTATAATACTGCCCCCTATGTACAAGAATATAAACTACTATAATACTGCCTCCCTATGTACATGAATATAACTACTATAATACTGCCTCCCTATGTACATGAATATAACTACTATAATACTGCCTCCCTATGTACAAGACTATTACTACTATAATACTGCCCCCTATGTAAAAGAATATAACTACTATAATACTGCCCCCTATGTACAAGAATATAACTACTGTAATACTGCTCCCTATGTACAAGAATATAACTACTATAATATTGCCCCTATGTACAAGAACTACTATAATACTGCCCCTTATATACAAGAATATAACTATAATACTGCCCCCTATGTACAAGAATATAACTGCTATAATACTGCCTCCTATGTACAAAAATATACCTACTATAACACTGCCCCCTATGTACAAGAATAGAACTACTATAATACTGCCTCCTATGTACAAGAATATAACTACTATAATACTGCCCCCTATGTACAAGAATATAACTGCTATAATACTGCCTCCTATGTACAAGAATATAACTGCTATAATACTGCCTCCTATGTACAAGAATATAACTACTATAATACTGCCCCCTATGTACAAGAATATAACTACTAGAATACTGCCCCCTATGTACAAGAATATAACTACTAGAATACTGCCCCCTATGTACAAGAACTACTTTAATACTGCCCCTTATATACAAGAATATAACTATAATACCGCCCCCTATATACAAGAATATAACTACTATAATACCGCCCCCTATATACAAGAATATAACTACTATAATACTGCCTCATATGTACAAGATTACTACTCCCAGTTTATATTGCAATATATACAGTATATAGCAATACACTGTAAAAATAAGAGGAATGACCGTAGAAGCTATGGTCAGCAACACTGTAGCACTGGACAGCCCCTGTAAGGAACAAACATTACTGGGGGGGTCGAGGGTCTAATCAGCCAGAAATAACCATGTGAGATAACTGGAACCAAATGACTTGCAGGTTTACTGAGGTGTGTAGACATTGTGCACTGATAGCATTCCAGCTACACAACCCTCAGCACTTGTTTTCACGCTCCGCTCCTGCCTCCTCGCTCTATATCTCCGTAGGACTGGCGAGCCTCACACACTGACATTCCAGACAATAGTATCGTTCTGTGTGCAGTCGACTTATGTTAAAGGCGTTTTTTAGGCTTTCATAAAAACTAGTCAAACAAACAGCACTAAACCTGAGCACAGACGTGTCAATAGTCACAGTCCCCGAGATCAACATTGCCATTAGACCTGCAGACGTATCCAGTGCCTTTATGTTTGGTTTCATCTTATTAGTATATACAGTGCCTTCAGTAGTGGCCCCAATAGTACTAGTGACCCCCACAGAGGCCTTAGTAGTAATAATGACGCCCTACAGTTGCCTCTCCCTAAATGTAGTTCTTCCCTCCAGGCCCCCACGTATACAAGTGGGACCGCGCACATCACAGAATGGGCTAACACCCAGTTGGCAGTGGCAACCTGAATTATTTTTTACCGGCAATTAGCACTGCCAGTAAAAAAAACTAAATACCAGCAACTGCCTTTTTACCCAATTATCAGCGGAGCCAGTGATTTAGTGGCCGGGTGACAATTCCAATTGGTAGTCAGATGCTTCATGCTGCTTTTGGACTGGCACACGTGATCAGCCCTGGCCAAGCAGAGCAGCATATAGTGTCCCTGATGCACCAATAGTGTACAGTGCTTATTGGGTAGTCAGAAAGGCAGCACAACTATGCTGAACCTGAGAAAAGCCCCAAGGACAAGCAGATCCAAGGCAGTACGGCCATAGAGGAGGGCACCAGGTGATACTACTTACCCCCCTCAGTAACGGGAGAAATGCCGTCCTTGTGACTGGAGGGTCACTTTAACACTGAGCACCCACGGCCAGAATTCCGTATCTCTTCTGAGAACGGTGATGAAGAACATTTTATGTTTCTCCATATAAAAGCTAATGATCTTTTTACACGGGCCGAATTATCAGCCCGATGTAACAAGTGAAGTGCCGATCTACATGCGTGTTGGTTTCATTTTCTTCTACACGAGCAGAGAATCAGTTTGTGGGGATGAGCCATCACTAGTACGATTGTTTGTCCCCATAGGCCATCTGTACTCGTCGTTCACATAGTGGAAAACATGGTTTTATGAAACGAGAGCGTCGCTGCAAACCTGGAGGGACATATTGAACATTTGCAGTGTGATTTGTATAGCTACAGCGCCACCTATTGTTATTTTTTTTTCTTTTCTTCTAAATGGCGAGTGCATGGTCTGAATTCCGTCTCATTCAGAATAGCAGAACGCCCTCCAGAGGCCTCAAAGTTGGGGGAAAGTTTAATTTTGCTAACATTCTTGATTTACAGCCTGTACCATACTTCAGAGCTGTATTCACAATTCTGCTGGCTCTTGTTTGAAGCCAGCAGCAAACTTATTAGACACCCCCTAACAGCTTTATTGAGCTGATATAACACAGAGGAGAAGGGGGTTGTTCACTTTTTCTACTTGTGATAAAAGCTGCGCAGACGCCACTTCTCAGAATGCCAATTGCCAAGGCAAGCACTTTGGGCAGACACAACCAATAAGCAAGATCTTTGTCCAACTATTATCAGTCCATGTGTCACCAAAAATATGCTTATCCACATAGCTGAGCATGCCTGTTATTTCACTAGAGCAGGAGGGATAAGTAGGACAGCTCTGGCGCCGCTCATCTCCGGATCAGAATTAGTTTATTCTCACCATCCGACTTTTGTTGCCCGCCCGAGGTCTGCCGTTCTGGAGAAGACTTTGGCACCAGGCGCATTTGTCTGTTCATAGATTTAGGAGATTTCATTACAAATCTTGTTGTCAAGGTAATTATTGTCATCACCAAAATCTCACTTCCCAAAATAATGAGAAAATGTTCCTTCCACAATCAGCGTTACTAGATCATCTCTGACAATAGCAGAGAAATCACAGAGACCGGTCTCACCCCCCTTCCCCCATGAGGTGCAGCACAAATCAGTATGACCCCCCCAACGGAGACCCAGTAATGGAGTCCAATGCAGTATACATCTACATTGAGTTATTTATCTCTAGTCACATCTAGAGCTGCATTCAGAGATTTGATGGCTTCCATATAGCATTCTTCTGCAGTTGACATTTTTCATTAGTATCCCACTGTGCAATTCGGCCTAACGTTGTACAGAGCTCAGCCTGCAGGAGAGATAGAAGGTCCGAGTGACAAAGCCGAAGAATTGTGAATGCAGCTATGGATACAACCGGAGGAAAAGGATTCCATGTAGGATCAGTCAGAGATAAAGCAAAGGCTCTGCAAGGTTACTGAAGAGTTTATTGAGAAGTCCAAAAGTGAAGCTACATGGATCAAAACAGATCTCGGCAGCCCGTCCGGGTCAGAAATAACCTACCGCAGTCAAAATGTGCAACTGGTTCCCGTCTGCGGGCAGGGAAACTAAAAAGGAAAGCTGACCATTCATCGACTCCGATCGGGCGATCATTAATAGCACCTTGACTCATTTGCAACTATGATCCTCATTTATCCATTAAGGTCTATTTTGGCCATAAGAACGCAATAATTTGGGGGGGATTTTCAGCTGCGGACACCATTATCAAGCACTTGGTTACCATGGCAACTCAGCTCTCCATAAATACATGGCGGTGGGCAGCTGACCTTACAGAGAGAGTGGGCCCTCACTTCTGCGAATCCTTTACATACCGCGATCAACATGGATTGCGCCATGTAAGGTTTATCAGCAGGGATCAGTGTTCTCCCCTCTGCCCGCTGTTGCAGCGGAAGACCGGCTGGTTCCTGCCGTGGATGGTGCGGCCTCAGCTCCTGAGCCCGTATCATCCATGGGTTGTAAGTTTACGTCTATTTGCACAAATTGCCATCTACCCAGGACGCACGTTTACGTCTTATGGCGGGAAGGGGTTAAGGGTATTATTATAGGAGTGGTAATGTCCATTGCTAATATACTTGTGATTCGGATTCAACAGTCTGACACCACCTCCATGTCTTATGATGGCCTACACTTCTCCCATACCCCCGACCTCAACACAGGTGTGCTCCCATCTCCACAATGCACCTTCCAGGTAACCCGCACGCATATTACTCTCGGTTGAGGTCCACACCCTTAGACTCCATTGACTACGGTAGTGGTGGTCATCCAACGCCTCCTGTACCCTCTCAGCCCGTTTATCTTGCAAAATTCCAACTCTCATTATGGGTGACTAACATCCTGATTAACGACGCAATATCCATGTCAGCTTTTATCACTCACCTCTGCTCTAGGCCTTCCACAACCTACAGCTACTCCGACACACAACGATGGAGATGCTTGACTCGGTCTCCTGTGTCTGTTCTGCTTCGGACTTTACAAACTCCTCTCTGCCGTTCTCTGATCACAACCTCCTTTCCTTCACCATCAAGTAGTCTCGTCTTTCTCAGGACTCTCCCACCCATCTTACATATAGAAGTCTACAGGCCGTGAACACCCAGCAGTTTATAGGCTTATCACTGTGCCCGACCTCTTACTCATCTTGTCCCAATCTTGCTGCCAAAGACTAATATTCTCAAGACTGCCCCGGCCAAAAGCAATACCCTCCCACTCCAACTCTCCAGACTCAGACCGTGGCAAACGCTCTACTAGTTATCCCGTTCCTCTGGGTTGCGTTTTAGGTCCTCTACTTTTTTCTATCCATCTGCAGATTTGTCTTTTGGGACCATCTCTGCTCTGATCAAACCCAACTATGTGCTCTTACCATGATATCACACCCTGTAAGGTCACTACTCATGTCTGCCACCCTCATGCGGTTCCGGCCAACTGCAAGTGTCACTTTGTTCTACCCGTCTACTTTCGTCCAGCACTGAGAGAGTTAACCAGCTCTCTGGTTCTCCGCTTATCTGTGGGGTTAAATAGGTGTTACTCCTCTATTTAAGGTGAGCTGTGACACTTCCGTTGAGCCTCAGAATGGTTTGTGTTGGTGTGTGTTCGGTGCTGACACTCAGCTTTCTTTGGTCACCTCCTTCTGTTTAAGTTCTGTCTGTGCCGTCTCAGTTCTGTCCTGCTCTGAGTTCTGTGTATGCAGTCTGAGTTCTGTCTGTATTCCTGAGTTTGTGTCCATTTTCTATTTATGCTTTCTGAGCTCTGCATCAATCTGTATGTTTGTTTTCTGTCAGTTCCCATTCCTGTCTATGGTTTGCGCCTGTCCTTTCCTGCATCTGTGTGCTCCTATCTGCTGCCAGTATCTATGTTTGCTACCCCATCAGGGATAGGCAGATCAGAGGTTCCAGCGCAGGGCCGCCCTTGTCGGGATTATCGCCTTACTTATAGGTTGGGGTCTTTCATTCCCCTCTGCAGCCAAGAATCTGTCTCCCTTTTCCTGGCAACACTCCCTCTATTCGAGGAGTCAGCTGCCAACCACAGCAGTACCTGTCTAGGCTTGGTTGGTCCAGTGGATCCACAAACCATAATTCGGAACACACCCTCACTAAAACAAAACAGTGATTGTCTGTCCGCTGTCTCTAACACGGTCTTCTGTCTGAAACTTAAATCTGTCAGAAGCTTAATTTCTTAGGTTTCCACCACCTAAATCTAATATCTCTATCTCTGTGGTACCACCCATAACTTCTATGCAGCATGCCCGCTGTCTTGGGGTCTTGATTACAATCTTTCCTGCGTTACCCATAATCAATCACTTGTTGGCTCATGTTATGTGCACCTGAAAAACATCATCTCCGAATATCATTTCATGGAGATATCAAAAACTCCTATTGTTGCCCTGATCTATTCTCAACTTGCTTACTGCAACTCACTACTAACTATAGTTGGTGTTCCCCCCACTAAAAACCTTGCCCTCTGCAATCAAACCACAGTGCAGCAGTCAGAATTTATCTTTTTATCCAGCTGGTACTCTGATGCCTCCACCCTGTGCCAGTCATGACACCAATGCCTCCACCCTGTGCCAGTCACTGCACTAGCTGCCCGTCCAATATTGAATACAATTTAAAACTCATCAATCTCTTCCATGAAGCTCTCCATAGTGCTGCACCCTGCTATATCTCTTCCCTCATCTGTCCATCTCACTATTCGTGCTCTCTACTGTGCTAACGATTTTAGATTAAAGACCCGTTTACACTAAAAGATAAATCGCTCAAACGACAGTTAGAGTAATGCACAGATGATCAATCAAAGCTGTCACTCAAAGTAGCCAATTAACTACTTAATGCAGGCGGAGCGGGATGCCGCCATGATAGCTCAGAGAACAAAGCAGCTTTTTTTATATGCAAACAGCTGCATTGTTCTTGGAGCTTCCAGCTGGTGTCCCTCTGAGAGCTGCTAGCGGGATACCAGCTGAAAGAATACTATCAGTGCCGCCCGCTGAGAAAATCAGCGTGCGGCGCTCATAAGAGTCATCAGTGATTTTTATCTTGCTAGAAATCACAATGAACGAATCGTGCACGATGGCCGCCCATTTAGACAAAATGGTTATTGTTCAAAAGATGGCTTTTGAGTGAATTTTGAGCGATAATCATTGTCTAAATGGGCCTTAAGTCCCTCTTTAATCTAAACCTCCCACTGTCATCTCCCAGACTTTTGCTGAGCTGCACCAGTACTCTGGAATGCGCTATCCTAGATAATTAAGTTGATCACCAACACTCACAGTTTTAAATGTACCCTCAAAATACATCTTTTGAGAGGCCTACCAAATTTCCTAAATATAACTATTTATCCAACTTCAACATTCCCCTTTGGAATTCTGACCCCTTTCCTCCCACTGTATTCCTCTCACCCCAATGCACTTCATACCTGTATAGAGACAGATATCGTTGCTGGCGGCTTACACAGCTTTAAGTTTATATAAAAGATGGCCGGACCATTGTAGAGAACAAGCACTTGAACCTCTTGTGTCGTCCCCATTTCCTCATAGACTGTAAGCTCTTGTGAACAGGACCCTCACCCCTATTGTTCCCCCTGTCTATTGGCTTAATGTGGTATGATATGTCTTACTAAGCTTTCCTCTGATCTGTAAAGAAGAAGTGCAGAATATGTTGGTGCTATCTAATTATTATTATTGCAAAGCTGAAGTCCAAATGCTGCCGGGTAATTAATGGTAATACCGCCAAAATTAACGGTGGCCATAAACGTCTGTTAAATAGAACCTTTAACAAAAATATATATCCGAGGCAGATCTAGCAGAGCTGAACTGAAATGTTTATGTGGCCAAGTTATAATCACGTAGCATCAACAACAAGCCTCTGTGATAACACGGTGAGCGGCGTTATATTACAGGCCGGACCCTGTCGCATCTCCGTATATATTTTTAGGCAGATTAATAAGATAGAAGACAGACAATATTTATCTCCTCCTTCGGGTTTAGATCTCGCCAACCTGCAGAGAAAAATAAATAGTAGCATGTAAAAAACCCTGAACTCACCGAAAGGCAGCTCGAACCTGGTGTCCAGCAAGATCTTATGAAGAGTTGGGTTTCGGGTCCCACAGATCTCATCATCCTTCATCAGGACCTCGGCCTCCAGTGCTGCCCACTCTCCAGGGCCCTCCTGGGGGGAAACCAGAACATACATGCCTATGGTCAGATTCACAAGTCCCGATTTATACCCAATTGTCACTTTGGTGATTTTTACGATATTTCTAAGAAAAATAAACACCACTATAGAGCGCCAAGTATGTGGACAGATCTGGAGGTGCATCTGGTCGTGCTTACTGCAGATCTACTATGGGGTTGGTTCAGTGTTATAGCGCTTTGGGTTTTTTTTTTTAGGCTTTTTTTTGTACCAGAGTGAATTAGAGGTCGAGGTGTACTGAGGTCTATAATTTGTCTACTAAATTGTGCCTGAGATCTGTGATGGCAAATCTAGATAGATCGGGCATATATGTATTTAAACACACAGTGGGGCTTGTTTACTAATCAAAATATGACCTTTTTTGGCACAAATTACACCAGAAAACAGTCTACATCCTTTTGCCACATTTATCAGATGTTTGTAGACACTTCTGGACAGTTTTCCTGACTTGTCCAAAAAAGGGGCATGACCTAAATTGCGGCAAAAATTACACTAGTGAGCTTAGTTTATGCAAAAAATGTAATCCGTGATCTAAAGAAAAAACTAAACAGACCTAAAATGAAAGGTGTATCACTCAGTGATAAATTGGCACATTTTAAGACTGTCTAGTTTACATTTGCGTTGTCTAACTTTTAGGCAGCATCAGTAGACAAGCCCTAATGTTCTTTTAGATTTGTTGGGTTTTATGGTTGTTACATCCAGTGAATGGCCACCTGATTACAGACAACCATCTAGTAGTGCATTGGACTCAGGAACTTCGAAGTCGCAGCAATTCACCGTGGCATAGATTCCACTACATGTTGAAATAGTTCTGGAGGAATATCGGCCCCCGCGGACAGGAAGCTGCTTCTTGTTGCTGCAAAATAGATGCAGGTGCCGACATGTTCTGACCAACAGGAAGGTTTCATCAATTCCTGCAATGGCCAAGTTCTGACCTCCCATCAGCATGAAGCAACAGAAGTCTGGATTCATCTAATCAGGTGAGCTGGTCAGCTGCTTTTATAGCCCATCCATGCTAAGGAACAGCAAGTTCAGTGTAAGTAATAGGTCTACATGAGGACCTATTCCTCCAAGTGTTCTTCAATTATTTACATTTTCCCAAATCTGCTTGCTGTCAGTGACTAGAAGCACCAGGAAAAGGTTTCTATATGTCGATAACTATGACCTACAAAACCTTTGAGATTGCTCTCACCTCATCTGACTGTCGGATTGTGTGCAATGGTATCCACAGGGTCCCCACCATTGTGTCCCAGATAAGACCTTTATTCCACATTTCCACAATGAGCCCCAGATCCAGCCGACTGATCTCGCTGCAAGATAAACAAGAGACATACAGGGGTGAAACAGAGGAGCACTATAAAGTACCAGGATGCCTACCAAAGCCAAAATCAAATGATATAGATAAGGCGGTAAGGATGGGGGTGGAGGACAAGAGCAATAGGGGGAAAACCATGTAGGCAGTGACCTGGGACCAAGTAATGGGAATGGGGGTTCAGTGAGGGATGGGATTAGTGCAGTTAGAACACTGACAGAACAGCTAATAGGACCATAAGTAGCACTAGGAATATAAAGAACCACCACCACTGTATAAAAATTGTATGGCAACGAACGCAAGACATCTGATTAGTAAAGTGGATGTGCTCAAAGTGAGAAAGTGTAATGAAAATTACGACATAGTAGGAATAACGGAAACATGGCTTGATAAGTGCGCTTGGGTGGTGAATGTACAGGGCTACAATCTCTTCAGAAGAGACCGTGGGAACCAGAAAGGGGAAGAGGTATGTCTGTATGTTAAATCCTACTTGCTGAGGCTATGAGAAGATCTAGGTGAAGGAGATGAACACGTGGGATCTCTATGGGTAGAAATGCAGGTAGGGAAAAATAACAATCCTGAGAGGGGTTTTCTATTGGCCACCAAAAACAACAAAAGAAACTCAAAACTTATTAAGATAAATATAAAGGGTGTCAAACCGCAATGAAGTTCTTATGGGAAACTTTAGTTATCTGGATATATTATGGGAAGACAAAACCTGCGAATATCACAAGGGCAACAAGTTTTTAAGAACAATTAAAGATAAAACTACCCTGCCCAACTTCAATGAGAGCCAGCTAGAGGGAGGGCCACTCTAGACTTATTAACAAATCGGACAGAATCATGAGGGTGCAGGTTGAGGGACACTTGGGAAATAGTGACCACAATATTATTAATTTCCAGCTGTCATTCAATAGGAAGATTTATCAGGGAGTGACAAAAAAAAAAAAAACTTTAGTAAAGCAAAATTTGATCAGCTCAGAATTACTCTTGGCAACATTAAATGGGACAATGTCCTAAAAAAAAAAATAACAGTGCAGGCAACAAATGAGAGACATTTAAAAAAAGATCCTAATTACCTCATGTGAGCAGTTCATATCCTTTAAAAATAAAAAAAAAACTACAACTAGAAGGAAACCAATGTGGCTCGAGAAGACTATAGGGAGGGCAATAAAAGAAAAAAAAGAAATCGCTTAAATTATTAAAACAAGAAGGCAGTGAAGAAGCACTAAAAAGAATACAGGAACAAAAAACTAAGTATGTAAGGATAAGATCAAAAAACAGCAAAGGAGGCAGAGAGGCTGATTGCCAAAGAGAGCGAAAATAACCCAAGACCATTTTCTATTATATAAACAGTAAAAGGTTTGCACTGAAAGCACTGGCTCTGTAACAAATAATGCAAGAGAAATCATAGAAGATGACTGGGGGTGGGGTGGGGGGCAAATTTATTAAATAGTTTGTTCTCAAGGAAACAAAATTGTCACACGAGATGCAGGGGGCTAAAACAAACCCCCCCCCCCCCCCCCCTCCACCACACACTAAGCATCACCTGCCTAACGCAGGAGGAAGTGCAGAGCCGGTTAGAAAAATATTTTAAAATCATCAAATTACTGGGCCCAGATTAAATACACCCGAGGGTCCTAAGGGAACTAAGTGACGTTCTAGATAGACCGCCATTTCCAGAATGCCAATTTAGGGACTCTATTGAGACCAGGGTTGTACCACTGGATTGGTGTATTGCCAGTGTGGTCCCAATATACAAAAAGAGGTCAGGAAGGGAGACTGGTAACTACAGGCTGGCAAGTCTCACTAAAGAGGAAGGATATTACAGAATATAAACTAGGTGACCAGCAGGTTGTTGTTACGGGTCTTACATTTAGGTAGGAACTATCAAAGGTTAATCCAGGGATTATTCTGATTGCCATTATGGAGTCAGGAAGGAATTTTTCACCGAATGGGCTAATTGGCTTCTGCCTCTTGGAGTTTTTTGCCTTCCTCTGCATCAACAAGGGGGTTGAAACAGGCTAAACTAGATGGACATAGTCTTCATTCAGCCAAAAAAAACATTTGGGGGGGTTTTTGAGAGACGCTATCCTGGATTACCTGAAGGAAAACAATGCTATAACTCCTCACCAGCATGGGTTCACGAGGGGTCGATCATGTCAGACCAATCTGATCAGCTTCTACGATGAAGTAAGTTCTAGGCTGGACCTGGGAGAGTCTATTGATCTCGTATATCTGGATTTCTCTAAAGCATTTGACACCATGCCGCATAATTGGTTAATATATAAAATGAGGCAGCTCGGATTGGGTGAAAACGTGTGTAATTGGGTAAAGAACTGGCTCAATGATAGAAAGCAGAGGGTGGTAATAAATGGTTCATACTCTGATTGGGCCACCGTCGCTAGCGGGGTGCCACAGGGTTCAGTACTAGGCCCCACTCTGTTTAATATATTTATCAATGACCTGATAGAGGGACTGCACAGGAAAATATCAATATTTGCAGATTATACAAAATTATACAATATAATCAATGCAACGGAGGACAATGTACAAATTGACCTGGATACGTTGGGGGCTTGGACAGAAAAATGGCAAATGAAGTTCAATATTGATAAATGTAAGGTTATGCACATAACTGTTCTGTGTAAAAAAGGCCTTAAGTCTGGGCCACAAAGAAGGCATCATTACTTTGTGGGGGTCACAGTGGAGACACTAGTACTTTAAGGCAGGGGGTACTGACAGGTTCACTGAGGGCAGCAGCAGGATGTGGAGAGTATACAGAGATGAGTGGCGATTGGAAAGACTTCATGCTGATCTAGCATAGAAAAACATGACCAGAGAGACATCACATGTGAACCCTAGAGGTAACTGCACTGTAATCAATATTACTATGGAGAGCTGAAACTATTGATGGGACATAAAAGGGTGCACTTGGCGTAAAGAGGCATGGCCTATGGTAAAAAAAAAAAAAAAAAAATTAAAAAAAAAAAAAAAAAAAAAGATTTCCCGTATTTGGAACCCGACCTGCTCCTGGGAGCCCGGCCTCAAACTCAGCTGAAATACTAAACTAATCACAGGCAATTTCTAGTCTCTACGTCACAGAAGAATTTGAGAATACAAATTTATTACTACCTTTGACACTCTCCAGAACAGAATGAATATTGGAGGGGGCTATCTACATCCAGTGGAGAATATGACAATCTGTAGCAGAGATAACACATTTGCCTGGTGACACCCTAACACAAATTCAGAGACTATAAAACTTTTACTCCCCTTATCAGTGGACTATTTACGCATTTACTCCTCTACCCATCTAGTACTGGTATTATTTTAAGTGCAAATTAATCCCTTCATGTCTGTGCTTTTTTATCCTGTTATGGCATGGATTTAAGTGCAAATTAATCACACCAGGTCTGTGCCTGTTCGTATGAATGAATGAATGAATGAATACATACATGTTTCTTCAGATCTACTCCACCTGCCTGAGGAAGATCCCTGCGCTGGTTTGAAAGCTTGCTATAACATCATGTATTTTTGTTAGCCATTAGCAGGTATATCTACAAGATGACCGTACCTGGTTTCTCTTACTGACAGTCACACTAAACTTCTGTCTGCATTTCATTTCACAGAGACAGAAAAGTTCTCAACCCCAATTACTTGTCACTGTAGAGAACCTAATAAACTTAAATATAACCTTTATTAAACGTCTAAAATTACTGACGTGGAACCCACTATATAAACACAGATGGATGGGTAGATGGATGGGTAGATGGATGGGTAGATGGATGGGTAGATGGATGGGTAGATGGATGGGTAGATGGATGGGTAGATGGATGGGTAGATGGATGGGTAGATGGATGGGTAGATGGATGGGTAGATGGATGGGTAGATGGATGGGTAGATGGATGGGTAGATGGATGGGTAGATGGATGGGTAGATGGATGGGTAGATGGATGGGTAGATGGATGGGTAGATGGATGGGTAGATGGATGGGTAGATGGATGGGTAGATGGATGGGTAGATGGATGGGTAGATGGATGGGTAGATGGATATTTTTTTTATTACACATACATACACCTGGGTGTTATTGATAAATTGCCCGATCTGAAAGTTATAGACTTCACTTTCTACCATGAATAAGTCACAAATATTGATAGAGCTGCTGCTATATAATTACATATATATTTTCCCCACTAATATCACTCTGCAGGCCCCAGTAGGCAACCCACAGGGATATAGCTAAAAGTTGGGTTGGTCTGTGGCACTGCGAATGACTGTGTAGGGAGCTGTGAAAGTTGTCTAGAGCATGTGCCTATCAAGATTATATAGCCATGGGATGTTATACACCCAAAGTATAAGATATGTTACCCCCTGGGTTTTTCTATGTAGTTTTATTATCAGTTATTAATATTTCCCTGTGGGGAATGTGGATGATAATAGTATATGAACAAATACACACTTGGGTTATAGTTTTTTCACCAGAGTGTCACTGCATCCAAATCTCCCCATCAGGGTAAACTGACTGCCTGAATATAATGGACTAACACTCTTAGATCCTAATACATCAACCTAAGAGGGTCTAAACTCCCATCGGAGTGACATATTCATGGTTGAAAGTGAAGTCTATAATTTTTAGATTGGATAATTTATCAATAAACACAAAAAAATATATATATATTATATATAAATAAAAATGTCTGGTGTTTATATAGTGGGTTGCACGTCAGTAATTTTCGACGTTTAATAAAGGTATATTTTAATTTATTAGTAGGTTCTCTACAGTGACAAGTAACTTATGTATGTACTGTATCCTTATTTTGGGTTTGCAGACAGAAGCGTGTCTCTACTGCCCTCTAGTGCATCCAGAAGATACTGCATCGTACTTAAAGGGAACGAATACCTGCAATATTTTTTTTTTCTTTAAAACAGTGGTTGGGCTACATGAAGAGTACAAGTAATGATGTAGAGTGACTCTGCCATGATAATTTTATGCCCTAAGGCCCGTTCACACTTACGCTAGCCCCAGTTAACCATTTCAATTCTCTGTTCCGTTTGTGGAGCAGAGAAGAAAAGATACAACGCAATTAAAGGTTTTGTTTTTCTCCCTATTAATTTCAATGGGTTTTCATAAAAAATTAAATGAAACAGAATGGCAGCAAGCGGAAATAAAAAAGAAAGTTCCTGTTATTCAGATGGAACAAATGGCGCTGTCAACACAGGTGTAAACAAGCCCTAAGGCTGCGGTTACCCGAGTGCCGCTAACACTGGTGTAATGACGCTGGTTGCCCTGCTGGACTTGCAGGTTGAGAAGACGCCAGTGCCGGCTGTTAACACTAACAGCAGCTTACTCCTGACTTGTTTTTGTAACACACATGATAGTTGCGTGATGACTGTTATGGATTTGGGCCACACTGTGCAAATATTTGGCCCTGGATCCGCATTTAGCCATTTTCAATGAGCAAAGCCACGTGCAGAATTCCCAGCGGCAGTTCCAAGTAGAAATTGTACAAAATCCGTGTCCTTTTGTACGCGTGCAGATTACGCACTTGTCGTGTCCTATAGACTACGGCGCGGATTCCCAGTAACAGCAATGGGAAGCGGATCGGCCACAAAGTTTACGTACATTCTGTGTGAAAATCTGCATTGTGAACACACCCTGAAGTCGCCCGTACACCAACAGTCCATCTGTCTAACGGCCGTTTCCGACGCTTGGCTGGCCAAATATTCATGCGTTTTGGGGTATGTTCCCACATAGTAAAACGTGCTGCCGTTTTTCCCACAGCAGAAAAAATGTGCTGCAGATCCGCACCTTTTGTGGCATAATTGCAGCATAAATTTTACTTCAATTTAATAAATTTAATTGTATGGATTAAATCTTCTGCGGATCTGAACCAAATGGTGTGGATTTTGACATGCATGTTAGTGCAGACTCACTAGGTGTGAACACATCCGTAGGCCAGCCTCACACAGGCACCTGAAAACGCTGCTGTAATACGATGTAAAACTGCGTTTTTACAAACGCATTTAACAGCATTTTTAACGCACCCCATCAGTGCAATGGGCGAGGAGGTACGTTAAAAAGCACTACAACGCACTAAAATAAAAACAGACAGCATTTAGTAGGGAAAGTGACTTCTTATTTGTACAGTGCCAACTTATTCCGCAGCGCTGTCGGGTTATTTATTTATTACCCCCCAGCAAGCTGGGTACTCATTTTACCAACCTCAGAAGGATGAGTCAACCTTGAGCCGGCTACCTGAACCAAGCGGGGATTGAACCCGCAACCTTTAGGTTGTGAGCGAGAGCTTAGAACTGCATTTCTGTTGCCTTAACACTCTGCACCACACGGAGCCCCTAAAATCATCGTTTGAGACGCCCCATTGAAATCAATGCAGGCTCAGTACAGGGTTTCAAACGCCCGCTAAAACACTGTAAAAACTGCCTGAATGAGAGTGGTCTAAGGGAGGTAAGCCGCAGCTAAGCAGCCCTGGCTCCAACTTATCTCCTAGGAAATAACAGGATTGGATGCTGAAATCCAACATCCCCGATCCTCCACCCCATCACATGTAAGGGAAAGTCATGCAGCCCTGCCACTACCTGTTCAGTCAACTAAAGCCTAGTGTGTACGGGGCCGTAACTCTATATCTTGCGGCTGTATTCACAGGGGCAAATGTAATAATGATCAGTGAAAAAAAAAGTCAGTTTTCCCACATGTGTGATGTGTTTTGGGGATTTTTCATGCGTAGTTTGCATTCTTTGTGCATCTGATTTTCTCTGCACTGCCTGTTTTTTTGCGCAGTGCCCGTAGTTGCAGGTTTACAACACATCGCACTCCCATACAATTGCATTCTCGTTTTTTTTAAGCTCCCATAGAAAATAATGGACAATTCTTTTAGAATCACACGAAAATAAGACATGTGGAGAATTTTTCTAAGGCCAACGTCACACGCACGATATCAGACTGAGTCACACGACTTCCCCGCGGACGTGAGGCGTTATTATATCAAAACCCCCTTGCATCACTTCAGAGAAGTAGCGTTCAGTCACAGTAGAGGAGTGTCTCCCCCCATTGTTTTCAATAGGGAGGCCTTGCATCGTACTCGCGTGTACCTCGCAGGTGCTGCGATATGGACACCAGCCCCGTTTAAAACAATGGGCAATGCAACGCGAGGGCACGCTCAAAAGATAAGACATGCCACAACTTGTTGCCAGCATCGCATTAATCGCTCATCTGTGTAACACCATTCAAAAGAATGCGATTCATATTTGTGTCTCGCAACACACAGATCTCACGCAATTTTGTCTCCCGTGTGAAAAGTTTGTCTGTGTAAGTTCTGTCCATCTCAGAGTCCGACAAAACTCACATTGTGATAGACATGATGATTATTTTGGTATAAAATGTCTATCGATTAATATAACCCAAATGTATTTTGCTGTTGTAATGACTTTTAGCTCAGGAGTTTAAAGGACACACACACAATCTAATCATGGTATTTGCTAGACAATGGATGTCTGATCTAATGTTAGCTAAATACATAGGAAGTACATAGGAGTTGCACAACCAGCTTCTAAGAGTTAAAGGGCCATAGTGTTATGTGTATATTTGTGTCCAACACTGAGTGTTTACCTAGCCCCCTTCCACTCCTTCACACAAGCTAGTTAAACAATGATTCATCACTACACGGAGCTGACTTCAGCTAGGACAAAAGTCCATACTACCTCAGCACTTGGAAGGGGGTGGGCAGAGAGGTGGGGGATTCTATATGATCCGACAAATGAGAATCTTATATGTTACTGATGTAATCTGTTGCACGCCCATTGAAGGGCGGTTGTCATGTGTTATAATAAAAGGCTTGAGCCTCTACACATTGTAGAGACTCTCCCGGTTTTAGACCAGCATTTGTGTCTGATTCTGGTCAACGATGTGTGCACACGATATAATTCGGAAGCGGCAAAATACCCCAAAGCCTGCCATAGAAATCATAATCCAGATCAACATGGGGGAGAGAAAAAAAAACCAAAACAAATTAATCCCACGTGTGTATGAAGCTTTAGTGCAGTGATGATACTGTCAAACTTGTAAAGGCTTCTGTTACAGTTGCCACCACTAGGGGGTGATGCTTCTGCTTTTACTAGTCAGATCACAGGTCAGAAGTGGCGTCAGGTCTCCTTAAAGGGGTTGTCCCGCGCCGAAACGGGTTTTTTTTTTATTCAATAGGCCCCCCGTTCGGCGCGAGACAAACCCGATGCATGTGTTAAAAAAAAACAAACGTTTAGTACTTACCCGAATCCCCGCGCTGCGGCGACTTCTTCCTTACCTTAGCAAGATGGCCGCCGGGATCTTCACCCACGATGCACCGCGGGTCTTCTCCCATGGTGCACCGTGGGCTCTGTGCGGTCCATTGCCGATTCCAGCCTCCTTATTGGCTGGAATCAGCACATGTGACGGGGCGGAGCTACGAGGACCAGCTCTCCGGCACGAGCGGCCCCATTCACCAGGGAGAAGACCGGACTGCGCAAGCGCGTCTAATCGGGCGATTAGACGCTGAAATTAGACGGCACCATGGAGACGAGGACGCTAGCAACGGAACAGGTAAGTGAATAACTTCTGTATGGCTCATAATTAATGCACAATGTATATTACAAAGTGCATTAATATGGCCATACAGAAGTGTATAACCCCACTTGCTGCCGCGGGACAACCCCTTTAAGGAGAGCACCCAAAAGGTGTGTAGAGACAGCTAGGGGGTGAGTGGATCAGGGGATGGTATAGTCTCTCCCGGAGAGCCCCCCCCATCAGTGTGCAGTAAGTCTCTGGTTTAATCTGTGAGGGGCCTATGATGCGGGTCAGAAGCGGTGTTGTGTCTCCCTAAGGAGAGCACCCAAAAAGTGTGTGGAGACACCTAGAGGAGTGAGAGGATCAGGGGAGATCTAGTCTCCCCAAGGTATTTTTCCTTCTTTCTTATATGCATAAATTTCCCAGAG